>NC_071346.1:9240000-9982500 GCF_027744825.2 Synchiropus splendidus | reverse complement strand
GTTCAGAAAGTCTTCTACAACAATTAGAGTCTAAATAGTGAGCAGCACAGATAGAATTAATAATCCATCTTGTATCTCTCATGAATATGCATATCGTGGCCTGATGTAGCCTGTTGTTTAGATCAGCGCTTATTTTTAGCAGGTAAAAAAAGTCTTTTTGTTACGTCAAGCCTGTCACATCTCGTGTCACGTATTTGATGTTGGAAATCCTCTATGCAAGTCTGACCCGCTGTAACAGAGCAGACTAGAAAAGATCGTGAAGCGCACGGAGAAGCTGAGAGTCTGTCCAGTGCGCCGTGAGTCGTGATGCTATCATGTTCTCTGTGTACCATATCTAGTGAGCATTTATCATGCAGTCGTTCCTGACAATGATGCAGTGGTTAGTGACTAACATGTTTAATGATTCATCATATGTATATGCTCTCAAAATAAACAGTAGGAGAACACAAGGAGCTTATATGCAGCAGGAAGTTGACGGCAAACCTGCTCAATTTCCACCTCTCACCAAGGTTGGGTTGTGGGGGCAGCAACTGTAGGAAAGAAGCCCAGACTTTCCCCTCTCCTTGTTGGAGTCAGTCTCAAGCTGGTGACCACAGGTGTGAGCCGGAACACCCCGAGAGGTCTTTTGGCTCAGCTCTTTCTCGAGTCCTCATGCACAGATCCATGTGTCGATCTCTCCCGCCATCTTTTCTCAGTCGTGAACAAGAGCCCCAGACACTTCAACCCCTCCACTACGGTGAGTGTCTCTCCTCCGACCGACCGGAAACTTCATTGAATTATTATTGGGACAAAAAAAACTGAAATAAAGGGCAGGACCATCACATTCTAATCATTAAATAATTCACTGAAATCAATTTAAAGTTGCAAGTTATTTTGTTTCCCTATTAAATCAGTGAGATCCAAAATGGCTGCCAGTTCCATTTCATTGCACATCACCTAAAATAAAAAAACAGCAAACGGTGGTCCGCCTTCCCCTCTCTTCGCCGACCGTGATGTCATCATTGTGAGCCCCTGATGTGCTCCTGAGAGAGAAAACAATCCTTTGACTTACACAACTGTATAAATGTTTGGGGTTTTATTTATCTTTTTTGTAAACAGTGGTTGGCCCACTGTTCTCTGTATAATAAAGACTTGTTTTAGACTCTACACATGCGTCTTTTGAGTTGTCATTTGCCGCCACATATTTAGAGGCCTGGAAGGGTTTGGGTAAGTCTGCTGCTGTTCGATGAGTCGACACTTTATTCTTTATTATAGGAGGTCAACTGAGAGACTGAAACATTCCAGTGTGACCTGGGTCTGACCCGGGGCCTCCTCCCAGTTGGAGCAGCCCAGACTAGGACCAGAGGGTCGAGCGCCTGCACCTGCTTTCCACCCTGGGAGTGAGACGCAGAGTGAGACACACGAAGTCACTCTCATTATTGCTGACTCATCACATCTCCACTCAAGGAAGAAAAACACGACCCGCTCATTAGCAGCTTAATTTGAGTTTCACCGCCGAGCCTCGTGTTCAATAACGTGCTGGAGGACGGAAACCATTATCGTTTTGTCTGTTCAGCAACTAAATCCTGATTATCACCTTCATTTTCTTCCCAATGACTGAAACATTAAGTCCACTGAAGTGGACCTCAGCAGTTTTTATTCATCTGCCAATGGATTGTGGCGATTATAGCGGATTCCTTTTCATTCGAAGTGACTGGTTGCTTCATGGTCGAAAGGTTGTTTATCAGTCAGTGTGGTTTATGATTTTTTCAAACTGTCATGTCATTAAACTGTTATAAAGGCAATCTAATCTAATATATACTGTGAAGGTCACTGAAATTCACAAGCACTAGCTAGGTTGTTGTAGTGAGAACTCAGCTGCAACTGACCAAAGACCTATTGAAAGAGGATTTCAGTCACGTATTTACACTGTAATGTCGCATTCACAAATTTTAATGACTTTTTTTTTAACCGATTTATGTGTAATTTTGCTTGTGAAATGCGTTTGCCAAACAATGTGTGCTTCTTTTTGTTTCGGTGTATATGTTCACGAGCAGATCTGTCAGACGTTTCTTTAGTTCCTCACGTTGTCTACCTGTGTTTTGACTCGGCACTTGACCGATGCTGCCCTCTGTTGGTGATTTACTGAATTACTCCAACGTCGACGCACCTGTATGTTGCTGGATTTCTTGGTTATAAACCATGACTAAGTGGAACATCGCAGAAATAATTCCTTGAGGAAGTTATCGTAAATCAAGCAAAATAATAGAAAGTGAAAATGAACTTGGTCCAGGAATTATGTCACAAATTTGAAGGCCGTAATTGTGCCGATTGTTCATCGGACAGACACTGTACTGCGCGGGATAAGCAGTCGTAATTGCAAATAAAGCGAAAAAAAAGTGGTATTTTGAAATTCTTGCGGTTCATTGCAGAAGAATTCTGATTGGAGGAAAGAAAAAACGTTTGCGCTTGATTGCTTAAAGATCATTACGCTCTGATCTGATTGGCGGAGACTCATTCCTACGTCACGTGACAACTAAACTGTCTTGAGGAAGCTGCCGTAAATCAAATGAAATATAAAAAATATATTAATCCTGGATTTACGTCTCAATTAAAAGGTAGGAAAAGAAAAGAAACAGAAAACGAAAAAGGTAAAACGTATCCGATGCGATCACATTGTACATCCGACAGGCACTGTGTACTGCGCGCGATAAAAAGTAGGAAGTGCTCATGACGTTATGAAACAGACACATCAGGCATTATACAATTTGAAATTCTTGCGGTTTATTGCAGAAGCATTCTGATTGGAGGAAAGAAAAAACGCTGGCATTTGATTGCTTAAAGACCAATATGCTCTAATCTGATTGGCGGACACTCATTCGTACGTCACGTGACAACTAAAGCGCCAATAAAAGAAAACCGGGCACTTATTGACGGTTAGGTTCTCATTTGTCGTGGAAGATCTCGTTATTCGTGTCCGAACTTCGCCATCGCCTTTCAACGCAGCAAGATGCTCTGGTTTCCGAACTCTTCGTCGGTAAGTCACATCGCTATTGTCTCGTTAAAATGTTCCTCTGTATTTTATCCATCAGTGAATCCTCCGTTTGTTTGTTTTTAGGAACTCTTCACCTGTACTGGGAGACGAGTCACTCCGGTGGTCAGGTACCTTCCTTTTTCATTGATGTTTTCCTCATGACCTGCTTCGATACTAAAAACAGTTGAATGTATCTGAGTAACGTGTCTTTCATCCATATTGTAGGTTTCATAATCGCGTGTTATCCAGGAAAACTATCACACGTTATCATCATCAAGTGACAAACCTGCAGTTTCAAGGTTTGCCTGACGCCAGCGTGTTATGTCCAGATGACATTCTCCTTTAGCTCCTCGATTGTTGCAGTCTAAATGTGGTAACTGGAGCTGCTGGCTGACCTCTCTGCTGCTATGGTTCATGACATAAGAAAAATCATAGCTGTATTGTTCGACGTAAAAGCCTGATGAAGTTGGAATTATAAACTTAACTGAAGCTGAAGTTATGTTATTATATCTTAATATATATATTTGTTGTTAAATGTCGTGATTAATATTTCCGATGTGTTAGTGTTTGAGTCTTTTCAGATCACTCATTCAACTGTGCAGTGTCACAAGCGCAGTGGAGCGTAGGGCCTCTACCCTGGTTTGGTTTTCCAACACTGTAGAGTTGTAAACTTATTTTCTAACCAGAATCAAACAAGAACTTGGTTTCAATGTTGTACCAATAACTGCTCGTAGCTTGGATCCTGCCAGTCTTGTCAACACTCATGTTGATGTGGCTAAACTAAAGCCACTGCTGACACCAATGTGACTGATCGGTCAAACGGGGTGATGAAGTAGAACAAAGGTCGTCCTAACCATTACGTGAGGTACACACTACTCTACACACTCTGGTTTGTTCTCACTCACCTCAAGTGAACTCTGAGTGTCGGTGTGATATTTCCATGAAGCACTTCCTCTTCGTCACATGCAGGAACATTGTCTTCCTCTTCTCCGTTCACCCGGCTCTTCCATTTCCATCCTTCCCTCCATGATGCTCACCGTCTCTTCTCTTCCTACAGGCCGCTGCAGCAGCAGGTTGCACTGTCCGTCCTCCCTCAGTCGACCCTCTGCAGAGAACTCGCTGCCATTAAATGCAGACGGTGGCGTCTCTGCGAGCTAGCGCTACAGCGACTTGGGCAAGTACCTGGAAGGCCTTTGACCTTTTCCTTGACATGACATTATGTCTATTCTCACACTGCTGTTGTGTTGCAGGCTGCCAAACATTGGCAACAGCTGCTACATGAACGTGGTCCTGCAAAGTCTGCTGTCGCTGGAGCCCTTCATGCGGGAGGTGCAGAACCAGGCCTGCACCAATGCCATGATCTTTGATCAGACTTTCATCAGGTGGGTTTGAGACCCCTTCATCGCAGCCATGATGTCGAAATATAAATGTCCACACCTTCAGTGCTGAGATTGCAAGTGTGTATTGACAAACACTTTTGTTCTTTCCAGTTCGTTCATCAGGGTGGCAAAGTCGCGTCTTTACGGAGACTCGGCTGAAAAGCTGTCGGCTGTGTCGCATTTCAAAAATTCCATCGGCGCCCTGAACTCTCACTTCTTTGATGACCACCAAAAGGTTCCTGTTCACACTGCATGGCGTTGGCTGCTATTAACATCCACTACTTGGACACCATGTCAATACATTGTGTGTGTGTGCAGAGTGCCCAGAAATGCCTCCTCACCATCCTCAGCAGCTGGGAAGGCTTCTCGACCAACATGAAGATGGCTGCCGGTCGCCTCGGGATGAACTACAAATGTCCAGTGGGGACAAACATTGCGTTTGAAGCCCTGCGCAGCAGCTCCTGCAAACGGTGTGGATTCGAGGACCATTACTCTCTTTCAGGATGTGTTTAAAGTGTGATATTTATTTTGAATCCCACAGATGTGGATGGCAACGGAAGGTGAAGTCCCACGAGGTGTTTCTCTCGCTTCAGACTGCCGACTCAGTGAGTCAGGCTCTTGGAAATGTCCTGAATGTAAGTTGTCCTGCACAATCTGACAAGTTAAAAGACACAACAATGTCTCAACGTCCGTTTCAGGAGAGGCCTGCAGACGTTCGATGCAGGCGCTGTGGGAGTCACCTGACTGATCGATTGTCTTTCAGCACTCTCCCAAAGTAAGTAGCATCATTTTTCCGACACTCGATTTTGAACTGACCTTTGATGTTTCTACAGCGTGTTGATCCTGAGCCTGTGCCGGGTCCGACGCACGGCCTCAAGACGGTTCATCAAGGTTCCTACAGCCGTCCATTTATGCCAGGACCTGCAGGTGGCAACGCTGCACAAAGAACAGGTGAGGGCGCCGACATATTCTTCATGTGTCAACTCTCTAAATATAACTCCTTTTGTTTCAGGCTCAATACAAGCTGGTGACGATTGTCAACCGCCTTGGTTCCACCAGTCATGAAGGTAGTTGACCGTGTCTCAAGTGTGTTGGATGTTTGGATCCCCCTCCTAATGCATGGCTCCTGCTGTTTCAGGCCACTACAGCTGCGACACCATGCTGAAGGACAATACTCCTCGCTGGCTCACCTTCGATGACGACAAAGTGGAGGTGCAACCTTCTTCTCTCCTGGCTGAAAGACGGCAGACTGCACTCCTTTTATTTTACGTCAAGAGCTAATGACTGAATGACTAATGAAAGCTCTGACAACACCGGTCCATGTATATATCTAAATAGCCAATAAATACAGTATTTTTCAAAATTTCAAATCAAGTTATGGGTCTGATTTTGTTGCATGAATCTCATCCTGGCGTTGTCAAATGTAAAGAAAAGGCGAGAGACGTGTTTAGGCCTCATAAGTCTGAAATATTCATCAATGTAGATGAGGCATTTCATGTGAATTCACTGTTGAAACCTTTGTTGGACATGTGCTGTAATATCTTCAGGTTCCGTTGTTATCTGAAAGAGACGGAGACTCATGTGGACGTTACTTGTACGTTTCTTTATTGTCTAGCGTTAGTCCAGTGCGTACCTTACGTACGCCACCACACGAATATACAGCACCTTTATCATAACATATTCAACAATACACACAGAAATAGTCTTGACTAAACACAGGAACTAAATGATTATATCAATACATTACATGTGCTTTGCATTTCAGTCTTGAAGGTTTTTTTTGTTGAATCCTATGTTGCACTTTGTTGCATTTTCTAAGTCATGTTAAATGCAGCCATAACACTAGTACAGTAGATACTGAGTTGTTCCAGTTACTAGAAAGTGTGGAATAGTTGAATTGTTGAGAAATGGTATGGAGAAAATGTGTGAAAAGAAAGATGTGATGTATGTTGAATGTACTGTATGACTCCAGCCATTAGGTAGCGTTTGACCGTGTGTGTGAACAGAATATAGGTCGATAAACAGAGGGCGACAAGTTGGTCTCTTTGGGGGTCAGAAGGTGACATGTTTCAAATGCGCTCTCAGACTATGTCCTTCAGAACACCACCATGGTTTTACTTGTTAAAGTAGCTTTTCGTAGCTGATGCGTCTGTATTCTGACCGTTTGTAATGTATTTCAAAATTAATATTCACAGGGACATTCCAGCGCTTTGGCTGATCATTAACATGAAGAAAGAGGAATTAGCTTTTCCTGAGGAGGAAATACACGCACATTCAATAGCTAGATTCATATTGGAAGAACTTGACTGCATGCGTTTCAGCTCCTCTTCCACTTGAGGCAGGATCGGGAAGGGGATGCGACGGGGCGTGGCAATGCTGTAGGGAGTGGCATCGGGCTGGAGCGCCATTTTCAATGGCTCACACTTGTGAAACACAAAAGCCCTGTCACTGCCTGATGTGGTCCGCCGGAAATTCCGGGACTGGAACCGGATGTTAGAAACACACATGCGGAAGGTCTACGAATTGCGTCTATATTTAACAGTAAAATCTGGAAATTATACGTTTTTACGCTCATGCGTAGTACGATCTGGTCTGTCTGCCTGATGTGGTCCGCCGGAAATGATGGTGCTGAAGCAGGAAGTTACCGACGAACCGGTTTACGGTAAGCAAGCGTTACTTCGGTTTATTTCTTTGTCACAGCCAAACAGCCCAGACCTAACCCTAACCCTTAATCTGGATTGTAGAAGTAAAAATTGTAAAACGTTTTTAAAAAACTTCATCGCCTGTGCGCGATATAACCATGGACGCATGCACTTTACCAGTAAATGTCAGTTGGTAAAACATGCGCAATTTCCGGTTCCAGTCCCGGAATTTCCAGCGGACCGCATCAGGCAGTGACAAGCCCAATATCTCCAAAAACATCCTCGAAGGTCTCAATTCCATCCACTCTGCGAATCAGCCCCATTTCGGTAGCTATTCTCCTCCCCAACAGGTTGGTGGTGAATGGGCCCCTCATTACACCACGTTTCTCAGTCTCAGTTAAGAATTTGCCTTTGCAGTCAAGTTTCCCACCAGGACAGAAAACATGAATCACAATATTTTACCTAAGAATTGATATCACGGTTCTCTGCCAGGGTTTTTTTTCCCTCATAAAATACGTAGTTTATTGCACACATAAACCATGACAAAACAAAGTTGCATCACCAGACATATGTCATTTGAGGTGCAGAAAAAGACTTGTGGTAACGGACGCTCCGATCAGGGTTTTTGCTGCCGATCAGGATACTGATCACATGGATTGACAATGAATTTGGAATCAAAATGATGAGACCTTCTGTGTTGAAGATGTGAAAACATGAACCATTAAATCATTTCCATTCAGAAAGGTTTTATTATAACTCAGAATCAGAATCAGAATGAGATTTATTGCCATGGTCAGTGGGGAGCCCACCGACTACGAAAGTGTCTTGAAATAAAGTGCAACAAAAAACAAATAAAATAAAATAAAATAAATAGAATAACATAACAACAAGGCTGTTCACGAATTTAACAGTCTGACGGCCGAGGGAAAGAAGCTGTTCCTGTGACGGGAGGTTCTGGTCTGGATGGACCGTAGCCTCCTGCCAGAGGGAAGAGGAACAAACAGTCTATGTCCAGGGTGAGAGGGGTCGGCTCTGATCTGACCTGCACGTCTCTGGGTCCTAGAGGCATACAGGTCCTGAAGAAGTGGCAGGCTGCAACCGATCACCTTCTCAGCAGAACGTACGATGCGCTGCAGTCAGCTCTTGTCCCTGGAGGTGGCGCTGTTGTACCAGACGGTGATAGAGGAGGTGAGGATGGACTGGATGATGGCCGTGTAGAACTCCACCAGCAACTTCGTCGGCAGTCGTAGTTTCCGTAGCTGCCTCAGAAAGAACATTCTCTGCTGGGCCTTCCTGATGACTCCTCTAGAAGGCAAAAAGAAGACTCACAGAATGCAGCAACTATTATATATCAAAAGACACAACTGAAAAACATTTATTTCAATGTGAGGTGAATCTCTATGGTCTGTGCCGTGTCCGTGAAATATTGACAGACTCTAGCGGGACTCCGAGACAGAGAGCACTGCATTGATGAACGCTGCACCTGACTCCAAAATGGCGTCAGATCCGGTCGTAACATGTTTGTTTTGAGGCTTTTTGGGGGGCTGATTCTCCTCACTAGTTCCCGGTTTGTCATCCATATTCCTTCAGTTTCTATCCTGACGCCGACCTACCCAATCCCTACCACGTTCACGTCACCATTGAAACAGGTGACTACAAGGCGCTTCATCATTGGTTGAAGGAGAAGTCACGAGCATTGTGGGAACTCAGAAAGTAGTAGCTTGCAGCGCTGCTTGGGAGCGTAAAACTCTCAAAGGAAAGTAGCATTTGTGATGCAACCCAATTAGCCTCATGTTAACGTTAAATCAGCTGTCTTCTTGAGGCCGTGCGTTGGACCCGGCACAGGCTCAGGATCAGCACGCTGTAGAAACATCAAAGGTCAGTTTAGAATCGAGTGTTGGAAAAACCCCGGTTCACACAGCCGTCCATTTATGCCATGATCTGCAGTAGGCAATGCTGCACAGTGACAGCCTGTGCTAGCAACGACCTGTCCTCTGGAGTCAACGCTTCTGCCTTGTCTTTGACACGGATGCGGTTGCAGTTGAGCATCTTGGTGAAAGGGACGTCATCCTTCTGGCGCATAATTTCCGTCAACGTGGCGATCTGAAAAGTGCTGTAAGTGCAAAGCGGTTTTGGACTGTCTGACGGGCGGTAGCTGGTAAAAGTCTCAGACGGCAAGAACAGCCAGCAAAAGGTACCTGGATGCCTTTGATCTGCTTCAATCTGGCATCCACTACGCAAACAGAGGCTTGAAGACCATGGAGATCTCGTCAATGATCGCACGCTTGTGTCACACACTCGTGAGCAGAGACTTCACGTTTTTTTAATATGCATTAATATGCCTGCATTATCTTTTTCATCTTCTTGCTGAGGTCATCCTGTCAATCACGGTTTTGAGGTAGTTGCTCAAACTGTGCTGTGACTTGCTAATGTAGCTGCAGATGTACATGATGCAGGTGTAGGCATTCAGAATGTACTGAATGTCCAAATTAGCATCCCATGCGTCAAGTGGGGCAGGGTTGTAACCACTGACCAGGCGACTTTTGGCTCACAAGTACAGTGCTGCTTTGTATTCCTCGAGCGAGAACTCGGATTCAGTCAGAAGCTGCTCACAGGTCACAGACGAAGGGAGCTATGGGTCAGAAAGAAGCTTTTTCATCTCTGATAGGACTCACGGCTTGCATAGATCATCCTTGTCTCCCGCCTTGGCTTGCTCCTTGGGCTGCGCTTCGGGGTCCACCCTGACCTGATCATGGTGCTGGGGCACGGCGGTTTGGGGAAGCCAAAACGACAATTAGCACCGATCGTCTTCAAACAAGTCGTTGAGTGTGATCTGCTGTACATCTGGACCTCTGTGACCTTCTTGTACAGCAAGGGGCACGTGCTGCGATCAGGCAGCTTTGCGGTGACGTATCGGGAGACAAAGTCACACACCGTCTGGTGAGAGTCTTCCTCAAAAACAGGCGCAACTTCAACCCAAATCAAGCAGTGGATGTGTGGACTTCTTCCGCGCTGAAATTCCACACGGTAAAAGTAGTCCACCACCTTGCCGATAGGCTGCGCAGAAGACAGGATGAGGTCTTGAAAGAGTGACCCAACCCATTTGCTAAACATGCACATGGCCGTGACCGGGTTGCTGTGAAGGATGTCGCACTTGGTGGCCCAATCGAGCACGTCAAAAGCTTCCCCCTGCTGTGCTTTAATGGCAGTGATGACCTCCTCCAAGCGCATTTCTGCTGCAGGAAATGTGCAGAAGATGCTCGTGGTGCCCAGCTTGAGAATCATGGCAAACAAATCCTTTAATGTTTTCGCCCTATATGACGGGATGTCTCTGAGCGGCGTCATGAAGTGGACCGAGTCTTTGTTGCCCACGAACCTCTATACCTCACGCTTGTCCTGAAGCAGGGCGTTGGTTATTCTGTGTCCATCATCCATCTCCAGAAATCTCAGGGCCATTCTTCCAGAGTCAGACAGATGAAGACATTACATATGACTTCACCTCAACAAAGAAAATATTTCAAGGAGGAGCAGTTTGTTCAATCAAATCAAAATACCTTAAGCAACTTCTAATGCCAGCTTCATTAGCAACATCAGAATACCGTCAGACAGAAACATTTACCCGAGAAGAATAGGACATAAAAGGGCAGTACAGAAAAAAATGTACGAATGAGCTACATGTGCAGATGACTGAAACTATATGAAAAAAGGATATTCAGTAGCTGTCTGAGTGGCAAATAGTCTGTGTGTAGCCACGTGCGTGTATTTACGTGTCTCACTGCATCTATGTGTATATGTTAAAGTCAGTAAAATGTCAGTGACACTAGTTTATTATTATAATTGGGTGCAAGTTTGGTTCAGAGTCCTGGTCAAGTGCAGCCAATTGTTTTGGATGGGTAAGTTGAGAGGCAGAGGAAAGCGTCAGCTCTCCTCACAAAAATAGCAAAACATGTGTCTGACCTTGTTTATCCAACTTTGTGGGGCCCAATTCTTGACCAAGCACTATCTTTGTGGGGACCTTATGCCGGTCCCTGCAGGTCCAAAATGCAATTTTATGATGAAGGCTTCAAAATAACAGTCATTATAATGGGGTCCAAGTTTGGTTCAGAATCCTGGCGAAGACGTGCCATTTGTTTGTGATGGTTAAGTGAAGGTTGAGAGGCTTCTAATGATGTCAATGAGAAACCTCACACTGTCCCCACGAGGATAAATAATAAAAACAAACTATGAAAAACTAAGTTCATTAAAATTAAAAAATGTTTTTAGATTAAGACAAAAAGGTAAATCAGGAATGAAGTGGTATTAGCATTCAGATACAATGTGTCGTCCTAGCTAAAACCATCATTGAGCAGAGGCAACATTTGTGAGTCAGCACTATGTTCAAAGAGACTTGAAGACGCCATTTTGTGGCTTCAAAACTCTCCCCTGTAAAATGTCTGCCTGAGCTGCTGCAGACACCTCTCCCACCACCCTCCCTGCACGCGCTCATTGCTCACCTCTAAATGACGGCAAACAGAGAAACGTCTACATCAAGTGCAGCGAACTAAACTGATAAAAAGGAATAAAAAGTTAAGAGCCTACACAACAGCTAATTTAAGACCAATGATACAAGCATTAAATCACGACATATCACATCTCAAACCCACCTGCCAATTAGCTCCGGATACCATATGCAACCCAATTAGCCTCATGTTAACTTTAAAGAGCAACGAGTGCGCGGATTTAAGAATAAACTTTGAGTTAGGAAGAGTCCACGAGTCACTTCCGCATGGAAACGTTATGATTTAGCGAGTATAGCATCTCTTAAGGCTAAGGAACACGATGGAGGTGCAGAGCAATGTACAGGCCGTTAGCCGCGAGGCTAACGCTAGCGCACTCGACATGCATCAAAAACGAACCCAAACTATAAACTGTACGTTTCTACAGCCAACAACAGCCACCACGAACAGGAAACGCTATCATTTTACAAGTAAAAGAGCTCTTAAGGTTGAGAGCACATGTTGCAGCTGCATTGGAAAACGGACGAAAAATATTTATTGTAAGTTTGTACAACCAACAACAGCCACCATGAACATGAAACAACACTTTGAGCAGCGCAAAAGACGACTTTCCCACCAGAACAGAGCCAAGAGCAGAGCAGGAATTGGGCGCTCCATTACCTGAGTCCTTGAGACGAATGAAATGAATAGAAGGGGCGACCGCACTTGATCAGAGCAGGTGCGTTTAGGGACAGTCGGAAATGTCAGTGTTACCTGCAAACAACACAGGCAAACGGTGGTTTCTGAGACAGCAAATGACTGCAATGGCAGACGATGCGTGCGCCTGCGTTTTCTGCTTTCCGCAGACTTTCTACGCTAAAGTTTGAGGCAGCGGCGAGCTGTTGAATTAGGACCTTTTCTGCTTCGGCTCCCATTCTTTATCTATGGGACAAATTCCCACTAAACCTGGGATTTCTTGGGAATGCTGGCACCTGGGTCCGAGAAAAGCAAACTACTCACACAATCACAATCGGGCCACTGGTTTTGGCTTTCGCGCCGCGTCTCTACGATGCAAGCTCTGGGAGGAGTAGCCGTCCATATATGTTTTACCGCTGCACTTGACCGATGCTGTCCTCTGTTGGTGTTTTACTAAATTACTTCAACATTTGATACACCTGTTTTTTGCCGTTTTTCTTGGTTATAAACCACGAATAACGCAGAAACAATGTCTTGAGGAAGCTGCCGTAAATCTTATGCCGTAAATATTAATCCTGGATTTACGTCTCAATTAAAAGGTAGGAAAAGAAAAGAAACAGAAAACGAAAAAGGTAAAACGTATCCGATGCGATCACATTGTACATCCGACAGGCACTGCGTACTGCGCGGGATAAAAAGTAGGAAGTGCTCATGACGTTATGAAACGGACACATCAGGCATGATACAGCTTGAAATGTTTGCGGTTTATTTCAGAAGCATTCTGATTGGAGGAAAGAAAAAACGCTGGCATTTGATTGCTTAAAGACCAATATGCTCTAATCTGATTGGCGGAGACTCATTCGTACGTCACGTGACAACTAAAGTGCCAATAAAAGAAGACCGGGCAATTATTGACGGTTAGTTTCTCATTTGTCGTGGAAAATCTGGTTATTCGTGTCCGAACTTCGCCATCGCCTTTCAACGCAGCAAGATGCTCTGGATTCCGAACTCTTCGTCGGTAAGTCACATCGCTATTGTCTCGTTAAAATGTTCCTCTGTATTTTATCCATCAGTGAATCCTCCGTTTGTTTGTTTTTAGGAACTCTTCACCTGTACTGGGAGACGAGTCACTCCGGTGGTCAGGTACCTTCCTTTTTCATTGATGTTTTCCTCATGACCTGCTTCGATACTAAAAACAGTTGAATGTATCTGAGTAACGTGTCTTTCATCCATATTGTAGGTTTCATAATCGCGTGTTATCCAGGAAAACTATCACACGTTATCATCATCAAGTGACAAACCTGCAGTTTCAAGGTTTGCCTGACGCCAGCGTGTTATGTCCAGATGACATTCTCCTTTAGCTCCTCGATTGTTGCAGTCTAAATGTGGTAACTGGAGCTGCTGGCTGACCTCTCTGCTGCTATGGTTCATGACATAAGAAAAATCATAGCTGT
Organism: Synchiropus splendidus; assembly: GCF_027744825.2. Lineage (NCBI taxonomy): Eukaryota > Metazoa > Chordata > Actinopteri > Syngnathiformes > Callionymidae > Synchiropus > Synchiropus splendidus. The sequence continues at coordinate 9,968,841 of NC_071346.1, read as the reverse complement.
ATTGTTCGACGTAAAAGCCTGATGAAGTTGGAATTATAAACTTAACTGAAGCTGAAGTTATGTTATATCTTAATATATATATTTGTTGTTAAATGTCGTGATTAATATTTCCGATGTGTTAGTGTTTGAGTCTTTTCAGATCACTCATTCAACTGTGCAGTGTCACAAGCGCAGTGGAGCGTAGGGCCTCTACCCTGGTTTGGTTTTCCAACACTGTAGAGTTGTAAACTTATTTTCTAACCAGAATCAAACAAGAACTTGGTTTCAATGTTGTACCAATAACTGCTCGTAGCTTGGATCCTGCCAGTTTTGTCAACACTCATGTTGATGTGGCTAAACTAAAGCCACTGCTGACACCAATGTGACTGATCGGTCAAACAGGGTGATGAAGTAGAACAAACGTCGTCCTAACCATTACGTGAGGTACACACTACTCTACACACTCTGGCTTGTTCTCACTCACCTCAAGTGAACTCTGAGTGTCGGTGTGATATTTCCATGAAGCACTTCCTCTTCGTCACATGCAGGAACATTGTCTTCCTCTTCTCCGTTCACCCGGCTCTTCCATTTCCATCCTTCCCTCCATGATGCTCACCGTCTCTTCTCTTCCTACAGGCCGCTGCAGCAGCAGGTTGCACTGTCCGTCCTCCCTCAGTCGACCCTCTGCAGAGAACTCGCTGCCATTAAATTCAGACGGTGGCGTCTCTGCGAGCTAGCGCTACAGCGACTTGGGCAAGTACCTGGAAGGCCTTTGACCTTTTCCTTGACATGACATTATGCCTATTCTCACACTGCTGTTGTGTTGCAGGCTGCCAAACATTGGCAACAGCTGCTACATGAACGTGGTCCTGCAAAGTCTGCTGTCGCTGGAGCCCTTCATGCGGGAGGTGCAGAACCAGGCCTGGACCAATGCCATGATCTTTGATCAGACTTTCATCAGGTGGGTTTGAGACCAAAGAGGGTTTGAGACAAAATATAAATGTCCACACCTTCAGTGCTGAGATTGCAAGTGTGTATTGACAAACACTTTTGTTCTTTCCAGTTGGTTCATCAGGGTGGCAAAGTCGCGTCTTTACGGAGACTCGGCTGAAAAGCTGTCGGCTGTGTCGCATTTCAAAAATTCCATCGGCGCCCTGAACTCTCACTTCTTTGATGACCATCAAAAGGTTCCTGTTCACACTGCATGGCGTTAGCTGCTATTAACGTCCACTACTTGGACACCATGTCAATACATTGTGTGTGTGTGCAGAGTGCCCAGAAATGCCTCCTCACCATCCTCAGCAGCTGGGAAGGCTTCTCGACCAACATGAAGATGGCTGCCAGTCGCCTCGGGATGAACTACAAATGTCCAGTGGGGACAAACATTGCGTTTGAAGCCCTGCGCAGCAGCTCCTGCAAACGGTGTGGATTCGAGGACCATTACTCTCTTTCAGGATGTGTTTAAAGTGTGATATTTATTTTGAATCCCACAGATGTGGATGGCAACGGAAGGTGAAGTCCCACGAGGTGTTTCTCTCGCTTCAGACTGCCGACTCAGTGAGTCAGGCTCTTGGAAATGTCCTGAATGTAAGTTGTCCTGCACAATCTGACAAGTTAAAAGACACAACAATGTCTCAACGTCCGTTTCAGGAGAGGCCTGCAGACGTTCGATGCAGGCGCTGTGGGAGTCACCTGACTGATCGATTGTCTTTCAGCACTCTCCCAAAGTAAGTAGCATCATTTTTCCGACACTCGATTTTGAACTGACCTTTGATGTTTCTACAGCGTGTTGATCCTGAGCCTGTGCCGGGTCCGACGCACGGCCTCAAGACGGTTCATCAAGGTTCCTACAGCCGTCCATTTATGCCAGGACCTGCAGGTGGCAACGCTGCACAAAGAACAGGTGAGGGCGCCGACATATTCTTCATGTGTCAACTCTCTAAATATAACTCCTTTTGTTTCAGGCTCAATACAAGCTGGTGACGATTGTCAACCGCCTTGGTTCCACCAGTCATGAAGGTAGTTGACCGTGTCTCAAGTGTGTTGGATGTTTGGATCCCCCTCCTAATGCATGGCTCCTGCTGTTTCAGGCCACTACAGCTGCGACACCATGCTGAAGGACAATACTCCTCGCTGGCTCACCTTCGATGACGACAAAGTGGAGGTGCAACCTTCTTCTCTCCTGGCTGAAAGACGGCAGACTGCACTCCTTTTATTTTACGTCAAGAGCTAATGACTGAATGACTAATGAAAGCTCTGACAACACCGGTCCATGTATATATCTAAATAGCCAATAAATACAGTATTTTTCAAAATTTCAAATCAAGTTATGGGTCTGATTTTGTTGCATGAATCTCATCCTGGCGTTGTCAAATGTAAAGAAAAGGCGAGAGACGTGTTTAGGCCTCATAAGTCTGAAATATTCATCAATGTAGATGAGGCATTTCATGTGAATTCACTGTTGAAACCTTTGTTGGACATGTGCTGTAATATCTTCAGGTTCCGTTGTTATCTGAAAGAGACGGAGACTCATGTGGACGTTACTTGTACGTTTCTTTATTGTCTAGCGTTAGTCCAGTGCGTACCTTACGTACGCCACCACACGAATATACAGCACCTTTATCATAACATATTCAACAATACACACAGAAATAGTCTTGACTAAACACAGGAACTAAATGATTATATCAATACATTACATGTGCTTTGCATTTCAGTCTTGAAGGTTTTTTTTGTTGAATCCTATGTTGCACTTTGTTGCATTTTCTAAGTCATGTTAAATGCAGCCATAACACTAGTACAGTAGATACTGAGTTGTTCCAGTTACTAGAAAGTGTGGAATAGTTGAATTGTTGAGAAATGGTATGGAGAAAATGTGTGAAAAGAAAGATGTGATGTATGTTGAATGTACTGTATGACTCCAGCCATTAGGTAGCGTTTGACCGTGTGTGTGAACAGAATATAGGTCGATAAACAGAGGGCGACAAGTTGGTCTCTTTGGGGGTCAGAAGGTGACATGTTTCAAATGCGCTCTCAGACTATGTCCTTCAGAACACCACCATGGTTTTACTTGTTAAAGTAGCTTTTCGTAGCTGATGCGTCTGTATTCTGACCGTTTGTAATGTATTTCAAAATTAATATTCACAGGGACATTCCAGCGCTTTGGCTGATCATTAACATGAAGAAAGAGGAATTAGCTTTTCCTGAGGAGGAAATACACGCACATTCAATAGCTAGATTCATATTGGAAGAACTTGACTGCATGCGTTTCAGCTCCTCTTCCACTTGAGGCAGGATCGGGAAGGGGATGCGACGGGGCGTGGCAATGCTGTAGGGAGTGGCATCGGGCTGGAGCGCCATTTTCAATGGCTCACACTTGTGAAACACAAAAGCCCTGTCACTGCCTGATGTGGTCCGCCGGAAATTCCGGGACTGGAACCGGATGTTAGAAACACACATGCGGAAGGTCTACGAATTGCGTCTATATTTAACAGTAAAATCTGGAAATTATACGTTTTTACGCTCATGCGTAGTACGATCTGGTCTGTCTGCCTGATGTGGTCCGCCGGAAATGATGGTGCTGAAGCAGGAAGTTACCGACGAACCGGTTTACGGTAAGCAAGCGTTACTTCGGTTTATTTCTTTGTCACAGCCAAACAGCCCAGACCTAACCCTAACCCTTAATCTGGATTGTAGAAGTAAAAATTGTAAAACGTTTTTAAAAAACTTCATCGCCTGTGCGCGATATAACCATGGACGCATGCACTTTACCAGTAAATGTCAGTTGGTAAAACATGCGCAATTTCCGGTTCCAGTCCCGGAATTTCCAGCGGACCGCATCAGGCAGTGACAAGCCCAATATCTCCAAAAACATCCTCGAAGGTCTCAATTCCATCCACTCTGCGAATCAGCCCCATTTCGGTAGCTATTCTCCTCCCCAACAGGTTGGTGGTGAATGGGCCCCTCATTACACCACGTTTCTCAGTCTCAGTTAAGAATTTGCCTTTGCAGTCAAGTTTCCCACCAGGACCGAAAACATGAATCACAATATTTTACCTAAGAATTGATATCACGGTTCTCTGCCAGGGTTTTTTTTCCCTCATAAAATACGTAGTTTATTGCACACATAAACCATGACAAAACAAAGTTGCATCACCAGACATATGTCATTTGAGGTGCAGAAAAAGACTTGTGGTAACGGACGCTCCGATCAGGGTTTTTGCTGCCGATCAGGATACTGATCACATGGATTGACAATGAATTTGGAATCAAAATGATGAGACCTTCTGTGTTGAAGATGTGAAAACATGAACCATTAAATCATTTCCATTCAGAAAGGTTTTATTATAACTCAGAATCAGAATCAGAATGAGATTTATTGCCATGGTCAGTGGGGAGCCCACCGACTACGAAAGTGTCTTGAAATAAAGTGCAACAAAAAACAAATAAAATAAAATAAAATAAATAGAATAACATAACAACAAGGCTGTTCACGAATTTAACAGTCTGACGGCCGAGGGAAAGAAGCTGTTCCTGTGACGGGAGGTTCTGGTCTGGATGGACCGTAGCCTCCTGCCAGAGGGAAGAGGAACAAACAGTCTATGTCCAGGGTGAGAGGGGTCGGCTCTGATCTGACCTGCACGTCTCTGGGTCCTAGAGGCATACAGGTCCTGAAGAAGTGGCAGGCTGCAACCGATCACCTTCTCAGCAGAACGTACGATGCGCTGCAGTCAGCTCTTGTCCCTGGAGGTGGCGCTGTTGTACCAGACGGTGATAGAGGAGGTGAGGATGGACTGGATGATGGCCGTGTAGAACTCCACCAGCAACTTCGTCGGCAGTCGTAGTTTCCGTAGCTGCCTCAGAAAGAACATTCTCTGCTGGGCCTTCCTGATGACTCCTCTAGAAGGCAAAAAGAAGACTCACAGAATGCAGCAACTATTATATATCAAAAGACACAACTGAAAAACATTTATTTCAATGTGAGGTGAATCTCTATGGTCTGTGCCGTGTCCGTGAAATATTGACAGACTCTAGCGGGACTCCGAGACAGAGAGCACTGCATTGATGAACGCTGCACCTGACTCCAAAATGGCGTCAGATCCGGTCGTAACATGTTTGTTTTGAGGCTTTTTGGGGGGCTGATTCTCCTCACTAGTTCCCGGTTTGTCATCCATATTCCTTCAGTTTCTATCCTGACGCCGACCTACCCAATCCCTACCACGTTCACGTCACCATTGAAACAGGTGACTACAAGGCGCTTCATCATTGGTTGAAGGAGAAGTCACGAGCATTGTGGGAACTCAGAAAGTAGTAGCTTGCAGCGCTGCTTGGGAGCGTAAAACTCTCAAAGGAAAGTAGCATTTGTGATGCAACCCAATTAGCCTCATGTTAACGTTAAATCAGCTGTCTTCTTGAGGCCGTGCGTTGGACCCGGCACAGGCTCAGGATCAGCACGCTGTAGAAACATCAAAGGTCAGTTTAGAATCGAGTGTTGGAAAAACCCCGGTTCACACAGCCGTCCATTTATGCCATGATCTGCAGTAGGCAATGCTGCACAGTGACAGCCTGTGCTAGCAACGACCTGTCCTCTGGAGTCAACGCTTCTGCCTTGTCTTTGACACGGATGCGGTTGCAGTTGAGCATCTTGGTGAAAGGGACGTCATCCTTCTGGCGCATAATTTCCGTCAACGTGGCGATCTGAAAAGTGCTGTAAGTGCAAAGCGGTTTTGGACTGTCTGACGGGCGGTAGCTGGTAAAAGTCTCAGACGGCAAGAACAGCCAGCAAAAGGTACCTGGATGCCTTTGATCTGCTTCAATCTGGCATCCACTACGCAAACAGAGGCTTGAAGACCATGGAGATCTCGTCAATGATCGCACGCTTGTGTCACACACTCGTGAGCAGAGACTTCACGTTTTTTTAATATGCATTAATATGCCTGCATTATCTTTTTCATCTTCTTGCTGAGGTCATCCTGTCAATCACGGTTTTGAGGTAGTTGCTCAAACTGTGCTGTGACTTGCTAATGTAGCTGCAGATGTACATGATGCAGGTGTAGGCATTCAGAATGTACTGAATGTCCAAATTAGCATCCCATGCGTCAAGTGGGGCAGGGTTGTAACCACTGACCAGGCGACTTTTGGCTCACAAGTACAGTGCTGCTTTGTATTCCTCGAGCGAGAACTCGGATTCAGTCAGAAGCTGCTCACAGGTCACAGACGAAGGGAGCTATGGGTCAGAAAGAAGCTTTTTCATCTCTGATAGGACTCACGGCTTGCATAGATCATCCTTGTCTCCCGCCTTGGCTTGCTCCTTGGGCTGCGCTTCGGGGTCCACCCTGACCTGATCATGGTGCTGGGGCACGGCGGTTTGGGGAAGCCAAAACGACAATTAGCACCGATCGTCTTCAAACAAGTCGTTGAGTGTGATCTGCTGTACATCTGGACCTCTGTGACCTTCTTGTACAGCAAGGGGCACGTGCTGCGATCAGGCAGCTTTGCGGTGACGTATCGGGAGACAAAGTCACACACCGTCTGGTGAGAGTCTTCCTCAAAAACAGGCGCAACTTCAACCCAAATCAAGCAGTGGATGTGTGGACTTCTTCCGCGCTGAAATTCCACACGGTAAAAGTAGTCCACCACCTTGCCGATAGGCTGCGCAGAAGACAGGATGAGGTCTTGAAAGAGTGACCCAACCCATTTGCTAAACATGCACATGGCCGTGACCGGGTTGCTGTGAAGGATGTCGCACTTGGTGGCCCAATCGAGCACGTCAAAAGCTTCCCCCTGCTGTGCTTTAATGGCAGTGATGACCTCCTCCAAGCGCATTTCTGCTGCAGGAAATGTGCAGAAGATGCTCGTGGTGCCCAGCTTGAGAATCATGGCAAACAAATCCTTTAATGTTTTCGCCCTATATGACGGGATGTCTCTGAGCGGCGTCATGAAGTGGACCGAGTCTTTGTTGCCCACGAACCTCTATACCTCACGCTTGTCCTGAAGCAGGGCGTTGGTTATTCTGTGTCCATCATCCATCTCCAGAAATCTCAGGGCCATTCTTCCAGAGTCAGACAGATGAAGACATTACATATGACTTCACCTCAACAAAGAAAATATTTCAAGGAGGAGCAGTTTGTTCAATCAAATCAAAATACCTTAAGCAACTTCTAATGCCAGCTTCATTAGCAACATCAGAATACCGTCAGACAGAAACATTTACCCGAGAAGAATAGGACATAAAAGGGCAGTACAGAAAAAAATGTACGAATGAGCTACATGTGCAGATGACTGAAACTATATGAAAAAAGGATATTCAGTAGCTGTCTGAGTGGCAAATAGTCTGTGTGTAGCCACGTGCGTGTATTTACGTGTCTCACTGCATCTATGTGTATATGTTAAAGTCAGTAAAATGTCAGTGACACTAGTTTATTATTATAATTGGGTGCAAGTTTGGTTCAGAGTCCTGGTCAAGTGCAGCCAATTGTTTTGGATGGGTAAGTTGAGAGGCAGAGGAAAGCGTCAGCTCTCCTCACAAAAATAGCAAAACATGTGTCTGACCTTGTTTATCCAACTTTGTGGGGCCCAATTCTTGACCAAGCACTATCTTTGTGGGGACCTTATGCCGGTCCCTGCAGGTCCAAAATGCAATTTTATGATGAAGGCTTCAAAATAACAGTCATTATAATGGGGTCCAAGTTTGGTTCAGAATCCTGGCGAAGACGTGCCATTTGTTTGTGATGGTTAAGTGAAGGTTGAGAGGCTTCTAATGATGTCAATGAGAAACCTCACACTGTCCCCACGAGGATAAATAATAAAAACAAACTATGAAAAACTAAGTTCATTAAAATTAAAAAATGTTTTTAGATTAAGACAAAAAGGTAAATCAGGAATGAAGTGGTATTAGCATTCAGATACAATGTGTCGTCCTAGCTAAAACCATCATTGAGCAGAGGCAACATTTGTGAGTCAGCACTATGTTCAAAGAGACTTGAAGACGCCATTTTGTGGCTTCAAAACTCTCCCCTGTAAAATGTCTGCCTGAGCTGCTGCAGACACCTCTCCCACCACCCTCCCTGCACGCGCTCATTGCTCACCTCTAAATGACGGCAAACAGAGAAACGTCTACATCAAGTGCAGCGAACTAAACTGATAAAAAGGAATAAAAAGTTAAGAGCCTACACAACAGCTAATTTAAGACCAATGATACAAGCATTAAATCACGACATATCACATCTCAAACCCACCTGCCAATTAGCTCCGGATACCATATGCAACCCAATTAGCCTCATGTTAACTTTAAAGAGCAACGAGTGCGCGGATTTAAGAATAAACTTTGAGTTAGGAAGAGTCCACGAGTCACTTCCGCATGGAAACGTTATGATTTAGCGAGTATAGCATCTCTTAAGGCTAAGGAACACGATGGAGGTGCAGAGCAATGTACAGGCCGTTAGCCGCGAGGCTAACGCTAGCGCACTCGACATGCATCAAAAACGAACCCAAACTATAAACTGTACGTTTCTACAGCCAACAACAGCCACCACGAACAGGAAACGCTATCATTTTACAAGTAAAAGAGCTCTTAAGGTTGAGAGCACATGTTGCAGCTGCATTGGAAAACGGACGAAAAATATTTATTGTAAGTTTGTACAACCAACAACAGCCACCATGAACATGAAACAACACTTTGAGCAGCGCAAAAGACGACTTTCCCACCAGAACAGAGCCAAGAGCAGAGCAGGAATTGGGCGCTCCATTACCTGAGTCCTTGAGACGAATGAAATGAATAGAAGGGGCGACCGCACTTGATCAGAGCAGGTGCGTTTAGGGACAGTCGGAAATGTCAGTGTTACCTGCAAACAACACAGGCAAACGGTGGTTTCTGAGACAGCAAATGACTGCAATGGCAGACGATGCGTGCGCCTGCGTTTTCTGCTTTCCGCAGACTTTCTACGCTAAAGTTTGAGGCAGCGGCGAGCTGTTGAATTAGGACCTTTTCTGCTTCGGCTCCCATTCTTTATCTATGGGACAAATTCCCACTAAACCTGGGATTTCTTGGGAATGCTGGCACCTGGGTCCGAGAAAAGCAAACTACTCACACAATCACAATCGGGCCACTGGTTTTGGCTTTCGCGCCGCGTCTCTACGATGCAAGCTCTGGGAGGAGTAGCCGTCCATATATGTTTTACCGCTGCACTTGACCGATGCTGTCCTCTGTTGGTGTTTTACTAAATTACTTCAACATTTGATACACCTGTTTTTTGCCGTTTTTCTTGGTTATAAACCACGAATAACGCAGAAACAATGTCTTGAGGAAGCTGCCGTAAATCTTATGCCGTAAATATTAATCCTGGATTTACGTCTCAATTAAAAGGTAGGAAAAGAAAAGAAACAGAAAACGAAAAAGGTAAAACGTATCCGATGCGATCACATTGTACATCCGACAGGCACTGCGTACTGCGCGGGATAAAAAGTAGGAAGTGCTCATGACGTTATGAAACGGACACATCAGGCATGATACAGCTTGAAATGTTTGCGGTTTATTTCAGAAGCATTCTGATTGGAGGAAAGAAAAAACGCTGGCATTTGATTGCTTAAAGACCAATATGCTCTAATCTGATTGGCGGAGACTCATTCGTACGTCACGTGACAACTAAAGTGCCAATAAAAGAAGACCGGGCAATTATTGACGGTTAGTTTCTCATTTGTCGTGGAAAATCTGGTTATTCGTGTCCGAACTTCGCCATCGCCTTTCAACGCAGCAAGATGCTCTGGATTCCGAACTCTTCGTCGGTAAGTCACATCGCTATTGTCTCGTTAAAATGTTCCTCTGTATTTTATCCATCAGTGAATCCTCCGTTTGTTTGTTTTTAGGAACTCTTCACCTGTACTGGGAGACGAGTCACTCCGGTGGTCAGGTACCTTCCTTTTTCATTGATGTTTTCCTCATGACCTGCTTCGATACTAAAAACAGTTGAATGTATCTGAGTAACGTGTCTTTCATCCATATTGTAGGTTTCATAATCGCGTGTTATCCAGGAAAACTATCACACGTTATCATCATCAAGTGACAAACCTGCAGTTTCAAGGTTTGCCTGACGCCAGCGTGTTATGTCCAGATGACATTCTCCTTTAGCTCCTCGATTGTTGCAGTCTAAATGTGGTAACTGGAGCTGCTGGCTGACCTCTCTGCTGCTATGGTTCATGACATAAGAAAAATCATAGCTGTATTGTTCGACGTAAAAGCCTGATGAAGTTGGAATTATAAACTTAACTGAAGCTGAAGTTATGTTATATCTTAATATATATATTTGTTGTTAAATGTCGTGATTAATATTTCCGATGTGTTAGTGTTTGAGTCTTTTCAGATCACTCATTCAACTGTGCAGTGTCACAAGCGCAGTGGAGCGTAGGGCCTCTACCCTGGTTTGGTTTTCCAACACTGTAGAGTTGTAAACTTATTTTCTAACCAGAATCAAACAAGAACTTGGTTTCAATGTTGTACCAATAACTGCTCGTAGCTTGGATCCTGCCAGTTTTGTCAACACTCATGTTGATGTGGCTAAACTAAAGCCACTGCTGACACCAATGTGACTGATCGGTCAAACAGGGTGATGAAGTAGAACAAACGTCGTCCTAACCATTACGTGAGGTACACACTACTCTACACACTCTGGCTTGTTCTCACTCACCTCAAGTGAACTCTGAGTGTCGGTGTGATATTTCCATGAAGCACTTCCTCTTCGTCACATGCAGGAACATTGTCTTCCTCTTCTCCGTTCACCCGGCTCTTCCATTTCCATCCTTCCCTCCATGATGCTCACCGTCTCTTCTCTTCCTACAGGCCGCTGCAGCAGCAGGTTGCACTGTCCGTCCTCCCTCAGTCGACCCTCTGCAGAGAACTCGCTGCCATTAAATTCAGACGGTGGCGTCTCTGCGAGCTAGCGCTACAGCGACTTGGGCAAGTACCTGGAAGGCCTTTGACCTTTTCCTTGACATGACATTATGCCTATTCTCACACTGCTGTTGTGTTGCAGGCTGCCAAACATTGGCAACAGCTGCTACATGAACGTGGTCCTGCAAAGTCTGCTGTCGCTGGAGCCCTTCATGCGGGAGGTGCAGAACCAGGCCTGGACCAATGCCATGATCTTTGATCAGACTTTCATCAGGTGGGTTTGAGACCAAAGAGGGTTTGAGACAAAATATAAATGTCCACACCTTCAGTGCTGAGATTGCAAGTGTGTATTGACAAACACTTTTGTTCTTTCCAGTTGGTTCATCAGGGTGGCAAAGTCGCGTCTTTACGGAGACTCGGCTGAAAAGCTGTCGGCTGTGTCGCATTTCAAAAATTCCATCGGCGCCCTGAACTCTCACTTCTTTGATGACCATCAAAAGGTTCCTGTTCACACTGCATGGCGTTAGCTGCTATTAACGTCCACTACTTGGACACCATGTCAATACATTGTGTGTGTGTGCAGAGTGCCCAGAAATGCCTCCTCACCATCCTCAGCAGCTGGGAAGGCTTCTCGACCAACATGAAGATGGCTGCCAGTCGCCTCGGGATGAACTACAAATGTCCAGTGGGGACAAACATTGCGTTTGAAGCCCTGCGCAGCAGCTCCTGCAAACGGTGTGGATTCGAGGACCATTACTCTCTTTCAGGATGTGTTTAAAGTGTGATATTTATTTTGAATCCCACAGATGTGGATGGCAACGGAAGGTGAAGTCCCACGAGGTGTTTCTCTCGCTTCAGACTGCTGACTCAGTGAGTCAGGCTCTTGGAAATGTCCTGAACGTAAGTTGTCCTGCACAATCTGACAAGTTAAAAGACACAACAATGTCTCAACCTCCGTTTCAGGAGAGGCCTGCAGACGTTCGATGCAGGCGCTGTGGGAGTCACCTGACTGATCGATTGTGTTTCAGCACTCTCCCAAAGTAAGTAGCATCATTTTTCCGACACTCGATTTAAACTGACCTTTGATGTTTCTACAGCGTGTTGATCCTGAGCCTGTGCCGGGTCCGACGTACGGCCTCAAGACGGTTCCTCAAGGTTCATACAGCCGTCCATTTATGCCAGGACCTGCAGGTGGCAACGCTGCACAAAGAACAGGTGAGGGCGCCGACATATTCTTCATGTGTCTACTCTCTAAATATAACTCATTCTTTTGTTTCAGGCTCAATACAAGCTGGTGACGATTGTCAACCGCCTTGGTTCCACCAGTCATGAAGGTAGTTGACCGTGTCTCACAAGTGTGTTGGATGTTTGGATCCCCCTCCTAATGCATGGCTCCTGCTGTTTCAGGCCACTACAGCTGCGACACCAAGCTGAAGGACAACACTCCTCGCTGGCTCACCTTCGATGACGACAAAGTGGAGGTGCAACCTTCTTCTCTCCTGGCTGAAAGACGGCAGACTGCACTCCTTTTATTTTACGTCAAGAGCTAATGACTTGAAAGCTCTGACAACACTGATCCATGTATATGTAAATATCCAGTAAATACATTTTTTTATTTGAGTCTGATTTTGTTGCACTGTTCAGATACATTTAATAACTATGAATTTAATACACTTGAGGAGTGGACCAGGACACTTAATCTGCCTAATAAAGAAAAAATGAATATAATTAAAAAAAAAAGTCATAACAAATGAAAGTAGATAGGTTGCTCTCACAGCATCACACATTAAATGCAAAGATGAGTTATGTGTTATCAGTTTAGCTAGTTGTCTCAAAAGAGATATGTACAAAATCACTGATATCTAAGCTTATGCTCCATACACCATAAACCCGAACATACCCCAACGCAACTGTGCACTGTCACGTAAGAGTTAACTTGTCAGCTCCGCCCACTGGGTAAAACCATGGGTAACAAACCGCGGTCCTCGCGAAAGTTCCTTCGCAACTAGCAGCGTCAGCTCGGCCCAGCTGCCACGTTGGTTTGCCAGTCGATTTCCAGTTGAGCCATAGGATGAACTGGTGGACGTGGAAGTGAAAATAAACGACTCACATAGCGGACTCACTTCCCGACGCTCCGAACGTTCTGTGAGTACGTCATTGCCTAAAGGTTTAGAACGTATACAAGTGGTTATAGTGGCTGCAAAGCCATTCGAATCCACAGTAAAGCTCTGTTTCTGTTGAAACACGTGGAGCCGTGGTACTTAACGCATGCGCAGTAGCGTAGCTGTTTGTGGCCCGCAGATACAAATAAAGTTGTCACCACGTGACGTGTTTCTAACGTGCTCTCACACTATATCCTTCGTAACACCACGATACAGTTTTACTTGTCAAATTCGCGTTTACTAGTTCATAAGTCTGCATACTGGCATTTTAATATTACATTTCTTTTAAATTTAAAGTTAATATTGTACACAGCGACATTCCCGTGCTTTGGCTGGCCATTAACTTAAACAAATAGCAGTTAGCTTTTGAGAAAGTGCTTCTTCAGAGGCGTGTTCCAAAGCTGCAGTGGTAAGTACCTGTCAGCGCCGGTGTTTTGGAGACGCAGGACTGTGAACAGACACGTTCAGCCAGAAGTTGACGTTTCAATCCTCTAAACCCCTGCTGTTTTAGCTGTTTAAGTATTGTCCTTCCGGTCAACATGACAAAGCTATAGTTATAGATATAGTTACTTAAAAAAATGTAAAACCCCAAAAGGGTTGTACTTAACTTAGTCTTTTGTTGATAGTGAACATGGATAGCCTGCCTGAGAACAACTCCAGATACAAAGATGTGGACTACTGGGATGAAAGATACAAGACAGAGGTCTGTTACGACTGGCTCGGCGAATTCTCCAAATTTCAGCATCTATTGGAAAAGCACCTCAAGAAAGAAGATTCCATTCTAATTGTTGGTATGTTGGGATGCACTCTGTGGCATTTTTTAACCCACATATTTTTTCCATACAGTACATACCGGTATACTGTGGAAATAGTGAGGAGCTCTGAAGGTTTAGTTTCAGAGTTCCACCTATATAATGTTTTCCTTCCACAAATCTGGGACTAAATGTACAAATCAATGAAGTTTCTCTTGCTGGCTCGGAGTCTGGATGCTGTTTTGGTACCACTAAACTGCCAGACTCACCCCTGCACATAAAAAAGCTACTTGAAGGCAATGTTATAAGAGCGTAACACTAAAATGTGTATTGTCATGCGCCCAACTGTCCACTAGATGCCAGTGTTTCCCTAATAGTGAGTTATTGTCTTAACTGGAAGGTCGTTCTGGAAATTAAAAAAAAAACCTGCAACGTCTCTTTGCTTTTTTGTGTATTATTTTTCAAATACATTTTTAATTGTTAGTAGTCGGCATTATTACATACGTAATCTTTCTATGTACATATAAGGTTGGGCCCGCGAATGACGTTTTATTTAAATACAACTTGTATAAAATTTTATTTATCTAAATATCAATTTCTGCATAATAATTCCACCATTTTGGTTTAGTGATGCTATGTTGTAGTCTCTATTCGACGCAGCTCAACCATCAGCCCCATGCTGCTACCGTTTCATAACCATAGAGGGCTACAGTGCCTCATCTTTATATTCAGTTGTGGTCTTTGTTTATGTTTGAGCGATGTGTTGGTATATTTGTGACGGCTCCCTTTACGGTGTTTGAGTCGGTGCGTGAACAGAGGAGGGGACAAACGTGTAAGGATGTCAAAAGTAAGGTTTTTGTTGTCGAGTCTTTGTGTTGACGGGACAAGCAGGGTCTGATAGCACTAAATACACTGAGGTCTTTTTTGATGGACAATCCTTTTGGTCTCTGGTTGTCTTTAAAGATGTGGTGAGAAATTTGACTGACAGCTGCAGATAGAGGGAAAACTTGATTGTTTTTATTGTGCGTCATACAGCCACCTACAACACCGGCACCAGTGGGCTAAGATGTGGAAGCATCCTCTGCATTGCACTGCAGCAGGAACAACACCTCTCACTGCATGTGGATTCGAACCCATATAAAAAAGCCACTGTGTCACTGGCAGACCCTGGTCTTAGAGGACACGGCCTTGCCAAATATGTATATCTCCCCAGCACGTGTCCACGCAGCACCTTGCCACAGACACGTATCTATATGAAGCCTACTGTAAAGATGTGAGGCGTCACGTGCCACGAGTGAAGGAGCTCTTATAAGCCCTCAAATCTCGTCACGCTTGGATAAACGCCTGCCACAGCCAAACACGTCTCCAGAGAGACTCATATAAAATGCTCCAGTGTATTACTGTCGCTCTATGAAGATTCATCAGGGAGGAGTCGCATGAAGAAAAGCAATGGTTAGATGCTCTTGTGACCTTTCGGTGAAGGACGGAGCAACAGAAGAAGATTAAACAGATCAGATTTGTGCTTATATTTGTTCCCTAATGGAGGCAATATGAAAATAATCTGGAAGTAATTTATACAAAATCACAGAGGAACATTAGTCAAAGAAGAATTGTCATACATGTTATCTATGTTCGTAAATATCAGTATCCATGTGTTGTCATGGTTTGTATTTTCATACATGCCTTGAAATTTAATTAAATATTCTCAATAACCATAATTCAGCAATAATCACTCTTATAAGATCAAATGTTTTGATCACATGACTCCCATTCATGTCATTTAGAACAGGCTTGTCTGTCACATCAGGTCAGTCATGAAGTTGTATATGCCTCAATGACCTGCTGTTAAAACCCCACTCTTATTGCAAGGTCCATCATGCATTGCAACAGTTTGACCTCATGGGGTGCTTTGCAGTTGTCATCGGAACTTGGAATTCAATCCAGTACAGTCGGAAAGGTAGAGAATCCTCTTCATCCAAAGTACACAATCCAATATGGTTTCCCCGACTCTGATTGGGAAGTAGAAGTTTCCAGTCCATGACATATAGGAAACACATTGTCCTCCATGAGAGTGGCTTTCGTGGATGTCGCTGTGCGACTTTGATAACTGGAACATGTTGAACTCAGCTGTAGCCTTATTCCTAGCTGCAATAATCCACTTCCCAGTTAACTGGAACGTGCCTTGTCATGGTTATTGTTGGTTAGTGTCAAAAGTCCTAAAACTTGCATTCCTGAATACACTTGCTTGAGTACATGTTGCTTACTATGAATGGAACTACGTTTGAAAACCTATTAATCGAACTATTTACCACTTTTGGCTGTTGGTTTCCACACTGATAGCAAAATGTATCCGTTCACTCGGGCTGGGGGTACTCTGGGATCTTTTTCGCACTGGGGCCATATGTCATTTGAACAATGGGCCTCATCCGGTATGGATCAGTTTGCCGGATCCAGAACGGATGTGAGCGAGATCTGGCCCAAAGTAGCACAATCATCCGCGTCAACAATAGCCCAGATCCGGGTGAAATCTGATTCCAGATAGCATCCGACTGTGCGCTGGATGCCTGTCAGGTGTGGAGGCAATTGGTGCATATCATTTCTATGCGGATCTGACGGCTTGTAGCTTCTAGCCCGCCGCGGATCCACCTGTCCCACGGACATCAGGACCATTTGCCTTTTATGGGCTTGTCTGTAATAGTACAATGAAGCTATAAAGTAAATGGATTAGATTAAAAAAAGACAAAGGAATTGCCCAATCCTGATGCAAGTGTCCAAAACCTGCACTATTGATGTTAGCTGAATACGTGCAACATATCCTCGCAGCAACCCGTCGCTGTCTGAAGTCTTCTGGCTCCTGTGTTGTATTTCAAAGTCTTTTTTCAGCAATTTCATATGAGGCGCTGCGGGACCAAAGTCCTCAAGGTCAAATGTCTAAATACTTGGATATCTGGATGGCATAATAATGTATCAGTTTGAATCCAAATACCGGACCTTAGTGAGAAGCGATGGTGCTGTGTAGTGCATTGTAACCACTGTGGCTCTCACACTGCCAAACTAAACAGTCTGTTGGAACGTCATTGAACTTAGGTAAGTTTGTGCACAAATTAAATTTTACTAAAGGTAGTGATGTATTCTAGAGTGTATTGTCTACATAAATTGTATGTTCTCTTTATTAATTGTATTTACTAAGTGGAATTGATGGTTGAATCACATAATAAATGAAAAATGAAGTCACAGAGTTACAGAGAAACAAAAAAGAAAACTGAAGTAAATACAGTTATAATTAAATATGAGTAAAGGTGATACATGAGACAGTGTACAGTTGCGTGTCTGCTGTTTGACTTTGTTTTTCTTGACTAATTGTTTAATTGCCGTTGTAAGGTCCAACAGCTACAAGCTATGAGCTGACCTGCATATGTTTTCGCGGCGTCACGAAGCAGTAGTCCGCACACAATCCAGTTTCCAGTTGTGCTCGCGGCCCCCAGGCCACTGCCAGTGATGTAATGACCCCACGTATTTCAGGAGTCTGCCTTGGCTCCCAGGGTGGACTCTGGTGATGTAATGGTGCTGTTCCTGTGGGCTGTGTGAAGCTGAGATGTGCTGTGTTCCCTGGCAGAGTCCGCCTGCCTACCTCGTTCTCATTTGTGTACCTGATGCCACATCAACACTTTTGTTTGTAATTGTCGCCAGGAACAGAGGAGTAACAGTTGTTGGAGCCTGTCGCTGGAATTCTGTGATTTTTTTTTTTGTTCTAGATTTTATTATTTGTTTTGGAGAGAGACCAGTGAATTGGTTGTATTAAAAAGGAAAATTAGATCATCATTGCAGAAAAATGTCAGTATTTTCAGTAGTATTTTATATAATGCACCTTTTATTTTTAATTATTCAACGAAAATCAATACCTATATTGGGAAACAAAAAGTAAACTGTAGGTTTGTGTGTGGGTAGGTTGCCCAAGCTTACCATTTTGTCTTGTTCCTCTGCTTCTAATGACCACCAGGGTCACCTCTAGTCAATATGAGGTGCAACTTTTTGTAGGCATCTGACAATATTTCACTGTTCATCATGTGAACTTACCTCACCCTCCATAGTGACAACAGTATGAAGTTGTCTATTTCTGTCATTCATGTCTATGCTGTCTTTCACCCCCCTGGTTGAAGACCTTTCTGCTCCCTTCTATTTTGCAAAGAGAAATTTCATGGCTCTGCTCCCCTCATTGATTCCCTCTTCCTCCCCGTGGTGGGTGGAGGCGGAGCATGTCTGATCACATCGGCTTGTATCAACTCTGTCCTCCCCCCTGTTGCTGCCCTAGTTTACACTGGCAGTCACCGCCAGGCTTATTTCATTTTTCTGTATTTAACAGTAGCCTACTTCCGTGATAGCCGCAGGCTTTTTTTTTTTTTTTTGAGGCTCACCCCCTTCTGAGAAGTGCGTTGATGTGTTAATCTGTGTGGCATCAGGGTCCTGTGCCGACGCGCCGCATGATTTGGCACCAGTGTTTTCCTCTCAGTTTGCAGAGAAAGGTGGCAAAACTGCACAACAAAGGCAGCAGAGGGTGTTTTCATCTGCAGTGTCCTCTAATCGCACTCCCTCCACCCCACACAATCACACTTCTACTGGCTGTTCATCTACGCGCCTTCACACTGGCTGCGACTGCGGCATGTGAACGGATGAATACCTGAGAGGGTGAATGCACGGCCAACAGGTTTCCCATTCATTTCAGGTGTCACTATGTCCGCACCTCATTCTTTCAGATATGTCTCTCTTAAACTGACTCTCATTTTAAAGGGGCCCCAGTCATGCTGCAGTCAGTCAGTCAGTAGGGGCAAGCCTCCCTAGCTCCCCCTCCTCTCCCACTTTTTGCTGCTGTTAGGAGTGGTTCTGTTTATGAATGAGCACCACAGCCGCAGAATGTGAATGAAAAATAACCAGGCATGGGGGGGTTGCTGGTTGAATGGAACACTGCAAAGCAGAATCGAAAAGTGGAGGCTGAATGGAAATTACTGCAGGAGGACGGGGCGGTGTCGTGGTGAGAATATTAAAATATGAGTGTTAGATGGCAGCATCTCAATGCCGCCGTAGAGCTCCGTGTCTGCTGCATTATTTTGTCCTCACCCAGCAGGTTGGGGTGGATGGCAGTGTGACCCGCTTTTTCAATGATCCAGTGGGAATCACCAACGTCCACCTGACTGACATATACACTTTTCTTTGCAAGCTTGTGCTGCGTGCTCTGAATAATAACTGGGTTCCCCAGGCAACCAGGCTTGCATGATCGATGGTCCTGGCCCTGATAAACACAGCGGCTGTGTGTGTCTGTGTGTCACCGGGTTTGTAGTGTCGCAGTGGACGAGCCTTTGTTTTTTGAACGCCGTCACACATTGTGATGGTCTTGGTTTTCACTACTGTTGTTATTTTTTGCCTCAGAGTGATTGTCTCTTTTCTCGTTGACACTGAACGCCCTGGCTTATCTGCCACACACACACTCCACATCACTCATACTTACACACACCAGCGTGACTAATTCACTCACTGTAATAACCCGGCCACTAGAAGGTGAGAGCTGCTGCTGCTGTTACTCACTTCCACGCAGACATCTAGAGCAAATGAGCCTCTCTACAAGCAGCTACTTTATTTGATTAGACTGGATTTCTGTTCTGAAGTGACTGGAAAAACATCTACTCTATAAATGCTTTGTAATTTGGCTACTACACACAGTGTTCAAGAGCCTTGTCCAAATACATAGTCTTTTATCATGTAAACATTAAATGATGATGACATTGTACTTCTGTGTAGCGCTGTTACCAAGCAACTAGACATCTCACTCAAAAACCGCTAGAGTGTACACGGATGCAGTAAACAGTCCCAACATTTTCTGTAGCACAATATGATATAAATATTACATGATAATGACTTCAGAGGGCGTTTTTACTGCAGTGCTCCGAAATTATACAGCAGTCTTTTTGTTTAGATTAAGGACAAAAAGTAATCGTTTCTAGCTCCTGTGGAAACAAGATTCATTTGTGCGATAGTAAAAAAGAATGGTGGCGCCTGATGCGCCCATGTTCTTTTACTGTGGTATTATTTATTTTATTTTATTTTATTTTATTGACAGCACTTTATTCCGAAGCACATGACAGAACATTTTTTATTTCACGAAACCCTTCAATAATGATATGAGCACGTAGACTCTGTGTGGATGAGAGATTTCGTCTGACTTGTATTAGATCAGCGATCACATAAAGTTAGTACAGGGTTTTGTGATGTTATGTTCTGAACTAAACTAATGAACTAAAATAGTGTTGTCTATTTTGTGTTTTATTTCTCAGTGATGACTGTAAATTCATTTGTACTCGGCGGTACTGAGAGTCTAACTATCCAACGCTCCAGTTTGCAATAGCTTCAACAAACACACAGCTGCTGAGAGTCTCTCAGATATTAGGGTGTTCATATTCCGTGAATGACTTCTAATAAACTTACTGTGAGTCCAATGTAACTCAGAATTCATAGATGACTTCTAAAAACTATAATTATGAGGTGATTATTTAAGTATATTGTTATAAGTATATTTGAAAATAGAAACAGTGGAAAAAAATGGACAAAGTAAACATTTCTCCATGGTCAGTTGATCTCATAAGGAAAGCACAGGTCTAGTGGGTGATGATGCTAACTAACAAGCAGGTTTGTTCCTAAGGCATCAACGTTTTTGGCTGTAATAGTGCTATTACATTGTTATAACAGAGGGTGGTTTACTCTGGACTTGCTCTGTTATTCTGCACTGTCATCCTTTGGGTAGATTTTCTTTTGCAATGTCACTCTCCTTGCAAATTGCGTCCATCCGAACAGGAGATATTCAACGTCACAACCTTTCTCTGCACACTGCTGCATCACATTACCCTCTACCTCCCTCTGTCCCTTCCATCTCACCTTAATGTTCCTTCTCCTGCTGCAAAGAGGAGGAGTAAAGCACGAGAGGATGGCAAGAGATCCACGTCTGCTCTCAAGTTCTGCTCTTCGGGAGTCACACAGTTCGCCATGCATTTTTCAATATGACATTGTGACCTTCTGGAGAGGTCGCTTGAGTACATATTGTACATGGGGTCTGTCCTTAGAAGAAGTCTCTCATTCATGTACTCATGTCAGCGGCACGTCTTATGTAGCCTTTGTTTGTGTGAGTGCTTGTCGGGGGGGAGAACGAGACTCTGCGCTGAGAGTCTGAATGGTGGCGTCAACCTGTCAGCACGTCGTGTTCTCAGGGAAAGCCCTGACGGAGAGCTGCGTCATCAATGTCCCTTAGCATTCAGTGCGTTGCTGTGACGCATTGTAGCTGCTGCCCTGCTGTGATGAGGTCGGCTTTGAAGATGTGATGCACTTCTGACCGCTGTCTTTCTCTCCGTAGCCAGTACAGCCACACATTGTTCTGGAGTTTGTGTTGAGAGTAAAGTAGCCAAGCTTTGTACTGCACTTTCCCGGTATGATCAGCTGCACCTGCACTGGATTTGAATTTTGCCTTCTAGAGTACCATATCCATATAAAGGTTTTTTTTTGGGGGGATGATCCATGCGTTACTGATGGAACACTGATTTGTTCCATAATTTCCAGACTATTGATCACACATGAATATAAGCAGCCTCACTAAATTTAAGAAGAAAGAATATTTTTTACATACATTAGCTGCACTGGTCTATGCAGCAGTACAGGTTTATTGATATTGGTATCAATGCCCATGTGAAATGAGACTGGCTGTGGAGGCGGAGCTCCGAGAACACCTGAGCAGTGGCCTAAGGTCTATACATATATGGGTCATAACAGTGCAGTGTGCGTTTTGATAACGATAAAATGTCTGTGATTCCATTGGTCTTATGTGACAAGGCTAAATATCACGAAGCTAGTTTGCCTGTAAAAATCTGTGTCCTAGCTGCATCTATGCTTGAGCCACAGGGTTCAGATCATGTGATGAAGTCGCGGCTTATATTCCTGAAATGACTGTGTTATTAAACGAATAAATACATCTGTTTTGCCGAAACGGTACCTCACGCACTGCTTGTCCTCACTTACCCCCTGGGACATCCGATGTGAGACCACCAGCATCGCTTAGTCTTAAACTGCACTGATCCCTTATTCGTTTGTGTTTGCATCTAATAGGATTGTGACTGGAAATTGTTACATAAGTCTTTTTTTTGTTGTTCTGCTGCCCAGCAGCGCTGCACTCACCTGTGTTCTTCTTGTTCATGTCTGCGACAGGACATTTTCTTTTCTCCACTCTGTCCGAACCCTTTTGTCTGTTTAAAATTGCAGATTAACGCTGTGTACAAAAGTTGCCACTTTTTTATTTTTATTGTGGCTTTATTATCTGGCTGTAAATGTTCCTCTCTCCAGCTCACTGTTTTGATATGGCACGCATGAAAGCGTCAGATTGGCTCAGTCGTTACACTCTTACGTAACACTATTTTCTTTTGCACTCTCTCCTGTCAGAAAGTGTTGCACTCCAGGGACACATGAGACACCACCAATCATGTGGAGTCTAGATTACTGTGATCCTTGTATTATGCTTGTGACCATCAGGTCTGATTTTCTTTTCATTCTTTTTGTGGTCATCTCATGAGTCACCTCTGTGAGAATTGTGTTTTTGCTTGCCTGTGTCGCAGTATGTTTAGAGTACAGGACTGTAACTGCAATAGTCATAACAGAAGGTATATCATTAAGGAGCGGCGGTCGAGACAGGTGACATATGACTTGGTGGGGCTTATCCACCTGACTGGAATTATGACCTTGAACTTTTCTCAGACTTGGTTTTCAAGATCAAAATGTTCTTCAGGAGAATAAAAGGAGGAGCACTGTCAACTCATATGTGTAGCTGTATTAATATCTAATTTTAATGTCTAAATATAAAGCATTAGCTTTTTTTTTAAGTCGAACCTATATTTTGAGAGCAAAATATTAGTAATATTGTGTACTATATTGTGTGTGAATATCACCATGATATGGGTAAATAATAATTTGGTGTTTGGTTTGTCTTTCTGTTTTTGGAGTTTTGGATGTTTAAGAGTTATTTGTGTATCTATCTATATATATATATATATATATATATATATATTTTTTTTTTTTTTAATTAAAAACATTTGAAAGTTGTTTTTCACTTTGTATTTAATATATATATATATATATATATATATATATATATATATATATATATATATATATATATATAATATGTATCATGAATTATAGTTTTTAAACCATTTTTACTTTAAAAACAAATAAGAATAATTGGGATTAAGTCTTTCTGTTTCCTCAGATTATTAATGCAGTCATTTCTACTGTAATAACATAAAAACAAAGCAGTTGAAGTCGCACGATGACATACATAATGGGCCACATTAGTTTGCCATTTATTTAGTAGTTTTCCCCAAGTTAAACCCACTTGCTGGAAACGAAATATGTACATGAGAAACTGCAAACGTGCCTCTCCTGCAGTGGTGTATCACGTTGCAGAAAGTGCTGCGAGACAAACACTAACCATCATCACAGACTTAAATCCTCTGCCTGTTGCCATGGAGACCTACACCCAAAGACCATATTGATTTAAAAGACATAATGGATTCTACTGTTAATAAGAAAATGATGGGTTTTTCAATCTCAGTGTTGTTTTCCACTTCGAGACTCCTCAGGGACTACAAGATTGTCACATCACAAAATTAAGAAAAGAGAAATCGAAACGAACCTTGACTGCTCTCATCTTTAATCCATCGTATTGCGCCATTTATTCTCAATGCATCAGAGATTGAGTGATGACTTCAGCCCGGATGGATGCACGGATTTTAATCTTGTTTTTTTCAATCTATTTTCGAGCATCATTCCATATCCTCAGTCTGCATGTGGCCTCCAGGCCCCAGCAGCAGACCAGTGTCTATTTTGGCAAAGAAAAACTAACCGGATGCATTTAAAAGACGAAGGAACAAATTGGGGTTTAGTCGCCGTTTCACAAATCCTGCTCCTGGCAGTCTTTCCAAACTCTGTGTTCCCATGCAGATTAAAACCAACACACATCCCAAATTTCAAAACTATGTCATCTCCACCCCAGACGGGATGAGAGTCCATACGTGACCCCCGCCACAGAGAGCTTTTAGAAGGCATTGCTGTTTGAATCCCAGCTGACTGGCGTGCTCTGCATTACGTTTGGATGATGACTCCAGTTCCTGTCACAGTTTGCCTCTTCGCCGTGACGCTGCGGGAAGACTGAGAGCTCAGGCCATGATTATTTCATGGTGAGAGATGTAAACGCTCTCTGTTTCTTCCTAATGTGGAGTCACATATTTAGTGGCTTCATCCCTTTGTTGCTGCTGTTATGAATCATAGAGACTTACTTCGGCTATCTTTTGATTCCTAGATTTTGATATGGAAACAGAGCACACTGAGGCACATGGAGTGGAATGGAAAGAGTCTTAATTTTGTGTGGAATGCTTATATTTCAACCTGTTTTTTTCCCCCCCATCTTAAACAGTACTAGCACTGATTACTGCCACTAAGTTGACGTAGTGAATTGCGCCTCACCTTTCAGGTCCATTTCAGCTCTGAAACAAAAAAGCATAGAAACAAGAAATGTTCTTTTACCTGTGCAGAACTAGACGACGGTGATCACCATTAAAAATAATGACTCATATGTTGCTGATTCACTCTAGTAATAAAATCTGTGCGTGTGTGTGTGTGGGCCTGCTCCTCCCCACAGGTGTACTTCTCTTCCGTCTTCTCCCACCTTCGGTCCACAATGTTCCGCTCCATCCCGGCAGTTTCATCTCCTCTGGAGGTCGTTACTCCTGTTACATAATATACATTAAAAGTAGAGAGGGGGAGGGGAGGAGAAGCCCTGCTGCTCGACTGCGGAGCTTCTGGAGTCTGTCTGGTGGAAACACTAAGAGGTTGAAAAAACAGACTTTATAATACGACCAGCCCGCAGTGTATTTGACAGACCTGTTTTGTAAAATATAATATCAACTCCTTATTTAACTTTGTTTTTTTAATGGTTCACATATTGATCCTGTAGCCTGATAAATAAGTACAAGATTAAATGCTTGTACTCAGTCGCTCTTACTAAACTTCACACAACCTGAGTAAGTATTCTTTGAAGTATTGACTAGCTAGCCATTATTTGTGTGAAACAAAAAACTTTATTTCGTCTGTGTTACCATGACAACCTCACCCTGAGCCTTACCCTGTTGAACAGCACCTGGTTTCTTTAGTTTAATTATATTTTAATATTTTAATTATTATTAATAATTCATTTACATAGGTGACAATGGATCAACCATTTTTTTAAGAATCGCTCAAATCACTGCAACTTTTACTTCAGCACGACAAAGCTGGAATTCGTTTGATTCATTGAATCACAACAGTAGTAGCGCAGAAGAATGTACTTCATTATACAGTTAATTGTTCGAGTCGTTCTCTTTCTGCTTCCTGAGTCATGGGTTTGTTTTTTTGGCGCAGTATTTCTCCCTCTTTTTATCTTGAAGAGCAGACATCTGGGCTGCTGTGCCCACCTTCTCCCCCTCCCTCCCGCGCTGCCTCATCATCTCATCTCCACCATGATTAAACTTTTGCCTTGTTGCCCTGCGATGATGTAACTACTTTTCGGCAGCAGTCATTACTCTCAGCAGGCATGATATTCTGCTTTTTTTTTTGGGCCAAGTGTTCTGTCTGTCTGCAACTCTGAGCTCCTAATCTGGTTCCTAATGCTCTGCCACCTCTAAGTGGGATTGATGGAGGGGAGACGTTGGGAATGTGCCCAGGCGATTTCCTCACCAGGATCTCAGGCCAGAGCTGTCTGCCAATAGAATATTTTGTATAAGTAGTCTGTGCAAACTTTACATACGTTACATACATACACTTTCATTTTACTTATTGAAATTTTGACCTTGAATTAACCTGTTAAATAAAGTGTCTCATCTTTACTTGAGTTAGCCATTTTGTGGATGCTACAACATATGACGCGTAAAACTGCAATTTTTAGCAATTTGAATCATTGAAACTCCACAGGTTTCATACTTTTATTTTCGTTGAACAGCCCTGTTGAGCGATTTTATATCCTTCAGTTTCTTAGAGGAGGACCTGGCAGGTTGGTGGTGAAACCTCCCAGATCCTATACAGTCAAATTAACCACCAATAAAATGTGTAATTTTTATTGTCCCACTGTAATGTGCTGGCTGCGAAATCCCAGAGGTTCATCTCGCGTGTGACGCTAGCTTGTAGTACTGCAGTTTTGTTTTGAGAAACCGGTGAGCAAAGAATATTTTTTAATTGTGCATATAAAAATTGCATCATTTCTGCAGATATTTTATAGTGTTATGCATTGTTTGTTTCCTGTTTTGTGCGATGTATCATTGAGTCACAGAGAGAGTCCTGAGGAATTTGAGTCCTGTGACAAATTTGTGTTGCATGAGGGGAAAAGAACACGAGACAACCAAGTTGGACAAATGAATTTCTACACATTTCTTCTTCCTTATCTTAATCTAATGTTGACCTGTAAGCTAAATCCTTTCTTCATGATGTTGTGGCCTCCATCTCATCCACATGATCAGCCAAAATATTCTTCATCACCTCCCCCCGCGTTTCACATATGAAACGCCGGTCGCCAGGTATTCCAGAAAAGCCGTGTTTCTTGCTTGTCACTTCACAGGCGCACTTCAAATTTCAAGGTTTTTTTTTAGCCGATCATAAAGTAGCACAGATTTTAATCCCAGCCCAGCATTATTTTTCCGTGTTTGCACATGCGCATTGCCTCTGATGTCAATCTGTTTAATCCACAGATTTATTTATTGTAAGACAGCAGTCTGACTTGATGGCAGCTGAGGATGAGAAGTTAAATCGAGCCAGGTCACAGACCTGCTGCATGTGTGGGAATCTGAGACTGGTACTTCTTGTTCTGTATGAATGTTATGTTATGTCTGGTTTTGAAGCCAAACATATGTTTGTTTTGTTTTGTTTTATATACATGCCCATGTTATGTTTTTCTGTTTTGTGAGGACATTTCATGCTTTCTTCAGCCTCTTACTCTAAATATAAGTAACTCAAGTAAAGTTTTAATCCTCAAATTGACGTTTGAATCCTAAAAACACAAAATAACACAAATAACCCCAAATAGCAAAAGGTCCCCTCTAGGAGATGCGTTTCCTTGAATTGGTCCCCACAAGTATAGCTCTACAAGTTCACACACACACAACACACACACATTTGTCTTCCTACCTTAGTGAGGACCGTCAATGACGTAATGCTTTCCCCAGCCTCTCCCCCTAAACCTAACTATCTTAAATAAACTTAACCTTTACTCTGAATGATACTAAAACTCAATTACTCAATTACAAATCTCACGGTTATTTTGTAGTTTTATCCCTCAAAATCAGGCTTGATAAAGTAAGGACCGTTCAAAATGTCCTCACTCACAGGTTCTAACAAAGATAGAAGTACGAGAACACGCACACACGTTTGTCTTCCTACCTTGGTGAGGACCATCATTGACATACATTGATATAATGTCCCCAGCTTCTCACCCTAAACCATCTAAAACATATGACTAAACTTCACCTTTACTCTTAACCAAACTAAAACCCAATTTTAATAACCTGGGTATTTAGAAGTTTTAACCCTCAGAATGAGACTTGACAAAGTGAGGACCGGCCGAAGTGTCCTCACTTTGCTAAAATGTCCTCACTCACTGTTTTTTCTTCATACTGAGGTGTAAAACCTTTCCTGTCTCCGCACTGGACCGTGGTAGAGTGTCACAGGGGAGGTGCTCGCTCTCCACACCTCCGAGGCTGGAGCGCTCACTCCAGGGTTTGATGTCCTGTTGTGGGCTGGAGCTGGGACAGGGATGAGGCGAGTCTGGGACAGAGCGTGACTTGGTTTCTGACTTTGTCACAGGCAAACTGCACAGAGCCGCACATTCAGAGCTGGACACGCACCGGGCACCTCTTCACTTCTGGTGAGACGTCACTCACTCGGCAACCCCTCCCACATGCAGCGGCCACACACATAGAGGAACAGCGCACCTGCAGCTGACTCTCTACATTCACTCCTACAAAAGACTATTTTAACACATTATCTATTTTCCCATGAATTGTAATGGGAAAAATCGATTCAGATTTCGAACAAATCACTTCTCGAACCGCCTTCTGGAACAGGTTTTCAGGTTTAACCTTTTTTAGGACCAACAAAACTGTCCTAACTAAGCCAAATGTTCTCACAAATAGGTGTTTTTCCAAGAATTGGTCCTCATGTGAATAATTAAACCAGTGCCACACAAGTAGCTGTGCTATGCTATTGTGGATCAATGGCAGGTAAACTCACAGACGAGTGAAAATCTGACGCTCAAATTCAATTATTTCAGTTCTAATTCTCAGCGCGACAGCCTGCCTGAGCCAGGAAATCTTGTGTCGGATGAAACCAGCTGGTGTGGAGACCCCGACATGTAAATAAGCTGAAATCAAAACACAGTGTTGAGAGAATGAGTCAGCACTTCTGTGAGTGAGCAGTTATCGCAGCAGTGCCTTATCGTGTGTGTGTGTGTGTGTGTGTGTGTGTGTGTGTGTGTGTGTGTGTGTGTGTGTGTGTGTGTGTGTGTGTGTGTGCGCGTAATGATGATTGGGACCTGCCTCAGCTCTGTAATCATGTATGCAGCAGTCGACACTGCAGCAGCAGAGACTCTGAGCTGAGAATTGGGGAGAGAGAGAGAGTGAGTGCGTCGCTGGTTAAACGCATTCAGACTTATCTGTCGCCTTTTTCTTCTCACCAATTACTTCTTTTCACCACCTCTCAGCCTTCATATCACTCATCCCTGCCGTGTAAAGGTGACCCCGCCCACTTCATTTCCCCTCGTTTACCCCGATTCATCCTGGCAGCCACTCGCATCCTCTTGTATTTCTACTGCGCTGCATGTTGTTTATAGGTTTTTTGACCGCCATTTGAGCAGCAAAAGTTGTTCGGTACATCAGTCCTCCCTCTCTGTACGATCGCCAAGGTTTCTGCTCTGATGGAGCTGTCTGCCTTTTAAATCCATGGCTGTCGATGTTATTTTTCTGCATGTTAACAATGGAATTGTTGATTCGACTGAAATAACTGGACTGCAGAAGGCGCTGAAAATGTTAGCGGGAATTTAGTCTCCATGCTTTGGTCATCTGTCTTATGATATGAGCAGGGTGAATTGATGTTGCTTCGGTCATTTGTTCCTGTTTTGTTTTTTATTAACTTGTGTTTGTGTTGGTGTTTTTAAGATGCTCGGTACTAAAATTTGGTCCATCTTCTGGTCATAACTTAATAATGAAAAGTGTTCATAGTAGCCCTGTGCCCCACCAGGCCATAACGCCTCCTAGTTTGAAAGTCACTGTTTTAGTGAAAGAGTAGGGGATTTCAGCCAACCAGTAGTATTCCCCCTGAAGGACAGATGGAAATTCTTTAGGCCAGGGAGCATTGGAACATAGCATTTTCAGCTAGTCTTTCTTGAGGAATTTTCCAAAAAAACAATCTTAAATGGGAACGTTACATTGGTTGTGCTACAATATTGTTTAATTTATGTTATGTTGTTGTCTGTTTATGTGTAGCGTGTGATGGACGTGGTACCAGTCTGGTGTGTCCACCGCCCTCTCGATGGAAAACCACAAGAAAATCGCTGCAATTGATCTTTTGCTTCAAGTGTAATTCACCAAGTCGTATTGTGGCCTTGCCACTTTTTTTCATTGCTGCATCATAAAAATGAAGTATACCATACCATAATCGTATAATATGTAGTATAATAATCTGGGTACATTTTTTAAAATTATTTTATTTGCATCATTCGCGGACTCATCTCAGTCCAATCCTGCCAAATCAAATGTTTACTAGCTCTGAAGGGAGGCATTTCGGAAACACAAGCCGGGCTGTCGTTGAGTCCCGAACTCCAGCCGTGATACTGCAGAGATGCATGTCACTTACCCCCCCTGAAGGAGTCGATCTGCTGAGTCAGCCATAACGCTGTGACACCGGGCCGCTCCTCATCTGTAGCCCCTGATCCATACTGCATCATCACGCAGCAAGGTCAGACGTTATAGTCGCAGTCACCTTGAACTGACAAATCCCCTGGACTCAGTGTGTCAGCGGGCGCAGATTGGATCAGAACACTGTTGTTGGTGTTTATGCCGTAGCGGTATGTGGTCAGTTAAAAAAATAAAAAAGGGAGTATGCTGCAGAGTTTGTGAGTGTGTTCTTGTTCACAGTGTGTGTCAGACTATCAGCCAACATCACTCAGTGAGGGAGGGAATCTGCCAAATCTGGCTGCGATTGAAATTCCCCACAAAATGGAGGTAGCTGGGATACAGGACAACAACATATATATATTTAACATTGCTAATTCAATTGTTCTGTTGAGCAAAGGGTTTTGCTTTTATTCTCAATTTTTCGTGGCGACAGGGTTAATGCTTCTCCCTGAACAAGTTAAGAGTTGTTCTCTGGCCACTTACAATTAAAAGACTTCGACATTTAGACGATGTAGCGCCACCTACTGTATGTGCATCTATAGCATCTATTGCTCTTGCTCACCATCGACTTGTAACACACTCCAGTTTCCTCCTAGAACCACAACTGTCATTCCACTTCATCATTTTTCTTCGATTTCTATTCCATCTGCATCAACCTTTTGGGAGTTGCTAGATTTGTGAACATTCATTCAGCATCTTCAATGGCAATGGTTGAAACATGCGATCATGAGGATATACTTAGATAGAAATTTTAGAACATTCTGTCATTCCTCTTACTTATAATGGCCACTTTGTTATTAAAAAATATCTTATTTACCCACATTGCTCTCCTTGTTTTCTATATAGACATAAACAAGAGATGCAATTTCTTGACTTCATTATTGCATTTGTATTTTGTGGACTTTCTACCATTACTGTTGTCCAAAGATCTGCTCAATCTTGCATAACGTTCAAATAAAAAAAAGAGATTTTTGGCTCTCAAACTTACCTGATAGGTCACGTGTTAAGTTGGGTCTTTAAAGATGTAAACAAATCGTCGACACTGACAAGTAACACTCTGACAAGTAACACTCTGACAAGCCAGAAAAACGACTTTATTTGAGCACAGCGAACATCAATATCTCCCTGTGCCAGCGGGGGGAGATGTACAGTGTAGGTGAAGTGTGTTAATCAGATTAAAGGAAGCTAAATCATTTTCTTGCTGAATCACGACCTTCCTCTCCGCTCGGTTTGAACGCTGTCAATCATATAGCAAGGGCAGTGCAGGAGGCGCTACACACCAGATCCGGGTTTTGGAAAGCAGGATGGAAAAATAAATATTGGTGCCTCTCCACTGACTCAGTCTGGCGATGATAAATCTCACGGAGAGTGGAAGTGCGGCCGGTGACAGACACAGCTGTTAACAGAATCGTACCAAACTGTCACTCGACACTGCAACTATTGTTGCTGCTACATGTCTGTTGGCATGAAGCTTGTGGAAATTCTGGTGTTCTGACAGCCGCATCAGGCGTCATGACTTGATGTAGACTGAGTTAGGGCACGTGCTATTATGCTGCTATAATAACGACAATAATAATAATAATATTGATCATGATAATAATAATACAGGTTGTGCTTTGGGACAACTAAATACTGTTTTGTTTTGTTTGTTTGTCTTGCCCACTGAAAGTTTAGTGGTCTAGAAACAACTATTTCCTATCCTGTAAACACATTCAGGAAAAAATTCAGGTGGATATTTATATTGTTCATGGCTTCCCTACAGGTTATACATAATTTTTAGATCATTGTTTTATTCCCAACTGGGTTATGTGATCGACTGTTTTGCCCAAGACCCCCGTGTGCCATGGAGCAAACCTGGCAACCCGCCCCACTAGGTACCTGAGCATTTCATCAATCTTATTTTATCATAATATATAGGCCTAGCTCACAGGGAAGAAGTCTATATCAATTGCAATATTTGTCAAAATAAATCGGTATTCGATTGTTTTCCCAAATTGTTCAGCCATAGTTCATCATGTTTTTACAAAATGTTGACGCAGGGTTGCTTTATTGTGTTGCGATGAGTCTCCTTCCTCCTCTGTTTCTTTTCATAGCACTGACGTGTCGTATCACGCATTCATTGATATTATTCTGGTACTGGTTCATAGGAATGCTGAGACCACCGATGTCAGGTGACTCTGTCAGCCAGTGTTTGTGGTTGTACTTGATAATGTCATTGTGTAACAAGAGGACATAACACTTGTTCAAAAAGTTACTATACCGTTTTTATCACCTCCTGAGCTGGTGGAAATGATTTTAAAAGTACGGAATTAACTAGTTATTATTTCTGGCTGAACAGTTTAGTAGGAGGAAGCAGCTTTTATTAGCTCCTCTGACCAAATCCGGTCCCACATTTTTCTGTTAAACCTACACTCTTCCTGCATGGTGTCGGGATTTTGGATGCAGGAGAAGCCTCGGGCGTCCGGCCACAGCACGGAGGCAGCTTCATTTGCTCAAGACTTTCATAAAATCCACCATCAAACAGCCGGCCAGGCACAGTACTATTGTATTGTCACAGCTGCTCGCTTCATTATTCTGCTACTAATTATCTTGTGGGTTACGTAAGCGTGGTTGCCTGTGAGTGAAGTGCGGACTTGCGAGGAGAGTTCTCTGGAATAATTTCAGTTTTAAGAGAATTTCTTCTGACGTCGCTGCTGATGCAACTTTTCTGAAGCGTTTGAAACAGCCTGAGATGTATAAAATTAGAAAGTTGTTCTTCTGATGACGGTGTAGCTGAGGAAGTTTGAGTACTCTTGGTTTACTGGGGTCCTCTTTTGACTTTGCTAAATAGGATTTCTGACAAGATATATTCATTTCATATTTATTTTTGCAGCTGTATCAATATATGTTGACGTCTGGACTGACAACATTTGAGACCAGTGGAGGTTACGTAACAGTCATGTGCTGTTGTGCGCCATACTTGGAACATAATGTATGGGCAGCGATCAACAATTAAAGTGTCTTGCTATTTGGCAGTTGGGTGGACAAATGTAGGCGTCTGTCAAACTTATTTTTTTAATCAACATCTGTATGAATTTCAATTTGTCGACTGTACACAAGAGTATTTTATTGGAGGAAAATGTGCTGTCTCACACACATGTTGGGCGTTCACTGATCAAATCTGCATAGTAAAAAAAAAAGAAAACCAGGAGAAATATAGATTTGTTTTGTCTCCTGTAACTGTTGAAGATAAGAAGTAGCACTCTCATTTATAAAATAAAAGCCAGTGAGTGAAGGATTATGAAATATTAAGCCATAAATGTTCATGACCTGCAGTTTAATGAATTCTCCTGAAAGTCTTAGGTCGAGAGTTATGTGTTTGCTCTTGCCTGTCAGCTTCACTGTCTTCCAGTAATATTTCATTGAAGGTCTCACCACCGTCCTGTGAACCTTTCAATCCCCCTGACAACTACACAACATAAATCACTCTATTTTTCTCTGAGCTAATCCACTGCTAAGTTTCAACTGTACCTTCCGAAGATGTTGTACGCGTAAGAGTTTAACCCCAAACGGCTAGTAATGTCATATTCAGTATGTCTTCTTAAAATAGAATTTTTATTTATTTATTTTTTATTTCATATGGTTTTAGATGTCGTCGATTGTTGTTTACGTGAGAGAATATGCGTTTGTGTGTGAATCAGCTTCTATAAATGTTGCCAGATGAGCACGTGCCTCTAATCAAATAACCCTATTGTTGTTATTTTTGTATCCTGCGATGGGCTAATCACATGATATAATTGCTTCTAACTAAGCGCAGTGTGATACCGTCGGCTCTCATTATTGTCATATTTACTCTCGCACGTGCAGGGCTCCTTTGACCTGGCTGCTTCAGCAAGTTCTGTCAGGCTACAGGAGATGTTTACACCGTCATTTATCAGATTAGGATGGTTAGTTTACCTGCTGCCTTTTTAGCATTGTTCAGACTATTTTCAGTTAGATTTGTCAACTAAAATGCATTGCAAAGTTGCCCAACCAAGTCGTCCTTTATTCTCTAATGGTGTGGTGTAGTACACGTCCCAGGCTTGCATGGAGTGCTAGACAGTCACCCCTGCACCTACATTGCTGCTAGAGTACATGTTCACATTTACTGAACCGACAATATGGGTTCTGAGAGAAAGTGGCAATGAATACATGTTTAGCTGGTCCGTTGCCTCCCGCAACCTGTGCGCCGAAAAGGGTGTAAGCTTTATGAATTCCATTGTTTATCAATTCTCCAAGTACCGTCAATTCCAGACTATAGAGGGCACCAGTATATTGCCTGCTCCCACTATATTTAAGAAGGAAAATGGATCTTATTCATACATAAGCCACATCAGTCTAGCTGTGGGTGCAGTGGTGCTGTCTGCGCTGTATAAATATCAGTGGTGCTAAAAAATTCATGAGGGTCACTAGTTTTGAAACTGAGGTCCTGCATCGAGAGTGACTCATGAAAGAAACTCGGCAATGTTTTGAACTTGAATCATGAACTCCTCACATCTATTATTAACATTAAAGCGCTCAAAATGCGCTGTTTTCACCCGTGTGTCCAAAGTTCCGACACCTCAGCTGGTCTCAGCCGCTGCTTCTCATCTCATCTCTTCTCATCGGTCCTCCAGGAGATCGGCTCTGTTGGCGGAGCTGCGGACACGTGGGTGAAAACAGCGCATTTTGAGCACTTTAAGGGTAAATAAAACGCCTGTGGTTTCATCGGTCGTTGTATAAGCCGCAGGGTGCAGACCTCGAGGAAAAAGTAGTGACTTATTGTCCTGGAAATTATGATATGTGATTGTTGTTTGAGAAAATAATTGTATGCTTAAAATATGCTACTGAGCCTTGTTCAAAAATAACTGAAAGAAGTTGCTGTCCATTTATTGACATTTACTGGAGTTGCTGCTGAACTTGAGTCCAGTTACTTCATGCTTGCCCAGAGCCAGCAGGGAGTGCAGGGGCGATTGTTGCTAGAGTACATGTGAACATCTTCCATCAGCACTACCAGCCCACCCCCTACTTAAAGTGTCCAAACCAATCTGCGATGAGCAGAAATACCCTGTGTCCCTCTGACATCATGGAGTTTCCACTGCTGCGCTCGGTTCACCTCAGATATGGCAGCTTTGATATTTCACACCGCTGGCTCGCTGGCAGGGGTTCCCCACCCACGAGGCCCACCTGACCATAGATGGAGCTCAGGCAGGAGGACTGTCTGTTGACCAAGTCACACCAACAACTTTGTGTAGAGTGTGAGTCAAGTCAATTTAAAAAGCAACAACACATGATGCTTTTTATATTTGGAATATTTTGGCAGCCATAATGCATAGCTCTATTAATAAATAAGTGTTATTTGGTGCCGCCCACATATTAAGTGAGTCCTGAAAGAGTGAAATAGGATTCTGTTTAAATCAGTTACCTTATGTTTTAGCTGCATATTGGAGACAATTGAGTTCATGAGTCATTGCATATTGAGACTGAAGGGTCAACTTATCTTCATATATTGATTGTTTTAAATATTGTTGCTTGATGCTTTGATGTGGAAAGCAGATAAAAACAAATTAGAACGCATGGTAGGGTGAAGATCGAAGACAACCAATGAGAATTGAGGACAGTCAGGTAGGATGATCAAGGTGGAAGAAGCAGCCTTTGATGGGAAATGCAGAATCTTGAAGTGGTGGTTCCCAAAGCTTTTTTTCGCCGCACCCACCCATGGTATGACACAAGTGGGGAGTGTTCAAGTACATGACAATGCTGATGCTATGAGAAAGGCCATCATTGTGAGGGACAAAACGTGAGATTTTCACTCTTACAGTGTTGTGATGATGGTGTGTAAATATCACAGGTTGATGCTGTGGCAGCCAATAGCTGATGTCACGTCAGATAAAATTGGGGTAGTGTGAGCACTTGGCAAACTTAATTGCCACGACAGCCCAGAACGAGGGGACATGTGATACGGAGTCCTCCTGTCGAGCGCACGGAAAAAAAATAAGCCAAATGAGCCCACGCAGCTGTGTCAGCGGGGAGATCCCTTTGGGAACAATGTTTGTCTGGAACTCGATTCGTGACTAGAGCCAACAGGAGTTCCCGCTCGCTACAGAGGGTGCCAGATTTATCTTGAATGTTAGTATTTCCCACAAATTGTAAGTTGCCCAAAAACAATGAGAAGTCCTTCATTAGCCCTAGACCTGGGGTTCTTATCCTTTTTTATCTCACCTTTCGTAGAACAAATGGGCGCATTCAAGTAATACAACTGATTCACTACTCTTGATTTCACTCACACTTAATAACCATATTTAATCTACTTTGACATAAACAAAGAAAAACCTTGTAAAATGACAGGAAACCATACCCGTCACAAAGATATTTATTTGTCATCGAAAAGTCCAACCAGCAGCAGAACCTGGTACGAGTCATATTCATCAAATTTACTAAACAAAAAAGACAAAAAATACACTTGGTGCAAACCGTTGAGAAAATTGGAAATTCTGAATATAATAAATATAATAAAACCATGTCTAAATGTCATAAAATAAAAATCATATATTTTATTCTCCAAAGAAGATGTAAGTGTAAAATGCCATAAAATGTTCCCATTAATTTTGACAACTCCTTCTACAGGTGCTATCATCATCATCTTTATAATTTTTTCTTTGTTTTTTAATTTTTCATTGTTAATTATCACAGATTTGCAGCTGTTAAGTCAATTCAGTGACACACTACTGACACCATATGCGGCTAATGTATTAAAACTGAGCATCTCCTCGCGGCCCTCACGGCCCAAAGGTTTAAAACAAGAAAACTTTTAGCGGCCCTCTAGGAGTCACTTGCGGCCCAATCATGGCCCCCCTTAAGAATCACAGCTGTATTCTTTTGAACTTTGGGAGGAAACTTGAAGGATCTCTGTTCGACTTCAGCTCTGACCTCTACATCACCATGTTGCTTCAAAACATCTTGAATTTTCTGAATATCTTTCTCCGTCAAGTCAAAAAGTTTCTCTCATTTTTGTCATGGCTTAAACTTCAAATCTGATGGTGTGTTTTTGCCATGTTTCACGTGTGAACATGTATGGCAGATGTGTTGCTTGATGTGTGAGGATGAAGGTTTAGCGCACTCGTACCAGTAGCTTTTTAAGACTGATGTAATTAGCTGAAGCAGCAAGGCGATAACAAGCTCACTTTCTAACTGAGGTGTAGGAGCCGACGGAAGTCGCAGCTCCACCTGTCACACTCGCGCTGCTACGCTGTAACACTGTTTATATGTGAACACTGTAGTCAACATGGAGGACAAATCCATCTCCTATGTTCACTTCAGAAATCGTTGCATCGAATTGTTGATATCTTCCCCCACCTTCACC
Organism: Synchiropus splendidus; assembly: GCF_027744825.2. Lineage (NCBI taxonomy): Eukaryota > Metazoa > Chordata > Actinopteri > Syngnathiformes > Callionymidae > Synchiropus > Synchiropus splendidus. The sequence continues at coordinate 9,931,702 of NC_071346.1, read as the reverse complement.
TCTTCCCTTCTTTTCTGGTGCATGTCAGCCTCCTCTGCCGCCTCTGCCTCCTCCGTCTATGAGTCATCTTATCTGGAAGGTGAGATGGAGCGTGCAGCAGATTATTTTCATCCTCCCTTTATACATAAGAGGCCGCCGCCGTTTACCATCCACCTTTTTTTTCACTTTTTGTGGGTTGCTTGAGCACTTGTTGATGATGGTTTAAGAATAAAATTTGTGACCTCACAAAACTTCCTGTTAACAAGAATAGATTCTTACTGATGAGTAAAAATGAAATCTGTACCTCGGGATTCTCACTGAATAGGTGGAACTGACAGAGGAGCAAAATTGTTTATATTATATTTTATCGGAGCCAATATTTATACTGTTGCTGTAACTATGTTCTATTACATACATGAGGAAATTACTGTACACACCGCGTTTGGAAAGTTGCCTGTAGGTACATTCACACCAAACGCGAACTGTGTATCACAAGCCATTAACATGTTAAGTCAATGTAGTGGTGCGATTGCATGTGACAAACCGTGGAGCGTCAGCGCCTCTGAAGTGACACATTTCAGGTGACATCTGTCATGCTAAAACGCTGGAGGTGAAAAATCTGAACTCCTCCGTATCTTGAGGGGGAGTCGCTTTGGTTGGTGGAATCAGGCGACTGTTTGGGTGCGAATAGCAAGAAGCAAGCGTCGCCAAGTTGCGCTTGTGCTATCTAAAGTTGCTGCTGTATGTCACAAAAGTACTCATACCTGGTCATAAAACATTTTGTAGAGGCATAAAAATGAAAACCACGGGGCACTAGACAACACAGGAATCTCTTGCTGGAGTATGACAAGTGTGTCCATTAGTCTGAAGATTTAGACACAGGTTAAGAGGATTGCTTTGATTTGATTTTAAACAACCTGATAAAAAGAAATTCAGCATTAAAATGTTGCCAATGCTGAGGAACCTTAGCGACATTGTGTTGCAGCCCGAGTTTTCATTCAGCGTCATCTTGCTCGCAACTCACTGGCTGAATGAAATAGTGAGAAATGAACCGTTCAAGGAAACAGACTTGAACAATCACAAACTGTTTGTTTCTCCCCCTGTTACAGGGTGTGGCAACAGCAGCATGAGCGGTGACATGTACCGCGCCGGGTACCAGTCCATCACCAACATCGACTACTCCTCTGTGTGCGTCAGCAACATGAAGGACAGATACAGCCACTGTCCAGGTATGAGCTGGCTGGAGATGGACATTCGCCAGCTCTCCTTCCACGACGCTTCGTTTGACGTGGTTATAGAAAAGGCCACGCTGGACGCTATCATGGTGGACGAGAAGTCTCCGTGGGAAGTCTCTCCCCAGACGTCCGCTTTCATTCATCAGGCACTAGCAGAGGTGAGACGTGAAAGAGACCTGGGTTTTATACTCTGTAATATGACGCAGTTCCAACCCTCAAAAGGTCTGCTTTCCCAAAATGTAAGTTGAATATGATAAACTTTTAGTTGAGGGAATTAAAATGGTAAAGAAGAAGGTTGCAGAAGTCTCAGGTCCAGCTTACATTTGTGATGTTTGTGAGAGCGCTCCCACCTGGTAGGGCTCTTTTCAGGTATAATGAATTAGCTTATATTCTTGTGTTTGACTTCAGTTCACTTGGTTTTGGAAGCAGCACATCTTCTGGTCGTAGAGAAAACTGCAATCCATTTTTGTTTGTGTATTAGAGGTCCAGGGGGCAGCAGCTGAAGTAAGAAGGCCTAGAATTTCCTCTCCACTAAAACCTCCTCTGGGTATTTACCAGTGTCTGGGGCCTCCTCACAGTCGGAACACCAGAGAGTAGGGAGTAGTTTTTTATCCTCGGTTTTCCTGACAAATTCAAGCAAAATCCAATGTGCTGTACTATTGTATGTAGCACTGGGTTTGTGTAAAACAAGCCAGAGAAAAAAAAAGAAACAACAGATCTGCCTTCTGACTTGTTTTGTAATAACAGTGTTATTATTTCATTTCATCTTCATGAGTAATCTGTTCCCTCGTTGTTGTATATTCTGCCTGATAGCTTCCAATGAGTCAAAATACAAACACGAGCTGGTCATTTAAGGTCCAGGTTTTGATGAATGTGGTCTGATGCCACCACAGACGAACGTGGCTGACTCACACACGGATCCCTGGATGTTTTCCTCACCCAGATGGAAGTATTACTGAAGGATCAGTATGTTTCCGGGGCAGATGGGAAGGATTTGAAGAGAACTTCTCATGCTCATCTCACTTATCTGTTAACACCATCTCTTCTTCTCACCTCTTCGCTTTCATTTCCCCTCATTCCCACTTTGTGTATTTCACCTCCGGTGCACCTGCTGTATTGTGGAGATGTGTGATCGCATCTCCATGCGCACATATTTTAGCGTGTGTGTTCCTCTGTGTATTTATACTTTGGTGGTTATGTATGCACAGCAGTCATGGCTCCAGTTCAGCTCAAATAAGGATGGGAGGAGGGAAGGCGAGATAAGAAAAGGGAAAAATAACTTTTGTATATAGGTTGTATAAAAATTGTGCAGTAAAAAGCTCATAGCTGAAACTCCCTTTAACAAGAAATGAGGGACAGAGGAATGAAAAAGAAGTTATGCCAATACAGAAGAACCAGTGGAAGAGCCAAAACGAGACTGACAGGAAGTTAATGAGAAGTGCGTCCGAGTGAGACAGGGGGAAAGTAGGTGGCAATAAAAGACCAGGGGAAGAGAGGAACATTGAAATGAAGCAGTCAGAAGTCAATTTGAGCACAGAAACAATGTACGATGTCGCAAAGTGACATGACCCTTCTATAGGATGAGCGCCAATGGCAGACTGTCGTCTTTGAGATGTGCAGTGTATTTTTCTTGGTTAAAACCTTGCAGTTTCTGTAACATCTTGGGCTCTTACTGCATTTATGGTGACTCCACCTCACTCTAGCTTTTAATTGTACTAGCTGAATGTAGCTTGGAAGCTAAACAGAGATGTTAGTTTCTCTGCAAGTGAGAGTGTAGTGCATCAGCACTACAGGATGTGACCTTGAGGATCCAAACCATCTCCTCACTTTAGCCGATTGTCTACACATTCTAATCCTTCATGATACTGTCATATTTTGTTTTGTGGTATCTTGTGTAGCCTATGTAGCCTGTGTAGCCCCAAACTACAGTGAGATTAATGTAGCAGCAGTCCAGTTGTTATTTTTGTTTTCAAATCTCTAAGTTTCGTCACCACTCAGAGATATTTGATCCACGCCGTGGCCTGGAAAGAGCCTTCTCACCGCGTGACACCTCTACTGTCCTGCAAATTTTTGGGAAGCAGCTTGGGATTTGTCTTTGACACACATACATGGCTGAAGTCTCACAGTGGAAGCTGCGGTTCACTGGGGTGTGAAATTTATTTCACAGCCTGACACACTGTTGCCATAGAAACACTTTCAACGCGTCTCATCGCTGACTTTTAATTGCTTTACCTTTTAGTCTGGTTTATGAAGGTGAGGAATGCTACGGGTTCAAATCGACAGTTAAGCGATGGAAGTTTAAAGCTGTCTATAGAGAGGTGAGAAGGAAAGTAGTTTATCGACTTGGTTAGCTGCTCAGTTTTTAAAATGCATGGTTGACTTTGTTGCCTTATTATTTATTTAAAAAGCACTTTTTTGACATCAATGAGTGTATTAAAGATGTTCTAGGAAGTATTTCCTGCAAACTTTCCTTTTCCTCACAATTCCCGGGCTTCGGTTCCTGTCTCTGTATCCTGACAGGCTCCACTGTATTTGCACATCGATGTCAATATGTCAAGCCTTTAGGGGGAATAGATCTAAGTTTGTTGAACCAATATCAGGTTATAAATCTATTCCATGATTATTCAATCATTTACATTTGGTTCACAGATTCACAATGGCTGTATGAACATCCGGGGCTGGTCTCATATTTTTTGAAGTCCCATTTTTGGGGCAAAAGTGCCAGACTTGTTGATTCACCCACAATAATAGTGTGTTTACTCTTAATGTTGCGCTGTTCAACCCCAGTTTAGGGCTTGTTTCTGAGTGTCCAGTGGTAATTTAGAAAACATAATCCTCCAGACATGACTTACCATATTTTGATAAGAAAGTGACCATGTTTTTTTGTTCGTTGTTTTCCTCTTGTTGACACTTGGCACCTTGTGTAAGTTTGGTGGTGATCTTAACAACAACCCACCCATCCATCACAGGGGGAGGTGTGCCATGACATCACTTTCACAAGCGAGACAGAGACGGTAAACATTGATTGGTTCTGCTCGGCGTCCGCCGCCAGTCTTCTCCTCCCCTCCATTACCAGGAAGCTTGGATGTTTGCCGGGAACCCTGAGCCAGGGGAGTGATTTTTATTTGTAACCCAAACACTCAACACACACAGACGCATGAATATTTAGACAAAGGGGTGAGATCATTGGTAACCAGTGGAGACGCGGAGGTGCTTTTTCATTAGCTGCAGCTCTAAACACCAAGCTGTTTTTGTGCAATCATAATGTTGTGACACTTCAGTTGAAACTGTAATCACATGCCTCTCTCTCACTTTAAACCATTGATGTCCATTATTTTTGATGTGTGATCTTGGAACTTTACTTCAACATTTAAATGTGGCTCATAAAATAAGAAAAATACTTCATTTCCAATACACCATTATCTTTAATTGTTATAGATCAGATATATCTTAAGGCTGTGTTTCTCATGCTTCTCATGCATCTGATAATCTAATTTTATGTGCCTATTATACATTTTCTGCATGTTTTAAATGTCTCAATATGCTCTGCCTCAGTTGAAGCTCTATTAATGGAGTAAAATAAATACCATAAATTTTAGTCATGTGTCTTAAATGGATGAAATACTGGTTGATAAAACAATTCCAGCAGTTACCATTGCCAAAAATGTATACATATTTTGTTTTTCAACTTCCAGATAAAATACATGGATTGCATATCCATGTATTTTCAGTCATTGATGTGATCAGGTATGTTTTCTAGCTTCTCCAGTATAATGCCTACTGGGCTCGCCCTGTATTCTGTAGCATTGGTTAGCACTGGCTTGTATTTATGGCATCAGTTGAGTCTTTGTCTGACTTGTGATGGGATGGTGGAAGCTCCACAGGAAAACAACTATAAAACTCTTATTGGTGTAGTGTTTTTCAAAGAACCCGAAGAGGAGGATTTATTTTTTTTAACGGTTGATATTTGCCTGCGTTGGGTGTCAATTGTTACCACTGTATTGTGATCCACTGTTTTGCACATTGGACTTCCATGTCATGTGATTCCTCATTAAACACATGACTAATAATAATAATAATAATAATTATTATTATTATTATTATAATGAAAAAATGTAGTCTCTGTCAACAGATGTTTGTAAGATGACGAAAGAATGTTGCAGTACATAAAACCAGGCATCCATGAGATGAGAACACTGGCTGCACAGGCGCTCCTGCAGCAGCCACTCTCCTCGTCCTCTCAGTCCAGAATGTGAGTCATTTAACAAGTTCTTGCCTCTGTCTATCGAACTCAACACTCTGAATCATGCTCAAGTCTGCAGAAGTCACATGAGGATTAACCAACTGGCTGACTTCAAGTAGAGGCTTATGTTAAGTGTACTGTTTTCTTAGTGGAACGATCAGTTCCTTGTCTGAATAGGAAAAAAAACTGTGACCAATATCTCTGTGCACAAATACCTCATCTTATACTGAAGTTGAAGATGGTTACATGCACGCATGATGCTCACGTTTGTCTCCACAGCTGCAGTTTGCATGCATATATATATATATATATATATATATATATATATATATATATATGTGTGTGTGTGTGTGTTCTCTCATGCATGGCAGCCTGGTGTGCATTTGTGTGTGTGTCTCTCCTCTCAACCGGGCTTCTACTCTGCAACTCCAGCAGGGGAAAGTAGAGCAGTGGAGCACACGTGACTGGCAGAAATCGTGGCTGATTGCAATTCTTGCTGTGCATGTGTCTGCATTCCAGGAGGGATCAAAGTGTGCGTTCACCGGAGTTTGGTCGCTCTCCGTGTCAGCTGGAAATGTATTTACTTTGCTGCATTTTTTATCGGCCTGCATCACTTTTGTTTGATCAAACATTTTTGTGCACTGGCACCCAGACACACATCAACATCCCCCATGTGTCCCGGCATGTGCTTGCTGTGTGTGTGTGTGTGCACATCAGAAGATGGACCGCTGAGCAGGAGCCTCCCAGCTCTCCAGAGATTCCACACAGCTCAGGCTTGAATCTCTGCACGTGCTCTGTCAAACACGGTCTTGTCACTCATAGGTTAATGTGCTGCCACACATGCCGACGACTTTTTTTTTTTACTGCCAGTCACACTATATGCCCGTTTTATAAAAGGCATATATATATATATATATATATATATAAATAAATAAATAAATAAATAAAGGACAGTCTGTCTTGCGAGGGAAAACTTCAGTGAACCCAAAAATAGAAATCAAAGCCTGCCTCCGCATAGCAATTTTATTCTTGATATGAGACATTTTTTGAGTCTCACATTATTATTCGTCTCTTTATACTATTCTGGCTTCAGTTGTCTCCCGACCCACTTTCATCCAGAGAGCTGAGTGGTCCACGTTCTACTTGTTCTTTGTCAATCCTGTCAATAATCCACAGTTAAGGTTTGTCCCAGCTGTGAGCAGGGAAGCCCCTCAGAGCCAGATGTGACCACACACCCATCCTCCCGACACACACACACACACACAGGTTCAAGTGTACAAAGAGGGTTAGCACATGCTTCTCTTTCAAATATGAATCACCACTTAATCTTGCAAATATAATGCATTAACCTACACGTCTCGTGCATTAAGACATGCGTCATGCACTCACACACGTGGACGCTGAATCTCTACTGAAGCATCTGAGCGGATTGCTTCATGTGGTATTAAATATACACTGCATGTTGACAAGATTTTTAGGAGGATAGACGAATGGGATCGATATTCTTCCCTCTGAACAATATGTAATCGCACACACACAAGCATGTTTGTTTTTCTATCCTTAAGGAGACTTTGTGAGGTTTCTCATTGCCGTAATGCTCTCCCCAGCCTCTCACCCTAAATATAACCATCCAAAACAAATGGCTAACCTTTACCATGACTCCGAACCAAACTTAAAACTAATTATAATAAGACAGTTATTTTTGAGGTCTTCATCCTCAAATTGAGGTTTAACCTCGTGGTGTTTACCTGTAGTGATTAGTGAATTGTTCCCCACAAAGTATAATAAAGAAGCCCACACACACTGTGTGCCATAACAGAAGGAATTTTAATGTAAAAACATTCATCTACCCTAGTTATTTTGTCAGTAAATCATCTGCATTTTGGTTTCTGATACCCATAATGAGGGAAATAGTTGGCTTTCGTTCTGCTTGTGTGTGTGTGCCTGCAGTTTAATGTACAAAACTGTGTCAATTTCCTTCACTCCCTAAAGTGGAGGAAGACCTCCCAAACATAAACTTACTGTAAACAACAAGAGGCTTGAGAGAAGATACCTCACAAGCTGACCACTGTTTACCCACTATTTGATTGGTCCATGAGTTGTTCGGCATTAGAGTAATAGAACGCACGACGACTACTTTCCAATACAGTGTTGAAAATGAGATAAACTTCAGTAAAATAATTTATTATTACTGCTCCTACTGTGTTGTTTCACCCGGTTATTAAAAAGGGACAACCCAAACCCAGAGTAAACATGTTACACGCATGTGTGCAAATCACAGACACACGCACTGTGGAAATATCTCGCTCGTGGTTGCCTTGACGACTTATACTGTATTGACTAAAGAGAATTGTTACCATGGAAACAACAGATGCCTCCAGGAGGAAGATCATTAATTGGATTAAGAGAATAAAAGAGAGAGGGATGAGGAAGACTAGAGACGTGAGGCAGAAGCAGATCTGACTCTACTGGGAAAACAAGGGAAAAGAGTGAAGTTGCGCAGAGGTGTGGTCAGAGGATTTTAGTCTTAACTTATTTCCTGCCATGAGCTGCAGACAGTCATGTACGGTGGTTTAACTAATCATAGGACGTGTGGCCCTGGGAGGTTAGTAGGGCAACAAAACCTTCAGCAAAGGTTTCTGTGTTTCTACATTGGCCATAGTCGTGACTCCAGCTTCCTGGTGCGATGATTATACGCAGTCACACGCTTGAGCTGCTACTCCTCTGTAATGATAGTGTGGAGTCTGGCCACAAAGATGCACTTGTATGATGTAAACAGTCATTTTAAAAGGATCCTTTACAGCCTTATTTTTCTTACAGGTGATAAACTATTGGTAATATATGCCTGCACTGTCTTGTTTGTTAGCATGCCTATTTGTAAATGTCAAAACAAATCCACCTTTATTCCAAACTTCTCAAGCCTGGAAAACCTCTTAAGTTTGTGTAATTTAGAAATAGATACATTGCTTGACTGTAAACAAACTGTCAGGACTTTGAAGTGTTTGAAGACATTGCTTACATTTACTATCCCCTAAAAATTTGCACATGTAATTTTGAATCTACTAATCATGTCTGCACATAACAACACAAACCCTGAAGAAAACAGTTTCTTCCGTCTGTATGCTAAAGCTAAACCTTTATTTGTAACTTCATTGCTGCCATTTTTTTTTTTGGAATTTTCTTTTAGAAAGATAAACTGCTGTTGTGTAGCAATGAGGACTATTACATAGGAAGTTGAGTGAGAATACCAGTGTGGCCACGGTCCTCAATGCCACATGTTATATTTGTACCTCAAAAGTGAGCCAGTTTGTATTTTTTTTTCTTGGTCAACTCTTGCTCTTACAGTCTTCAATAGTCATCTAATATGATCTATCATTAAGTGTTTACTCACATTAGAATGGTGCGTCACCCTGTGTGCAGCTTTGCATGTGCGTTTGTGAGATGTTTCTGGATAAATAGAACCCATTGTAAAACTCAACTACACTGCGGATCAACGAGTTAGTTGTGTGTTTTCATTTCCTGAGCTTCTTTTTCATCTTGAAACTTTCTCCAGAACCGAAATGCAGACGAGGTGTTTGACTTGGTCGTTCTGATCTCCCGTGCGCAGACTGTTTCTTCTCTTCTGGCAGTGCTCCACATAACATAAAGCCAATTTCATCCCGAGTGACCAAAGTGACCTCCTCACTTTTGAGCTAATGGGCAGGGCAGAAAGCTAAGGTAACAGCTATTTGCTGTGTAAACGAGAGGATGAGGCTGAGAGAGGAGACTGATTTGGCCTCTTGAGAACTGACCCTACGGCCAGAAATAGACCTGTTTGCTGCAGGTACAAACAGATCATGTAACTGGAGAATTTTCGTCTGGAGTCTGTTCGCTCTCACCTTCGAAGAAAGGGAATGAGGACAATTAGCCACTAATGCTAGTCACAGGTAGCACAAGAGGTGACTCAGCATCTCACTCACTTTAGGGATGTTTCTTCATTGATCCCAATCTTTGTTGCACCAAAGGCAGATTTCCTGCATCAAAAAGCATATTAAGGCCTTGAAAAGAACCAAAGAAGAGGCTGCGTTTACTTTCATACTGCGACTGCAGAGGGACATGTTAAAATACAAACTTAAAGAATCATTTTTGCCTGGCATCACCTTGAATTCCATTCAGTTGATATCATAAGTCTATATTGTATTAATCCTGATGTTTTTATCGTCATTATAATGCAGTCCAGTCCGTGTTTTGCTAGCATATTTCTCTTAGTTAGCTTCTAACTACCCTATTCCAATCAGAAATGTATAAAATGATAATGTTTAGAACTTTGTGTAGTTGAAAACAAGCTAAATATACAGGAGAGACAGTATAAAATGTTACCGTTCCCGAGAGCAGTCGTCTCATAAAAGCTGCTGCGTCACATAAAGATGCTTAAAGAGCCCTGAGAACACAGCCTTCCTCTCCAATCCATCTGCAGTAGTTTCACGCTGTGTTTGGGTTGAACCTGCGACAGTGCGCCTTCTGTCACCTGACATTTGTTTCACTCCTATCCATCTCGTTCCCTATCCTCTCATCCCTGCTGCCCGGCTGATACCCTTCTCTCCGGGGCCAAGCACAAAGCCAGATGTGCAGGAATTCCACTTCACGACATCTGGCCACTCGGCCTGACCACTCCAGCACTCACACACGCTTGTGAATACACAAAGCTGTAAGTGTGTTTGGTCGCACAGATGCAACCCCGAGCTCTTGGAGGGCACGACTGCAGATTTGTTATTTATCCCTGTGTTTACTTTTCTGCACAGATACTCTGATCTCAGAATTACCCTGTGTCTCTAAGAGCATTTGCATACTAATCTTGTGTCTTATGCTTTTGTTTTGGAAAGTGAAGTGACAGCTTCCACCGACGAATATGCCAGCAGCACTGTCAGAATGTGTCAACCAGAGAACAAGCTTTTCTTCAGATGGACCTTAGAAGGGCTTTTAGAAACACATCACTGTGTATCCTTAGAAATATTCCCTCCACTTATTGCCCCTAAATTATCGTTTTCCAGAGTTGAAGAGGATATTGACATATCTAATATTCAAGTTTTTTGATGATTTACCTATATTTCATTGAAGAAAATAATATAAACAGAAATTAAATATGAATTTACGTTTACCTTTGAGTAATATTTCACATGTCACAATGCTACAAAGCAAACATTGTATTTTTAAAATAACTATAACAACAATACAATATAAACAACAATACAACAAGACTTCTTTTATTTCTTTTCTGTCTCTTATCTATAAGATGTTTTCTGGAATCCTGTGGTACAGAGTCAGTAAACAAGTAGAAAACTTTACTCTGGAATTGTGGATTCTTAAGATATACTTTTGTTGCTCACATATTACCTGTTATCATCATTTTTTTAGATATTTATGGACTCATTGGATGAAGCTTGACTTTCAAGGAACTGTTATTATGGTCTTCTGAGAAAGCAGTGTCATCTGTTTACCAGACATATAATAAAACATGATGATCAGTTCCCAAAGGCAGAAGATGACAAGCACAATGTGAAAATGCAAACTCTGCAATTGTTGTCCTGTTTAACTGTAGCATGCCTGCTACATTGGAAGATTGACTTGCAGAGATATTCTTCTGGAAAGACCCGGCCACCTTTCTCAACATAGTATAATAATAATTTACGTCTCACAACAAGCCCTCTCACCATTCATGATGTGAGCTCCAAAGTGCACTGCAACAATTAACGCTCTGAAACACCATGCAAGTGAGACCAAATTAGTATAAAACATTAAATATTGCCTCTAGATTTGTGTTTGTCTAGACTTTCCGAATATGTGATATGTAATGCCTCAAATTTTGACTAAAAAGTTGATATCACTTGAATCACAATCCTCTCTTGAGCAGTGGTTCTCCACTGGTCTGCATCACCCAAAAAGTCTTGACAATGAACTTTATTGAATTGAATAGATAAACAGACACAAGGTCAAGTCAAAACTACTTTACTTTAAGACAACCTTAGATCTCGGCCAGGCCCGATACCATAAGGTGTTGTGTTTGTTTTGTTAGTAAATACAAAACATCAACCAAATGGCAAAGAAAATTAGGAATATTTCTGAGTCATTAGAACCTTTTATGAAACTGCAAACCCAAACTCTTGTGTTGCTGTGAATATTTGTCACACTCATTATGTAACATTGTGTCTGTCGGGTCTGATGCATGACCTTCTGTTAGCATCAAAACCTACTTAACCTGTCCCCAGACTCAAGTGTCCCCGCTGTACTTTGTCGTGTTCAGATGGTGGGAATCTCCGAGAGAAATAGAAGTCGTGTCTGTGAACTGATAAGTTGTGTTGATTCTGTACATGAGGCGTGAACATGAAGATAAAGCTCCTGGTTCCTCTTGGTCCTGCTCACCTCCCATCACTGCTCGTGCAACAAAATCTCCACCAGCCGACTCCAGAGTCTGTTCCAGGGCCTGTTTCCATAGCAACAGGTTACCATGGAAACTAGGTGACAGTGCAGCAGCATATCCTATCTTCCCGGTGCTCATGTGAGGTGTTTGGAGAAGAGAAAGTTCGTCCTGTATGTAAACAGAAAAATGAAAATAGAAAATAGATGCATCCAACGTTCTTAATCCAAACAATGTTATACTGGATGTGACCTGTTTAAGTTCTAATTGTAATTCTTTTTTTCCCCAGAACTTGTCCAGCACCTAACTTCTGTTATCTGTTATCTAACTTCGGTTCTGTTAACCGGTCACCTTCACTACAGTCTCCCCGAGCCTCCTGGCTGTGTACAGTGAATGTCAGTCCATCCCAAAACAGGCGGCGTTGCTTCAGATTTCTGAATATTGGAGCAGAAGAGAAAAACTGTAGCGCACGCCACAGACAAAGCCGCTCACGTGCAGGGGAGGGTGCAGGCGCTCAGAATAGTTACAGAAAAGTGCATCCACTCGATCAAACCCCCTTAAGGACTTAGTGACGATAATGAGGACTGAATATGCATGTGAACAATGTAAACAAAATATGCCGACCAAAGTGGCTGAGTACGGATATAATTATGCCACTAATCCTGTGTAGTCTCTCAGAAATGATTTTGTTTCCAACCCTATATGAAACAGTTTGATCATTGAGCTGTGTGAATAGATGATAGATTACTTCAGGTCATGGAGCAAATGATGCTGACTAAACTGATCTATTTATGGCTGATTTTTTTTTTCAAATGATTTTCCTAGCAATTATTTTCTCTGTGGACAGTAGTGTTTGTTATTTATATTGTAATTCCCAGTGACAGTAAGAGGGAGGTGGACGAGAGAAATGAGAAGAAAATCTATAATATGTTGACCAAATTAAATTAGTTTTAATGAATGACAAATATACAAATATGATTTGAATTTCTCAAATTATTCTCTTTGTATGTGTTAGCTTAATGTATATTACAGTGATGCTAACTTAGCTTAGCCTTTATATTAAAAAATATATATTTAAAAGTGCTGTGCTACCGATGCTGCCTCTGAATTGAGTGGAGTTCATTGTCAAATATACAGGTTATTAGATAAGGATGAAATAATATGTTTGCAGTTGTGGCATGTGAAATATTATGAGGAGCTTGACTCTGCTGAAGCTCTTTATTCTTGTACTTCATTATGACGAATGACAGCCTCGGGTGACATTGGATGTTCACAAAAACAATCTCAGCGTCCCAGACCCGAGTGCTTATTCGCTTCTCTGCAGGAGAGACGCGCTGCTAACCGGAGCGAGCCGAACGGGCCGTGTGCGGATGCCCCTGAAGTCGAGGCCATTTAGAACCCTTCTTTACAGCCGTTTCTGATAGAAATCACTTGACTGTGTGCACACAAGCCTGCAGGAATGAGTTGAGACTCCACCAAACATCATGTGTGCCAAGTCTGAGCTGTCGAGTGCAGCATGAAAATCTTATCTTATTTTCTCACTTTAATATTTAATTTGAGCGGATGGAAGATCTGAGGCGACCAGAATGCGCACGCCTCTTCCCACTCTTTTAATTCTGCAGCCGACCTGTTTTGCGGCACGTGATTCAGCGCTGCTATTTCGGTCTAAACGCTGCTTTTTCTGCCTGCAGGACCGACTGCTGCCACTGAAATAGCAGCCAAACAATCGCGGCAGTTCAGCAATTTTAGAGCAAGTGAGGACACAGTGGAGTGTTTACTGAAATGGTTGTGACATTTCTGGGTTGGCTAATGTGGCTCTCCGGAGGGAGGTCTGATTGTTTGCTATCTAGTGGACGGGAGAGTGGCAGTTAAAAGAATTAGGTGGATATTCCATTTTTAGAACTTGTCAGCTGGTGATGGGTTTTTTTCGAGTTGTGAGGAGCTTTTCTGTTTGACACGCTGCAGCTTTGATGCGGGTGAGGAGATGCTAATGGTTCAGTTTAGTTCACTTTGGGATTAGCTGCAGGATGAGGGATCTTCATGTTGTTTGCCCTCCCTGTCCATATTAATAAAGCTAATTTGACAGTTTGTCGATATTCAGTCCAAACATTGCCTGACTGTCTCCATGAGGCCAGTCCACGTGTCCAAATAGAAAACGAATGATTGTACCTTTTGAGCTTAGCTGAAACTTTAAAGCAAAAGCTTGTTACGTTATGTCTATTACAGAGGTGGGCAGTTAAATTTCCTAAAGGGCCACATTATAAACTGTAAGTGTTGTGAGGGGCCACCATGCCAAAAGAAAGGCGGCGATGACTATGAAACGTGACGGAAAAAAATCTGAAGTAACAAGGAGGAAATTAAAAGGTTCAATGGAAGCAAGGATATTCAGAAGTGTAAATATGGCATGAACCCTATAAAAAACATTGGACATGCATTTTATTTGAATAGAAATCATAATAAAACTATGGACCAAAACATTGAAGATGGAAAGGCACTTCATTTCAAAATATATTTTGAATTTTCTTTCAACGAATTTTGAGGAAAATACTAAAATGACAAAGAAAAAGGAGAAACAAAAATTACTGGCTAAAACGGAAACAGGATTAAACAACAAAACAGACGATTTATAAGTTGAATAGTTTTAGTCTGACCTCACAAGGGCCGCAAAAACACAGGCAAGGGGCCGCATATGGCCCCCCGCGCTGCATTTTGCCCAGGTGTGGTCTATTAGATCGATAGATTACACACTTCAGATTATGGAACATTCATTACCCGAAATAAACTACTCATTCATATGTGTTTTTGCTGCATATTAGCCAGTTAATGATCTTTATAAAATATTGATCAGCCTCTTGTTGAGACTGGCTCATTTTTTCCCTGCAATACCCACCAAAAGTTTGCTTCAAACAACACCGTAATTACTGAGTAATAACCATAAAGTAAGTAATTAGTTGTTGTTAGTGTTTACAGTTAATTTGTGTTCCCCAGTCTGTTACCTAGGGTGTGAATTAGTCATTCCCAGAGGGTTGCAACATTCAGGGCACGTCAGTTCATTTCTCTTTTCTCAAACTATTGGTGATAATAAGACTTTATTCAATGTTTGCACTGAAGTATCTGAGCAGGCCTCAGTCTCCATACATATACTTGGCATTGTCCATCTGTCCGTGGTCAGACACTTTAAATATTTTAACTCCTTAACCACTAAAGAGAAAGTTGACATGTATAGTATACTGACATGAAAAACAGCTCTCTAATATTAGTTCAGTCAAACTGCTTACTGCCCGTTTGATGAGCCTGTTGCTCATTCATTTAGTTTGGGACTTTTGAAAATCTGATTCTGAGCAGGTTCCATGTGTTTCTGCGTTGTCTTATTAATATCAGGAAAGGTCGAATTTGAGAAATGTATTGCAAATTAGAAGGGAATTTATAGTTTTCACCCACACTTTCTATTGAAGTCCTTCGCGCTGGTGCTAACCATCTCCAGTTGAAATGGATTTATCACATATCCTGCGAACAGTCAACTGATGAGGTCGTAAGACAGAACTACCTGTTTATGTTTATTTGCCATTCCGCCAGTGGCCACTGTCCATTTTGATATTCACAGTTCCAAATTAGAGAAAACTATATGCTCTGTCTTGTGTGGACGAACCCATTCCATTATTCCTCTTGACCATAATGAATTCATTTGTTCTAACTGCCATGATGGAGCCAATAATGCTATTAATACTACACAACTCCTCATTTGCAGACTCTTGCCTCGGATGCATTGTTTACCTCCAGGCTACTTTTGCCTCTGTTATTGGCCAACCTCCAGAAGCAGCTGTAAAACTATCACTCTTTTTCTGCGTCTGATTTTTTTGTCCATGTTGGGAATTATAGCTATATATATATAACTATAACTGTGTGTTCATAGTCTATTTAAGATGAAATGGGGAAGAATTTGGAAATATTTACAATGAAGACTGAAAATGTATGTATTCATGTGCAACCACGATATTGCTGCTGATTCTCGGAGCAGCCATACTTGGAATGAGACGTTCATTTAAAATGAAAAACAGTTTCCCTGGTTGTTATGGAAACTGACTGGTCTGTAGCTGCGGCATGTTTGTGTTGCCTCAAATGTTCCACCTCCACTTGTCTGTCAACAACAGCAGATGTTTCTTAAATAACAGCACATTTCCATTAACACCCTCTGAACCTGTGCGTTGGATAGCGTGCGGTCCAACCTGCACACCTCCGATCTGTTCAGAAAAGCTCCTTATTTTCGGTCTAGTAACAGCCTCTCGGCAGACTCGCTCTCCTCTATTTTCTGATCTCTGATTTCAAACTGTGTGAACCTGTGAAGGACAGCGTAACGGCAACACTGTCCTCTAGCCAAACAAGATAAATTGACCCATTACTGTTATAGCTCTGACAAGCACCATCTCAAATGAATTGGATTCCCTCAGCAGGCTTGTTAACTGAGAGTGATTCTTTGCTCCTCCTCCTCTCATCCCTCAGCAGAAGAACGCTGATATTGGTCAAGATGATTAACTTAGTGCTGTAAATGCATCATAATACTGTGGGCTCCCTCAAGATATTTGTGGACTGGGATGTTTATTTTGCTGTTGACAATACAGTGAGTCACATAAAAGCCTGAAGTTTTGAAGACTTATTGAAATTCAGAACACCCAGCGAGTAAACTGGAAGTCTAAACATGAACGGTGCGGATGTTTATGTTTGCTTTTGCTGGCAGTTCCTGTGACTACGTCAGAATCTGTTCCAAGTTGGAGTTACTTTCCCAAAAGTGGCCACATAATGTCATTGGGACTTTTTTGAGGGGTCAAACTGGTGCTCTTTAAATGGCAGAAAGTTATTTTGTGCTATTGAATAGAAGGACGATGTAAAGAAAATGTGGCACCAACATGATGAGGCAGCGTCAATAAAGATAAAAATCCTAAAATATGCTCATGAATAGAAGTTAAATATGATACGCTTGGTCCCGTGGGCTCCAGGGTGAAGCATAGCAGTGCTATTACAGATTAATAACAATGAACATTGGGACACAGAAAGTATTCAAGAGCTTTTCTTGACATCTTTGTGGCGTGAAATATGAATATATATGTATCTGTAGATGCACTTTATGTGATGAAGCAACTTCAAAACTATACATTTGTTCTGTGTAGCAGTGTGTTTGTGTGTGTGATTCAGACCATGCTTGTCGCAGTCCAGTCGTCACATTGCTCTTCGACGTCCAGGAAATAATCCAAAAAGAAGACACATCAAGGTGAAAAGATAAAGACGCCTGAGAGAGTGTTGGTCGCCCCTAGACCCCATTATTGATGGTCCTGGGCAGTTTTTAGAGAAGCTGAGGTGTGATTTAGTGTTTGAAAGTTCACCCTGTGCCACTGGCCCAGTGAACGGACTGGACTGTGTCAGTGTGCTGCTGGAACCTCTGCCAGAATATCACAACACCTATTTCTATCCCTCAAGAGAGCCTCAAGCAGGACATACTAGCCCATTTTCCTTCCCCTCCCTCTTCCAGCTGCTTTTTATAGATGGCCAGGAATAGTGAGAGGAAGACGTTGCTATTTTAGCATTGTGTTTTGTTTCGGTTTGGTGGATTTGCCCGTGTTTTTACCCTCAACATCAACTTACTCCAGGCACAACACAACGTGTTTCGTGTCAGACTTGACTTTTTTAACAGTTAGGCAAACTTTAAGTCTCATATTTCTCAGGTAAGTCTTTCTTCTTCAAAGTCTAGCCACAGTGAACTAAAAGAAACTAGGAATTCTCACTCCCAAGGCGTCAACCTCGCCAACCGCCCTCTTTCTTTCGTGCGATGCGCCACCTTGGGTATCAGGATACACCGTGGAAGGCGGAGCATGTGCTTCAACATGCACGATAGGCTTTAGGACCCAAAACTCACTTGCTCTTAAGAGTGAAAAGTGACTCTACGGGATGACACAAACATCAATGATGACTTGTTTATGTTTTGCTCTGATCAACTAGTCCTGCTATTTCCCAGTCGACGCTGACATATGTGAGCAGAAACATCTTTTGTAATAGGATTTGACACTTAATCTGTACTGCACCAATCTTTGTCATCCAGCGGCACAGATAATCCCGCCTGCATCTCTTATTGAGCGGTGGTTACAAAGCTCTACTTTGTTCAAGGTTTTATCACAAATGTGAGGTGCTCGGACGTAAAGATTGCGCTGGTCATATTTTTAGCGCAGACCTAATAAATGACCGAATAAAAACCCAGCATACAGTCAAATCACTAGGAAAATGCACTACTCATTTTTTGTTCACTCATGGCAAAGCAGTGGTTCGCAATTACACCCAGAACATTGTGCCAAACCCCCCCCCACCAATAGCTACTTCTGATGCTGGGGAGTTGGCAACGCTGTTTCTGTCGGTTCGATCACATTCACTATGGCATCAGCACGTGTCACATTCAGACTGCTGGTGTCATCTTCGCCAGTTGGCGATATTGAGTACCTCAAAAGTTAGATCCAATGTTGGAAATGATGGCATGAAAATAGAAAAACAATGGTTCATATTTTTATTGTCGCCTGACCGACATCAATAAACAGACTGACAAAATCTTTCTGACCCTTTCCAACTTACAACGATACATTTTGTCCCCACAGTCACATGGTTTTGCTTTGTCAATCAAACACCATGAAAATGTAATGTTTGTCCCATTATCCACTTTTTCCTGAAACCTTTGACAAAATACAATCAAAACTTTTCAAGTTATTTTGCCACAGATCTCATGAGCTTCCATGTTGTTGTATATAAAGTCAATCACATTGGAAAAAAATACATTTTAGCACCTTTTTATTTTTAATATTCAGTTTGGTACGCAATAGCCGGTTTTCTCTTGTTGAATGTATGCAGAATTTCTGGCCTATAGGAATGTGCTCTTAATATATTCTGCATGAATAAAAGATGGTTTTCATCCAGTATTTTCCGACTGCAGTTGCAGAGATAATGCAGAGTGAAATCACAGAGGGAGCTCCTGTCTCTGCCTGCTGCTGAGCCAAACATGTCACTGTACCAGCAGCTCACGTTTTGCTCCACTTTCTCCGCAGCTCTTATTCCTCTGAGTTTTATGATTTTTTTTAACTGTTCTCCAAGAGCTTGTTAATTACAGATCCGCCGAGTTTCCCTCACCGGCGAGAAGTTTTCCTCATAGTCGGCGTCATTTCTCTCTCAGCAAGTGGCTGGCAAACTACAAATACGTGCAGTAATACATTGTTCTATGAATTATTCACATGAATGTCACGTGTTAGGGAAATGTAATATATGTGGCGTCTCCTGGTCAGAGCGGTTGGGAGGAGAGTGGGTGTGGAGATGTCACTTCTTTCTCCATCTCTGTGAAAAGTCGTCCAATAATTAATGCTCTCCTGGGTAATGGTGGAGATGAGCAAGGGCGAGGAGGAGACTCGGAGAGAGGGGAGTGATGAAGAAAGAAGGAGATGAAAGTAATGGGAGTTTTTTTTTTTCGATGAACGTTGAAGAAAGGGTTTTAAATATAGCCCCTTTGCCGTGAGGGAAATTGCAGCGGAAGATCAGTATGACGAGTAGTCGACACGCGGTGGACGATTGCCATGAACACACTCTTCGAAAAGAGTTTGTTTTTGCAATTAAACTTGTAGACAAGAGTTTCCTTCCTCTAAAACTGCCAGTGGTGACCCACTTCTGGAGGCGCCACCCGAAGAAAGACAGACCGCTGACGTTGCAAAAGTGAACCCACAATAACAGATACTGTGCTCTGTTATCTTATTGTTGTCTAGAGTAAACAGTAACCAACAGTAAAATACCAACTTCAGCCCCCAAGCTTGAGTTTTCATATGTAGCTTACAGCTATGCACAAGTGTTGTCCTTCCTGTCTAAAACAAGGCTGGGCAGGTAAATTTCCTTAGGGGCCACATTATATAGTGTGACAGAAAGACAGAAGGACAGAAGAAAAGTTTAAACTTTATTCTTATTATGGATTATATATGCTGGAAGAGTGTGAATATCTTGGCTGCAGAATTATGGCTAAAACATGGAATTAATGACATAAAGCCATTGTATTGAAATATATTTTTCCCTATATATTTTACTTATTTTTACAGACAAAAATGTCAGCATTGTTTGTTGACACATACTAATTAATTTGAAATTTCAATTCAAGTAGTAGCTTTGGAGGAAGAAAAACACAAAATTACTAATGGGCTATGTTGAAGGCTCATTTATGCCGATACAGACGGAGCCTTCTGTCCGTGCTCTGTGCTGCGTTTTGTCTGTATTTCTCCACGTATATAAATGTATAACGGAGCTGTACCACCGGAAACCGTCGGGGGCAGTGTTACTACCTGATATATAGCTCTATTGAGACACAAAGAAACAATGGTGGAAATTCTCCAGTCGCGATATATTTAGCGGCCTCACCGACCACCACCTCCTACAACGCTGCCTCTGTTTTCCTCTTTTGTGCAACAGATACATTATCAATACTTCTTCCACAGTCGCCATGTTTGATTTGAACTTTTGACTCTGGGCTGCTCCCCCTGGTGGATATATTGGTGAACATCAATACCAACGTAAAGAACACATGAAAGTATGTGATCTGTGACGGTAACGTTTGAAACGGATGGGTACAATTTTGTACATAACATAGGCCTTTAGAGCTCAATTAGTCATGACTGAATAAAAAACAGTACAATATACTTTTCCCGCTGACCTCATGAGGGCCAAATAAACAAAGACAAACGGATGCTTGAGCCCCCCATGGGCCATACATTGCTGAGGTCTGGTCTGAAACATTCAAGGTGAACCCAGCCATCGTGAACACAAATACCGATCTGAAACTAACCCTCATTGTCAGAAGCTTGAGAAAGTCAATGTCTTCAACGTTCCTTATTTTAATGGTTACATTTTCTTTAAACAAGGTGCAGTTGAGTCTTGTTTGTTGACGGTAGAAAGTTGCTTCACTTGTTTTGGTTCAGGAGAGTTCTCCTGCACTGACCTACATACATTTTTCGTGACCATCACAAAACTTTTGTCTCTATGGCAACTCGCAGAGTGTGAGGGAGACATTCGCCAACTTGAAAGGATGTATTTCTTCCCACGGAAGCGTGAGCCTCCACTGCACACAGCACCGACAAGCCCACACCAAGTGCCCTTGGATTTGCATCAGAACAAATATACAGTTAGTTTAGGCTTCTTGCAGCAACAATCGCAAACCGCTTGAACTTGAGTGAAGCTCGCCAAAGGTCCGCACATGTATTGAGAGAGGAGAAGTAAGGGAACGTCTCAGATGTATAATTTATCCGTGCAGCGTGTGGGCAGAAGAGATGGGTGTGGAGTGAGCGGGGAGCAGGAATCAAGAAGTGAGATTCTATAGAGAAGGTATTTGAAGAGGGTGATTGGGGGGGAGTGAGTAGGAGGGTGATTTAGGGAGGCTGTCTAAGACTCCTCACGTTTTCTCAGTTATCTATCAGTGTGTCAAGTGGTCTTGTCGGAATATAGGTCAGTCGAAATCACGACGTGGATTTGATAGCGTGCAGTTTACCGTTGCTCTCTCTCCAACTGAGAGCTTGCCTCTTTCACTAACTGGCACGTGCATAATTGCTTGCGTCTCCACTGCAGATGGTCCTTCATAACATTTGCAGATTTTCCTCTTTGGGGCAGAAAAGAAAGAAGGAGAGATAAAACGGGGATGAGAGGTGAAGTAAACAAAGCCGGCTGTTGCACCCTGGAGGGGAAAGCAGATCTGCTTTGTTAGGAGACCTGCATTTGAGCGCCACCGCCTCCCACCCACCCCCGTATCACCGCCCCTCCCGTCTTTATTCCCGCTCCCTCGTCCCGCCGTGTTCATCTCACCCACTCTAATTTCTTGGAGACGTTAACACGTTTTTGCCTTCCACATGTCTGGCTGCGGGCTCCGGGTGAGGTGAAATGAAAAGGGGAGGCGGGTGATTTTGAAGGAACATTCTGTTGATGAGGAGGAGGCGGAGGGGGGCGCCGAGATTCACGAGACCAGTAAACCAGAACACGGAATATGACTGGGATTCGAAATGTAAGATATGAAAATATGACCTGAATAAAGGCGCGAACCTCCTCCTCGCTTTTCTCTGGCCCATTTCGAATGTGCGCCGTTCAAGAGCTCGAGCGACCGGTGCATAAACATTACCACGCCAGATGATTGTTGTCTGTACAGGTCTACCCTTTAAAGATAGTCCTCTCCTCTTGTTTTTATTCCTGCTGATCCGCACCCCCTTCCCTCCACAGTGAATATTTTATGGGCTTAATTTTGGAACAATTCTTTTTGGATCGCACCCAAAAAAATACTTTTTATTTATTTTTGTTTTAAGTATATTAACTGTTGCCCCATCTGTCCTGCAGATGTTTGCTAACAAATGATCAGCCTTCTGACCACTTTAGAGGCCACATTATGTTAGCCAAAGACACCCAGTGCTCTTATGCCCTCTGGGAACTCTGGTTTCCTCCCAGGAGCGAGTGGTCTTTCTATATGTCCCTGTGAAGATCCAGGTAGTCCTAGGATGGTGGTAAATTAGTAAATTACTTTTGAGAGATAAAAGAGACACTTATGGAAAGTCAGTAAACATGTACCTATCGACAACTGAAGAGGCAACTAACTACGCAGTAGACACAGAAGTTGAGTACAGGGCAGTGAAGAACCTTCCCCCTCGAGTAAGGAGCAAGAAAACTCGGTGACATCTACGATTTATTCTTAGTATGTCTGGAAACCTGGCCTAGCTGCTGGACAGATCATAGGACACGTACCCCACACTCACACCTACGTGTGACAGTTTAGAGTCACCTTTCATACCCTGTGTATGTTTTTGAGCCGTGGGAGGAAACCGGAGTGCCTGGAGAGAGGCTTCATACATGCATGCACCAAAGTAACTTCAAGTAAAATTAAACCTTTGTGACGCTTTGGGAGTATAACAAAAGTGTAGTGGACTTTTTAATCCAGTCCCAACATAGTATTGTTTCCTATGTTGAACCAAACTGCAGTATGTCCTCCATAGAACACCGTTTAAGTACTGTTCTACAACATTATGCTCAAGTACTTACCTAAATACTGCACAACGGATGAGCACTGAATGGTTTTCTCAAACACACTTTGCATGTCCTGCATTATTCATGGCAGTGGCGGAAGCTTGTGTCTGGCTGACCTGACCTTTCATCAGCCTACCCAAACAAAAAGGTAATAGAAGCTCCTATTATAAATCCCCAGGAGGAACCCCAGGTAATTCCTCTGCCACTTTACCATATTTGTCTCCATGGAGCCGTGTCAGATACGCTTACTTTCACGTCCTTGGAGGCAAATGCTGCAGCCATGCTTTAGTGCTCAGTAATGGTCCAAAGTGTACAGTGGACAGTTATTTGGGTTCTCGCCAAACCACTTTCACTGAATTAGATGTTGCATAATTGGTGCTTGAAGGGTAAGGAAGACATGAGTTTGCTTATTCACTTGCTTAGGTGTGAGATATTGGCAACGTAGTAACCAAAAATTGTATTTTAAAGACAGACCTTTAGGCTCTCTCTCAATGTTAATCTAGTGGCATTGGACGAAGAAGTTAAAGCTACGCTAAGCTAAGCATCAGTTATCTAACTGCTTTGTAATTCTAATAAAATGAATCATTAGAAGAGTAAGATACAGAGTTGCCAGTGACTGTTTGGATTGGATGTGTTTGTCCTTGATAATGACCTACCTTAGAAAGTGAAGTCGTCCTTGACTGATGCTGAGGGAGGGCTGTTATTGCGTGTCACACTGTTGCCTAAAACAGTGGAAAATTGGGTCAGAATCCCAGCATAAGGGGCCCCGACGCATGGTTCCCAACCCCTGCTCAAGTCCCTTATATTTAGTGAAACTTCCTCTGTAAACTCATACCACATTTGAAAAGACAGGAAGCAGAGCTAAAGGTAGCAGAGATGAAGATGCTGAGCTTCTCTCTGGGAGTGAGCAGGATGGATCAGGAACCAATGTATCAGAGGGACAGCACATGTGGTCAGGTGTTTAGGAGACAAAGTCAGAGAGGCTAGATGGAGATGGTTTAGACATGTACAGAGGAGAGAGAGCCAGTACATTGGTAGGAAGATGTTGAGGTTGGAACTGCCAGGCAGAAGGTGGAGAGGAAGGCCAAAGAGGAGATTGATGGAGGTGGTGAAGGAGGACATGAGGTCTGTAGGTTTGAGAGAAGAGGAAGCAGAGGACAGGGGGAGATGGAGGAAGGAGATCCGCTGTGGCCACCCCTGAAGGGAGAAGCCGAAAGAGAAAGAAGAGGAAAAGAATTATATATATGTGCAATATTGCGTTTATTGCTTGGGAAATCCAGTCTGTCTCTGCATCCTCAGTTGTAGCGAAAACATTTGTAAACTGCTGTGTCACGTGTGAAGAGACCTACTGCTGTCGATGACTCGTCA
Organism: Synchiropus splendidus; assembly: GCF_027744825.2. Lineage (NCBI taxonomy): Eukaryota > Metazoa > Chordata > Actinopteri > Syngnathiformes > Callionymidae > Synchiropus > Synchiropus splendidus. Next base: position 9,907,422 of record NC_071346.1, on the reverse strand, counting down.
CCGTTATACCGACGCTTCAATGTGGGCGAATGATTTACAGGGCACGACAAGTGCCAGCGTTGCTGCTGATGAGCACATGGTAATATACATGCGGCGTACAATGATGACTCACCATGCTGAATACAACCTCCTCTTGTTTGCATATATTTCCAAGTGTGAGGATTTGGGTCAATATTGCACTCCAATGTGGCGTGAAAATAAAGTGCCACATAGCAGGCCAGTATTGTTAGGCTGATAAAAAGCCGACTTGAAGTGATGGGTGTTGAGTTTCAGTGACGTCTGTAACACCAGAGCCTTATGTCACAGGTGGACTGAGTAGCAACACCCATACATCTCAGCGTCATGAATAATGGCTGATGTGTGCTGAAGTCAGCGCGATCACTCGTGTTTAACCGACTCGCCGAGCAGCGGCAGCCTCTTTGTGTTGTTGTAGCTGCAGGAATGTTCTAGTTGTGGTGGCCTTGGCAGAGGAAGATATGTCCTGTTGTTGTGTTTTGTTGCCTATTTATAGATGTAGATGTTAAGGACAATCAAGATGGTCTTTTCAACTTGCATTTTATTCTCCAACCTCATTCACCCTGTTCCAATGAGAGAACCACAGTCTCAGACTTAGTGGGGCGGACCACCATATTTCAAGAGTCCGACACCACCACTGATTCACCATTGTTCTGGGGCAACGACGGAATGAGACAACCCAAACCTTTCCAGAATCCATAAGAGTTGTGCTCATCCGAGGACAAAAGCCTTCTCCACTTGTTCTTCATCCCTCTCTTCCTCATCTCTGTATTATAAATCGCTCCCTTTAGCCTACATTCAGTCACCTCTCCACCCTTCCCCTTCGTTTTCCCTCCCTGTCCCAGTAAAGAGTGAATAATTCATGCTCAGGCTGCTCACTGGTCGACATGAATCATGTGATGAGAGCCGGGTACACGTGCCCGTCCTGGAGAGCTCCTCTCTCTGAAGACCCCGGGACAGAATAGGTACGCTCTGCTGACAGCCCACTGCTTTCTGCAGCTGCTTGTCAACACCATCCCAATTACCCTGAACGCATCACAGGAGTTGTGGAGCATGCAAAGCCTTTGATTCGACTCCATACATGCGGCCTGCACGCTCAGCTTATCCCTGCACGTTGTGGTGATCTTGTGAAGCTCTGCACTCTTCCAAGTCTTCAGTAACTTCGTCTTTAAATTGTGTAAAAAAAAATCTTCTGATTCTTTCACCAGTGAAACAGTTTGTGTTGTTAGCAACCACTTAGAAATCAGTGGTGGTGCAGCAAAAATAATGGTGTTTTCTGTTGAATGCATAAGTCACGCTTTCTGCTTCCATCTTTTCTTGAGTTCCAGTTGGGTTTAGCTACATTTCTCGTCCCATCAGCGGTGTCCTGGAAACTGCCAGTAATCCTTAAATTATATATTTGTGTGGACTTGAGTTGACTCGCAGAATGAGGCGTTTTGTTGCTCAGTCCAGTCCCGCTCCTCCGCTCCCACTTGTAAACACAAACATGCCAATACTAGCAGGGATGGGATTTTGCAAGAAGCCCCAGCAACAATTATTCATATGAAGGGAGTCTCACAGTTTCATGCTGTCACACCATGTTAGCAGGCTGCTCGGTTCAGCGTGCTGCAGTGAGCTCACACTCTGCTTCCATAGTTGGAACAACAACACCACCACTCTACCTGGCTGTTTTCTATTTTTGCCGTAATATTTTTCCTTTAAAATGTCTCTTTATGACAGGTCCCTTGTTTACATACATTATCATAGTAAAGAATCCATATATTTTCATGCCTGCTGTGAGTTTAACATGTTGCTTTTTAAGTTCTTGCATTAACATTCGAGCTAAAGGTGCCGAACGAGCAAAAAATGTATTTTAAGCGCTGTATTTTCGGCACCGAGCTGTGCATCCCTGTCCTTTCCTCAACGGGAACTGGACGGAAGGAGGGTGAACATCTGATTCAATTGTCGATTTCACTTGACAATCTCAATATGTGACACCTTAAAGGTGAGAATGTGTTGAGATGTATTGACAGCATGAGTTGTTACAAGCTCTTTATGGGAAGTCCTTCATAGGCAATGATAATAAATATCACGCTCCTCCAAACAACAAACATGGCGGCTCCTGTTGCCTATGTTCGTGTCTGGGAGAGACTGCAGCTGTTATTTGTTTTGTTACCTGCTAGCATTATTTGGAGCAGCATTTTTCTGTAGAGCTACAGTATGTTGTCAGTCAAAGCAGCGCTGCTGTGGTGCGCGGCGCTCCTCTTCCTACATACTCACAGCGAAGAAGCCACTCAAATGAGCGACTTCTAGCTGTTTTTAAAGGTAATGCGCCTCTAATTTGACCACTCACTTTCACGACAGAACGATGGAGGGAGGGATCCTTGTCGGACCCGCAGCGCCAAAGACTGTCTGCACTGACGAGCTAACAGAGCTAACGGCTAACGTGACGTCTCACTTCAAAACTATTGATACTCGTGGACTGTCAAAGTTTGCTTTGTACTTTTAAAGTTGGTGAAAAACTAAATGCACGGATTTGTCTGGACACTCAAAGCTACAATAAAATCATGCTAAAGAGAAGTGATGAAATTGAAACAGTTATTTAAAGTAAGTAAATGAATAAATAAATAATTTTGCCATATTGCCCACGCATTTCTGGACACATTTGAAAGAAATACATTTTCTGAAATTTGTTTCTGTAAATAGCCTGGCAAAATAACAACCGAGTGTCAGTAGCTACAGTTTTTCACAAATGAAAAGGGATTTTCTATAGGACTTTAAGCACAAGTGTGCTTTGGCCTAGGTTCCTTTGGTGATGTGCCTCGGGATTTTTTCAATGAACCAAGGGTGCCGTGGCTTGAAAAACATAGTTAGAAAAGCATAGTTTGGAACCAGGGCAGGAATGAGGATCAGTTTCTCGCTGCGTTATGTCCTTCCTAGGTTGGAATTGGCATCCTGCCCTTCAGTGGAGGGCGCTGTCGTCCTTCACCTCACGATGTTAGGGTAGAAAGAATGGTGGATATAAGTGTTGAAATTAACTCTTCAAGTTAATATATGAATACAGAAGAATCTGGGCAACTCAACATGCGAGAATAAGACAGTGTCCCTCCGAAGGTGCTTCGAAGTCAGGGCCGCTTTATCGGGTGCAGGGCCTTGGGTGATTCTCTTGTGGGTAGATTCTCTTTGAGAAGATAAAAGGTCAACTAAAACGGATTTCAAATCCTCTTTGTCTCGCAGGTCAGTCGCTGCTTGAAACCTGGAGGTCGCTTCATCTCCGTAACCTTCGCCCAACCGTTCTTTAGGAAGCGCCTTCTTGCTCGCGCCGAGTATCACTGGTCCATCAAGCAGTACAGCTACGGGGACGGATTCGAGTACTTTGTGTACGTGATGACCAAAGGGGAGGAGCTTAGTCCTGAGGACACAGCGCTGGAGAGGAAACTGCAAGAGAAAGACGCTGAGTCTTCGCCGCCTAGACGGACAGAGGTGGACGATAAAGATGACTTTTTGTCACACGTACTTTTATAGGTGTATTGAAACACTTTTTTTACTGATCAATTGTCATAACTTCAAGATGTTTTATGGGGTCACACATGCCGGTACTCAGGTTATATCCAAAGTGTTTTTATACAGATTGTTATATCCTTTTTCAGGGCAAAAATTTCCACAATTTATATGCTTTTAGTGATGATTTTAAAGAATATTTTTCATTCATTTTTTTAAGAATTAATGTTATATAGAGGAATAAACTCCTCTAATAGGAGTCCACCTTGTGCTTTTCAATCTCTTTCAAATTAAAATAAAGACGGATATGTTTAAAGTGATTTTGTTGCAGGAGTGCACTGCTGTCATCTCAAGTATGAAATCCTGGTCTCCAATATATTTGTTGGGTTCAGCCGCAGAGTGATATGTAGCCTCCTTCGTCGTGTTATCGCCGGCGTCAGTGTCTTTAACAGCCTTGCCGTCTCCTATCAGAGCCACTCAGCTGCTTCTCATTCTGCAGTCCGAGCCTGTGGCTGTTACGCAACACGCAAGACAAACCTTTACGTCCAGACTGTGCACATAAAAAGCCACGCTGGCCTGCATGCTAAATCACTCTTAAATCTATTAATACGTCACTCTGGTGTGCTGCTTTAGATTCCAGACAAAAGCCGCTAACAGAGAGAGCCTGTGTTTGACACGGCTCGTGTGCAGCCGGACACATGTACATACAAGCGGTGGCTCGCCCTGCCTGTTATTTGTCGAGGGAATATGAGACGCTTTGGTTTAGCGCCTCTATGCTGCTTAAATATAGAATGGAGAGGGCGGCTGGCAACGGTGGGGATCGTGGGGCATTAATAAAGCAGAAATCATTTATTTTTAATTCCCCGCTGGAATCTAATTACGGACTATTTTTAAAGCTTGAAGGAGAGAAATTGTGCTTTTTGTGTGTCTTTTCTATTTCCATCATCAATCTCTCCCGTGAATGTTCGTCTTTAAACAGTCATCATTACGTTAAGACACTTGGTATCGGCCGACTACTGACTGACTTTAACAGAAATAGTTGTTTAACTATATATTAGCTCTGCCACATGAGCCGAAGGCTGCTGGTTCAATTCCTGTTTGAGGCAATGCTTTCTGTGTGGAGTGCTCCTGGTTATTGTGGGTTTCTCCCACAGTTGAAAGGACAAACATTTGTTTACTTAATGTCTCTAAATATGGGGTGTCGAATTGAGTCACACCAGGGATCAAAATTTCAGCCCGAGTCACGGGAAAAAAGGTCATATCCTCAACATAAGGCTTTGCTTCCTTCTACCTTGCTTCATTTTTAGGCGTTTTCAAGATTAAATCTTGACATTTATAATCTCCACTTACCATTCTGTCAAAGGGCAAAGCTTGAACACTAATCTTTACGGATCAGGATATTGACACGCTCTGTTGGTGAGATTTTGTGCACTTTTCAATTTGGTTTTACACTGTTTTAGGGCATGCAGACTGCACAGAATGACTCGGGGTTGGAGGGTTGAAAATAAACTGAAAATAAAAAGTGAAATTTGAATAAAAAAATAGGAAAATTGATTAACAAGTAGCAGTAATAGTTTTTGTCCGATAGTTAAACTGTGAAAAAAAAAGCCATGGACAAAAAAAACAAAACAATTGAGATTATGAATGGTTTTGTGGTCGATGATGAGTTGAATGTGGAGATGTTTTGGTTCATAACTTGTCTCTTCAGTGTCAGACACATCAAAACACCGGATGACATCACCTGTCAATGTGGTGCAATGGAAGTGTGAACAGGAGCAACATGCAGTTTCCCTCTCTCCCACGGTCTCTCTGGTGCAATATTATTTCCCCGCTCTTGTTTTATTTTCCAGGCTCTGTTCGCTTCAAAAACCCTTTGCCTCAATGTTATTAAGACTATATTAAAATGTAGCGCCGCTCAGTCCCACCTCCTCTGGTGAGATTTAACTTGACTGTTACGTAATGTGCGAGTGGATGGATCCGCTGCCGAACCTCAAACCGTCCTGCTGGAGTTAATGGTTTAATAGGCCGTCGATTTCATCTACTGTTTCGTCGTGGAAGCCGCGGCGCTTTGTTGCCCGAGGACAGAAACAGCAACAAACTTCGGCACATTCCTCCTCTGTCTGCCGTTCTCTCTCCTCACTCCACTCCTCTGCCTGCCCTCCCTCCCCCTCTCGCTGTCTGTATTGATTGGCCTGAGTGCTTGGCTGTGTGTGGGTGTTATGTGAGAGCTCATGCAAGTCAAAAGGACTTTGGCGTTCTATGCCAAACATCGGCTGCTTGTTTCACGCCGCGGTATCTGATACTTGCCTGCCAGCAAGTGAAGAAATCATCACCTATGTTCCCGTTAAACTCTGTGTATTAACATGTGGGAATTAAAAAGTAAAAAGTGTTTCTATCTAAATCATGGGTGTCAGGCAAGGAGCAGGTTGCATCAATGACACTATTTCACCTTCAAGTTGAGCTACACAACAGACGCCCTTGAATGTGATCAAGCGTTTTCACGCCAGGAACTTTAAGGACGACCGAACCAGAACCAAGAGCTCTCATCGGTGAGCACAACTGGACCCAGGGAATCCATCACTGAACAATCATATTTTTTCTTTCTAAATTCTTCTTCACCAAGCGCTATAAAAATGGCACTCGACCGATTTACCTCACAGTAAAAGCATATGAAAATCATTTTCAAAGAAAGGCCCAGGCCTTGCCCTGAGTAAGGTCTGATCTATCTGACCATTTCCCCGGGGGTCGCATGGCGGCAAATACGTGGTATGGCGCGCTTATGTAACTGGAGCAGGAATATTAATGGATGTCCACTCGGGATGCGCCCAAAGTGGAATCAGATCAGAGCTTTGTCCTCTTAGCACATGCTCAGTACACAAAAAAAGAAAGCGTGTTTGTCATGTTTGTGTGTTCGCCTGAGCTGCTGTAGCTGACCGTCTCCGCTGACCCCAACCGGGCCACGACTCCCAGACCATCTGCCGGGTCAGGAGACGGAGCTGAAGCAACCCCCAGATTAGCGTTGCTTCAACAAACAGTCAAACTTCTGACCCTTAAAGCAGTAAAATGGCGACTGAGTTAGAGCTACATATGGTTCACAAGTGAAACACTTCTGCCTTTCACAGCATCCAGTTCAGAGTTCCTGATATTCCAACCTCATCGGCACCTTCATCCAACCTGGAAACTCACAAGTCCTTTTGACTCAGAAGAGGTCAGGCCAACTCTGCCTGCTGTCAACATCATCTGGACAGTGAAACAGAAGATGCTGGAGACACTTTCAGATTCATTTTTTTTGGTGAAAGAATCCATTTTGACTACATCATTGCCTTTTGAATTGAGCTGAAAGAGAGCATGAAGTCAAGAAAGGAAGCAGACCTCCTTCCTGCTGTCACCTCTGACCAAACACCTCAGAGTCAAATGTCACGTGGAGCTGTATTTATTTATATATTGATTTATCTCAACATTTATTTCCTTATTGCTTAGAAATATTTTTCCCATATTAGCACTGATCCCCTTTCTGTTTCCATATTTACTACAGCATTCCATTAATTTATATTGCAGTAAGTTTATTCTTTTATGTCTTTGTCATAAATTCTTCTAATTTCTACAGTATATTCATTTTCCCTACCTCCTTATATTTCCCTCCATTCTATATTTTATATTTATTTTGTCTTTTTCCTTTTACATTTCCCTTGTTATTTCCTAGTACATACTTCTTTTTGCTTAGTTTTATATTATATTTTATTTTATATCCTTATTTCCTCTGTATTTACTATCTATATTTAATATATTAATAGATAGATTTTTTTTCTTTATTTTTGTTTATTTATTTTATTATTTCCATCATATTTATTAATTGTAGACATTTTCAAATACGTTAAAAGTTTAGATTGCACGATTTCAATATGTGTATTTTATTTCAACAAGAATATATTCTCTTCTCATTTCCATCCATTATTTCCATGTCCATTCTGGCTTGGGAATATCTCCTGTATGTCAAGAATGGATCCCTGGTGTCCTATATGAAGCAGAGTTTGTACTGCAGCATGTTTCTAAATAAAGGAAGACATTGTGTTGTACATGTGCCGTATAATAAAAGTGTAACAGAACTCAGAACTCAGACTGACGGATCCAGAAACCTAACCTGCCCAAATATGTCAGTCCGGTTCCGGTGGTGCTCAATAGACACCGATTACTGTGAAAAGCGTAATGGTGCGTGTCCTCAGCTCGACTCACACACATCAACAACCGGATCAATACAAGCTCCGTCAGTGCAGCACTGATGTTATCAGGACAGTCGATAACCTGGCTAATGGGAATATGGTCACTTAGATTTATGACGTGTTGTTGTTGTTGTTGTTGTTGTGCTGCTGGAGCCCAACCTCCCCATCACCTTTGCTTTTCATCAAACTATCCTTATTCTTTTTGAGCCCTTGAAACAGAAATGTTCAACCTAGTTTGTTTCCGGAACAAGTGCCGACATCACCAGCCGTAAGTCGCACCTGTTACGCCTATTTTTCATGACCAAACACTGAGATGTTAAGAAAACATTATAGATAAAATATTCAATGGGCTGAAGGGTGAATATAATATTGATAATAAAGAATATAGAGGTGCTGAAAATTAAGACGCTCAGTCAATGTGGGGAACAGAACCAGATTCACAGCTTTTATTTCTGTGTTAATGGTTTGAAGTCATGCATAAAGTGTCTGTTCGAACTTGACTCTTCCACAGAGGTTTAACCACGTGATGCCTAATTCATGAGCCATGGCTTTCAACCCAAGAAAAATATGAACATGACAAGTTCAGGAGGATCTGTGGATTAAAAAAAAATAAAACACCAGCAATGGTTGTAAAGCAAGCAATGCTGACTCATCGAAACAACTCTGATCGATTGGAGGATTAAGCGTACTTGTCTTTGGCGTCCAAGTATCACACTACGTTTGCTTGACTCACACTCACAGACGTGGAAAACATTCTTGTGATTCACAGCCACCTTCAGCAGGCCTGGTCCACGGTGATGAACAAGCCAGGGAGTCGGAGTCTGGTCCAGACATTGATAGATGACCGTGGCAGCAGGCCCCCCAGGGCGCTGCGGTTTAATGGATTCGCTGGTCGCGGCGGCACAGAGCTGTTAAACAGCCTCACAGATGTATCACTGTTCTTTCCTCCCGCTTTAATTAAAGATCGGTATTTGTTGTCACTGCGGCGATTGAAGTGTAAGGTGTTTTCCAACGCCAGTCACTGCTGCCATTGATCCTGGGCCAACATGCTGAAGGTTTTTGTCTTCAGCTGGTTGCCAATGAAAACCCTCACTCGAGGGGCAGCCGGTCTGGACCGTTTTTCAATATTTGATTGGGAATTCATTAATAATGAAATGGTTCAAGGTTAACATATCTTTATACATGTAAAGGAGGGCAGTCAGAAGATACACATTTTTATCTCTATTCATCGCACCAAACCTGAGTTAACTCGCGATTAATCGCGAGTAATAATCACTCATTTTGTATCTGTTATAAATGTAGCTTGAAGAGTGATGTTATCAAACATGACATTGTGCTTTACTACCACAACATAACAGATGATGTCAAGAACATTCTTTAGAATAACCTCAGAGGTTCTGAAAAGGTTCAAAAACATGCCACAAGCACAACATTGTAAGCATGTTAATGGCCGCCCTTCCTTTTGAGTTGCATTTAGAACAGATACAAAATGAGTGCCATTAATCGCAAGTTAAGTCACACTCTAGTGCTTTTACTTGACAGCCCTAGTATAAAATAAAATAGTAACAGGGACAAAATAATTTAAAAATATTTATGAATATTTTCCCGCACACTTTAAAAGAGCAATTTACTCTGAGATCCTCAAAGTATTCATGTATTTGAATATTTTTATTCTTTTTTGGGTCAAAAAAATAAACACTTTAGTGCAGACCTGGGCAAAGTGAGGCTCAGGGGCCATATACGGCCCATTGCCTGTATTTTGGTGGCCCGTTTGACGTCAGACTAAAACTATAACTAATATGTCCTAATTTTTCTGCCTTTTTTTGTTCTATCTTTTAGTCACCACCAGCACTTCAATAGTGAATATCTTCTTTTCATTGGCCATTTTTGTGTTTTTCTTCCTCAAAATACATTGAAGTAATACTGAAAATATATTTTGTCTTTTTATCTTGAACGTCTTGTCCATAGTTGATTTATATTCAAATTAAATGCATATAAAATGAAATATTTCAATTGGTTTCATGTCAAATTTACACTTCTTAATATCCTTACTTAGATTTCATCTTCTTAGGTTCATTTTGTGCTTGTTATTTAAGTACATATATTGGATATTTTCCGCCATGTTTTGTAGTCATTGCTGTCTTTCTTTTGATGATGGGCCGTCACAACAGCGACAGTTTTGTCGCAGACAGTAATTGTCCACCTCTGCTTTAGTGGAAACTGAATATTTAAATTGTTGGGAAAAAAAACAACAACATTATATATGTTTATAGTTGTAGGGCATGAGAAGCACACAAAATGACAAAAATGAAAAGGCATCAATTTATGGTGAATACCCTTAAGAATGACATTTTGATTAAAAAAAAAAATTAAATGAATGATTGAAAAATAAACTTTGTAACCAGTTTGATAGTTGAGTCTGACTTCATGAGGGCCGAATGAAAGAAAGCAAAGGACCTCAAATGGCCCCCAAGGCCGTGCTTTTCCCAGGTCTTACTTAAACTGATATATTAAATAGATAAGGAAACATGTTTTTATCCTTTAGGATTAGAAAAATAAATGTGTCTGTCACATGTAGAAGATAAACAAATGGCTGTCTTGTTTTTAGAAAGCATTTTGCAATTACATCAGTGTGTTGAACTTAAGGGCTGGGGGCCACCAAGTCATTTCATGTTTAAGTTGGCTCAAAAAATCCAGATCACCTGTTAATATCCTGACCCACCAAAACCTAGTCAAGCATTGCCATTTAAAAAGTAGTTCTCCAGTCATAGCTGGGGACACAGATTTTCAACTTGTGTCTCTTGTGTTTTTATGTGTAACACACTATAGAGATACTTTACGGGGAAAATGATGTCTCATTCTGTTTAGGCTTTTTAAAAAAAATAATATTTATGATATTTTCAGGAACACAAGTGCCAATTATGAAAAAATATTCTTGTCCAGCCTACAACTTTGTTGAATATTCTGGCTTCAAATAACATGCTCCCTCAACCTGAAATTTGCCTCAGGCTCAACTGGTTTTCAACACATTTAGAGCATCAACAGTAGCCTAAAACCTTTGAATGTGCTTTGTTGTGTTGCCATGTTCTGCGGGGAGAAATCAATCCCATCGAGTCCCATTTCCATTTTCTTTCACCATTTATTAATTCACCAAATACAGTGAAAATGGCATCATAATATACAATGACTCATTCTTAGAATGTCATGACATTTTTGTTGCTTTTTTGCTTCAGAAAACGATGTTTTGTTATTGAAAATATTAAGGATTCATGCACAACAAACCATATCCAGTTTCCTCGAGAAATAAATATGGTACAAAATCAACAGAATAAAAATAAAAAAAAGAACCATAATGTTTAAAATCAGTCAAATAACAACGCGTTATTTGAGGATACTCGTAAACAGTGCAATATACTCTAAAACTGCCATTTTCTAACAAATTCATCAACGAAGCTCAAGTCACAGTATACGATTTCTTAATAATAATTGAACATTGATGTGTGCAAAAAACCCTAGACACATTCAGTTAGTCTTTAAAAAACTCCCTCTGATAATAGACCAAAATCTAAGCTCCGCCTTTTTGAAGCCTGGTCTCCTCTCCTCTCTGAAGTAGAAATATTCCTGTTGATGAAGTGTAAGACTAGCATACCCTTTAAATAACAAATATTTAGATATAAAAATACAAATATGACCTTTGTTAAAAAGAAGCGTGCCAGGGTAAGAGTGGTGGCACCTGTGTTGGCACCGGAGTGACGACTCATGCAATAGATGGAGTAAACTCTTTAAATAGAGGACAGAAATCACGAGTAATCGCAAAAAAAATCAAATAAATAAAAGGAACCAAATCATAGAATATTTTTCCATCTATTATTTTTAAAACATTTATCATAATATCAAGGTCTCTGCTGGCCTCTGCAGAAGGGAGAACAACTGAAGATATGCCGAAGCTAGCCAGTCGAAAGTGCGGCCTGCTGGGGGTCTACCACAGAAAAAAAAAAAATATGAACATTGCACCATCCTCGGATATAGCTTTTTACATACACGGCTCTCTGAGGAGAGTTTTGATTGGTCTGTTTCTTCCAAAACGAAAGCAGAAGCCGCGTCAGGAATGGCCGGTGCTGAAAGGACAGCTCCCGTCAACAAAGCGGAGGAGGAGGAGGGGGCGGGGGGGTCTGAACGCTCAGCCTACCTACTGTACAACTTATTAAAATAGGACTTGGGTTTAAGCTCCAGCCTCCCGTTGCGGTATTTTAGTAGCTTACAGCGCTTTTTGGAAACAAAAAAAAAACAAGAGAGATGAGGCGATGACAAGTTCCGTCCATCGTGACAGCGACAGGACGTTGAGACGCAGCGCGGGGGGGCCACCATCTCAACATCCCGCCGGGCTGCAGGAGTCAATTTGGGACTCTTTTGGAGAATTGCCAGCAATCCCACGAGAAAACCTCGGTCACCTCTCCGTCCTCTGAAAGCCTCCCCTCAGCCTTCGCCGTCACTCTTCCATCCACCGTTCACCGTTCCGTCCCCGTGATGAAGTATACACGCGCGGTGCCTTCAGGGGCTCGTTCTCTCCTGCAATCCTGGAACATGCACAGCCGACAAGTGCTTCAAATCGGTGATCAAAAATGAAAAAAGTCTGCAAGGCATGGTTCGTGTTTAGACGCCTGGCGATGACTTGTCCGTCATCCCCTTCAGGACCTCGTCTATTCGGTCGTCCTCGATCACCACTGAAGAAGAAGCGACAGGGGGTCAACGACAACCTGGGATATTAGCAGTCAAATCTCGTCTGAAAATAAACTTTTACCTCGCTTGGCTCTGCCGATCTGTCCCAGCTTCGGGGGTCTTTTCGCCTGCGAGGCGGCGAAGAAGGCGCTTGTGTCCTGCAGTCCGCAGCTAAAGGGCATCTGGCCGACCTCGCTGTCCGCCCCGTAGCCGCTCATCTTCCCCTCGTTGTAGGGCAACACCTCGGACATGGTGGCGCAGCAGTGTCGGGATCAGCAGCTCGAAAAGTCAACTTCCTTTGCGATAGATTCCGTTTATTTTTTTTATTCAATTTTTAGCTCCAAAAGCTTCTCCGTCAAGATCCAGGGGTGGATGGATGGAAGGATGGATGGAAGGATGGTAGGAGTCCGCGGAGTGAAGGGTCTCTGCTGGAGCGGCTGCAGGAGAGTGCGTGCGCTTCTGCTGCTGGACGGTGTCTGCTGAGGGAAGACGTGGATCCCGGGATCATAAAGGAAACCCAGGCAGAACGGTGAAGTCATCCATCCGGGTGCGTGCGTGTGTGTATGTGTGTCAGGCGGTGGCGAAGGGGCAACAGCGACACCAAAAGGTGGATACTGAGACTGTTCTCTGGAGCGGAAAAGGCGCTCGGACTTTATATTTTTGGTTTGTTTACGATATGAATATCTGGTATATTCATCAGAGGTATTATTTTGATCAATAAGCTGGTGTGTTGCAGGCCAATAATGGGAAGACATAATTTCAAATTAATATAATTTGATAATTTATTTCTCTATTTTATTTGCGGATGCCACATTTCAGTGAGCAATATTCATAGACTGTCTCAGAAGACTTTCCCCTTGAGTCTGTATTGAAGCGGATTTTCCAATCCATTTGGGTGGAAAATAATGAGAACCAAACATGACAATGATGATAAATTAAAAACTTTAAGCTGTTTCTTGTTTTTCTATTACAATAAGTGAACATGGTGTTATTTAATTTATAAAAGCAGTTTTGCTATTGAAGATCACCTAAGAATAACATCAAGCATCTGAAAATAAATATAGTTTCCGTCTTCTGAATCTAACTTCTAGCTTTTCCTGTTCACTAAGAACCTTGCAGCCAAACCTCTAATAAAGGGTATTGTGTGTAACTATTAACAATGGCTTCCCTAAATACATTTTGGTTCTTGGCACTATTACTGCTGGCTGAGATGCTAAATATGGATTTTAAAAATGGATTAATGAACTTCTGTGCTACTTCTCTTACAGTTTTGTTTGACATGGCAGCCAGTTAGAGAGCAGCAGACGCACCTGGCAACGGAAAAGACTCAACATTGACTCAGTGGAAGTATTTCTGTCTCCATGTCATCTCTCCTAAGTGAAGAGGGGATGAGAAGACAGCAGGCAGATCAAACGCCACCACTCCCTCCACCTGTCTTCTCTTTTTTAAACACAGGAAGTGCGTGTTGCGGTGAGGGCGACACAGGGCCAAGAGAGGGGTTGAAAATAGAGCAGGTGACAACACAAGAAGTCATAAATCTCTCCCCGCAGGTCGTGAGGGTTCACGCTGACAAATTCTTCAGGAGAGGTGAGCAGACTAGCAGCTGGGGCTCTGGGGAGACAAGCAACTGATGGCATGTGGATAACTTTGTTTCTAGGCTTCACAAACCTGTAATAGCAAATGCAGTGATACTGATATATATATATATATATATATATATACACACACACACACATATATATATATAATTTTTTTTCTTTTGCTGAATGCTAAAAGTTAAATTCAATGTACAGCTTGTACAGTTTACACAGACCAAGCTTTAGGTTGGGGTGTGTGTTTGGCATTGTTAGTGGTTGATTACATGAGCAGGTATTGTGACAGGAAAAAAAACTATGTCAGAAGACAGCAGAGCGGGAGATGATGGAGATAGACTCTGCGGCGTGCCATCCCATCCCTGACGCCAATTACTGCTGTCACCTTCTCCTCTGGGCTGCCAGCGAAACGTGGGATGGGGTGACCTACTTTCCAGCCCTCTGATGACTACAGCACTTTTCCTCGCATCATCAAACCTATCTATCCACAAGTGGCTTTGGGAGAAATTCAGCACAATTCTATAATAATAATAAGTGTTACATTGTTTTTTTTATTCAGTATTTATTTGGTGTTATTACCTTGTACCCTTCAGTGCCACTGGCAGATTCTCATGAATGTGCACTCTAACTAAGTTTACTTAAAACTCACAATAAATAATGCACATATTTCCTTTATTTCTATTCAGTGTGGTTACACGCAAGGTGTATATTACTGCAAGAGTTTTTGCAAGGCCATAGGTGAAGCCAGTGATGGTGAAATATTCAGTAGCCACTAGGGGGCGCACTTACATTCACACCGTTAGGTTTTCCTCTGTAATTGATTTATATATAGAGTACTCTTGTTCAATACTGGTCAAATTCTAGCTTTTACAACACCAGGATACAACTGGGCTTTGAGTGCTGTCATATATGCGGTTTGCTTTTGCTTCAGCCTGAAGGCTGAACACCAATTGTGAAGGCTGATGTTACTCATGGTGTTGTACTCCGCTGAGGGAGAACCGCGGAGGGGACGAGTGTGAGTCAGCGTTGTGATTCATCTGTAATTGATGCGATGCTTCACAGGCGCAGAAACACACACTCGTCCGTGTTACTGATTAAGTCTGATCAATGAGAGCAGCTGGAGAGGAAGAGGAGGGGGTGATGGGAAGGTGGAGGAGAGGAACGCGCGCAGATCAATGGCGCTGCAGAGAAGGAAAACAAACAGGCAGTCGATGCTCTTAAAGAGCTTGTCTCCACGTTATTTACAGGTGAGAGCACCCAGGGCTGGAGCTGCAATGTGAAGGACCTTGATCTGTGGAGTGCAGCAGGTCACAGTGTTCCTCTGGGCCAAGTTGTTCACCCAGTTTGGAACTGTTGAACTCGCTGTGCTCTTGATGTTCTATCACAACTAAACAGACACATAGTTGATGACACCATCGGATGTTTTCTAAGAAGGCCGTCCTGAGATGTGCTCCTGCAGGAGCGTCAGCTGTCCGGTGAGCTATGCAGGCCCACTGAGAGAGCAGCAGGACGCTGAAGCAATGGAAAACCCTGACACGTCTGCAGAGGCGTCAGCTGGCAGCCCTTCTTAAAACAGCCCTGGCCCAACTATAGTCATTACACTTTCTCATAAGGGATGCCAGGTCTCATTGAAGAGTCGTGCAGCAGGGTTCTTCCTCTAGTTAAAAATAGCGGCTCCGTAATGGCGCTACTCTTGAAATGCCATTAGATCTACCAGTCATGGAGTTATGTAATCCGTGGTCAATTTGTCTGCATAAAAACATTTCATTATCATTTTTATCATTCAAATACAGTGGTGCCTCGGTTTTCGAACGAACCGGACTTCGAACATATCGCAATTCAAACAAAAAATTCGAGATTTTTTTTGCTTCTGATTTCGAATGAAAAAAAAAAAAGTGCACTGACCTACGACGCGCTTTGTTATTGTGTATAACGCAGCCTCTGTATGCAGACGTGTCCCGTTAGCTACATTTACTGGCTGTTTTTTCTTCATATTGAGGTGTAAAACCTTTCCTGTCTCCGCACTGGACCGTGGTAGAGTGTCACAGGGGAGGTGCTCGCTCTCTACACCTCCAGGGTTTGATGTCCTGTTGTGGGCTGGAGCTGGGACAGGGATGAGGCGAGTCTGGGACAGAGCGTGACTTGGTTTATGACTTTGTCACAGCCAAACTGCACAGAAGCGCACATTCAGAGCTGGACACGCACCGGGCACCTCTTCACTCGGCAACCCCTCCCACATGCAGCGGCCACACACATAGAGGAACAGCGCACCTGCAGCAGACACTCTACATTCACTCCTACAAAAGCCTATTTTAAGGCTTGGAACGCATTATTTCTTTTTCCATTAATTGTAATGGGAAAAATTGATTCTGATTTCGAACAATTTGCTTCTCGAACGGCCGTCTGGAAGTGATTTGTGGTTGAGAACTGAGATACCACTGTATCACTTTCAGGAGTCTTTGTAAAGGCCTGACTTAGAAGTGCTTATATTTTGGTAGAGGATTTTGAAGGTTGCTCACTGCTGCTGGAGCTCTTCTTCTACAGTGTGTTGCAGGGGATCTGTTATGATGCTGCCACCTGCAGCCACAGGGAGCTCACTGCCCTCAATGATGTTTAAAAAATGGGGTTGAATTATGTAGATTAAGTGGAAATGAGTGCAATTGATTCATAATGTGTACAAATAGCATGTTTATCATTGAGAGAAGGAAGCTAAAAAAATTGCAAGAACTCACTTTGGATTAAATTGAGTTAAAGGAAGCATAATTTTCAAAATTTATAAGTCATATTCCAGATTTACTTTTACTGTAATATACACTGTATAATAGTGCCAATTTTTATTTTCCGATCCTCCCTCTTGCTCCCTTCTTACGAGGGATCCTTAGAAAGCAAAAGGATTGAGGTTCTTTTGTTGTTGCACTTCATCTTCAGACTGATATACTCCGGCACTCAGTGAGGATCTAGGTCTGAATGGGGGGGTGGCTCATGGGGTCTAGAGAATCCGGCTGGCATTGAATTAACCACAGTCTTTACCATCGTCGGCTATGGCTCTGACTTGTAGATCCCTTATCTCCGTCTTGCTATTTAACAAGGAAAATAAATCTTCATTGTTAAATCATAAAACATCATGGTGCTTCGTCGCCATTTTGTTTGAGAAATTCCAAATACATTAACTCATAATGAGGATTGTCACTTGCTATTGAAGCTCAACAGCTGATATAAAAAGTTGTGTCCAAGATTTATCGTTTTGTCTAGACAGCTGACTTGCCACCACTGTTTAGCTTTATACAGTGACCTTTGTGAGAGGGTGAGAAAAGGAAAGCCTCTGAAAAATAGCCCCCCGCATTGAAATACAAAGCAATTGGATCCCAAACAAGAAGGTTTAATGAGGGCCTCATTTCAAGTGGACCAAAATAAAAAGGTTTCTCTGAAGTGGATATTGCTAGAGAAGGCACACCTTGAAAGCAATAAAATAATATTCACAGTTTCCCTTCACTTTCCTGTATCGCACCAGAAAGTGCACAAGTCGAAGAGCGGATCTTGAAAAAGTCTTCTGTAAGGATCACCCCAGTGGCGGTGTCGATGATGTCGGGTCAGGCGTTGTAGATCGGGATCACTCGGCTGATGTTCTGCATACAAATAGGACACCTGCGTTGGGTCAGAGACTCTGAGCAGTGGAAGCAGATGCAGACGTGTCCACAGTCCAGCAGGATACAGTTGCGAGGCTGACTGAGGCAGATCAAACAAGCGTTTTCAATCTCCTCCTCTGTCTCCGGTGCGTCAGGACCTCTGGCCGCATCAGTCTGTCTGCTCAGAAAGTCTCTGCGTGCTTGCTCCCTCTCCCTCTGAAGCTTGAGATGGCAGTAGTAACGCTGAGCCAGCCAGAGGAGGAGCACAGCCCCGGCTACGGCGGAGATAACCGCGAGAGACTTCCATCTCCCAGCAGCGATTGCCTGGCTCTCTCTCAGCGTGTCAAAGTCTGTGATGCTCAAGAAGTACTGCCATCCATTAGAAGGCGGTTCAAGGTTAATGGCACCATCTCTGTCCAGAACTAGCTTCCCGATACCCGTGAGCGTGGTCCCAACCTGAGAAGAAGATTTGCTGTGAAATACGCCTCCTCCTCATTGATCATCTCACACAAACCTTGAGCATTTCTTCTGTCTCCAGTTGTCCTTTCAGCTTCTCCCCGCTCAGGTACTGACCCAAAATGTCCCCCAGACCATAGTTACTTTGGTGGAACCTCTCGTAGGTGATCTCCATGTGCACGCCAGAGGATTGCAGGGGGTGAATGACCTTGATGCTGGTCTCATCTACGCCCATTAGAACGAAGGGCACTGCATTCTCCCTCAGGAACAAGACTCGCTCACTGTCCATCCTGGAACAATGCGCACACTGCTAAATCCCCCAGAGCACATGGGGGTCTGGCTTGGGTTTAGGCAGGTGTAAGATGGAGCACTCACCATGAGTGTGAAATCCCGTTCCACAACAGCCTGTGTTCTCTCAGCATGAACCTCTGCAACACTCCAACTGTATCTTTTTGGAACTGACTAGGCAGTGGCTCAGTGGTTGCCTGGACCGTACCTAAAAATGTAAATAAAAATACAGTTTTAAAAAGTATCTCCTTCCCTTCCAAAAGCTGATGTTTACCTTCAACCACAGCATACTGGAGACAATTTCCAGGAGACACTTTTAAAAGGTGCTTCAGGTTCCCATTGATGCTGAAGCGAGGAGCATCCTGAGGACAAAGAGAATAAAATTAGCTTTCAACACACAGAACACATAGTTAGACAGTAGTTAGTAGCTCTGAAATGAGTAGCTTTTGAAAACAACACAGCGAAATCTGAGCACACTTTGAAACAAGTAACAGACCTTAAAAGTAAGGATTCAAGTATAGACAAGTGCCACACCACTTTAGTGGTGGAGGCAGTTTGCATCAGTATGAGGAAGTCGGCTGTTCTCTTGGGCAGCAAGAAAAACACAAAGTCATGAGTCAGATTACTAACATCAAGTTTTTCCACTTCTTTGCGGCTCTTTCTGTACATATAGAAGCACATGCCGGAGAGTACGACGCTGGCTCCAAGACACACTGCCTCTACGATCTTCACCGGATATCCATCCATCCCCTGTGGCACTCGCTTCTCTGCCCTGTAGGGAAGATGAAACAGCAACAATACATAAATAAATACATGTTTGTTGTGTCTTGAAGACATTTAAATAAAAAAAAAAAAAGAAATGAAGCAGCCAAATATTTTATTGCCACCGAAAAATATTTTTTGTTTTTTTTTTTTGTTCTGTTTTATTTTTCAACACAATATTAATTTGAAAATCAATTAAGATTTGGAACTTTTCTTTTATTATTTTTTTTTTTCACTTTTTAATCCATGTGACTTATTATACAAACAAGGTTTTGTTTCCTAATCTTATGACATATTGTGTCTTGTGTATTGTGTCGCTTCAAATGTAACAGCCGTGTAATAACGTGCAATAAGCGGACACAATACGAACATTTTAATGACATTGTTGTCTCGTTTGAACAAGTGTCACATCATAACAAGCTTCCTTTTAAACGAACAAGCAAGAGCGCAGCTAGTGAACAGTCACTGAATGGATTGAGTCAAATAAACGCGCTTTTGTCTGAGTGACGCAAAAAAGCAGAGACTTTCTGCGGTGTCTATTCGAATGTCAGTCGACTTAGCTTGGCTACTTGGCTAGCGTTGACACACCAACAGCATGGTCGACAGTGACGTTTACAGTGTTGAGGTAAACTTACAGCGGGAGAAATTCAAGGTTGAGGAAGTCTACTTTTACAGCACAAGTGTTTATTTATCATTACTTTACCTGTCGGATGAACGTCCTGAAGGTGCTGTCAGGTTTAGGTGACAGAGATGTTACCCAGATGAAGATGGTCCTTAGTTGCCGAACGAGTTAAACAAAGTCATGTTTTAATATGCCCGCACATTTTGCTAAATTCTATCAACATAGCAACTAACAAGTAATATTGAAGTATTCCTTAATACAACCGAGCAGCGTTTTTGTTTTTTGTTTTTTTTACGACACACGGGGCAGTTTTACGGCACATTCTTAGCCGTATAACAGATTGAGATTATTTTTTTCAAACAAAATCAGTGGGTGCAATAAGTGTATGTTGGTCTTTAAAAGACAAGGAGGGAGGACAACTGTTTCACTCGAAAATGTGTATATTATCATACACTCTCTCTTCAAGTAACATCCTTGGACGGTCTAGTCACGTGGTTGGAACGACGACAGGAACGCTGTAAAGTGGCGCATGTCAGTTGCACGTCTCGACGTCAGCGAGATGGCCGGTGGAGTGGCAGCACGGAGAAAGCCGAGTGCTGCTTCCCCGTCCCCTCTGTGGGGGACACTGCACTCACTCTGGCAGGAGAAGCACTTGGTGCTGTTCAAGCCAGAGTACACGCTGCTGGTCGTCTCTCTGCTGTGGCTGTTGGAGATTGGGATCAATGTGTGGGTCGTGCAGAAAGTTGCATGTAAGTAGCCACCGGGCTAGTTAGCATGCTATCATGGCTCGCCGTTGTTGTCAACGTGTCTCAACGCTAAATAGCTAGCGTTAGCAGAAACACTTGTCAGCCACCTGTCAGAGGGAATTACTGTCCTTGCGTGGAGCAAACAAAATGCTCGACGGTGTGGAGCTTTCCGTTTGGTGCTTGTTGAACACCACTTTCACAGTTTCCTTAAAACCTTGTTTAAAGATTCGTGAAGTAAACCAGTGCATTCTATATTGCCAGTAAAAGTGAGATCCAACGTGTATTCTTGGGTTCAAAAGGAGCGTTGACAAACGCAAATGAAGTGCAGCCATTTGTTGTTGATTTACTCCACTGTCTTCCAGACACGGAAATTGACTGGAAGGCCTACATGGATGAGGTGGAGGGAGTCATCAATGGAACTTATGACTACACGCAGCTTAAAGGAGACACTGGCCCACTTGTGTAAGTGCTGGATCTGTGGTTCTCACTTGAATCGGTTCAGAGTGAAAGACAAACCTGTTGCTGCTGCAGGTATCCAGCTGGCTTCGTGTACATCTTCACGGCTCTCTACTACATGACCAGCTCCGGTGTAAACATCCGCCTGGGTCAATACATTTTCGCAGCGTTCTACCTCATCACCCTGCTGCTGGTGTTCCGCATCTACTACCGTACGAAGAAGGTTGGTGAATGAGAAACTATGTCTTTCCGCAAATTGTGGCCCCACATAACAGAGCAGGTCCTGTGCTCTGGTTTCCCTCGCAGGTCCCCCCTTATGTCTTCTTCTTCATGTGTTGTGCCTCCTATCGGATCCACTCCATCTACGTGCTGCGCCTCTTCAATGATCCGGTGGCAATGATGCTGTTGTTTGCTGCCGTCAACCTCTTCATGGATGGCCGCTGGACGATGGGCTGTGCTGTTTACAGGCAGGTTTGGGCTCATGACTATTTGCGGCTTCATACGGCATAGTACATATTCTTAGAATCAAAATCTGAACTCAAACAGTGGTGCTTTGAAGCGGTGGAAGTAGCGACAATATCAGAAAATAATGAGGGATTTGTCAATGCTTGTTTGTTTTTTTGAGAAAGAAGATCAGGTGCATATGAACAAATGAATTATTTTTATTCGATCCATATCATTGTGGATGAATGTTTACGTTGTGACATGTTGACATTGATTTAGTGAATCTACCTCCATCCTCTCTCCTGACAGTTTAGCAGTGTCTGTAAAAATGAACGTCCTCCTGTTCGCACCGGGGCTGCTGTTCCTGCTCCTGTCTGAGTTCGGATTAGCCCGGACGATCCCAAAACTCTCTCTGTGTGCAGGCATACAGGTAAAAAAAATATCTGAAAGAGAATTTGGGTTTCTTGACACCCCACTGTGCCTTAGTGTTCTCTGTTGAACGTACAGTCACAAGTTCCTTCTACTGTCTCTCAGCTTGTCTTGGGTCTCCCCTTCCTCTTGGAGAATCCGGTGGGTTACGTGAGCCGGGCCTTCGACCTCGGGCGGCAGTTCATGTTCAAGTGGACGGTCAACTGGCGCTTCCTTCCCGAATGGCTCTTCTTGAATCGATACTTCCACTTACTTCTCCTGGCAGCTCACCTGCTCACTTTGCTGCTGTTCGCCCTCAGATGCTGGAAAAGGTGACTGCTCCTGAACCACTATGAAACACACATTTCTAAAGTCTAAAAATATATTTTTCTGCTAAGGTCATGTGATGGCACCCTTGACCTGCTCAAGAATCCCACAAAAAGGAAGGTCCCCCCCCAGAAAAGTACTGTCGATGATATCCTTGCCTGCTGTAGCCGTTGTCTGTGACCAAACCTGAGCTATAACATGAGTCTGTTTTGATGATGGAAGCTTGGAGGCTGTGTTCCTCCGTTATCAGTTTAAGGCGTCCGGTAAAAATTCTTCCCGGCCAAAGCCTTATTTCGAGTCCCTCCTTAACAGAAACCCACAGATTGTCCTGGTCTTGTTTACGTCTAACTTCATTGGCATGTGCTTCAGTCGTTCGCTGCACTACCAGTTCTACGTTTGGTACTTCCACACTCTTCCCTTCCTGCTGTGGAGCGGAGGTGTGAAGAAGCTGGGCCATCTGCTGCGGTAAGTAGCACTGAGCAAAGTTCACAACACGACTGCTCGAGTCAAGTGAATCCTGAATCTTTCCTGCTTGTGTGAGTCAGGGTGTTGATCCTAGGCCTCATCGAGCTCTCGTGGAACACCTACCCTTCAACATGCAGCAGCTCGGCCGCCCTCCACGCCTGCCACTTCATCCTCCTCCTCTCCCTCTGGTTAGCGCCGCAACCTCCCGCAACAAAAGGGAGCACCACAGCCAAGGACAAAGGTCAATGAGCTCCAGTCAGGTGGGACTATCTGAACTGAAGAGCCGTGCCGAAGGTGCATCGGTTCAGCTCAAAGTGGAGGAGGTCTGAGCTCAAAAGACTCGGAGACTTGTGACAGGAAAGAATGTTAAGAGGTTGTTACAGAAGCTTTATTTCTCACGGGACACTCGAACCACTGCAGAGAAGAGTTGTTGCATTCTGGATTTTTCATAAAAAGACAATCATGGTTGTATTGTCATGTGACTTGTTTGTGTGACGGTAATTTTCCAAATCACAAGTACATTGATGTCAATAGTCGACTGAAACAGTTTTATATTAAAAAGTGTTATAATTTTACAATCTTTGGGGTCATTTTTCACTGTGCAATTTTTCAGAATTACTCCTGCTTCTTCTTCCCAGTGACTTTGCGTAAACATAGCTTCAGAAGTTTCACCGTCACAGTGGCGAGTAGCAGCACCACGACTGTGAGCAGCAGCAGAACGTCCAGACTGTGGTACTGAATCCAGTTGAGGTCATGTTGTGCAGATCTTAGGTGTTTGGCGCCTTTATGTCGCATCACGAATTCGGTCCAGTACACAGAGAGGTCGAGGGGATCCACAGGACGGTCTTTATGAAGAGCTGAAAGCCGTTGGATGTTTGTTTTATAGCTGGAAGACACGAGACTGAGGTCACAAAGGTGAACTAGGCCTGTTCTATAAAGCACCAGGTTGAATTTAGAGTCACCTGGGGTCATTTATAACTTGGTTTATCCCCTGGACCAGGTCCTCTGGCGTCAAAGAGAACATGTCCAGCACCACTCCAGCTCCTCTGCTCACCAGCCTCTGAGCATTGTCAGGCTGGTCAGCATTCAGTGGCAACATCACCATGGGGACGCCATGACAGATGCCCTCAAACAGACCATGTGACCCAGCGTGGGTGATAAATGCCCGGGCTCCAGGGTGCGCTGAGAAACAGAGGAACGTACGATGATATGACATCATGGCTGTTGCATACTTAAAGATAAAGCCTCTCACCTAGAAGATCATTCTGAGGCACCCACTTCATGAGCTTCACATTCTCAGGAACATTGTCTGGCACAGTCCCGGTGAATCTCCATATCACCTTTAAAAAAATATATATATAATAAATCCCATATGATAAAAAATAAAAGCAAAGCAATTCAATTAAATATTTTGATTTAAAAAAAAAAGATTTTAAATGTAAGTTAGTACTCAGGTACAAATTTAACATGAACATTTTTATTTAAAATGAAATAGTGAATTATTTCTAGATAAATATATACATGAAATTATGACAGTGGAAAATCATGGACAGCAATAG
The DNA here is from genome assembly GCF_027744825.2 of Synchiropus splendidus. NCBI lineage: Eukaryota > Metazoa > Chordata > Actinopteri > Syngnathiformes > Callionymidae > Synchiropus > Synchiropus splendidus. Next base: position 9,883,237 of record NC_071346.1, on the reverse strand, counting down.
GAGTGTAAAATTCCAACAGATGTAATGGTAGTATTCTTGCAGTCACACGGAAGGCACAGCCTTCTCCTGAAGCAGCAATGAGGAGCGATGAGAACCAACCTTCTGTGGGATCTGTCTGAAGGCTTCCAGGAAGACTACAGTCAGATCCTCTGGCATCTCTGACACCATTGAGCCCAGAGTGAACACAATGAAGCCGTGCTCTCCGGACACCCAGGATTGTAGCTCCTGAAAAAAAAAACAAGTTTTATTCACAGATTTTGTTTTTTGTTGTGTTGAAAACATCTTTCGTTGTCTTTCACCTGGGGAAGAGGATTCCTGACGTTACAGTGGATGCCACCCACTGGAATAACGTTGGGCATCAGAGGGCGAGGAAACTCCAGAGTGAAGTCAAGTCTGTGAAGTCAATCCTTCCATGATGATTTGAATCTTTGCAGGGGAATTAACTTCATACCTGAGAAGCCAGATGTCAGACTCGGTCAACACCTCTGCAATTCCCACCTTCTCCCCCAGAAACTGAGCAGCAATGTTTTCAAAATGCCAGAAGAACAGCCTGCACAATAGAGGCTCGACAGCAGCCACCTGAAACCACAAAAAAACAAACAAGCCAGTGAACACTACATAAAATAAACACAATAGATTCAGTTTCTGGTTGCTTTAAATAAACCAACATTATTAGCTCATTCATCCAAATTACAGCAAACAACAACAAAATGTATTTCTATTTAGCTGTTTTTAACCATTAAAATCGAACCATGCTAAGCTGAAATGGTCAATAATAATGATGAAATAGCTGAGTACTGAATTTTCCACCATTATTAAATGACTACACTGCATTATTAGACTATTTCTGTTCTGCTCCTATTTATCGAATGTGATATCTTATTACCACAAGATGGAGTCAGTGACTTCCTCCTCTCACTGAGCGGGGTCAGGCTGGGTAACAAGCCCGGGTCATAAACTGGTATTTATCAGCGGTTTCAGTGCTCATAATCTAACATTTCATCAGTTCTTATAAACCATGTACAAGAGTTAATGGGACATAGGGTCATTGTTTACGACGAGGAGAGAGTAATGGCTGCAAACTTTTTCATTATTCCAAGGTCATGTCATCAAAGAGACACAAAACTTGTAAAACTTGTTTTGAAAATCGTAGTGTCATTTGAGATGTGGGTTGCGTAGGAATTGTGAGAACTGAGGACATGTAATTCTACAAACTTTCCCTTGGGATTAATAAAGTTTTTCTGATTCTGATTAATTTATTTTCTGCAGTGATCGACAGCAGTAGTTTTGACACAGAGGTGACTGAGTTGCAAAGCGTATAGGGGCATTTTTCAAGATGTACTGACCAACGTGTTGATGACTCTCTCCTTGAAGTTCATCCTGTCAGTGTATCCAGTGGCAAAGCGAGGCACATAAGAGGGAGGGGCGGGGCAGCCGGATGACTTCATGTCCAGGGCGCACGGAATGGCTCTGACTAAGTTGACAGTAGGAAGACCTGGAGGGGAGCAAACCTTTAGGTTCGAGGTTTAAGATAGATTTACTTTGCTTTAGTGGTCCTTCAGAAAAAAGAAGCTCAGACCTAGTTTCCGGGCTAGTAAAGGACCTGTGGGCACTATAGGGTCAGTCAGGACAGCATCGAACTCCTTCGGAGAAAAAGGTATATGATTGTTTTTTTTTTTTTAAAGGAGGAGAACAAAATCAAATTGGATCCCATGAGGGACTCACCTGCAGCGCCAGGTGAGAGATGAGGCTGCTGTTGTAGAGGAGACTCTCCGCTGTGGTGTGGAGAAAATTTCCAAACTTCTGAATCTGTTCCAACCTAGCACTGACCTTCTCGAACAGAGGCTTAGACGACGTATGCAAAGTGGTTTTAAGCGTTGACATCACAGAGTCTAAAAAGCTCGAGTCGTAGGGGACAGGAAACGTCAAAGTCTGGTAGTGGTCCCCAGGGCCCATGCGCATGCTGACCTCTGGCATCAACACAGTGACTTGGTGCCCACGGCGACCCAGCTCTTGTGCCACGGCTATGATGCCAACCCAGTGGCTCCCGTCCATGGGCACCACAAGAAGTTTTCCCAAAAATCCTGGAGAGGTTGTTTCTGTTCCACATACCTGTTGCAGCAGCAGCAAAACCAAACAGGCTGGCTTCCACATGTTTGTCCTGAGCTGCTTGGGAGGATCTGGAAAGACGGCACCTCCCCGTAGTGGATGTTAACTGATGTTTTCACAATGGGTGGCCAAAGTTCAGAACACTTTTCTTCTTCATGTCCATTTGTGTTTGCCTGCAAACGTTGATACTGCCACCTGCAGTTCAGGATTATAAAAAAAGTTGCATTGTGTCACTACTTGTATCAACAGATATAAAAATGTCATAGAACGTTTTACATCTAATGGTCATAAAAAAATAAAATAAATATATATTTTTAATAAAGAGGCCATCAAAAGCAGCGAAAGACATAAAATAAAAGGTGAAAAGAAGGGAATTTTGAAATATAAATTGATTCACACCAGATACGAACAACAACAAGTTGAGACATAAACGATTCAACTAGACAGTATCCGACTCGATTAAGTAGCAGACACTGAGAATTAGTCATTTTGTTTTCGAAGTTATAAAATCGGCCTGTATTTGAGTTGCGCGCCAGGGGGCGGTGTTGCAGTATAACCAAACCTCTCTCACACACAAGAAGAAGAAACAGACGGAGAGGCGCGGAAACAACTCACGAGCCAAGTTTTGTAAGTACAACGTTGAGCTAACGTCGCTAACACTAGAACACTGCGATGGAATCGAACTCAGTGTAAGTTGCGTTGTTCAGGATAATAGTACACGTCAAACGTCCCCCACCGATTCACATGTGTGTTGACGTTGAATATCGCCCAGTCCAAACGTATTACTACGTCAGGGACAACTGTAACTATATGCCTCATGCTGTGTTTTCACCTCATATCGGATGTAGACGAAATGTAAAACTAGCGTGAAGCCAACATGCTACATCTACATGCTGAGATTAGTTGTCTCTAAATTTATCGAGAGAATATATCGTGAAGAATCAAGTGGTCAGACAATATTTATTAGTTAATAATGTAACATTCTAAGATCCTGGTGAGTCATATAGTTTGTGGTTAATGGTAATACGTCCAATCGTGATTTGGTTAACTGACTTTCGACTCTAAAAACTGAAAGTTTGTACATGTAACTTGTAGAGAATGTGTTGGATATCGATCTAAATCACCGTGTTTTAAGTTTACTCTCTGGCCAGCCATCTAAGAGCATTCGAATGTGCTTCATTAATAACCATACCAACAATTTTCAACTGTAAAACGGGTCATAAAGTAGGGCTGTGTATTGGCAGGTATCATGCGATACGATACATATCTCGATACAGGAGTGGTGATACTGCGATACTGCAAGTTGAGCAATATATTTGAATAAGAGCCTATGTATTAAATATCAATATAGACAACTTAAAACATCAAGACAAGTCATGCAATGTATACGCAAAATTATGAATACAATATTGTGCAAAAGTATGTGCCAAATGTAAAAATGAATGTATGAATGAATGTAAAAAAACTTTTCCTGATTTAACAGAAATTTTTGGCAATATTTTGATATATAATAATATATCAGATTTAGCAAATATTTGTTACATTACATTTTAATGTTGTGGCCCATTGCTTCATCTGTATGTGTTAAAACTAAATGCTAAATCCTAATATTAAATCTAAATCTTAAATTTAAATCTAAATCTTAAATATCAGTTTTAAGGATTTAGAAGATCCCTTTCCTCGAAGTGGAGATTTAGACGCCCCCTTCTGCTAATATTTAGATTTAACATTTAGATTTAATATTAGCATTTAGATTCAACTAGTGGTGGGACTTTAATACATTAATTATGATTCATTAATTATAACATTATTATGATTAATAAATTACAACAGCAAAAAAAATATTTAATTGAACAGTTTGCTGTCCAGACAACAGGGAACCTTTGTGAGTGCAGGAGTTCCTGGTCCACTGATCACACTGATGCACAAGACACGTGGCAGCTAGGATGATAACAACAACAACAAACATGGAGGAATCCCTGAACAAAAGCAAAGAAAAGCATCTGTTTGCTTTTGTTCAGGGGTGTTTTTCACTACACAATGACCAGGGTTTCCACTACTCTGAATGTACTTGGAAGTTCCTGTAACATTGAAATTCTTATACAAATATTTTCAAGACATTAAAAGAGCTTTAGTTTAAATAAGGTGATATAAAAACTTGAATGTAGCCACCATCGTGATTTATTGTGCTATTGTCAAACTGATGCAAAACAAACATTTTGTTGTTTAAATGTATGTATGGGTCCATCATTAGATTCAGTAATATACCACATTCATTCAAATTGAAAAATGTGGCTTCTTATGTCAAATATTCTTATAACATTAATGTTTAGTGATTGATTTTTTTAAAATCAAATCCCAACCCTTACAGAGATGAAAAAATGGGACGTAACATAAAAGTACAGTGTATCAAAAGTAACAAATATTCGCTAAATCTGTGAAAATATTACCAATGATTTCTGCTAAATCAGGAAAAAAACGTGTGTCTTCATTGTTACATTCGGCGCTCCATACAAAGGTATTGTAATATTTGAGTGTATCGATATTTTCTTACACTCCTATCATTAGTCATCTTTGGTTATCGACTGTTCTCAGGTCAGCGGACGACAGTGGATGCGAAGCAGATGACTTTCATATGAACACGGTGACCCTTAAAGTGGAGTACTACAGGTGAAAAGATGGACCAGCTGGAAACACAGCAGATAAGATGATACTTCCACAAAACACCTGACCCGGGGGGCATCGCACTGGCTCTTGTTTCAGATCATATGAGTGCCAACTTAAGTGGCCCATCATGGTGAACACCAGACACTCTGGCAAATTAAAAAAGAACTTGAAGAAAACACAAAGGCAGGCGGTAAATTCAGAGGAGGGCGGCGCTGTTGACCTCTGGGAGCTCATCGGCTGCGATCAGGAGCTGCTGAGCGTCAGTGATGGAGTAAAGCAGTCAGATGAGGATTCTCGGTCCTCCATCAGCAGCTTTGCCTCTGGGCCGTCTCGCTCGTACCAGGACGCGGCGCCGTACCTGTGCTCATCCTGCCTGAAGCTCTATGAGAGGGCGAAGAAGATGAAGAAAATAAAGGACAAACTTTTAGACAACGGTAACTGCTTCTTTTGCTCAGAGGAACAATGTCTAAGGGAAGTTCGCAAGGAAGTGATGGCCATGGTTGTGTCATACGTTCTGCGACTGTGTTTTAGATCCTTGCTCCCTGTCATGTGACCAGTGGGTTCTTGGGAAGAAGTGGAGAGTGAGCCGACGGCCGAACACAGAGGGGTAGGTCTGTGTGATCTGATGCTAGAGAGGCTAGTTCTCACATCACTCTCTGTCACTCTGTCACGGCAGGAAGCTTCTGCAGGTTGTGTGTCGAATTACGACTCAATTTAAAAAACGGAGTCCCGAACAGAGCGGGCGGGAATCGGACTGTTCAAGGCCGCACCCTTTCCTGCAGAGGTGAGCTCCTGTTCCTGAACTGTCCTGGGTACATTTGTGCTGAAACTGACAGGGTGTATTTCTGTCAGAAACCTCCGCGTGAAACCTCGTTTTAAAAAGCAGAGGAATAAACGGAAAAGATCGAGACAAGGCGGCCAGGGTCCTCGCTCGGCCAAGCAGCAGCGTCTCCATGGCAACAGCAGGCAAAGGCTTCCCCCCAGCATCAACAGCACACAGAGCAATCGCACGCTTGATGGCAACTGCTCCGGGTTTTGGGATGGAGATGGCGATAGCGTGCTTGCAGAAGACTCACAATTGGAGAGCGAACCCATTGCCGTCTCCATGGCGACCCACCCGAACAGAGACTTGACAGGCAAGCAGGAGGAGCCACTGAAGCAGAGTGGGTTCAGAGATTTACTAGCTCAATTGTCCAACACCAGCACCATCATCAGAGAGAGAGAACCGTCAGAGAAAGTATGAACTCTGACCTGATCTGAGGTCCAATGCTGCTTTATTAAGGGATATTCTGTATGTTTTCATAGCAACTTTGCAGCTATCCTTTTTCATCCATGTTCATGTTCCGTTGTCAATGCGATATTTAATATCTAAATTACATTTAGAAGCCTTTAAATGGTTTTATTTAAAAGGATTGAGGAGATTTTAGTCAACAGCCTGCTTATGTTACTGACAATTTATGTTGTGCACCGTTGCTTTTGTTTTAAAATACCTGACCATAAGTTCTAATAAAGCACATCTGGACTGTATATTGACTGAAAGTAGGATCTTATTATATGACGTCCGATTTTTGCTCGACCAAAATATAAAGTTTGATTTGTGTTACGACTCATTTGTTAAGTTCATCTTCATTTGTTTACACCAGATAGCAGTGAAGGAAGAATGTGAGGCAGAAGATAAGAGGCTTGCGAGGGCTGCAGTTGAGATGTTGACTTTTGGGATCAGTGCAGGAGAGGATGGAGGCCTACACAAACACACTAACATTGTCAACCCAGGAAATGAATTGTTCATCCTTTTTGTGCATGAAACAGTGCATTTATCTTGGAGGAAGGAAAAGAATTGAACCAGCAACAAGGCCATGATGATGAAAGGTGCATTTGTGCGTCGATTTCTTGCTGCGTGACCTGAAAACCCTAAACTTTCATGTTGTATTTTTAAATGAATCTGAATGTTTCGTGGGGTGTAACTGCGTCCCTGACCGACGGGGATCGTGACCCCGACACTCACTTCGACACTCTTTCTCTGATCTCCTCCTGTATTGCCAATAAATCCTGATAATCACAACCCAGGGGTCTCAGGGCCAAAACAATCAGACACACAAGCCGTATCCTGTGAGAGATTCAGTATCAGCACCTGACGCCTGGAAAACAGGAAAAGCATTTCAGCGGCTGCAGATGTGTTTTCGGGGGGAGGAGAATGGGCCGAAGAAATATAAGACCCCGACTGAGAACCGTTCGCAGCAGAGCAAAGAAGGAGCCAACAGCGCCATGTCTTACTACGAGGTTGGTGCGTCTGTTCTGCTCTCTGGTGTCCTCAGGTGGTGCTGACTTCTCTTCTCTTCCCGACAGCACATTCTCGTCGACTTCAACGATACCGGCTCTGGATCTGGTTCTGGCTCTGGAGATTTGGGGGTGGACTTGGAGGAGCTTTGTGATGTGGACTATGTGGTGACTGCCGACCTTCAGCAGGTCTTCTTGCCGGTGGTCTACGCTCTGATCTTCACTCTGGGCATCACTGGGAATGGACTGGTGGTCATCGTGCTGGGCTGCCAGCGCAGGTGAGAGGACCAGGTCTTTGTTGTTATGGTGGAGAGGAGTTGAGTATGAGCAAACACCGAGAGGATGAATGACTAGATGTTGTTTCTCTTGATGTGACAACCTTGAGGTTGCTGAAGTTCGGTGCTTATGTCCACAGGTCCAAATGCAGCCTCACTGATCGCTATCGGCTCCATCTCTCAGCGGCAGACCTGCTCTTTGTTCTGGCTCTGCCATTCTGGGCTGTGGACGCTGCTCTGTCGGACTGGCGCTTCGGTGCTGCCACCTGTGTCGGAGTTCACGTGATCTACACGGTCAACCTCTACGGGAGCGTGTTGATCCTGGCCTTCATCAGTCTGGACCGATACCTGGCTGTGGTCAGGCCCACTGACACCAACACTGGAGGACTGAGGCAGCTGCTGGCTCACAGGCTGGTCTATGTGGGTGAGTGTCTTTCACCAACTCAAGACTAGTTCAAGAGACTACCGACAGCAAAATAACTGATTATTTCACCTGGAAAAGAAAACTTTGTATGAATGACTATAGGAACAAGGATGCTTTTGCAATTCTTAAACTATTTTTGAGAAAAATTGTTTTTTTTTTCACTAGTTTTAATATTAGTGTTGAAGCAACAGTACAAAAACGTTCTATTATTTAATATATATTGTGAAATGCACTTGCAATTGAATGCACTGAAACAAGTGAAATTAGAAAGAAATAAAGTTATATTTTAAATAGATAAGTAGTGGAAAAAAAAAATGATATCCGAAATTTAATCTGAAAAATAGGAGTAAATATTAAACATGTAAGCAAAGTCTGTTTTTTTATTAAGTTGGATCAAATTTTAAATATGTTTTAACAGTAAATAATATAATGATAATATAAATATTATTTAACAATTCAAACATGTTTTTGTCTTTGATATGGAGTTGAAAAGGCTTATAGTAAAAGGACTTAAGGACCACAATGTACAACATAGAAATGTGTTGTTATTCATGGATATCTATCTATGTAAAGTGTTATACATAAAAAAAAAGATTTGTGGTACAGGAATATAGAATTTAGATAATGAAAAAAAGTCTTCCTATTTAAAAGTTCAAGTCTGACCCGGTTCTGACCCATTGACTCCCTCGGTCCTCAGGTGCCTGGTTACCTGCTGCTCTGCTGGCAGTTCCCGACCTAGTATTCGCCAGAACTCAAGAGGGAGGTGAAGGTTCGACTCTGTGCCAGAGATTCTACCCGGCAAGCAACGCTCCCCTCTGGGTGGCAGTGTTTCACCTGCAGCTGGTTCTGGTGGGCCTTGTGATCCCGGGTCTGGTTCTCCTGGTGTGCTACTGTGTGATTGTCACCAGACTGACCCGGGGTCCTCTCGGGGGGCAAAGGCAGAAGAGACGGGCGGTCCGGACCACCATCGCTCTGGTGCTGTGCTTCTTCGTGTGCTGGCTGCCCTACGGAGCCGGCATCTCCGTGGACGCCCTGCTGCGGCTGGAGGTCCTGCCCCGCAGCTGCAGCCTGGAGTCGGTTCTGGGTGTGTGGCTGGCGGTGGCTGAGCCCATGGCCTTCTCACACTGCTGCCTGAACCCTCTGCTGTACGCCTTCCTCGGGGCCGGGTTCAAGAGTTCGGCCCGGCGGGCTCTGACCCTCAGTCGAGCCTCCAGTCTGAAAGTTTTACCACGGAGACGCACCGGGGCCTCAACCACCACTGAGTCCGAGTCCTCCAGCTTGCACTCCAGCTAGTGTTGGCTGACTGATATCTGAACTGTAGACAATGGTGTGTGTGTGTGTAAAGACTCATCATGTGATGTGTTGTGAGACAGTCTGCTGGTCCATGACTCGACCTCTGCATCATCATGGTTCTTCTTTTGTAAATATCCGTTTCACATTTGTGTTTTACATCCTTTGTTTTCCTGTAAATAAAAGAACTTGATATACACATTTGTGTTCATCTATGTCTTTTTTCACGAGACTCAAAGCCACTGTTGAGAGATATAAGAGTTGTGGGTTCAAATCCCAGGTCCTTGAAACTATATCAAAGCAGTTAAATGGTAAAAAGTGGTGAGCATAGGCATCAAAATGTATATATAACAGTCCAACTGAACCAGGAAGTAGAGTTTAGGCTGAGAGTGATTTTGTTTTATTATAGTATTGAAGGCTGTCTGTTGTTCACCCTGTCACTGAAACACACATCCACTTTACCTTCCTTCTGAGTCAACATTTGCTTTTCATTCAAGTGGTTCTTTCCATTTATATTCTGAAAACAACAGTTTAGTATTTTAATTCAGCACTGAAATTAACCAGGCTCTAGCGATATGCAGTTATAGCTCTTGCAAACCCCATGAAATGACTGGCCAGACTGGATTTGGCCCATGGGCCTTGGGTTTTACACAAGCTGAATAGTCATCTGTCAGAAGTTAACTGCTTGATGCTGTTAAATTATCATAAAGTCCTAAAAATCGCCTCAAAAATGTTGTGAATATGTATTTTCAATATTATCAACTGCACCGCTAATGTTAAAAACACATATTTTTAAAGTAAAACTTCACTTGATTAAATGGTTACATATACAAAACAGAAGTGAAACAACAACGTTGAGAAAATAATCCAGCGTCTCTTCTATAAAAATGGAGGTCAGCGATGAGAGATTTTCAGATTTCCTGCGTGTCCTGACAAAAGCAAAGGTCACCTCCGTCTTTCCAGAACAAAAACTGGAAACTACCATTCATGTGGAAGCGTCAGTCTGCAATTGTTGCGTTGAAAAGTCCATTCATTGTGTTATTTTGGAGAAAATGGGCTGTGATAGCGTTTATATGAGGTGATATCTCCTCATCTTTCTACGTCTCTCAGTAGTTTAGGTTGAAATGAGGGGGGGGAATACAGGGGGGTGCGTGTGAAGGCTCAGTGGTCCAAGTGTGTCAGCCAGCGTGTGCCGGCTGCCTTGCTGTGTCTGATATAAGGGCATCACGGGGACAGGAGGTCCAGTTTCCAGCACACACACCGACACACACCGACACACACCAACCGCTTCCCACAGCTTTACTTCCACTTGGAAGTGGGACGAACAGAAGCTGGAAGTTTACCGAGCCCTGTTTCCTGGAGTGATGAGGAGCTGTGAGCTACACAACAAGAAGAGTTAAGTGTTACAGTGTGGGAGAGCGGTGGGACTCCTGGAAATGTGATCCGGTGCCCACCTTCTCAATGAAGAACCGCCGAACCTGTCATTTTCATTTGCATTACCTTCTCACACTCGCCGACACTCGATCCTGGTCTATTCATAGTGAATGGAAAACAGGAAGGACTTCCTGCAGCTCATTTTAGGAAAAACAAGCTGCTTAAACAATCAAACAGAGGAGCAGCGCCGAGCTGGAGCTGCAGTAAATCACAATGAAGAAGAGTAGAGCGGTGGAGGGACGTGGGAGTCCATCTCATGGTGAAGTGTAAACACAGCAGACAAGTCGATGAGACGGAACCAGCAGGAGATCTGTTTATATTCTTTAATGTGAAGTGGATAATCATTTTGTCTTTGTTTTCTCTCACTAGAGCTAAATAGAAGTCAGTCCAAGAACTTGACCCCTGCGAGCCACGGGGTCACTGTGATGCTCCAGAGTTTGAAGCTTCACTAAACCATCTAGACCAGGGCTGAGCTGTTGGATTTCCTTTGGGGCCGTGAGGGGCCAAAAGAAAGAAGTGAAAAAGATCCTGATCCATGATGGGAAATGTTATTTTATTTTATTTACATTCTATTTAAAGCTAAATTGTTCAAGAACCATAGAGAAAACATATAAATATGGCACTTTATTTCAAAATTTTTGGGGGCATTTTTCTTTATTAAATTTATCATTAGTAGTAGTAGTATTTAATGGACAGTAAACAAAAGTAAAACGAATAGTTAAATAAAATAGAAAACCACTGAACTTATTAAAACTTTTTAAAAACTTAATAAAATTATTAAATATAAAAATTGCTACTATTTCTGCATAGTGTGACCTCATGGGGGCCACATAAATAGAAACGTCTGTGGCCCCCCAAATATGACTATGTTAAATGAAAAACACAACTCAATTTAAACCCAGCTTCTAACTAAAAACAGTCATTTCCACTCTTCTTCTTGGCCAGACACAAAGCCTGGTCCGTAGGTCGCTTGCAAATTCAAATTCAATGCAACATAATTGTTGCATAATTCAAATTCAAATGGCCAGCAACATCTGCCTGTTTCTCAGAATCCATCCTCATAGCTGTTGCTGTAACACTGATCCGGTCATCACCTGTAGAACACTGTTTCCAGACCAATGGCATCAAATTTCAGAGGCCGCATCTGCGTCCCGGGCTGCCGCACATTTCAGTGTCACTTCTTGATCTGACGGAGCCGACGGAACCGTACCGAATTTTCGCACTAACCCTGTTCTTAACATGCCTAAATTTAACATCAACAGATGTGACCTGTTCTCTCATCCATTCACAGGATCAGTACCGTGAGTGTGCTGCAGCTGCTGCCGACGACTTGTGACGCGCGCTGTGTTTGTGTGTGTTGGAGCTTTTGTCTAATTGTGCTCGCCCACAGATGGTCGGGATCCGTCAGACTGGGCTTCCTGCTCCGAACAATTGTGGGAAAACCAGAGGTCAAGACAAAGAGAGAAATAAAGTTGGAGTGGGAGACTTGGCTTTGCATAGAAACGGCCTGCGATGACTTCCTGCTCCGGAGCGCTGTGACAGGTGAAACCAACAACCAACCTGCTGTGGAGCAGATGCAGGCGTGAGAATCAGGGCGAGACACAAACCTGGTCTGGTGGGGAGAACCTCTGTTCTGGTGTCTTCCTTCGTTCTGTGTTATTACGGCGTCATAGAGCAGCCTCCCTCTAGTGGGCTAATAGGGGAACTTCAACCATCCTGAGTCAATTCCCTTTTTAACAAAACAAATATGCAAAAAAAATGTGATTCTTTAAAATCGTTTGTATGTAAGAGCCAAATACAATTTAAGTAATATTTGCTAGCGGTAGAAGGAGTTGAACTTTGTGTATTTTTAAGTACTCGGCAGCGCCTTTAAAATATATATTGTGGTAGATTAGAGTTGAGCGGGAAACACGAGACGCTCTTCTCGTCATTTTACAAACTCGCTTCCTATTGGCTGGATCTACCCTCGTATTTGAATATCTCATCTGATTGGCTCGAAACCGCGCGCCAATGGTCACGTGGTGTGACTTTCCGCGCGAAACTGTGCTCTGTTGTCCGGGTTGCCGTGTGTCAGACCGCAGGGCTGCTGCACCGCGTTGGGTTTTTTAGTTTTATTTGAAGCTTATACTGCGACGTTGAAGTTGTTCCGTCATGGACGTGGCCGCAGCAAACGCAGAAAATGTCGGGGAGACGGTGAAAGACGAGTTGGCGGACAAATGTCAGAAGTTATTCCAGGCGTTTCTGGAAGAGTAAGTTTTCACGTGGCTTTTGTTACAGATTGTTTCAGTGAACTTGCGTCTTATTATTGACGATCCCTGCTATGACTTTGTCCGGACACAGGTTCCAGACAGCGGACGGAGAGGTGAAGTATGTCCGGGAGGCCGAGGAGCTGATCCGGCCTGAGAGGAACACGCTGCTGGTTAGCTTCACTGACCTGGAGGGTTTCAACCAGGAGCTGGCGACCACCATCCAGGAAGAGTACTACAGGTCCGACCACCACACCGCGCTAACGCCCCTTAACTTGGAAGGCATCGAGCGTATCCATCCATAGCTGATCTGTTTCGGTTGTTCGCAGAGTGTATCCCTTCCTGTGTCGCGCAGTGCGCAACTTCGCTCGGGACCACGGAAACGTTCCACCGAACAAAGAGTTCTACGTTGCTCTCCAGGATCTCCCCACCAGACACAAGTGCGACACCAAAACCGTTTTCTCTTTTTGCATTTTCATGACGAAGGTGCTGTATATTTAGGATAAACACGTTATTCAGTTTCCAGTGAGGACACTATATATATATATATATATATATATATATATATATATATATAATGAAAGAACATAATGACATTATTTCAAGTCATATATTATATTTTCATTATAATATAGAAATAAATAAGCCAACCCCAGCATTATAAAAATATTGTTAAAGCACAACAGAAGCAAAACATTTAACACCTTCATGATGCGTTTCAGGATCCGTGAGCTGTCATCCATGCGCATCGGTACTTTGGTGAAGATCAGTGGTCAAGTGGTGAGGACGCACCCGGTACACCCTGAGCTGGTCAGTCCTGTTTACACTGTTTTGCATCATAAAGTCTGTGATGTTATAGTAACACTGTACTATCTATCAGCGGGGTCTTGAGGGGCCAAAAGAAAAGAGAAAAAGTTGTTTGATTGTATATTATTTTTTTTATGTACATTCTATTTAATGGTAACTAAGGAACCATAGAGAAAACATAAATAATACTATATATTTTTAAAAAATAAATTGGGCATTTTTCTTTATTATTAGAAGTAATATTTGACAAGAAACAAATGTAAAATAATATTTAAAAAATCGAAAGGAAAACCATAAACTTCAGAATTCTGAACTTCAAATTATTTAAATTAAAAAAAACATTGAAATAAGGATGCTTTTGAAATAAACGTTACTGGTGTGCTGATGCTTCTTCATGCTTCAGGTGAGCGGCACCTTCGTGTGCATGGACTGCCAGGTGGTGATCAAAGACGTCCCCCAACAGTTCAAGTACTCCCCTCCGACCATCTGCAGAAACCCGGCCTGCAACAACCGCTCACGCTTCCACCTCGACACTCACAAATCCAAGTTCATCGACTTCCAGAAGGTAACTGCGATGCGAGCAGCACCGCGGGATGGTTCTGGTTGCCCTCCCTGATTTGAGGTTGTCTGCAGGTGCGCATCCAGGAGACCCAGGCGGAGCTTCCTCGCGGCTCTATCCCTCGCTCCTTGGAGATCGTGCTGCGGGCCGAGGCGGTGGAAACGGCTCAGGCTGGCGACAGATGCGACTTCACTGGGAGTCTCATTGTGGTGCCGGACGTCTCTCAGCTGAGCACGCCTGGTGTGGATTCATCTTTTAGTTTTCTGCTGAGATAAGTGGATAAGAGTGTGGTGTTCTCCCCCCCCCCCTCAGGTGTCAGAGCTGAGACCAGCACACGTGTCGCTGGAGGCCAGGGCTACGAGTCGGAAGGTCTGCGTGGTCTGAAGGCTCTCGGGGTCAGAGAGTTGTCCTACAGACTTGCGTTCCTGGCTTGCAATGTGGCTCCCACAAATCCACGTGTAAGTACAGCATGACCTCATAGTAATACTCTACCACCTGTCAGTCTAAACCTCTGTACTTCCACACTCACAGTTCGGAGGGAAAGAGCTGCGCGAAGAGGAGCAGACGGCCGAAAGCATCAAGAGTCAAATGACAGAAAAAGAGTGGGAGAAAGTGTTTGAAATGAGCCAAGACAAGAACTTGTACCACAACCTGTGCACCAGCCTCTTCCCCACCATTCATGGTGAGTCCAGTAGGGGGCGCCCCTTTTGTTGCAGAGGAGTAAAACTTGTGATTTCAGGCAACGACGAGGTGAAGCGTGGAGTTCTGCTCATGCTCTTTGGCGGCGTTCCCAAGACGACCATGGAGGGAACTTCTCTGAGAGGAGACATCAACGTCTGCATCGTGGGCGACCCCAGCACGGCCAAAAGCCAGTTCCTCAAGTAAGACGCTGGACCCTGTGGTGCATTTCCGTCGGCACGTGCTGAAGCGTTTGCGTCCTCAGACACGTGGAGGAGTTCAGCCCCAGAGCCGTCTACACCAGCGGGAAAGCCAGCAGCGCCGCCGGTCTGACTGCCGCCGTGGTCCGGGACGAAGAGTCGCACGAGTTTGTCATCGAGGCCGGAGCGCTGATGTTGGCGGATAACGTGAGTTTGCTTAAAGGAAGATGGTTTCAATGAGGCTGGTGATCACGGCGTCTGACTGCAGGGCGTCTGCTGCATCGACGAGTTTGACAAAATGGACCTGAAGGACCAGGTGGCCATTCATGAAGCCATGGAGCAGCAGACCATCAGCATCACCAAGGCTGGAGTCAAGGTGCAGCTTAGATCATTGTTGACCTGTGGTGACCCCTTGCTCCTGCTGTGCTGACCTTATGCTGCTGCCCAGGCTACCTTGAACGCCCGCACCTCCATCCTCGCCGCTGCAAACCCCGTCAACGGCCGCTACGACCGCAGCAAGAGTCTGAAGCAGAACGTCAACCTGACGGCGCCCATCATGAGCCGCTTTGACCTCTTCTTCATCCTGGTGGACGACTGTAATGAGGTGCCTCCACTCAAACCACCCCCCGGTGTCAGCTGTGGTGGTGGAGAACTCTTGTAACACTTGCGCCTTATAGGTGACGGATTACGCCATCGCCAGGCGGATTGTGGACCTGCACTCTCGCATCGAAGAGTCAGTGGACCGGCTGTACTCTCTGGATGAGATCCGGAGATACCTGCTCTTCGCCCGCCAGTTCAAACCCAAGGTTCGCCTCCTCTTGCCGTCCTCGGTTGGTCGGTCCACAGGTCTGAATGGCGGTGTTGTGTTTGCTAGATATCCAGCGAGTCCGAGGAGTTTATCGTGGAGCAGTACAAGCGACTGCGGCAGCGGGACGGCTCCGGCGGAGTCACCAAGTCGGCCTGGAGGATCACGGTGCGGCAGCTGGAGAGCATGATCCGCCTGTCGGAGGGGATGGCTCGCATGCACTGCTGCGACGAGGTGAGCTTTTTTGTCCCCCTCGGTTCTCCTGGCTTATTTAGAAAAAAAAAATCTTCACTTTCAAACGTCCTGATTGAGACTTTAGATGAAAAGTGCATTTGAATTTTTGCCCTCAGGTTCAGCCCAAACACGTGAAGGAAGCGTTTCGCCTGCTGAACAAATCCATCATCAGAGTGGAGACGCCGGACATCAACCTGGAGCAGGACAACGAGCTGGAGGAGGAGCCGGAAGAGGAAGAGGAGGGTAAATAAAAAAATATTTACATTTTTGCAAGTTGAAGTCTTATTTCTGTCAAAATATTTCGACATGAATACATTCATTTTATTTGCGTATTTTTACCTACTTTTACGCAAGTACTTTTTTTAGTGAATAAAACAATTCTACTTTTTTAAAAGTACTACTTTTTATTTATGTCATTTGTCCATGTTCTTCTTATTCTATTTTACATTATTTGACTTCTCAATTCCAGTATTTTTACTCAATTACTTTATTCAATAACGTCTATTCATGTCATTAATTCTGTTTATATTTTTATTAGTATTTTTGCTATTCACTTTGCTTTTCTAGTGTATTTTCCCCCATATTTCTTTCAAATAAAGGTAGGTATTTATCATAAATTTGTTGTTCTATTACTTCACTTGCTTTTTTCATGTTTATATTATATAGATATTTATGTTAATATGTTATTCATATATTATTCTTAATTTTGTATTTTTCAATTTTTACTCAATTTTATAACCTCATTAAATGTTTTTATAATTTTTTTCCGAACTTTTCTTTTCACAGTAACTGAATAACCACAGTACAATCTTTATTCAGCATTGTTGCATCAAAAACGTATTTTAAGCTTTAATCTTTTTTAAAAAATGGATTAAAAAATGTAAAAAAGATACAAGTCCAAGACTGAATTGACCCTTTTGTTTGCTATTTTCCAGTTACTAAGATTTGATTTGCCTCCACTGCATCAGTGAAGTCCGCTTCGCTCTGTCGCCCTCTACTGACAAGCATTATTTTCATGTGTATAGCTCCCCCTTTTGGATCGGTTGAGAACTGCAGATGGTTGAATTTGCTGGTCTAATGAATGTATCTTCCACGTAGCTAACATCCCTAATGGAGTGAACGGCCACGTCAACGGGATAAACGGCCATGTCAACGGTGTGAATGGTCACGTGAATGGAATGAACGGTCACACGGACGCTCAACCCAAACCATCCCTGCGCCTGTCATTCGCCGAGTACCAGAGAATCTCCAACTTGTTGGTCCTGCATTTACGCAAAGCAGAGGATGGTGAGTCCCCTCCTTTTATTTTTATATTTATTTACAGCTTATTCTTGACATTTTTTTCCATTTTCATTTTTTTAATCCAATTTTATATTTTTAAATACAATTTGATTCATTTACATAAAATACTTATTTTATTTGTACAAGAGACTTAAATGTTTGGTGTGCTCCTGCAGCTGAGGAAGAGGGCGAGCTGAAGAAGAGCGCGGTGGTGAACTGGTATCTGAAGGAGATCGAGTCAGAGATCGATTCAGAGGAGGAGCTGATCAACAGGAAGGGCTTGATCGAGAAGGTCATCCACAGGCTGGTGAACTATGTGAGTGTGGGATCATTTATCTGTCCACCCGACTGCTCCTCCTGTTCCATCACTAACCTGGTGTCTCTCTCTCTTTCTCCTTTAGGATCACATCCTCATCGAGCTCTCTCAAGCTGGACTGAAGGGTTCAGAGTCTGCGAGCACAGAAGAAGAAGCCGTCCTGGTTGTCAATCCCAACTACATCCTGGAAGATTAAACTCCTCTGCTTTTCTGTTGTATTTCAACAAACACAGTTTCATTGTGTTTGTGCTCATGTAACAAAACTGTTGCAGAGAAATAGTTCATCTCCACTGTATAGACGTTTGTGGCCGACCGTTTCCTACACAACTGTAAATATGCTGCTCGCTTTTCTCAACGTAAAGATTGATAAAATACCTGTATCTGAAGGTAAAATAAAATCCATTTTCCTGTTTATGTACCTTGTGAATAAAGATGGTTCAGTAATAAAACAGTTGCACTTCTGGTGTTTATCCAGGTGAGCTTACATCAAACTGTTACAGAACTACATTTTCCATCCCTTATTTTCACTTGGTCATTTTCTTCATACTCGATTCCTGTTCTACGAGAGCAAGCATACATTTTTTTTTTGTATTTCATATTCATATTTTTTAATTTATTTTTCAGAATATTTTGTATTGAATATTCAATGTTTTTAATTGTTATTCTCTACATTTTTGCAAGTTGAAGTTTTATTTCTGTCAAAAAATATTTCTGCATGAATACATGAATTTTATTAGCGTATTTTTTAAGTATTGTGTATTTTTCAAGTATAGTACTTTTATTGAAGTATTTTTATTAATGAATAAAACAGTTCTACTCTTAAAATGTACTTTTTATTTTTTTCCTTTGTCAATGTTCTTTATTCTATTTGAGAAAATTTTATGTTATTGGACTTCTCAATTACAAGTATTTTTACTCAATTACTTTATTCAATAACATATACATATACATATATTTGCTTTTCTAGTGTATTTTCCTCCTCATTTCTTTAAAATAAAGCAAGGTATTTATCATAAATTTGTTTTAAATTTCTATTACTTCACTTGCTTTTTTCATGTTTATATTATACAAATATTATCAATATATTATTGTTCTTAATTTTGTATTACTCAATAATTTCTTTTCCAATTTTTACTCAATTTTATCTTTCGTAATTGATTATTTTGGTTTTATTTTTTCCAAACTTTTTTCTCAGTAACTCAGTAACCACAGTACAATCATTAGTCAGTATTGCTGCATCAAAAAAGTATCTTTTAAAAAAAAATCAATTTAAAAAAAGAGTTAAAAAAAGATATAAGACGAAGACTGAATTGACCCTTTAGTTTACCATTTTACAGATTTGAAGAAAACGATATGTCCTTGGTAACCAGTATAAGAAGCAGTTGACTCCATGATCACATGACACGACAGCAGTGTTGGGTTCACCACATTGAGCTTTATTGAAACTTCATGTTCTGTGTCTGACGTTTGTCTTCATGTGCATGAATGTGGTTTGACATCAGCTGCGGAACTTGCATGTTTGTGTCCGCGTGTGTGTGAGATGTTGTGTGCCTGATACTTGTCTTAATCCTGACCGATCCTCAGCAACGTACAGTACGATGTGTTGTGATGCACAAATCTGGTCTGCTCTTTCTAAAATAGCACCTTTATTTCATATAGTGACTTCTCTGAAAGTGGAGTGGGGCTTACACTCTTTACAAAGTCAAGCACAAAGAGCCTAAAGGAGTTTTGGTACACATTCAATAACCATCCCGAGTGGGATTCTGATGAGTGTCTTTGGAAGGGCCCGCGGACCATAGACTTCGAATGAATAGAACAAACACCAGCACGGCCGCCACGTTTTTACTCTATGCATTCCAACTCTCTGGTGCTCTGGCATTTGAGTTTCACACTAGCATACCCAGCGAATGAAGCGCTCGAAGAAAGAACGTTTGTTCAGCTGGGAGTAATCGGCTCCTCTGAAGATGGCCGACGTGTCTCCTAGCGACAGCTTCCGCAGCACCTCCTCGTCCGTGTCGGTCCCCATGGCGATGATGGTGGGGACGCCCTCGGCCCGCTTCATGGAGGCGATGCCCTCCTCCAGCTGCTCGCTGGATGTGATGCCGTCAGTGATGAAGATGAAGGAGAGCTCGGCGTTACGACGCGCCAGTCGGTTCCCCTGCAAAACACAGCAAGCGCCACGATGAGCTACAAACCGCTGCCACCTATGAAGTGATCCTTTTTTTAAACTGCTTTCAACTCTTCCTTCCTACTCACTAACTCTGGTTGCCAAATATTATTGCTCAATATTTATGTAATTAATAATATGAGACGATTTTAAAAAAGTTCGTTTTACTAAGTCTTTTTTATTTTTATTTTTACAAAAATGTTATTCAAATCAATATTATTTTATTTTAACTCAACTTAATTTATTTAAAAATATTTCCCATGTCACAATACTTACTTTATAAAAATTTAGTTCTACCTATTGTTTATTTTATCTTAAATTAATGTTATTATCATTATTTTCCACTCAAAAAAACATGTTTTCTTCCTATTTGATAACTAAATAAATCTCTTAATTTATTTACGTTTTGACATGTTATTTTGAGTTATTGTTTTTACTTGATATATTGTATATATAGATATAAATATATATTTTTTTATCAATAGTTTTCATATTTTATTTTTTGTTGTTATTTATACTTTGGCTTTTGCTCGATTTTATTATTATTATATTAGTATTATTATTAGTAGTACTATACTATATTAAATTATTAATTTCTATTTATTCTATTTATTATTATTATTATATATTTATTAACTATTATTAATATTTAAAATATTTTTTTACTTAAGTATGACGTGAACTCAGGACACATTGCAATACAATTCTCAAGAAATATGGAGTATTTTACATGTCACATCAAATTCATCATAGCATTTTAAACTTCCTAAAAAAATACATTTTAATAAAACTGCACCTTGGAATCACATGATGATAAGTTTGAAAAAAAAAAATTAAACATGTAAACACATAAGTAAAGAAGTTAAAACTTGAATTCTGAGTAACATAGCAAGACTAAGGTAGCAGAAGTGAAGTACGTGGACGATTTTTACCCTGACGATAACGTAACATTCTTGGCAGTGGTAAAACGTGAAGCTTCAAAAAGTAAGATAGAAGTGAACTATAAACTGAAAAGAAACAAGTACCTGTCGACCGGACTGGTAAACCACGTTGTTCACAGCGTGGATGATGCCGTTTCCCAACGCAGAGGAGGAGTCCATGTATTTCACTTCGGCCAGGGAATCCGAGATCACCGTCAGGTCGTGCGTCAGCGGGAACTCCAGTTTCTGCTCCGTGGGGCTGCCGTACTGCACCAGAGCCATGCGGGCGCTGCTCTCGTCGTTGGGGCCAGAGGCCAGGTTGAGGCGGCGGGCCACGTTCTCGATGAACTCCTTGGCTTTACGGTGGTTGTCCAAGCCCATTCTCTCGGAACCGTCCAGCATGAACACCAGGTCCACGGGCCGCATTACACAGCCGGCGACGGCCGGTTCTACAACACACAGAAAAGCATCTTAAAACCTCCGTTTTTATCCTCTTCCTGCTGCGTCACAAAACATGCCGATCGGCAGGATCCTTTGCTTGAAACACTTTTATTCGTTGATCATCAGCAATTTCCAGTCTCAACAGGAACAAAGTACATTTCTCTGTCTGCTACCAACATGCAAAGAACACATGCACCGATCAAAGCCATCTATTGCACAGCAGCTCCATTACCATTGCACTGACCAAATAACAGTGACAGGCTCAAATACAGCTTTATGTGAGGCCGAATATTTCCCACGTTTCCATCGGATGAGTCAGAGAACACGGAAACTCTGTGGCCATGGGTTTGTGCAAACAGCATGAGAGAGTGACTCAGGATGGAAATGAGGCTTCAGCGAGGACGTCCTGCCAACACACGACTTCCACTTTCCATAAAGAGGGTCGATCCTTTTAGTATAGCCGATGAACAGTTCATGCAGTCCAATGTCAAACTATTGCACTATTAAAGAAATGCCCTGTGTCGAGACCCGGATCGCAGCAAGCTAGTGAAACATAAAATACGCTAATACTGAGGTAGCATTGTTAGCATGGTTAGCAGAGTCCTATGGCTTTATCTGGGTCGCCCGTTATGTCTTGATAGACGTATTTGAACGAGTCGATGAACAGCTGGGTCCATTGCTGTCTGTCCTCTCCCCGGGCCAGCTTGGCCCGCTGGGCCGTGTACGCCATGGTCGCCACGCCAACCCCATACTGCTGCTCACTCAGCCCTTTCAGCAGGTTGGTCACAGCCTCCAAAGAGGTGGGGACCAATGGGGGGCTTCCTTCCTCTGCCAGTGGTCTCCAGGGGGCGTGGCCTTGCCCCGATGTGAAGCCCCCTCCTGCAACAAGGGGGCGTAACGACATTGTGGGCGGAATCCCACTCACACCTTGACACCTTGAATAATAGCATCCAACATTGAAGCTACTATCGTGGGGACAGCGTTTCAGTGAGACTTCGGACATGTGTTGCTACTCTGGCGCATGACAATACAATTCCCAATCTGTCTGTCTACCCGACTCTTTGATGTGCATCATAAAGAAAAGGAGGTGTCAAACTCAGTCGCTCAAGGGGCCAACATTTTAATTTCATTCATTTCCCTTTAAACGCATCTTTTTGTTGGCATGAATTCAAGGAGATGCACTTGCGAATATGTGGCCGAAAGCTCAGGGTAAAAAGCAGGCCAGATAAAATGATAGAGAGGGCCCCCAGGCCTTGAGTTTAACACCGCTGAAAAAGGAACCATTTATTCCAAGATAATGTTTTTGGTAAATGTATGTTGGTGTCCATGAGGGGGAAGTGGTTGCGACTCCAGTTCAGAGTCAACAGGAAGAAACATCTTAAAGATCAAGCAAGGCTTACCTGTCTTACAGGGCAGGTCTGGGCACACGGTGATCGGATCTGAAGCAGAACAAGAGTTAGTCCAGCAGGGGGAGCTGACGGCTGGTCTTGTCTCAGAGAGTACCTGGACAGAGCACGGTCTCGATCTTGCTAATGAACTCGTCAGCCACCAGGTCGGCGAAGCGCTTCATGCCCATGACTCGGCCGTCCTTCTGGCAGGCGATGCTCTTCAAGCTCTCGTTCTCCTCGATCTGATCGAACATGTCTCCGATGCCGATGGCGCTCACGTCCACGCCGTCTCTGCATCACACGGTCGACAGCTTTAACGTCACATGACACGCAGCCACGACGGCGTCCGCGGTACCTGCACAGGTAGGTGAGCAGCGAGTCGTCATCTCTGGGGTCGAAGCGTCCGTCGGTGATGACCACGACTGTGACGTTGGCCTTGGCTCGACGGCTGTCTCTGATCAGGTTGTCGTAGGCATATTTGAGGGCAGATGGAGTCCATGTTCCTCCAGCAATCCACTCCAGGCGCTTCACAGCATCCTGAGAAGACGACAGGTCAGCCACATCAACACCTGTGGTTCTGTTCTACTGGCTGCAGACTGTGGTGAGACCTTGAAAGCAGATAGAGAATCGATCTTGGGGTCATCGAGACGAATAGCCTGGAACGTTCCACTGTGACTGTACTGGACCACTCCCACCCTGGTACCTGCAAACCAACACAACATGGATTATAAACACCGATTTCCTCGTGGGAGGCCTGAAGGCAATGATCCACACCGGTGGCCGATTTGGGGTCTTTGGCGAGGGAACCCAGTCTGTTGATGGTGTTGATGACAAAGTTTTTCTCCAAAGTGAAGTTGGTAAGACCCACTGACTCCGAGCTGTCGATCACAAAAACGATGTCCAGGGCTCCACACCGCTTCTCACAGTCTGCAGATAGAGACCAGAGTCAGATCTCGCTAGTCGTCACATCCTCAAAGCGGCGACACTCACCGCAGCAGCCACACGTTTCCCTGATGTAGTTCATGACGTCACATTCCTGCAGGAAGCAGACAAACCATTAGGACCACCCTTTGTCACGTCTCCGCGTATGATGGAAACGTTCTCACAGTGAGGCCAGGATCTCCCTCAGAACCAGGATCTCCCTGCAAACAAGAAGACAGGGATTTAAATTCTCCTCACGTCCTGGACAGTTGACTGAAGAGCAGTGAGACCTACCGGGCCACCAGAATCTCCTCTCTGACCTCGATTTCCGGGCTCACCTTGAGGCCCTGGTTCGCCCTGTGAAAGTGGGACATTATCACTCCGACAAGACACTGTGAAGGCACACGAGTGAGAGTTTCCAACTTACTGCCTCTCCAGGCTTCCCTTTATCACCCGGCTCTCCCTTCTGACCACAGTCTCCTCTGCCACCACGAAGGCCTTGGTTGCCTTTCTCGCCATCATCACCCTTTAACACAGCACAGACACTTCAGCTCGCTCCTAGAGCAGAAAAGACTATGAGTTTGTGGTACCGGCCGGCCTCTTGATCCTGGATAACTGAAGCCAGGTCTTCCAGGATCCCCCTAAGAGAAATCAAACGGAACCAGTCAGACCAAAAAATGTGAATGTTATTCTACACCAAACTCACCTTTGGTCCCACTGGTCCAGGCTCTCCTCTCACTCCAGCATCTCCAGGATCCCCTCTGGTGCCCTAAACACATCACCGCTTGCTAGAACAGCCATGTAAGTCATGAAACAAACAGAAGACCTACATTTCTTCCTGGCTCTCCTGCCGCTCCTGGAGGCCCCCTGGGCCCTGGAAGACCATTGTCCCCCTGAAGACGAGACATATACTTTAACAAAGATGTTCTCTTACAGGCAGAGAAACAGGAAAGAGCACCTTTGGGCCATTGTTCCCGGATTCGCCCGGAAGTCCTCTCTGTCCTTCTGGACCCATTTCGCCCTGAAACGGTGAGTCAACAAACCAATGTTTTTCTCACTGCAAATATTCTGGAGTGATCACTTCGACTTCATACCTTCTCACCCTTCGCTCCTTCCGGCCCTTGAGCACCTTTGGGCCCGTATTCTCCCCTTCTCCCCTGCAAGAAGCGCAGAACATTATAAGCAACTATAAACGCAACACCTCATGATGTTTACTGAAGGTGAATGTCCGAACCGGCTCCCCTCTGGCTCCCTCTTTCCCAGGAGTTCCCTGAGAAGCACAACACGCAGTTAAAACCATTTTAAAAGCGTGGGTCACATTTCTCAGCCGGGACGAGACTCACCACAGGTCCTTTTGTTCCCGGAGCGCCTGGTAATCCAGGACTGCCTGTCTCTCCCTGAGAAAGCAAAGATGCTTGACCTTTGTGACCATCACGTTTGAATTTTAAAATCTTGTTCTACCTTTCCTCCGTCATCTCCAGGAGGCCCAGGTGGACCAGGTCTTCCAGGTCGTCCGGGATCACCCTACAGAGTTTCATTTGTCAGTCAGTCAAAATGAATCATTTAAAACCTGACTTCAATGTATCTTTGCAGTAAATATTTTCTATTTCTTGGTATATTTTATTACATTATTAAACATTTAATTTACATAAAAAGCTAGTACCTTTTCTCCGCTGGCTCCACGGGGACCTCGCTCACCAAAATCTCCAGGGTGTCCGTCGGATCCCTGTCAACCATCAAGTACACAAAACTCAAGAGAGCAGACATGAGGTAGGATTACGTAGCCGGGCTTCCTACGTACTCGGTCGCCTGGATCTCCTTTACAGCCGGGAGCACCGATTCGTCCGATCTTCCCCTGCATGGCAGATGAAAAAGAATGTTAGATGATCAAGAAAAATTGACCACACATTGGCGCTACAAGTAGGATGTAGAATATTCTGTTGATGCAATAACAACCCAACGTTGTACCAATGGTTATTCCCACCTTCTGTCCGTCTGTTCCGTTGCGTCCTGGAATCCCGCCCATGCCCTGGAGATGGAGAACAGTTGAGAGGTCACACGCTCCTTCTCTATTTGATGAAGTTAGGTGAGACACTTGAAGAACTACTTGCCTTCTTTCCTTGAGTTCCGAGCTCTCCCTGTGGACGACCACAAGATCATCATTTAACGTTGGATTCTGACAAATGTTTTCCTCAATATAAGTTCTCACCTTCTCCCCCTTCAGGCCTGGTTCTCCCTACAGAGATCAGAAGCACAGGGTTAACGTCGGAACGTTCATCGCCAAGATATTTGGTGGGAGAGTGGCTTCTTACTTTGACGCCGGGCTGACCGATGGGACCTTCAATACCAGGGTCACCGGGACGACCCTTTTCTCCTTTTGGACCTGCGTCACCATTGTCTCCTTTAGCTCCCTGTAGGTGGGGAACAGGTGAATTGAGAGTTGTAATAGTGAAGAGATTTCAAGGGTGGATTGTCTCACCTTCTGCCCTCTAGGTCCTCTGGGTCCCTGAGGTCCTGGTGTCTCCAAGCAGGACACTTTGTGACACTATTGACAGAGGATCAAGAGAACTGTTGGCGAAAAGATCAACCATGTTGCCTTGGACCGCTGGAGCTTTTCTTACCTCGGAAAAGGCGATATGTTTCTGCAAGGACAAAGCAGACACAGTCAGATGACTCGCCAGTGCTTGTGAGTGTGTGTCATTGTGTTACCATTGTCTTGATAATTTGGTCGATGGTGTCGACATGGATGACAGGTTTTCCTGACTTCAGATCGACAGCCATGTATTCCCTCCTGTAAACTTGAGAGGGCGAGTTGGCAATCTCCTTCAGGCCGTGCTCGTCGATGTTGTCGGAGGCAGCCACCACGAACAAGCGGATGCCTTCGTCTCTGGCCTGCTCTGCCGCTTCCTTGATGCCCCCGCACGGCTCCCCGGTCACATGGCCGTCAGTGATGACCACGGCGAACCGCAGAGGCTTGGGGGTCTTGCGTGAGCGCAGCATTTGATCCTTCATTTTGGTGAGGGCGCAGTCAATATAGGTGCCTTTGCCCAGGTACACGATATTCTTGAGCCCCTGTAAAAGTAACATTAAGAAATGGAGAAGTCAGGGAAGCTCAGCCATGGCTTTTTGGTCTTGACAAGAGTTCTTTTGTTTCAGTGTGACAGAGTTGTTTAGCAGGGTAAGGACAATTAAGGGCCCTTCTTCCAGATCTAGACAGGAAGGTCCTCTGTTCCAAACATTCATCCGGCAGCTATTTCTTTCAGTCACCACCCAAAATTGAAGATTGACGGGTGAATCTAGAGCACCTCAGCATCACCTTCAAATGTCCCTAACCTTGCAAAACACCATTCAGCTTCGCCCAAATCCCACGAATGTTGGCTGTCGTGGTGTGTTCTTTGAACTTACATCGAGGAAGCTCTGCTTGTCTCCGATGCTGCTGAACACTTCCTGCGTCTGGGAGAAGTGCAGCCCTCCAATGTTCCAGTTGATGCGCACCACTTGTCGTAACTCTGTGTCCGCCAGTCGGTTCACGAAGGTCTCAGTGAAGAGCTGCAACACCGAAGACTCCCAGTTAAAGACAATGTGAGGGTGAGTTGAAGTTAAAACAACGGTTTAAAACAGTGACCTTGATGCTCTCCACCAGCGCTCCGGGCGGCGGCTCCTGCAAGGCGATGGTCTCGGAGGTGTCGATGGTGAAGTAAATGTCTATGGGACAGTCGTGTTTCTCTGGAGAGGAATGAGATGTTCAATGCCGACTCAGTTGATCTATGAATGCAAGGATAAGCTGGGAAACTTACGGGAGCACTCAGCGTTCTGACCGTAAGTCACGGCTGCCGAAAGCAGGCACAATCCGAGGACCTCCAGCACCCACATCCTCTCCTTTAACTGCCAGAGAATTAGCAAAATCATCACTTGCAGCCTGACTTTAATATCACGTCAGGCTGCAATTGAATGTTGCTTGACCTAATTTGGATCCGTGTAAAAGTCAAGTCCTGTGGGTCAAACCCAGGTCACCACATTATATGGCATGATATTGTTGGTTAGTGGCACTTAACACCAGTCGCACTGCAAGTCCCATCATGCACTGCAACAGCTCTTCTCATGAGGTTTAAATCAACATAACATATTTCTCCGGTATGAATGCTCTCACATGGGTCACCAGCGGTTCAAAGGAAAAGGAGCCTGCAATAAAACTGCTAAAATAATTTTCTCAATATGGCCAGGTGAATGACTAATGTTCTATTAGACAGAAACAAGTGGCCGTACATTAGCTATTTGAATCCAAAGCCAATAAAGAAGTTTCACAATCATTTTTCACTGCAGCGCATTTTTGGTGTAATTGATATTTATCATTTTTTACTGAGTGAAATATATATATATATATATATATATATATATATATATATATATATATATATATATATATATATATATATATCTTTCGCCTCTAGGGGGAGCAATTACTGTAATTAAATCTGGAAAAACATCCAAAATGATTTATTTAATTCCGGTGAATCAGTGTTTTTTATTCTGTCACATAGCTAAATTGAAAAATTGTATTATTGCATAAATAAATGCTCACCCTGCGACACGCATATGCCTTTAAAAAGTCTGCTGATGCGACTACTATCAGTTAACAGATGTTTGGCTGAGAAGAAAATGGCGGCTGTTCTGTTATGTAATAGCATAAAGAGAATCACATGGACCCTGCTTGTTGTGCTTCCAATGACAAACAAACTTTGTTGCAGGGCTACATAAAAAGTCATGCATGTTTTGAAATTGCTTGAAGTACAAAGTCAGGCCAGGTTGGACCAAAGAGCAGGCCATGAAGAGGAGAGGAGAGACTGGGCGGTGCAGTGACGGTGTCTGAGAGCGCCATCTACTGGCTTCCGAATAAAGGTTCTGCCACTATGGATGTGTGATACTCCAGTTGGATTTATTTATTATTTATTGATTTATTCATCTTAAAATGAAAAACAAAATTGAACTAATACGTAAAAAGTTTGCTTATATAATAAACAACAACAACAAGAAGAAGAAGAACAACAATAATAATAATAATAATAAATATATGTGTTTGCAATAACCATGTTCAAATGTCAATGATCACTGTCGTGAACTCCGCCGCCAAACTGAAGTATTAGGTGACAAAGCAGTGTGTCAAATAACTTGACTTGAACGAAATATAAAAGAAAAGCAGAAGAAGAAAAAAAATCAAAGGCACTTTGTGTGACTCACTTTCAAAGATGCTATGGTTGCAATTTTGGAAACACTGACCTTCAATCGCAAAGCTGGCCGGACTAAACAGCCCACTTCCCCATACATGGTCATGTCACTCCCAATGTTTCGCCCCATATCGAAGTGGACTCGAAAAGCAACGCATAATGACAGCAGCTCGATATGTTTTAGAATTATGTGTCGTTCTCTGATGGCACTGAAGCACCACAAACCCAAACAGCCGACAAAAGTAAATAAGAATTAACTCACTAAAAGTCACTTTTAGAGCCTCGCATCACGCAAAAGAGGTAACCGATCATTTTAGCTACTCTTTAAAACCACAACTATTGTTATGATTCCTCGCGTCTGGCCACGCAAAAAAACGTGAATTTTAACGGGACAGTCGTTACGCGTGGCTCCCTCTAGCGGAAAGAGTGAATGCAACTGAGTTGAGGAAGCGTTTCGCCGCTGCGGCTCTTTCATTTAGTCTGTTTTTTCAAAAAAAAAAAAAAAAAAAAAAGCTTTGCACTCGGAGAACATGTATTTGAATAACTCTCAAATTAAGTCACACGAGTGGTCGTTTTGTTTTTGTGCTTTAGACATTGCTGAACAGTTTTGCGCGACAGTGAATGTAAGAAAATATTATCGAACAATAAAATAATTTATTGTAAATTGAATTCAGCTCACGGAACAATAGCGTGCACTATGTATTTGCCTCCTACCTGAACTTTTTCCGACTTGCAAACTCGGTAAACGTCTGGTCCCCGCCGTGGACTACCTCTTCATCTCAGCAAGAGGGAATTCCAGAAAAGAAAAAGCAGGACCAGGGGGGAGGAAAAAGTCCAAAAATGAAGCCCTGGATGTGCGTCCAGTTCCCGCAGAAGAGCCGAGGGTTCGGTCTCCTGCCTGGGTCCAGCCTCAGGATCGCTCTGGTCCCACCTACTCCGGGAGCAGAAGTGCGATAAGCGGCCACTTGGGGGCAGTGTGGCTCCGCGGGAACACGCGTGAGTGCGCGTGCACGATTTTTTTTTTTTAAACCGCATGTTTAAACAAAAAAAACAGGCGATTTTCGCTGGAAACAAGCATTAAATTGAAAAGTAATTAATTAACTTCCTGTCTCTGACAAACAAACATCTGGACTGAAAGAATTGTTTTCCTTCTTGCATCAAATGTGCTACATTCCAGCAGCTCACGGTCAAAAGTTATCCAGCTGCTCTTCTAAAGTCTGGAACATTCCAGTAAATGAAGAAAAAAACGCAGTTTGAACCTATTGCTTGACACAAGCCTTTAATATGGTATCATATAGGTAACAATTGAGCTGATCTATGGGAGTATATTGAAAACAATACTTGATCAGATTTCAAAAAAGTGTTCTCTGCGACTTGCCGATGTCTTTAATGCAGCTTCCGTGGAACCCAACGGAGGTGTATAATGACCTTGACTTGACTCCCTCTGTAGTGCTTAAAGGTGCGGTGGGATTACAGCCAACACATGTAAACCATGAGTGTGCACTGTACATTAACCACCGAGGGTAAATTGCTCTCACAACGTAGGTCCACTTCTCCCACCAATTAAAAACAACAGAGCGCCGTGGCTTCAGTCGAAGTCAGCGACACAACAAGACTTTTATTTCCTCCACTGATCTCCCACTTACAGAGCCATCAAACTGCAAAACACATTTAATGCCTTTCAGGCCCCGAGCAGAACATGTGGTTCCTCCCAAGGGCCTGGGAGAGGGTTTAGATCTCACATGTGCCTTCAGTCAGGGCAGAGTGGAAGAGGATGAAGAGCAGACCGAACCTTTGCGAGTCACCGGCGCGGCCCGTGCTGGTGTCTGGGGCTCTGGTTATAATTAGTAGCCCAGTTAGAGAGTTTACACCAAACACTAACACGGCGTCCGAGAGCTGCTCACTGTGTTTACATGCATGTAGGTGACTGTGAGTGACGTGGTGGGAGGTCTCCCAGAGTTTACACCACCTCAGCTAACACGGCTCCGTCACCACTACATTGATCTGAGCGCCGCATTCAATGGATAAAGAATCCCCTTTAAATATGCAGATGAAGGGCCTTCATGTTGAGAGGACGCCAGTCGCAGGTGATCCTCAAGATCAAGGGAAAGCAAATCTTTAAGGAAATAAATATTAACAATAATAAATGAGGAAACAAATCAGGATTAACTTCAGTGGAAATAAGTGGTTGTTATGTTTGGATTTAAAAATATATATTTTTATTTATGTATTTTGTTTATTTAGGAGAAAAGAGCATCATAAATACATTTTTGAATTTAATATTTTAAATAGGATATTTATGACTATAATATTTTTTAAAAATTGTGACAAATAGGTAATTCAGTTGTTGCCTAAATATACTTATTAAAACCAATATTAATAGTACAAATACATTAACTTAGTGAATAAGAACCTATAAAATAAATTGTGAAGTGTCAACACAGCATGGACAGCTACAAAAAATCTGACGCTTTCATTCACTACGATCTTTCTGATATCACTTTTTTAGTCTTTACATCTGGACTTGACTTGCTCACCTCCCGAGAGGCATGTTTTTGGCTTCAGTGACTCGCCACTACTCTGAGCTGCCAGAAGTTTTCAGCAGTGAAGAACGAGTCCCACATCGAACAAACGCCTGGTTACACAAGAGGAATCGAACTAATCTCTGATCAACGGTTGATGATCGACACATGACTTGAAGTAAATATGCTGCGCACATTTGTCCTCCACATGTGTGTCATCTTCAAAACGCCAGTCCAGAGATGAAAGCGGTTTACATACCAGCGAGATTAAGATTAAATAGAGCTCGGCTGGTTTCTCATGATGGGTTCGCATGTTATCAAAACAGGGTCGTCGCCATGGTGATGATGCACCTGAAGGTCTGGTTATGGTGGCTTCACAGCATCGTAAAAGGGGAGCACCTGTCTGTGTGTGTGTGTGTGTGTGTGTGTGCTGTTGACAACTGGACTGCTGAAGTCAGTAAGTTGGGACAAACCCTGGCTTACTGGAGAGGATTTCCCAGGACGACAGAGTGTCCGATGGGGACCCCACTGGAGGAGAATTGAATGCTCAATTGTTCAAGGATATATTTGTTTTGTTTGACCCAAATCAGGTATTGAAGTTTGATTTGAGAGGGCATGAGAAAGGCGAGTGGAAGTGGAGGAGGAGGAGAGGAGGACAGCTGTTGGCCAGAGTCATCACCACTGAGAGGTCGATCTGGCTGCCTTGGCTTGAAAAGACTTTTTCCTTAGAAAGAGAAGAAGGAATGATGGCGGGATGAGGAGGTGGAGAGCGAAGGTCTGCACTCTCTTAAACCGTGACTCATTGGAGAGGAATGACCTCCCTGCTTTTCTCGCTCACTTTCTTTATTCTTTTACAAGCGCACACACACTTGAGAAAGAAAAAAAAAAAAGAAGCAACTTTTATTTTCACATGGAAGAGAAGTCTGGCTTCAGGGAGTCGCTCCAGAATCATAAACAGCTTCACAAACTTCCACAGAAAAGTCACAGGAAAAGACAGGAGCCATCTGTGGAGCCAAGTGTGGAGCTCGTGAGTGACACTGGTTTATAATTCACTCACATCGAGATCTCGCTGTCCTGGAACCTTCACCAGATGTGCTGCTCTCACTAGGCATCTGAGAGTCGTTCGCTCCACACACACGCTACGGCACATTCAAGTCCATGTGCGGAGCTTACGCCACATACAGTGTGGAAAACTGGTCTGAGTGTAAGAAGTCCAAACCAAAGTCCTTTAGACGACTTCAAAAAAATAGGGGAAATTAAGGCTCTGCTTGTGAGCCAAGACAAATTTCTCCCACACAGAGTCGCACAGTCCCACATCACCCAGATAAACTCGCACACATGCTGCATTGCTGGAGGAAAACGCCCGGCGAATGATATGATAAGCAGCGGCGTCGCAGGATCTTCAACATTTACTTTGCAACAGGAAGATCTCTATCAAATTGTGGCGATGTTTATTTGTCTGAGCCCAAACACACGAGCAACAGACACAAGACCAAGAGGAAAAGAAGTTAAACCAAGTTAAGAGTAGAACCATCGCTCAGCTCCAGTGATCGTTTGATTATGTCTGCCGGTTGGACTGCAAATATTTTGCTTTTACGACATTGGCCCAAAATGTTTGCACACTGAGCCGTCTGGGTTCTGGTTCCCCCTCAGAGATAAGTACTTCCATCACCACACACTGAAACACAAAAACGCATCTGTTCCTATTCAATCTTTTTTTTTTTCTCCAAACGAAAAAGGTGCTCAGTAAAGCTTCAGGGCTACACACACACACTAAGATGGTGCAGTGCACATGCCAGGCCTGTGTGTGGCGCCAGGCTGCGCTAGCAATGAACGAAGAAGAGGGCATGACGCTCGCACATGAGGAGGAACCGCTCAACTACTTTGTAGATCAAATGTTTTTTAATGCCATATATTGTCAACCATCACAAACAAGGCTATGGATTAGCTAAGATACTGGAATTTGAATCTGACAGATAATGATCAACAAAACATTTTTACAGATTCAGGGTTTCACACCGACCTCAAGTGGCCCCCGAGCCACATTTATCTAAGCACATTTCTTCACTACTTTGATTCAGAAGCATGATTCAACAAAGACAGCTGACACAGTTTGGTGTAGCAACCTTTTATTGAAGGCTCTTCAACACCACTGAGGCCGATGATCCTCAGGTGAACATTCAGTATCTTGCTTTACAACAGGGCTAGCGGCTGATACGGAGACTAATAGCACCACAGGTAAAAACAACAGTGACGACTGCGAGTGCGTCGAACTGACCGTGGACGGGGTCTTAAGTGCGCGAGGGCGGGAGGTCAGGTTTTGTTGACTCGACAGATGTTTTTCTACCTAAAAGTACAAATAAGCTTGAGAAGGTTGGTGTGTTCTCAGTTTCTCACACAGTCGGTTCTGTGGTTTGACCCCGACAGGACTGTTTATATCAAATCTAACAAGGACATGCACAGAGAGATGATGTCACACATGTTGGGTCCAGCTGTGCGGCTCTCATTGGAACCAGGTGAGGGGCTGGTGGGCCTCATCTCCCCCCTCCGGTGACCGACCAGTGATGTCGGATTAGGTTTCCCGGCCATGTGGCGTTACATCATGATCAACTGTTGCATTGTTTTCTGTTGGCCAACTTCACTGGGTCAAATCAAATTGCATGGAAACTGTAAAGCCAGCATGTTCTCAAACATGAGTCAGCGATTTAAGCCTGTGCTGACCCTTCCTTTGAAACAAGTCCAGGCGGGCGGACGGTGAAATGCAGAATACCTGAGTTGATATCAGCTCATTGAAGTCTGTTTGGATGGAGCACTTATCAGTGGGACAAATTTACCCAGAATTCAGCCTCCCAGGCAGACGTTTTCCAGACTCTGCTCTGTCACAACAAGCTCTGACTTACAGGAACAGTTTGGGTTGTCGCTGTTGTCCTGGCAGGCTTCACTCGGGGTAGATGACTCCGACCGACATGTTTGGTAAACGGGTGAATACTCTTAAAGGGGTTAGATCTAAAATCACTGGTCCTGTTTTTTTGGGGGGCGTGGGGGACTACATTGACACCTTTCGCGACACTTTCTTGTGGAAGACTCCGTGGAGAAGCGAAGGGTAGTCTTGAACGCGGAATAGGTGGCGGTGGGCGTAGGTGATGTCGTCACGGCGCCCCCTGCTCACCAAGGTGCGCAGGTTGACCTCATTGACGTGCGAGCCGACCGTGATGACGTAGAGCTCGATGCCGGCATCCGCCACGTCGCGGACGCGCTTCTCGAGCAACGCCTCGGTGATGCCCTGAGACCGACCGTCGGAGAACAGCACCACCTTTCTCTTGCTGCCGGACGCGTCGCCTCTCCCGGGCAGGCTCTTCACGGCAAAGTCCAGCGCCTCCAGCACGTTGGTGCCGTCGTTCTGATATGCAGCGTTTTTGATCTGGCTGGACAGCAGGGTGTAGTTGCTGGTCAGGTCTTGCTCCATGCGGGCGGCCCGGCTGTACTGCGCCAGACCCACTCTGACTGAGACTCCTCTTTTCCTCTTGCTCGTCAGGAAGCGCTCCGCCAGTCGGTCGACAAAAGTCTGACTGGACTCAAAGTTCTTCTGACCCACGCTGGCCGAACTGTCCATTATGACCAGGATGTCACTGCTCTGAGAGAAGCTGACTGCAGAAATAAACAAAAACACGTTTTTACATTTACATTCTGTCATATAAAGTGCACTTGAAGAAAATGAAGACAGAGGAGAGCAGAGGTTTCTGCTTTTATATTCCATGCTCTTCGTACAAGGAAACAAGATTAACAACAAAGGCCACGGGCCACATAACACTGCATTAAGGGCTGCTAGTGGCCCTCAGGCCAGACTTTGGACATGCCCAGTCCATGTGTCCTGAGTCGGACTGGCTGCATTTCCAGTGTGACTCTGTAATTTCACGGCTCAATCTTATGAAAAATCCTTATCAAATTCCTCACAAACCATTTATGGAATATGAAAAAGAGTGAAAAAAAGACGGTGTCTTACTTGGACACTTGTAGTCGGGGCAGCGCTTATCTGTTCAGGCGGAAAAGAGAAGGACATGTAATCCAGTGGGGCTCAAGAGAAATGATTTCATGGGTGCAGACAGGACGGTACCTTGGCAGATGTTGGAGGTGAGGTTCTGCAGGAAGGCGTCGTCGAGCAACTCGGCAAAATTATCCAGGACAAAGGAGAACCCTGGTTTGGGGTCACTCTTGCACATCACGCTTCCGATCTGCTCCTGGTTGGGCTCACGGCCGTAGTTGTCCCTCACGCCTAAACCACCCACCTGGACACAGAGACAAGACAGGAGGTCTTCAGAGCAAGGCTGCAACGATTAGTTGACGTCATAAATAACGTCGACAACGAAAATTTGTCGACGTCAAAATCTGTCCGTCGATGCGTTGTGTTGCTGTTGGTGTAAACATACAGGATGGGCATTGAGAACTGGTTGTTATTGAGAAGCAGTGAGGAAATATCACATTCTGTTAATTTCGTAGTGTTCAGAAGTGTGGCTTTGTTTTGTTTGCGAAGATAACACGTCTTAAGGATGAGCAAACCCCTTCCACACCATCATAGGATGATGAAAGAGTGTTCCGTGTTTGGTCTGTGACACGACACTCTCGAGCTAACAGCTAGCATGTCGGTTATCATGGAGCTAACTTGTCGTAGGTTGTAGATGTAGTGAAGTGTCCTCGGTCTCTCCTCCTCCTAATAATAATAACCAGAACTGAACTAGGGAGCGACACGGAACACATCGTTTTAGATTATTATTCAAATAAGACCGTTTGATGTGGAAGTTGATCAGATATTTTATATGAGATACGTATATGAATATTGATGATTTTAAATTCTTATCAAGGACCAATAAAGAGCTCAGTTTTAAAGAACTGGAGCTCTCTGTCAACTGTTTTATGCTTCATGCTTCACAGGATTAATACATGTTCCTGGATTATGTGTCATTATTTTAATGTGCTTGTTTAATAATGTATGGTGCCTGAGTATCACAGTGAGATGATTTAAGCAACTTTAGGTTCAACAGAAATTCAAAACAGGTCCAAACAAAGGTCATCGCGATTAGTCGAGTAATAAAATAAAAAAATTATGAATAGATTAGTCGACAACGGAAATAAATTGACGGTGGGCAACTCAGAGCAGCTGCAGCAGGCTACTTACCCGGATGTCCTTCCCGCAGAGGACGTTGAGAGGAATCGGATCTCTTTTGATGTCGGAGCGTCCATCGGTGAGCACCAGAACGACGCGGTTCTCCTGCCTCATGAGCTTGATATTGTTTTCCAGAGCGAAGTCGAGGGCCTCGCCGGTGTAGGTGGCCTCAGCCAGCCACTTCAGATCCCTCACTGCCCTGAACACATGCAGTTGAAAGAGTGGTGACGAAGGCTGTGTAACTAATACCCCTGTGGCTCGTCTACATTTGCATCCCGCCATCACCCTGATTTTTCCACGCATCTGCTTTAAATCACCACTTTAAGTCAACTAGTTCCCAACAATCATCCGCCATCCATCTCCTTTTTCAGCCGTCACTCTGTTCAACCAGCCGCCCCAGCGTTACATCCTGCATTATTAAATCCTTCAACCAGCACATCCTTGCATGTTGTCGAGCTCCACTGTCAGAGTGTAAGTCCTTTCAACTTTAACAAGGATGTTAATCCTTACACAGAAAAAAGAAAAAAAAAACAACTGTGGCTTTCACAGTCTTCCAAAATGAACCTAAAATGTAGAAGAAACAGCACAAGCTGCGGCCAAAAACGAGTCTGGCTCCAGCTCAAAAGCAAAGCAATTGAAAACTTTGAAACGTAATCATTAGCATGTGGAATCCATCAGTCTTAAACAGGAAAAAAAAATGCAGAGCCAGAAACGCTCATTAAAAGTCTTACATTATGATGTGTAACATTTCCTTTGAGAGAAATGAAGCTGGAGTCAAACCCATACAAACAAAAATAAATGTTATGCAATTAAACACACTGGAATGAACTTGCCATTAAAAACAACAATGATACTTCATCTGCATGAGCAGGATTATTGCCTTTTCATTCTTAAAAGAATCACATTTAAAAAGGGTTTATGTTTCAAATATAAAGTGCTAGCACATTTACAGATGCTGTTAGCTGTTAGCTGAAGTCAGAGCTGGGGATGACGTCACAGTTTGACATCGGAACAGAAGATAGTGACGTCCACGAAAGCTAGTGGACTGTAATCCATGACGGCTTCATGAGTCGACTAGTCCTGACGCCATCATTCTCTCGAGAAACGTCTGAGGCTACATGACCACTGCCACCCCAAAACATTGAAAGTATGAGACCATTTCACTAAGGGTACATACCATTCGCTCCAAAATTGAAATTCAATCCATACACATTGTATTGCAGACTGGTCAACTAATCGTCAAGCAAAAACATAGTTAGTTGCAGCCCTAGTGTATTTCATTGATTTAAAGCATCTACTTCCTGTTTACATTCAGGGAAGCCATCTTGGATAAGGTATTCTCCGACTTTCCCACTTGGAAATCCTCTATCGGGGAGATGTCGCCGCGGGCATAGCTGGGAATTTCCCAATTCCGACCACAAATGTAATGCAGCCTAACATAACAAAAGGTAACAGCGCTTAAAAAAAGGTGTTCTTAAGTTGTAATGTTGTATTTATCCTCCACAGTTGGAAGAGCCGAAGGGCCACCACAAGAGTACTCTTTATAGTTTCCAGGTATTTTGAGTAAGCTAGATGCTAATGCAGAAGCTAATGCTGTATAGTGCTAGCACTCTGTAGCTAAATAAATGCCTGTTCATTTTGGGCTGTGAGACAAATACGATGCTTTTCTAAACACAGTCGTGATGACTCACTGTTTGAATTCGGCCAGAGTTTGGACGGTGGAGCCCAGCTGCACCACTTCTTGAGCTTTAGCACCGCTGTACTGGACGACGCTCACTCTGGACTCGTTACCTGAAAACTGGAAAGAAAAACATTGTTTTGTTTTTTTCCTCCTCCACAATTTATGCTTTCGTCTGTCAACATTTCTGTGCCTCCACCCATCCTGAGTAATTACTCCCAAACAGGA
Organism: Synchiropus splendidus; assembly: GCF_027744825.2. NCBI lineage: Eukaryota > Metazoa > Chordata > Actinopteri > Syngnathiformes > Callionymidae > Synchiropus > Synchiropus splendidus. Next base: position 9,844,984 of record NC_071346.1, on the reverse strand, counting down.
AGAGAGGAGTCATAGGAGAGACGTTAAAAATAATTAGCAAAACAGAAACATTTGATTCACATGGTCTATTTTTATGCGCTTCTCATGAGAGGGTTGTCCGACTCTGAGCTGAAGAACAGTAGTTGGGGATTTTCTCAAATCGAAGTCTTGTTATGGGAAACTTCTGTGCGAAGGCATGTTGTCTAGGCACTCCGGCTTCCTCCCACAGTCCATGCGAACTGATAACTCACACTGGAGGTGTGAGTGTGCGTACAACTGGTTGTTTATATGTGTGGCCCACGATACATAAGTGCAGGACGTCCCCCGCTTCTCACTGTAGGATAGGCTCCACCCCTTTCCACCTCCGCCATGAATAGGGAATTAGTTTTTAAATCAATCATCAAAATTCAACTTTTTTTTAGATACATTCATTTAATCAAAAATAAAATGTACTGCGTCTTTAATATTTCGTACAACAACCATGAAACACCTGTAATGTGACTTTCCTACACTCTCACAGCACCGGATACAGAACCTTAGTGTGAACAAGTGTGAAAAGTTTACGTGTATTTCCAGTTTAAATAGTTTACATGAGCGCTGCAGAGGCATATAAACAAGCCGCAGTAATATTATACTTGTGCTTAAAAAGCATTACCTTGACCTGCTGATCCTTCATGAGTCTGTCCACCACCATGATGATAAAATCTTTGGCAAGAGCAAAGTTCTGCGCGCCGATACTCTCAGAGCTGTCCACAATAAAGGCCAAGTCCATTGGTGCACATTTGCACTCTGAAGGAGCACAGAACACACAACATGAGGAGGGCAATGAGATGTGTATGAATCCACTGTTAGAAACGAAAACTCACCGCAACAAGCTGTGAAGGGACGGAAGAAAAATAAAAGACAAATGAGACGTTAATGAAGAAGAAACATTCTGCAGGACTCTGTTGGGCTAGAATGGCGGACATGTGGTGTTTGAACTCACAGCAGAGCTTCATGATGATATCCAGAATTTCACATTCCTGAGGGGAGAGGGGCACATAACTGTATAGCTGTTCAATGATAAATCAAATTATGCAACTAACAAAACACACGATGCAAAAAAAAAAAAAAAAAAGGTTGAGCAAAGAAAACAAGGTGGGTGCAGGAAATTGCAATGTGGGACCATGTGCTGAATATACAGATCACATTCAGAACAGAGAGCGCCGCAGCGGGAGAGTCCGGTCAACACGCAGGTTAAGAATTCAAAGCTAGGAATTGAGATGAAGACTCACATCAGTTCCTGGCGGTCCAGGAGGCCCTGGAGGTCCCTGAAAATGTGGAGAAATACGATGAATCAAGAGTTTCAATTTCATTCTAGCCTTTGACTCTGAAAGCATTAAACTGTTGCCGTTCATTATGGGAGTGTGTATGATATGTATTGTTGTTTTGATCCCACTATGAACATCATGAAATCATATTGCATCCATATGTAGGTTTGAGCCCTTAAGAGCAACAAGTATCAAAGGCAGCGCCCCATGTTCTGGGTTTTAATACCGATTGTTATAAGAAGTTGTATGTTGCATGTGTTTGCCTTAAAACCATAACAGTAGAGCTGGAGTTACATCTAGGTAACTGTTATCTGTAAACGTAATCCATCTTTAGCAGCTGGGCGGCCATCAAAGTTGTCTCCAAAACCCATTTTACTGAAGAAGGATGACTCGCTCTGTAAATATGGGTCTAATTAAGGTCTTCAGACTAAGTAGTTTTGAGCATCTTGTGAGGTTGAGACCTGGCAACCGTCCTGAGAAGGGCTTGTACACTGACTGGAGCGAAAGAAAGGGGCAGCCCCAGAAGCTGAGGCAGACAATGCTGGCTGATATCTTGAGGAGTTTTTATGAGTTATAGCTAGAGACAGTGATAATATTTTTTATGACATTTCCATGAAATCAGAGAGACTTGAAAGATCCCAGATTCATTTTGGATTTTAGACTCAAAAGAGTGGGTCACAGTGAAACTGGTTTTAAAAAAAGCAAGGCATGTCCAGACTAGAGCCTGGGGGTTGTTTGTGGTCCTCGATTAAACATCAAGCTATCAAGAGTCTCTTACATGTGAATTAATGCCAAACAGAAAAGGATGAAATCTTCATAAATAACACAAATATCAAAATACAGTGTGTGTTGTCTCTTCACATATTGACCATCTTGACCACTAGCTTTTCAGATCTTTAGCAGAATATATTTTACCTCATATGAGTAGAAAAATGTATAGGCACAATATCATGATTTATTTTTCCTCAACTCGATGCAGAAAGTTTTGTGAATTTTTGCCCGTCGTAATAGTTCGATCCCCATCACATATGTTCTAGTTGAACATATATCTGGACACAATTCAAAAATGTGCGTCGTCTGCTTTTAATGGTGCTACGTTGTACAGTTTCAGCTCAGGAGCCAAACAAAGACGGGTGGTTTTTCTTTTTTCTTTCGATTTTTACGAGGACAAAAAGCCTCTTTGTCCAAGTGGAGATCCCTTTCTGGCAGGACAAACTCCGAACCCTCTTCAAAACCCACGCCAATTCTGTGCACCAACATCTCTTGGCAGAATGAAAACCCTCCAACTTCCATTGCTGTAGTACTTGAGCAAACATCTGTTTTGTTTTAATGGACATTAAACTCGGTTTAAGAGCATTCTCCTCTCCCAACGAAATCGCCAGACTTGTCTGCAAATGTGCTCACAACAGACCAGAAAGACAGATGTGACGCGGGAACGAGAATCTGTCGCTTTCATTTAAATGCAGGATACATTTTTAAGCAATACTGTACTTGAAAGTACAATTCTCCTTCTGTCATGTCATGCTACGGCTCATTTTCAGGAAGACGGAATTCTTTCCGACGGTGACTAAAGCTTGCTCATTTTGGCCACATCTTTATGCCTCGTGGTTTAAAGTGGAGCCATGAAAACATTTTAAGCCAATGAAAACAAACACTTAGCTGTTTAACTGTACTTCACTACTTCTCTTTTAACTTCAATAATAATAATCAGCGACTCTTAGAGAAACCGGAGAGAAAATCTGAGGCAACTTTATATCCGTGTGAAGAAGAGCGCAGCATCTTCAAACTAGCAGAGCAGCGTCCGGCAACGAAGTGGGATACCGCTAAAGTGAGAATACTCTTCAGCACTTAAGGAAACAAAGTAAGACCAGACTGTACTTTTTTCCTTCCAGCTGTGGTCCAACAAATTTATGAGGACACGATTAACAACGCTGCTGTGTTTTCCGCTGTTTATCAGGTGATCATAGCAACGGTCGCCGCGTGAGCTCATCAGATCATGTCCCCCTCCATGCTTTAGTCTAACTGACAACATACTACGGGGTTTCAGAGGACTACAATAAAATGTTGTAATGAAGTGTTGTAAAAGAAAATGTACCAATGACCCCGGTGGTGGTAAGGGTTAGCACTGGAGCAGCAGTGAGTCTCTTCACGTTTGAAGGCCATCCAGACAGCATTCAAGAAGGGAGACAATTACTGTCTGAACTAACTCATTTTTCAGCAGCTCTTTCCCTCAGGGGTTAAATGATCTCTGTGCCCTACACTTGGGATACCCGTCCAATGAGGATCCCTCTTCTTCCCGAGCTTCTGAGTCTTTCGGTAGGTCATTCCCATGTCTGATGAGGCCGGAACATTAACATCACAGTCACCATTAATAAATGCACTTCACATTACTGTTACGTTCCGTTTTTATTTTGTTATTTCCTGTTTGTGTTTTCCTTTTCCTTTGTTCCCCCCAGCTTCATGGCAGCTTGTCCGATGATCAAGCCTCGTTGATCTCTAGACCAGGGTTCCAGTCTGCGGTGCCAGATGGTTGTTCCACGTCCTCCGGTAAAGTTCTGCTCGAAATCCGTTTCTTCCGCGTTCATTGAAAACTTTCTATTCTGCATGACGTTTCTGCCGCTTCCTACTTTTTCTTCTAGTTCGTTTTCTGCCTTCCATAGCCGTGTTGTGCGAGAGTTTTTTCTTGCTCGTGTCTTATTTTCTCTTGTTGGCTTTTTCTTCCTCGTGTGCATGTTTGAGTGTTCCGTAACCAAGCAGTTTTTGTTGTTTGGGCCTTGTGTGTGTATCCGAGTGCGGTTTTGGTTGTCCCTATTAGTTGGCTTGATAATAATTCGCCTCTTTTCTGTTTTCAGGTTTTTCCCCGTCCTTGGGTGTTTCCCTCGCTCCGCATCTGAGCCAACCATGACAATTAAACTCCATTTTAACCAGAACAGAACAAACCTAGCAAGCCCAGTTTTTATGAAGAATCTCATTGTGATCCCTTCTGTCTCCTAACCTGCACTCACACGCACTGCAACTTCGACATGGCATTCTTACCGGCTCGCCCTCAGGTCCACGGTGACCTTTGGCCCCCTTTGGTCCTGGAGGCCCTGGTTGGTTGTTCTGTGAAGAAAGAGAAAATGCGGAGTTAATGAGGGAGGCCCTCGACTGTTTATAAATCGGCCTAATTACAGGATGTAGATACTTTTCAGCGATCACATCATCATCCACCATGATCCAGTCGGGAGAGCTTTCGGGAGAATATTCACCAAACATTCAACATTCATTAACTACAAACAAGCTTGAGCTACACAAATAAAGTGGATTTTTCCAATACGTTAAAAAATAATTCAATTCTTTAATGCTTTTTTACCTCCTGCAGAGGGGTTTTCGGGTTGGCTTCGCTTTTACAGGTGGGAGATTACAAGGATAAAGCCCACGACAGTAAACAAGCCACACTCGTAAAATAAAACCTAATGAGGAGGAGGGGTCCACCGTGGAGTCTGGGCGGTGAGTGATAATGCAGCTTACATTCTCAGCTCAACCTATGGCCACATAAGTGAAAGGCAAAGGGGACTTTGCTTTAAGTGAAACAGGTCATGTATGTGTTTTTTTTAATATGAAAAATATATTTCTCTAGTTTTTAGACATAGTTTGATGAGTACCTACTACCCAAATTTCTTTATTTCACTTTCACAATATACTTCATTTTCTGCATTTTTAAAAAATCTTATACATGCAATTTCTGTGTTTTCATATTTACGACAGCGGCAGTCAAATCCTTACAACCTCAGAAATATTTGATATTAACAACATCTTCACTTACAGTTAAAGGTGACGGTTTTGTCCTATACTACTGTTGATATTGATTTTTTATATTACTAGTTTGTTTAGCTCCCCACAAGATGACTGTGTTTATTGTTCATGTAGTATGTTAGTTTTCCTATCATGACTATGACCCAACCTTCATTTCATAATATTAGGTAAAGTCATAGTTTTATGATTAAAATCTGCACTTATTTAATTGTGATCACAAAAGTATACATATATACCTCAATGATATCTTAAGATGATCTGCATTTTACAGATTATTTTTTAGGGATGGGGTATCCAACGCCAGGCTTGAGCACTCATAGAATGGCCACCAATACTCAATACTTACACTTTGCGGCATCATGCAGTTTTTCAATGTCAGTTTATGTCAATTCTGTAAAATTTGTATTTGTACTGCAAGAAGAACATACTGAGGAGCCTTGTTCAAATGACACCATATATGGAAACATCAAAAACTCAAAGTAACTATGAGTAATGGTAAGTATTCAGTATCTGTGAATACTCAAATGCAAGTACTCGTACACAACTTGTTTTGGAAAAATGGTGCATCCCTAGTTTTTAAATACATTGTTTTTCTTCTCATTTTAAATTATGTCAATATATATAGTTTGCTTTCTGTCAATTCTGTCAAGTACACTTTTGTAATATAGTGCTCTTGCTGTTGAGAAAATGTATTAGTGACCAACAACTTTTAGTAGTTTTGTGCCCTCTACAAAATAGTACTAGTCCTTGATGGTAAGTATACAATAACCAATGGGAGCTCTGATTGTTGAAAGATTGTTTCATTTTCCTGAAGTTGTGTTTTCAGTAAGTATCTGTGTTAATTACACAGCAAGGAAACACTTGGTCATGGCAAAGATGACAGATCACAAAGCTGGTCTGAAAATGTTTCGGAAATAAAAAAAAAAGACTCTAAACCCCTAAAATCTTTGAGGCATAGATCCACCATCAACAGCTGGAGCAGAAGAAAGCAGCTGGCGTACTCTGGTGAATTGGTGATGCCATTGCGAATAGAGATGAGACTAAGTCAGTTGCGCAAACAATTAATTGATAAAAAAGTTCCCACGGAGAAAAATGTAAAAAGGTTCGGTGCTTTATTAAAGTCATATGTGTTTTCACAGGATGTTTACGATTATATAACCCAGAACATGCCTGTTTTCAGCACAATCAGAACACCGATCCCTTCATAAAACGCCTTTAAAAAATCAACATTGTGAAAGCGTCGCTTCATCTGCCTCATTGTCAGATCGGATTTGTTGCGTGTGACGCAAATAAATTGATAAGGTGCCAGTTAGAATTCTCATGCAGATGCAGTCAGGGCAGGGGAGGGTGATTCTAAACACCTGGTTGTGAACACACACACACACAAGGTTTTTATTAGTGTGCATTCTTTTAGTCAGAAACGCTGATATATAGAACCAACTATGCATCACAGACACATACATGACCTGACCCCAAATTAACAGTGCCATATTTGACCTGACCAGATGTGGCTCCTTGTGAATACATACATCACCAGTAAAAGGTGTCATACAACCACGCAGAGGACCGGACTCCTCTGGCCTGGTACAGTTCCTTGTTTGGACTGTCAAAAGTTTTCTAATAAAAATACAGAGAAAATGAAAAAAAAAAAATGTAATGAAAGTCTTAGGACCGACACCGGTTCCAAAAACTTGATTGGATGATACGTCTCATGATTTCTGTTGAAACCGTCTGTTCCACAGTAAAGGCCCAAGTTATGTGAGTTGGCACTCATAGAGCTCCAGGGAACAATTGGCCGCTTGTTCCTGAGAATACGGTCGTTAAATCTATTAAAAAGACGAATCGCTGCATTTGGAATTTTTATGGATTCATTTTCCCACTCCGATTTAATAAAAGAATTATGTAGCGGTCACCATGAGAAAAAAACAAATGCTGTCAATAGTACAGAACCTGAATGCCACAGAAAAAAACGCTCACATCTCTGCTGGTTCATTTCATGATCAGCTGATAGTTGTCACATGTTTCATGCTTCTCTGATCATGACATGACAGTTCAATAGAACCAAAAAGAACAAAGACACTGAATACACTCATGCATATGAATCCAAATTATATTGATGAGAATCTTAGTAATATGTAATAGTAGCATGTTAACTTACCTAAGACTGACTTTTTTGGGGGTGGAAACAATTGTTAAAATGCCTACAAATTATCACAACAATACCATACATTCATTTAATGCAAACAGCGCTAGCATGTGCTTGTACATCCGGTTGCTGGTTAACTAGCATCTCTGCGCAAACAGCATTAACTGATCCCAGTTAAGATAGTGACGTCCACGAAGCTATTCTCACGCGTGCCTTGTCCAGATATACGTAACTTTGTTACTACAAAACCCACGAACACAACTCGAACGCACCATGACATTCTACAGTTTGGATTAGCATCACTGGTGTTTTACTTATTGTGTTCAGAGTTTATCTACTAAATATTGCTTCTCTCAACATTTTATTTGTGTCTCTACAGAATAATAGGGAGGACAGGAAAAGTTAGATACACGTTGGAGCGATGCCGTTTGTTAAACTTATACAAACAAATACTCATTTCATAAACAGATTGAATGATCTGCTGTCGTGATGTGCGTGGAAAAGAGCGACACGGTTCCACTCAGGGACACACCACACATGGAAATGCTCAACACGGACGTGAGCGCTGGACATACCAAAAACATGCATGTCAAACACACAAAAGTCAAGATCAATGGTAAACTGATCTGAGGCTGTAAATCCTAATCTTGGATGGTGTGGACTGGCCTCCGGTGCACTGATGACCAGATGAGAGGGAAGCACAAACATGTGCTGAAATGTTTAAGTCATGAAAGTTGAACCTTGAAAACGCAGTAATTTCAAGATAAACACGACCGAGCGAAGTCGGAGGTTAAAGTGTTAAAACTGGCACGCTATATAGACACACACACACACGAGAGAGTAATGGAGTTCCTTAATGCTCTGCTCATTTCCTGGTAGCCTTGACTACGACATATACACAGCTGCGGCAGCTCAAACTCTTGTCCAAAATGACACACAAAGCGCTCTTGTTTCCTTCATTTTTGAAGACATAAAGCCAATTTCCTGCGGACTTAACCCAACCAAAATGCTAACCGTGACTTTCACCGCAACGTCACCTTAAGGAAGTCTGCACCCTTCAGTTAAATAATTTATGATCGAGGTTATTCATTTTTGATCCCCAAAATGGATACAATGCTACTAACAGGACTGTGTGAACAGAGTTCGGCCCCCACTATAAAGAAATACCTCTCAAACACACTTTCATAGACATAAAAGGTTTCCAGCTGCAAACCAGAAGGAGAGGAAAGATGGATGGTCTGGGAGAGAAAAAAAAACATGAAGGAATCTAAAGGGAAGAATCTTTGAATTCTTCTATACAATCTAAAAGAAACATGATGTTTGCCAATAAAACAAGACTTGTGACTCATATCCTGTCGAGGGTTCCTGCCAAGAGCGGATTGAGGGGAGATCAAGTCAGATCTAGAAAGGGGAAGAAAAGTCAGACTCACATCAGGTCCGGGATCACCAGGCTCTCCATCATCTCCTTTTGGTCCTGGGGTTCCCTTACCACCCTGAAGTAGACCAAACACTCAGATGAATTTTGAGTTTTTATTTAAAGGTCTCAAGTGAAGTTGAATTTTAGAAACGTACCGGCTCACCAATGTCTCCTCTAACTCCGGGTCGTCCCTAAAACACAGATGCATTAGGACCAAAGCAAATATCATGATGATGAATGAGGACAAAAGAACTCACCTGGAAACCATTACAACCTGCCGTCCCGTTTCCTGGCGCGCCATCCTCTCCCTGAAACATTTACGGACAGCAGTCGTGAGGAATGATGATCTATGGCAGACATATGTGCCTCCACGTGTCCCTCGCTCACCCTCGGCCCCATAGGGCCTCTGTCTCCTGGAGAGCCTTTGATTCCTCTCGGTCCTTTAGGACCCTGGGAAACAAAAGAAATGGATTGATTGAGAACAGATATGTGCTCCGAGAGTATTGTTTTTGGATCCTGTGATGTGGGCTGAGAAGAAAACCAACATCTTCTCCTTCATGTTTTCAGCTTGTTCAGCATTTTTGGTGGATTGAAGTGCTTCCCAAACCTGCCCCACACATGAACTCTGATTTCTCTATCACAAAACATGTGTCTTCTTAGTCGAATGACGCCTCACCTCGGGTCCGGGGGCGCCTTCGTCCCCTCTGTATCCGGGTGGGCCAACCTTACCGGGTTCGCCCTGCAAAAAAAACGCAGTGATTTCAATATTTAAATGTCAAATAAATAATTAGATATAGACTTGAACTTGATGATGGATGCAACGCCTGGTCAAAGTCAAAGCAGAGTCCGGTTCTGTTTGAGGAATCTGCATGATGTAACAGCTGCTTGTCACAGCAGGTAAAATGAGGACAGTTCAGAGTAGTTGAACAAAGGATGAAGAAGAAGGCGGAGAAGGAGAAATGGGGTGGATGAAACCAATTTCAAAGCAAGAAGGCTGCAATGGGGGTAAAATATAATATGTACCTGCATGGTTTTGACATCTTTCTAAATATTTTAAAAGGAGAAAGCACCAAGAAACTTTTAGGGGTGTTTGGGGTCAACTTAAACTAGCTTTTATATGCCGGACGTCATTTGTTCCAGTAAGCATTTTCATTTTTGAGAGAGAGGGCAGAGACCTTTAAGAATCATATAAGAACCCTAAATGGAAATCCAACAACAAGCCCATATGATTCTCAACTATTAGGGACTGTAATTCACGTTGCTTGCACCAGAGATAGTTTGACTCTCCTAGCTGCTGATAAAGCTGGAAGCCATCCCTCACTCTTTGATCTAAGCTTGGAGAAGAGTCTTATTCCCATCGCAGAGCTACAGCCAGTAAATCCAATATTATCATATATTATTACTCCAATATTATTATTATTATTATTAGAAATGGATTTTAGATGTTGTATAAAGAGTTTCAGATTTGTGCTTTTCTTTCTCGTGAGGCTATTTTCAGCTGATTCCACTGGCCACCACTATGTGTCAGTGGAATTGACGCATCACAACCAAAACAATCGGGCGTGGCACACGAGAAACGCTTCTAAAGCTGAGCTGTTAAAATGAACTGTTCTTCTGTGACATCACCTTTTTCCTGGAGTGAGCGAGGTGGTCCAACTAGTCAGTTATTCCATGTTTTCGGATCATTCGTTCCTGATTAAAAGTGGAGTCCGCAGCACAAAAGAACCATTGAGTTCTGACATCTGAAGCTACCACAAGTGCTTGTAACGTATTATTATTATTACTCTGTCCGGAGCCTCGTTAAGAAAAACCGTTGCGAGGCTTTGGCTGTGAGTCTGGAGGAGAAGAACTGAGTCAGAGGGGAAAGTCTGAGTGGCGGAGTTCCCTGGAGGAGTTAACGGCTGAGTGAGGAGGCGGAGACGGAGTGGGAGTGAGTGGGCTGAGTTTTGGACGGCTGGTAAGGTACTTCCAAGCCAAGGTAAACTGCTTCATCCCTACTATGGAACAAACTTGGAAAAGTAGATACAGTTGAACAGCAAAAAAGAGAGAAGACAATAAAGGGAGCAATGTTATTAGAAAAGAAAATTGATAACAAAAATGAATCATAAGAAAATATATTTTGTTTGTGTGTTACACGAAAAAATAAAATCCATAGATTCATACATAGAAATTGTAATACATGAAAATGTAATGAAAAAAACAAGAAAATGAAACTTGAATTAAAAGATAATGAAAAGAACTATTTTTTAAAAAGTATAAAATATAAGAAAAATGTTATGTCACAACTATGCCTGTATATGGTAATAAGACGAGGAGGAAAAAAAAGCACTATTAGACATGATGGAAAAAATTGAAAGAAATGAGGGGTTAAAGATTACATTTTGAGTAAATGCATGTTAATTGTCAAAAGAAGTAACGTTTAACATTTTAGGATACAAATGAAGAAAGAAATACAAAAAAACGCCAGGAAGAATATTCTTCTATTGTTATAATTTAAACTGGATATGGCTTTAAGAGTTGTAAACACAACATTTTTTGTTGCTTTTGTCACAGGACAATTTTGGCCTGCCATCTAATATATCTAATATTATTAATGAATTGGGGGAGGAGAGGGTGAGGAAGATTCAAATAAATACAGAAGATGCTGCAGAAGTTTTCATGTGAAATAATACTTGACTCACAGGTTCTCCATTTCCGCCAGTCTGTCCTTCTCTACCTGGCTCTCCACGGGGGCCTGGGTCTCCCTGGCAAGAAAGAGAAACTATTGAGTCCTGAACAGAACAATGGACAAGTGAGGCAGCTGATGCCAAATTGTCATCAGTAGGAACTAGGGTATGATGAATAAAATGTTTTGGCTATTACTGAATGTGCTTTTCCTTCTTACCACATCTCCTCTTGGTCCCCTTTTGCCACGTAATCCTTGCTCACCCTTTTCACCTGGGGCTCCCTGCAAGAAGTTTTAAACGTTGTTGGTATAAGACAACAAAGAATTATTTAAACTGAATCAGTTTACTCGGTCGCCAGGCTTTCCGTCCGCCCCAGGAGGTCCCTGAAAGAAGCAGAAATTATCATTAAACGTCAGAGTTATTTAAGATAAAGGCTGGGATAGTTTGATACATACATCATCTCCGCTCTCTCCTTTGTCACCGTCAGCTCCTCGGGGCCCCGGCTCACCCTAACATGATACACTATGTTACAAACTGACACGGTTCTCTGGCTTTTATCAGTCCTCTGTGTTAGTGTGGGCGATGATTTACATTGGGTCCCGTACGGCCGTAGTTTCCTGGCCTTCCTGGTTCGCCGTCTCTCCCAGTATCTCCCTGAAAAACAGACAGATTCGCTCAAGACAAACGCTTCAAAGTCTATAGAATTACAGTCTTGGTTGAACACATTTTACCACAAAATTATTTGGCCATGTAAAGTGTAAACATGACGTTAAACACAGTGATACAAAACAACAATAACAGGTTTTCTCTTACTTTCTCTCCCTTCTCTCCATAAGGACCGGGGTCTCCCTTTGGGCCCGGCTCTCCTTTCATACCCTGGAAGCAAAAGCAGTCAGTGCTTGATCATAAACAGCTGAGGCCACTGTATCTGTCCACACATGTGTTTGTGCGCCACATGACCATATAGCTTCTTTTAAACAATCTGACAGCAGAGAATGTAAACGGAGCCATGATTCAGGAGCGAGCTACTCCAGGCTCGGAGCGGGAAGTTGTCGGCAGTGACATACCTAAACACACAATCGAAGCTAATGGCTGACGTGTAAACAATGAGCTTGACTCACTGGCAGATACAGAGGAGACTCGTCAGACCATGTAAATACATGGAGGAGAAAGATGAAAGAAGTGATGAAGCAGCAGAAACACCTGCAGAGCTGATGCGTGGGTGCCATGTCAAGATCAAGAGTTTTGACTCACATCTGATCCCGGGGACCCTTTGCAGCCAGGAAGTCCAGAGAAACCAGGTTCACCCTGTGGAGGACCACGGACATGCATGAGAACTACAAACAAGAATAGCTGAGCCATCATCATCACTCACCTTGCGCCCATCAACTCCGTCATTGCCCCTGTAACCTTTGTCTCCCTGTGAAGCAGAGAGAGATTCACTCATATGTGCTCAAAGGGATTCAGCTAGATCTAAAAGCGGACACTCACCTTGTAGCCTTTGTGACCTCGATCGCCCTGCAGGAGACACCAGAATCAGCATACCTCAGACTTTATACATAGTAAACTAACTCAAGTGTAACTGTACCCTTGTACCGATGCCACCACGGTCTCCCTGCAAACAGACAAATAAGACATGAGAATGAAGGTGGATTTAAAAAAACACTTGACAATTTACATTTTTGAGACACACAACAAAGCAAGTAGCCAATAGGTGACACCCTTTTTACAATAATAATTGCTATTGGAGAAAGAAACTGGATGTCCACTCCAGTTTTACCTTCATTCCGTTGTAACCATTAGGACCAGGATCTCCTCTACTGCCCTGAAATACAACAACAAAAATCCAGTGAGCAAGGCAACGAGGGTTCAGCGATTGCAATAGACAGTGCTGTTACTGCAGGAGACCTACCATCTCACCAATGTCTCCCCTCTCTCCAGGCATGCCGGGTCTACCAGGCTCTCCCTGTAGAGCAGCAAAGTACCATGAATCTGCATGGACATTTGAATGTTTGCTTTGTTTAATCTCACCCTTCCGCCTGTATCTCCATCTGGTCCTCTGGGTCCTCCTTTAGCCTGCAGGTCAAGGGTTATTAAGCACTCATGCTCCGTAACAATATTAATATTAGAACCAAAAGCAGTTTACTTACGTTGCATTCAAATGAGCAGCACTGAAAAAGAAGGATAGTTTGGATTATTAATCATCTTTTAGCAACGTCATCACACACGCAGCAAGACATGTAGTGCAAGAATGTTGCATATGAAAAGTGTTATTTAACGGGTCTATTGTGCAATATTTTCAAAGGCTTTCAAACAAAAGGTTCAGTCTGATTTTGGAGATTGTAGTTAGTATCACATCATATAACTGTTTAATTTAATGCATTTAAAGCTTTTCTTTATATAAATAACGTCTTCATTTTCAGGTGATCCATAGCTTTGAAGCAGCTTTATTGGTGTCTACAGTTTGACTTCCAAACTATTGGTTCCCATCTATAATTATAAATGGTATATGTCATTATTTTTATGATCTAACTTATCTTTTAGCTTCAATACTTCCAGAGCAGCTTTAACAAGTATGCTAGCCAGCTGCCCACATTTCCAGTTGGTGGGTTAAATACTGGAAAAGAAAAACAAAATGGATCCACCCTTCAAACATTTTTTCCCCCAAAATCTTGTTTGCATTGATAAAGACTCAAGTTCCTTTTTTAAAATATATATATCGGTAGCTAATTCCAAGAAATTAAATAAGTGCGTCGTCTGGCAACATGCCATTATTACTGATAATTACATTATTATTATGTTATTGATCATGACATTTTTTTGAATCAGTAGCTGTTATGATAAATAAAGTTAGGATACAAACACGTGCTATAATAAGCTTCATCTTACCACATCCTTTGTTTGGTTTGTCTGTAAAGAGAAACAGAAGCAGATTATTTCACAAGGAATGATAAAAAGAAGGAAGGTTTTATGCTTATATTGACAAAGTCTGAATTTTGAAAAAGAAATAAGAGAAGAGTCTTACGATCATGTCGATGATGGTCGTAATGGTTCCCATCTTGGTGGCTCTGGTGTCGTCTGCTGCTGTGAAGTTCTGTCTGTAGCTGGGGTCAGTGGCGATGACTGACAGTCTGGTATCCTGTTGGAGCACAAACATTATCAACTTCTTGAAATATGTTCTTGTTTTAGGGAGAGGGATTGTAAATAAAACAGTTATTTAAGTTTTATTGTAGTATGTATAAGCTATTCTGCCATTCAATGCCATCCATCATACAAGCTTGAGCAGCTATTTGGAGGCAGTTTTTCACTTTAAAAACACCCACTCCTCCTACTGTCAAAAGACTTTTGCTATAGCTTTTGAGTCAATCTCTCTTGAATCTTTATAAACCACTCAACAGTGACAAAGGCAGGTGGACACAAGAGTGCACGGTGGAGTAAACTGGCACCTTAATGAACCAAACTTGTAGAATATATCGATGTCGTGTTGTTGCACAGAAGTGGGCATTGCATGCATACATGTCTTGCAGCTGATCAATGAGGTCCTTGGTGAAGCTTAACATCTCCAGACCCACACAAATTCAAGAAGACTAGATTTTAAACAGCACTATTTTAAAACTCTGTAAATGAGAGTGGCAACTGACAAAGCTTTTGCTGCAGCGTTTTAGATTTGTGTTTGAGAGATTGGTGGTTTGTGCGTGTATACCTCCTGATCAGGTGAGATGGCGACAGCGAACACTTTAACACCATGATTTTTGGCTTCATTGGCCGCCTCCTGCACTCCTCCACAAGGCTCCTTGTAGCCAGTGATGGGATGACCGTCAGTGACCACCACAATGTACTTGTTCTCATGATAGTGAGACCCTCTGCGCACAAGAACACTCATTCAGAAGCCACTCCAATCATTGTAATTTTTGTTTTGTGCTCTGGTCTTACCCCATGAGCAGCTGTGCCAATCCCTCTTTGATGGCACAGTCGGTGTACGTGCCCCGGCCGATGAAAGCGATGGTGTCGATGTCCTTCTTCAGGGCCTGGCGCTGGGATTTCATGTCGCTCAGCTCTCGAACTAGAACCACTCGGTCACTGTAGTGCAAAGCTCCAGAGTTCCACGTCAGTTGCCGGTCACATCGGTGGCGCCTAAGAGGTTAAAGGTCAACGTCACATCATTCCCAATAATGGAGGATGCACATATGGTGGCATACATGTCTTGCAGCTGATCAATGAAATCCTTGGTGAAGCTTTTGATCTGGTCTATGTAAAAGCTGGGAGGCTTCTGTCTGAGGGCCACGCTCTCAGAGGTGTCCAGCACGAAGAAGAGGTCAACAGGGCAGTCTGCAGATGAAAAAAAAAACAACAACACGGCATGTAGTCAATACGTAGCACCAGTGGTGGGTGGCACAATTAATGTCAGGTAGGGAGGTGGTACCGGGTGGGTGATAGACAGAATACACCTGAGGACATGTCGTTGTGCTACTTTGCAAATAACAATGCAATGCAAGAATGTTGACCGAGTGAGAGAAGCCAAAATATGAAGGCAATGCTGGTGTCTGCAGCTACCATCATTATCATTGGTTTAAAATGGTAAAATCCAAGGTATTTCTGAAAATGTGTCATGATTATACATAAAGCTGATACACACCTGCTACTGTACAATTATACCACAACACATAAGCATTCTCAAACCAGCAAAAAAAGGTTTTGAAAAATAACAAAAAAATCATACTGATCAGAATCAGAATCAGAAAAAACTTTAATAACCCCCAAGGGGCAACTAAGGTGCAACAGATGGAAGATGGGAAACTGGCTGTTGAGGAAAAAAGTTTGTTATGAGGCAGAGTCTGTGGTGAAGGACGATAGTTTATGTACAGAGAGGCTCTATGCTTATTACATTGTTCAGGACAGTCCGCTATCAAATTCAAATTCATTCATTCAAAAACTTACTAATACAATTGTGATTTGTGAGCATAATATCATACATCACAAAATGGCAACCTTCAAAATAATCAGTCATTTTGAAGAGCCAGTATATAAAAATAGTGTTATATGATATAACAGGTGTGAGAGGTAACATGGTTACAGTCTATGAAGTGGTCATTATGAATCCCCTGCTGCATCTATTATAACATGTATCCAGATATTGTGGTCAGCATGAAACCAGATGAGCCTCAATGACTTGACCAGTTGTTACAGACAACCCATTTCACTAACTCACCTCCATAGATCTCAATACATTCAATGCAGTACAAGCATAAACAGCGCTGCCGGTGGCCAGTCAAAGAAGCGCAAAAGCAACACATGCAGCAGGGAACCATACATTGATGAACATACGTCACGTGCATTATGTGGATTTATTTGATTTTTTTTAATGAAAAAAACAAAAACAAAAACAAGGTACTACATGATGAAAAGGTGAAGTATATTGTAACCCATAACAGTTCTGTGCATTAGCAATGTGAGTCCCCATCTTTCAGTTTCCAACCAGTTTGAGTGTGGGCTGCATCACAGGCCATCCATTTAAGTTGTTTACTATATTTGATCGATTTTCATTCAACATAGAAGTAGATATAGGCACAGTAAGTCCTGATTTAGCATTACACATCATAGCCCCAGTGGATACAGTGATTACTAAGTCACAACAAAAACACTTATTTGGTTACATACCTTTACAAACATGAGGAAAAGAAGAAAGTACTTTGACAGTTATGTATTTTTTTCGGTTATGTAAGACACGATTGTGGACCTTCTGCGTTACAAATTACCTAAAGTGTAAGAATGATAGGTGTTTTAAAAGAAGGAAAGGCTCCATAATAAGAAACTGAAAAGTGGAAAGACTCACCCGTAAATGCTGCCCTTTTTGCCGGCACTTGCGCCCCAGCCAGGAGGACGCACATCAGCGCCAGGAGAACTCGGAGAGTCTCCATATTTCTGCAAAAACTGCTGAATAACAAAACCAGCTAGCAGCCCACGAGGATGCCCGAAGAGCCCGCAAACCCGACTGCGCCGGCCGCCCAAATCCCGTCACCTCGGAAGCTTTAAAAACTATTCGATGAAGTTTTATTCTGACGCAGCGCTCCGCCGCAGTTAGTCCGAGGCGAGAGCCAGAGCGCGCAGAGCGGAGCGGGGCCGCGCAGAGGAGGGGGGACGGAGTTCGCGCGCATTCGCTCAGGACGAGGTGGCGGGAGCGCGCCTAGATGAGCCGTTAAGGCGCATCTCCTGACTTCCTTAAAAGGCTATCTGCGACTTTTTCCAAACATCCGTTGACCTTTTGTTGTAATCAATGCTTTAGTCTAGGTTTACTTGGGAGATAAAAGAGTTCTCGGGCACAAAATACATGTAGACTGCGGCAAACACACATAATGACAAGCAGCTGCAGCATCATGAGATCATTTTTTTTTTGTGTAGAAGAATTTTTCTGAAGAAAAAGGAGGAGGGGTTTCATTACATCTGGTTCACCTCGGTCCATGGACCTGACGGGAACATAAAAAAGTTTTTTTTTTAAGGTGGGGGCTGAGGTATGGAGGTGGAGAATAGGGGTTTTACGCCGGTTTCCACCGGTAACCTGAAGGGAAACAGCATCATCTAGCGGCCCTGACTGTAGAGGGGCGTCTTGTTTGTGGGAGGAGGCTGGAAGCCTGGATTTGGCAAGGTGTTGGTGTGGGAGGATGTTCCATGGTTGTTGGACAAGTGAAGAGTTGGACTCAAATTTTCCACTGAGCTCACGTTTTTTCCCCCCCAGATTCTGAAGAAACATGGTAGGAGGGCTGAAAAGAGGCACATCTGGCAGTGATCTGGGTTTATATGTCAAGCGCTCATTGTACATTGTTGGCAGTATCAAAGTGTGTAGAAGTTCATCTACGATGCTCATTACATATTTCGGGGAGTCGTTAAATTTCAAGTTCACCAAGTTCATCATGCAGCTGTGGTGAAGGGAGCAGAAGTCAGAGGTTTCTTGCTGCATGAGGCTGGCAGGTGTGAGCTGACATCACTGGGTGATCTCACACTGAAGCCAACAAGCAAAGGAAACGCGTCATGTAAAAATTGGTTCACCAACATGTAGAGAGGTATTTCCAGGGAAGGGGTCTGGTTTGCGTCCCGGAGGCGTATTCTGGCAAAATGACTTTCTGCAGAATCACCGGTGTTTCTGAGTCAGACAGAAAAAAAAGAGACTTGATCACTTCAGTGTGTGCGTTAGCGCAGTGTTACTTCAGAACTTCATTGTCTAGGACTTTAATTGAGAAAGTGTGACCCAAAAGTTGCAGCACTAGACGGAAAGGGGTTTTGTTTTTCACCAAACCAAAATATGTAAACCAGAGCAGATGGAAGGGATTAATCTGGATGTCATCATGGCTGCATGTGGAGCAGAGTCTGCTTCAGATGTTCTAGACAACAGCCTCACAGACAGGAAATGGTGGGCTAATCAAGATTCTCAACCACGCCGATAATGACAGGAAAGGGGAATGGACATCTGATGCTGGTTCATCAGGCCTGCTTTTCCTAAATAATGCGTCATAATAATTCCTTTAAAAACACAAACAAAACATTTCATGAAAATAAAATACTCAAATAAAATAAATTAAATATTAAAAAAATACATTTCCCAAGTGTAACAGTGAAATACTGCCATCTAGCGTTGAGGTAGTGTAAACGTGGACACACAGCAAAAAGACTGTTGCATGGAGCAGCAATCTGCCCCGATCAAAACGGATGTAAGTAGATGTGTATGTCATCATTTGCTATGTGGCTCAATTAAAACTTATCTGGGATCGCCCTGGTGTCTCTGTGCATGATGTGCAAAGAAAACCTGCTGAAGAAGTCAGGTGAGATCCAAGTGAGGCGTCCGCAATACTTCCTATGTGATGAGGCAGCAGCTCTACTCTCACTCCCAAGTGGTCGGTTGGGCTTCTCACCCAATTTGAAATAACCTGTCAATAGAAACACAAGTCAGCAGCTAACATTACAACCAGAAATATCACATACTGTCACTGGTTTGATACCTACCTAGGCTGTCATCACCATTTCGTAACACCAAAATAATGGTGTATATGTATCAGACATGGCTACATCCTTTATGGTCAGTGATAGTTAAGAAGACAAAAACATTTCCTTGATTGTTTAATGACTTTTTAAAAATAAATTTTGCTCAGAACAGCGTACCATACAGTACCTCACCAAAATTGTCTCCATCATAGAACTGCAACAACCATGACATGAAACCGAGTAAAAGCCACTTCAACGCGAGTCAGTCCACTTAACGTTGATTGCTAAAAAAACAGAAGGAGCCTTAGTTAGCGTGAAGTCCGTCATGGGTCCATTAAATTGTATGCCTAACTCATGTTGGAATGACTCTTCAGGTGCCTCCTCAGGTGGTTCAGGCAGGTGTAGGTCTTGGGGCAGATCTGGCAGTGGAAGGGTCTGACGCCAGAGTGGTTTAGCATGTGTTGCTTCAGAACACTTCCGTCAGAAAATGCTTTCCCGCACTGGGAGCACACGTATGGTCTCTCTCCAGTGTGCACGCGCATGTGCACGGTTACCTTATGTGCCATGGTGAAACCTTTTCCACACACGGTGCACTTGAAGGGCCTCTCTCCCGTGTGGGTGAGTCTGTGGGTGCGCATTGCTCCCATCTGGGAGAACGCCTTCCCACAATCCGGACAGACGTGTGGTTTCTCACCGGTGTGGACACGGGTGTGGCTCCTCAGACCCCCGGCCGTGGAGAAGCACTGGGAACAGTGGGTGCACTGGTAAGGACGCTCGCCCGTGTGAGTCCGCATGTGCTGCTTTAAGTCGTAGCGGTTTCTAAAGCCGCGACCACAAACCAGACAGCTCTCTGGTCTGTCATCGTTGTGGCGAAGCTCGTGATTGGACAGACACTTCTCGGACAGGAAGCACTTGCCACACTCCTGGCACTGGTATGGCTTCTCGTGGTCCACTCTCTGATGGTACTTGAGTTCGCTGATACCCGGAAACGTGGCATCGCAGTACCTGCACCTGAAGCGGTGGTTGGGGCTGTAGGGGAGCTGATGCTCGGTCATCTGGTGGTTGCGCAGCTGGTGGGCCATCTTGAAGGTCTTCCCACAATGAGAACACTGATACTTGGTGAGCAGCTGCACACACTGGTGTCTCACACGCTCATGCAGGGATCTGAACTGTGAGCCGCACTTGGTGCAAACGTGGGCAGCGTTTTTACACTTCCTCTTCCTGTGGCCGGACAGGTGGGCCTCGGTGCGGAAGGCTTTCCCACACTGGGAGCATCTGTATGGCTTTGTGGCTGTGTGGAACCTCTGATGTTCAAGGAACTCAAAGCGGTACTTGAAACTCCTCCCACACAGCGGACAGTTGTGTGTGACTCTACCACGGGTGTAAACCGCCTTGACAGACACTTTTCTGGACGACATCGATGCTGAGGCGGAGCGATGAGAGGACCCACTTTTCCCGTGTTTTCCTCCACTCATCATCTTCACCGTCTCCATTTCTCTGAGCTCTTCATGGCGTTGTTGATGTTTAGTCAGACTCTTGGAGGAGATAAAGCTCTTCCCACAATCCTTACATTGATAGGGCTTATCATGATCCACTTGCTGATGATACTTCAAGTCACCGATGCCTGAAAACCCAAGGCCACAATGGCTGCACTTAAACAGGCGGCTCTGCGAGTGTGTCAGTAGATGTTCTTTCAGGCTGCTGGACTTTTGGAAAGTCTTCCTGCAATGCCTGCATTCATAGCTACGGCCCCGTTTCGGGCAGTGATGACGAAATTTGTCCAGAGACGTGGGAAAGCTGTTGCCGCACTTGATGCACAGGTAAGCAGCATTTTTGCACTTGCGCAGCCTGTGCCCAGCGAGCAGGGTGGCGGTTCTGAAAGCTCTGCCACACTCGGAGCAGTTGTAAGGCTGCAGGCCACTGTGAAGCCGCTGGTGCTCGATAAGGACAGAGTGATGCTTGAAGCATTTGTCACAGTCAGGGCATTTATGGACTCCCTGCTGCTGTCGCCGACGAGGAGGAGACATCTCAGGCTGTTTAGGAGAGTCGGGAAAGTCGGCTGAAGTAGACGGATGCGTAGACAGCTCCTCATCGAACATGACAATCTGAGGAACGACATTATTTTCATCATCACAGCCACTGGTATGAGAGGTGATGGCAACTTCCAGCGATGGAGGGAGAGACAAAGAGGAAATGAGAAGATCATCTGATGGGAACTGAGCTGTTTGAGGGGAATAAGAGAGGAAGACAATTTAGGAATCAGTCCATGACTGTCGACATTTGTCTTCAGTAAATACATACCAACACTGGTCTTAGCCAACTTTCCATGACACTGCTTGCTCTGGAGAAGTAACTTGAGGTCATCGCCATTTGAGACACACTGCATGTACTCTTCCAAGACAGAGGGGGCAGCACTTATCCAGGATGCAGTCTATAGAAGAGAAGTTATTTTCGATGAAAGTGATAATATAGAACATACAGGGGCACACAGTAAAACTTAATTTGAAATTTGCCGGCTTGACAATTTAAATGAAGAAAATCTAACAGAGTTGAATTGATCTAAACAGGTGATGTAAGAGAGCGAGCTATTCGGCGAACCTGTTTGAAGTCTGGTATAGGAAGCAGCTCCTCCAGCCGAGAGAAGAACTCGCACACCAGCGTCTCCAGTGCTGTGTCAAAGTCAGGGCCATACTCGACAGGAAAGACATTCTGTTGGTGAAGCAATCCAGAGAATTCATTTCAACCACAGATGAATTATTAAATGAATCCGCAAAACATGAAACAAGCAGCACCAGACTGAGCATAAACCGAACACTGACCAAATGCTAAAAATGCATGATGGAAAATATGCTTAAAAATTGTTAGTAAATGAGCAGCTGTTTTCACAGGTGATCATAACAAAGTTGTACCACAACTCACTAGTATCAATTCAGGTAAATAAACTATTTTACCTTAAGAAAATGTTCCCTTCCATCTGTGTCCTCAATGAGACCCTGGACCAACTTCATAAAGTTGGCCTCTGGTGCCTCAAGATCGAGCTCATTCGCCTAGGAAGGTCAAAAACAAGTTCACAAAATATGAACTGCAATAGTAAGTTTAAAAGAGCAGAAACCAAAACTTGCCTCCTCAATGCAGGAAGTCCTGATTCTATTCAGGTGAGTCTCCACAGCCTTGAGGTCTTCAGGGTGCTCCGAGCGTAGCAGCTCCAAGGTGGTCTTAAAAGAAACAAGACATTTTACCGGACATACTCTCATCGTGCATTGTTCAGGGGTGGCTTTTTCTTTTTTTAAATCACTGGTAGGTTTCAGTTTCAGGGCTACACACCAAGTCCAATAATACAATATGAACCCTAGTTGTCATAACACAAATCCAATTATATTTAAATATGACCAACATTTCTTACTAGCTTTTATCCATAAAGAAAACGTGCCTGGCAGTAGAATACAGTGGTACCTCGGTTCTCTACTCCAATCCGTTCCAGACGGCCGTTCGAGAAGCGGTTTGTTCGAAATCTGAATCGATTTTTCCCATTACAATGAATGGAAAAAGAAATAATGCGTTCCAAGCCTTAAAATAGGCTTTTGTAGGAGTGAATGTAGAGTGTCTGCTGCAGGTGCGCTGTTCGTCTATGTGTGTGACCGCTGCATGTGGGAGGTTGCTGAGTGAGTGACGTCTCTCCAGAAGTGAAGAGGTGCCCGGTGCGTGTCCAGCTCTGAATGTGCGCTTCTGTGCAGTTTGGCTGTGACAAAGTCATAAACCAAGTAACACTCACCGACAACAGGACATCAAACCCTGGAGTGCTCATGTTTTTTCCGGCTTTTTAGGGGGCGTTCGAGTTCTGGATTTTTGTTCGAAATCCGAAGCAAAAAAATCTCTAAATTTTTGTTTGAATTCCGATTTGTTAGAATTCTGGGATGTGCGAAAACCAAGTTACCACTGTATATTTTATTTAAACACCCGGCCTCTTCTTCCAACTTCCCTCCAGTCTCCACTCATATTATGGTTTTTCACTACTTATTCCCACTAAGACGGATAAAAAAAAAAAAAAAACAAGTGATGTTTCCCTCATCATATTCCTATATCCTAAAGAAAGACGTACCCTTGCCCTCAGACCCAGTGAGAGCAGCCTTCCCTCTCTTTTACTCATCAGATCAGGTACAGCATCTGTAACCATGGAAACGAACTCCTCCAGTTTTCCGTAGTGGTTCGTGTTTCTCTGTCGTACCACTTCCCACATCACTGCAGACATCAGCCTGAGAGGAGGGACCAGGAGAGCCAGGGATGACAGGGGGACGCTGAACTCTGCAGAGATGTTCAATAATGTCACACAGACGGCATCGCATACACACGTTTATCGTCCAGTTCTACGGTACAGTACGTGCTATTTAGACGCACTCATGTGTTCAATGCAAAACCAAGACAAAATTAACGACAGGAATCGAATAAAAGTAGATCTGACCTGAGCAAAATTTGCAATGTGACGTACAAAGCTGCGGTTAAGCGTCAGCTAAACAATTCCGACACCCTTTCTGTATAGTCTACATAAAGCATTTAAATCAACGGATTGTGTTTGTGTTAGCCAAGATTTTAGCAACAAGGCCGCTGATATTGAATGTGAAACCAAGCGGACAACAATTCTTGTTCCAGGTATTAGTCGAGGCCTGGTGAGCGCAGGCTAAGCCATCGATATTGCTAACTGGAAAGAGCATTAAAAGGCTAAAGCACATGCCTTATATTCATGTGGAAGCCATATACATACCCATTTCACTCATGTTGGAGTTATTTTACAGTGACACGAGTCCAAAAAAATTATAGTAGGACATATGTCATTGTTACAGTTAGCCCGAGAGCTAATAGCAAGCAGGGCTTCTGGCGCCAACTTCTTCCTGAAAACGCGTTGCTGGCGAGGGGCGGTGACTGCGTCGGAGGTGCGCTTGGCACGGGGAGGCTTGTTTTGCTTCACGGCGTATGACGATGGCACACCGCAGCAACGCACTTTTCATCAGTTGGACATGTTACCGTAAGTATGTCAGGTTAAAACTGCATTTCAAGTAATATAGCTCTGGAAAAAAACTGCAAAGGATCTTTTTTTTTTTTCTTAAAGTCTGATGCTCATTATTTCCTAAGCCGGTTTCCAGACTAGTCTGTAAAAACAAGACTGTAGAAACAAAGTTTCAATGATTTAATTTGAGCTGTCGTTTAGTTTTGTTAGGGTTTAAGTTCCTCAGTTAGAGATTGAAGTCGCCGCTTGTTGTTACACAATCGTCCACTAGATGTCACGTAAAAGCAATTTGTAAATTCAACTCTATATGCAGTCGTTTACTTATTTTAAATTCCTTGCTATTGAACGAAATGATCGCAAAGTATCATGAAATAGATTATACATTTTAAAATGTAACAATTATTTATAATGCAGATATTCGTTGTTCACAATCTTTAAATACGTTTTAATTATAAATACATAAATATTTTGTATACACATATTTATATATTATACATACATTTGAATTCAGTATTGGGAGGTAAAAGAAGATAATGTAGTTCTTATGTATAATTGTTGTTGAAGGTGTTGGTTGAAGGTTTTCAAAGAATAAATAAAATCTGCATTCATGACTTGAATTATTTAACTGACATAATCTCTTCTGTTGAATGTTTAAAACATTAGATTCTTCACAGCTTAGCTAGTTTGCATCGACCGCCAGGCTCTGTTTAGCTAGGTCCGAGCTGTAAATAGTGATAATGTGTTTTCATTTCTTAATGTATTAATGTGTTACAGATGAAAATTGAGTCTGACAGGTGATAATATAAGCACATTTGACGCTGAATATTAGAGTTGGCTGGATGGTAAATAGCTCCTGGATCTAAGATTAGATCATTCTCAGTGTTTTAGTGTCTCAGTGTTTGGTTGAGAAAAGGTGAGTCATCAAAAGTTTCGGCTACTTCAGTCTGCAATATACGAACGTTTGTTGATGACACTGTCTTGTGCGGCGACCTGTAATTAAACAAAGTGCTTTTTTAATCATTTTTAAGCGCTAATCTCCGCCACATGTTCAACAATTAGATCAATTACTGAGTCATGTCACATCATTCGTGGTAATTTTGCGCAAAAACTCAAATTAAATGTGCAGTACACATCTGTCTGTCATGAGATTGTGTGGACGGGCTGGTTGCGGGTCTGCTCCTGTATATGTGTGTGGAGTGTGAGTGTGTGAGAGGGACAGAGAGAGAAAGCGGAGGAGTGCGTGCTGGTGTGTGTGTAATTAAAACAAGCGATATTTTTTTCTCTACACAAAGATTATCCCTCCATCCCAGCTGGTCCGAGTTGGATTTGACCACCCGACAACCAGGGAGAGGAAATCTCTTTGGGGATGAATCCAAATTGGCACTCTTGGTGATTCTTTTTTACAAAATTGCGACAAGTTTTAAGACAGAAGCTAAATCACGATGACCACACCTGGTGCTCCAGCGGATTTGTTGGCGTCAGTCATACGTGAGGGGCTTCTTTTTCTGTGCGCGTCCCATTGATTCTCAGTTGCAACCTGTTCCATTGTTGTGGCATTGCGAACAGTTTTGAGCGCTAAAGGGCACACTGACGCTGACAAGGACAGACAGCCATGTAGACTCAGTGGTCTGAGCACATCTGTCCTGCTTTTTTTTTTTCACACAGATTTAAAAGCACCCTGCGATGTAATGAGGTCAAATCAGCTAACTGCTCCATCATGTGAAATTAGAGAAGCGCTAGAGCTCTGCATGGACAGCTGAGACAAGTCAATTTTGGCTCTCAGTGAAAGGAAAAGTTTAAGTCACCGCTCTCTTCAGTCAATGAGGAGAAATTTACAGGTGAAAAGCTTTAGCGCCTGCACTAAACTCCACTTGAAGTGAGCAGGGAGGACGTTTTTCAAGGTTATACCGAGAGAACCGAACTATATATTGATTTTTGTTTTTTTTAATTACTTTGTTTAGCACAACGCTGCTGTTCTATTTACTCTGTCGGCTAAATCAATCCAAATGATGCATTATGGTTCAACTCCCAGAACAACTCTCAAAGATTTAATGACAAACAAATGTGATTCTTTGAGGTTTAATAAAGACATTCATGATTGGCCTAAAAGCAGTACAGACAATCAGGTTCTCAAGGAAAGTCTGATATAAAAGCAAACACAGAACGTTGATATGATCTGATCATGTCGTTATGGCTGCCCCTTTATATAAATACATTACAAAAAATAGTTAAAAATACATTTTTACATCCTCAAACATCCTTACAAAATGCAATTTTAGTGCGCCCGTGCCCTTCCAGACCACATCCATCGGGTCAAATAAGAATGAGAAAAGTGTGCGGACGATCAATAGTAGGCACATAAATCAGGATTATTAAAACACACAACCTGTAGTCTGTGTTATTCAAATATTAACTGGGAAGAAAGTTTAAATTCTGCCATTTTATGAACTATTTTACTGGCCACACTGCCTTCTGATGTAAAAAAAAATCAGCATATAAAGGGTTATTTTTAAGAGCCTGAAGTGGCATGAAGCCAGCAAGAAGGTGTGGATTTAAAGGAGTAGGAAGTCCTTTAAAATGAAGATGTTTACAACTTACAAATTATTTCTTATGCCACCATAAATCACCAGGGGGATTGTTTCAGATCAGTTCTCAACAGCAATTGAAATAATTCATTTATTTTCAACATTATAACGCCTTCTTTGCCTGATAACATCTTGTGATATTTAATCTGCCATATTGAATCACAAACATAGTATGTAAAATGCATAATTTTAACTGTTCTTAATGGTTTGCTTCAGTAAACTGCTTCCACAAGATATTAAAAATATACTTCTTATTACCATTTAATATCATGTGACTTCAATATTTTATAAAAATATGAATCAGAGGACAGTGTGGCAGTTCGATTATTGTCAAGATTGTTTAAGTGTTTTTAGGACCAGATATTTTGGTCCCAGATGAAGAATTTTTAGTTGTATGTAGTGATGGTGCACATATATTGAAAGGTGCTAGACTCTAGCTGTACTTCTTAAAATATCATCTGTACCTTTTGAATGTGCATAATACAAAATAAAATCATTCCAAAACGCTCCTCTCAGTCAAATCTCAAAGAAATGTTTCATCATAGTTTTCACTGGGATCCAGTCTAGAGTTTCTGGAGATTGTCTGGATGACTTCTGAGAGGTCACTGGCTGCCCTCGTCACGCTGTCATAGGAAGGTGGTGAGGACATGGACGTGGCCTCTGTGGTCTGCATGAGCTCCACCCCCTCTGGGGTGTAGTGCTGTATCATGGAGGCGATCAGCCCCTCGGTCTCTGGAGCATTCTCCACATCCACCTCCGTCTCGTAGTTGATCTGTCGATAGAGGTACGACGCCTGCTTCATCTGCCGCCGCACCAGATGCCTCCTATAGCATCTCTGAATGATGATGGCCGACACCTCTTCCATTTTGTGTCTTAGTGTGGATGTGATGGGCTCGTGTGAGATCTTGGATGGGTTCGTCACCATGAACTTCTCTTCCATTTGCTGCTTGAGGGCGTCCATCTCACCAGACTCTCCAAGAACTCGCTTTGTAAAGGCAAACAAAATATCCAGGCAGTGGATCCGGTCCCCACTGACCATGGGGAGATCCATGGAGATGAGTTTGATCTTGTTGGGCTTGGCGATACGCAACGGTTCCGACAGCGTGTCGGCAAAGTTCGACAGCTTTGAGAACTCGATAAACTGCGTGGCCTCAGAATCAAACTTCTCCCACACCTCATAAAACATCTCAAAGTCGTCCTCGCTCAGCGGCTCTGTGCTCTCCTCCGTGGCCACACTGAAGTTCTCCAAAATTATAGCTATGTACATATTCACCACAATGAGGAAGGAAATAATGATGTAGCTCACAAAGAAAGCGATGCCCACTGAGGGACTGCCACAGTTCCCCCGAGTGTTGGTGCCAGTGTTGACATAGTTCACGTCGCACTCGTCCGGGGAGCCGGACATTATCGGGCTCAAGAGGTTGTCCCAACCGGCTGAGGTGCTGATCTGGAAAAGGCAGATCATGCTGTTTCCGAAAGTCTCAAAGTTAAACATGTCATCTATTCCGTCCTGTTTTTTCACATAGGCAAAGTTCGCCATCCCAAAGATCGCATAGATGAACATGACCAGGAAGAGCAGGAGGCCGATGTTGAAGAGGGCTGGCATGGACATCATTAAGGCAAACAGCAACGTCCGTATTCCCTTAGCGGCACGTATCAGTCGAAGGACTCGTCCGATCCTGGCCAGCCTGATCACTCGAAACAGAGTCGGAGATACAAAATACTTTTCAATGATGTCAGCGAGGACGATGCCTGTAACGAAAGAAATGTGATCAGAGAAGGTAGAGCTTAACCCGAAATGTCTCTTCTAAATCTGGCTCTCTTACCCACAATAGACAGAATTATCACCACAAAGTCAAAGATGTTCCACGGGACTGTAAAAAAGTAGCAACGCAGAGCAAAGATCTTCATCATGCACTCGGTGGTGAAGATCACGATGAAGACCAGGTTGATCTTGTTGAGGATGGATTCCATGCGGTCGGACTGCTCATCCGTTTCCACCATCATGGTCACCATGTTGACGATGATGAGCATCATGATGATGATGTCGAACGCTTGTTTGGACACCAGATCGAAAAGAAACGCCTGGAGAACGTTCTGTAAGACGAAAGGTTCAAAATATCAGGGCGATGTTTGAGCAGGTGCGTCGCAGCCAGCTGTGTTACCGCAGGACGAGGGATCGGCTTCTGAGGCTTTTTGGTCCCCAATTTCTTCATGGCGTTGTAATACTTCTTCTGCTCTTCCGTCATGAAAATATCCTGCCCCCCTAAGTAGAGGCCAGAATACACTACTTTATTTTACAGACATTTGTTTTGAGCTCTACTTGCAGAGACAATAAAAATGGAATCCATGACACTGATTATACGGAGTGAGCTGCGCTCCCCATCTGCTGCGGGTTTAAAAAACTAATCCCTAATGTGACCATCGATGATACTCATCTTTCTCTTCTGCTGGTTGAAATTGTCGATGATGACGCCGATGAAGAGATTGAGGGTGAAGAAGGAGCCAAATATGATGAAGACGACAAAGTATAGGTACATATAGAGGTTAATCTCCCTGATGGGTTGCTCCTCCACCTGCAAACAAATGGGCTGGTTAGTGCGCGTGAAGGGATTAAAATTTAGGCAGGGATGGAATTATACTCACTCCTCTTGAATCCACTGCTGCGTGCATTATTTCCATCCATCCTTTAAACGTCGCCTGAAAAAAGCGTTCACTGGGTGGTTAAGGATTATTTAATACTCCAAATTAAGTCTAAACTGTGAAATGTTGTCGGAGGTGAATGGTGATGTTTGACTTGAACCGCCGGAAGTAATTCAGCCGTGCGCTGACACACTGAAGAGATGCACATGTATAAGGTCTTGAGACTGATCTAGTGAGGTTCATTGATTAGTATATACGTCCAGATCAAGGAAGAAAACATAACTTCCTGTGTTCCTGCATACTTTCATGAAGGTTTGTTGAAACATGAATCTGTCTGTCTACAGCTTTACATTTAGCAAATTCGGCTTTTGTAGACTAACTCCTTCACTACTGAGGCACTAAGAAGGTGAGTCATCTTCTATTTCACACTGACAATGCTGGAATGGGGCTTGACAGGTGTCAGTGCATGAATAAAACTAAAATAAATTCCAGATTTTACAAGAATAAATATGCACCACTAGTCTTTATTATTTGTCTAGACATTTTCCTAACTCCAGCTTCTTCCTTCCTCATGATGCCCAATCCCTTTCTATTGAGTACTTTTACTGAAAATGAATCTAGGCATTTCTTGAACCCACCACTTGCAGTAGAGACAGGTAGCCGAGTCCCACATTGTCGAAGTTAACCTTGACTTTGGTCCAGTAGAACTGCGTGTCATTCATGGCGAGACAGTCCGACTTGTTGTTGATGATGGAGACGTTGTGGATGAAGCCGGTTCTGTTCACACACTTCCCAAACTTGCCGGCAAATAGGTTGACGCCCATGATACTGAAGATGAGCCAGAAGATGAGGCACACAAGCAGCACGTTCATGATGGAGGGGATGGCTCCGATCAGAGCGTTCACGACCACCTGTCGGGTCAAAGAATAACTTAAGGTTTATGGGAAATAGCTTGACTCCACTCTGAGTCTCAGATGCAACCCCTTTTTTAAAGTCAGGCTTATGCCTACTATAGCTGTCCAAAAATATCTGGTATTTTATGGAGTAACTTTACATCATGTACTTATGTCATCATGAGAGATGAACTCAGTTGCATTCTCAAGAGGTCTCTTAAGGTTATAAGACTATATTTTGAGCAGATATACTAAGACAGATGGCTCCATGAACCACCTCCCACTGTCTCCCAGGGTTGACATGTAGAGTGTGTTCTGAGCAGCTAAACAGCTGGCCTGCCAAATTCTCTTCCTCCTGTCCTGTCAGGTAATTGGAGTGAAAACATTTTCTGCTGGGGTTTTCAACACAGGATCAACGGAACATTACCGCCGAGCATCTTTCTCACCCGCATGCCTTCGAATCTGGACAAAGCTCGCAGAGGTCTCAAGGCCCGCAGCGTCCTCAGGGACTTGATGGCAGCAAAGTCTGAATATCCAAGCGAGTTTGCGATCAGGCTTATCAGAGACACCTACGGGTTGAGAATAAAAAATGGCGTTTAATTGAATTGTATGTTCCTTTATTAATGTCTAGGACATTTTACATTCGTTTCCCAGCTTGAGGTTAGTAAATCTATCCATCTCTACGGTTGAAAAATATTAAAATTGGGACAATATAATAAAAACTTTAAAGACAGGGAGACAACATTGGAGTTAGCTTTGCAATCAGGACATTCCACAGTTGGGAACCATTTTAGAAAATTTGGTGGTCAATTTTAATTGAATTTAAACTTCCACTCTATTCTACATCCAAAACGGACAAAGAGGAAAGATTATATTCCGCTGTTGAATGACCCTTGGAAGAGTGACAATGACTGATGATGACAAAAACACAGACTGGTATGCACGTATGTCCACAACATGCGTGCATACTCAACAGCTATACATGCATATCACATGTATGTCTATATATCAAATAGAGTGAGTTTTATAAAGAAGCATAAAGAAGCACTTGTCAATTTGTTGTCCAATTTGAACCGAATCAATTGTGAAAATCATTTAGGGCTTGTGAAGTCCCAATGGCGTTTATTTCTTTATAAAAGTCTGCATACAGATGTGTTTCACCAATATATCTATAGAAGATACTTCGTAAGACGAGTGTACAAAAGTAGAGGGAGCATCGTCCCTCAAAAAACTGCATCTAATTTTACGCATCAAATCGCTACAAATAGATATAATATTTGTTTTAAAACACCTTTAACATCTGCAACATGAGCACAGATTCATACAGCACTCTCGTAACTGACCTGGGCACGAGTGTGACTCTACATAGATAGAACTAAACATACTTCAATCACCAGATCTTCTGTAGATAAACCGTAGAGTACATGGCACCGCATTTGTGCGATGATACAAAAAGCCACAATCCTGCAGTGAGTAATCTCAGAGTTTGAGCTGCGTGCGTCAACTCCCCTGGTTTTGATGACAAGAAGGTGGCTTTTGATATCAGAACACAGGCGCGTTTGTGATGCAGATTTTCATACTCACCTGCGACTTGCTAACTAGCACTTACCCTAACAATAGAGCGGTCAGTGGCGATCTGTGTAACAGCAGGTGAAATAGGTTTTTATACTCACTTCACTTTTGAGAAGTTTTTTTTGATTATATTATTACGGTGGATGAATTCATTTGAAATTGATATCTGATCTGACTGTCTTACTTTATGACTATACTTTTTAAGAATACATAACTATATACAGTAAGTTATAGTAGAAATATGTTTGTAGTTCAATTTTCTTCCTACTTTTTGTGGATATCTAGCTTGTACACTATGGTTGCAACTATTTTGATATTCGACTAAGTCACCATTTATGGGTAAACGAACATGCCAACATGTCTGACTGTAATGTTCTAAAAACGTAGTGCTAAAAAAAAAAAACTACAGTATTGCATAGTGTTAAACATTATTCCTAACCTATAATTAAATTTTGCTTAAAATGTATTGTGGAAAATAGGCGTCCTTTGATGAGTCCTTTGATCTGAAATGGTCCCATACTTGAACAATATTTTGCTTCATGATGGACATGCAGCTACTGGGCAGAGGGATAAACCTGTCATAACTAAGTCATTGCAGCCGTATTTTCATATATTTTCATCCTTATACTTCTGTTTTCTCTTCCCGTATATTTTCTCACATTTCTCAGTCTCAGGTGCACGAATGTGTTTGTTTGGGAGCAGACCTGATCCTTTACATGAACCATTCACAATGTCATTTGTGATGTTGCAATCCTGGATGGAGATACAAATCTCCACTCAAGAAAACAAGGACAGTGGTGGCAAATGGAGCGCCGACATTCGACACCATTTAAAATCAGGTTAATAATCAATACAGTTATTCCTGCTAAGGTTTGAGTGTACCTTGTTAAACTCTAGAGATCTGCTGGGTTATGAACTGTTATCAGTGTTTCCCTTTGAGTTCTGCTCTGATAATAGATGGTTAATATCTGACATGGTTCACTGAAGGTCTACTCACATCCACGATGAGGAAGTCCAGCCAGCACCAGTAGTTGGTGAAATATTTCTTAAATCCGTAGGCGATCCATTTGAGGAACATCTCCAGCACAAAGATGTAGGAGAAGACCTTGTCAGCGTACTCCAACACCACTTTAATGACCTTCCTCTTCTCAATATAGATGTCCTCAAAAGCCTGAAAGGTCGACGAGTCAGAATTAGAAATCTGGATGATTGTATGAAGCTTCATCAGTGAGATCAAGAGAAAAAAATGAGTGTGTTGTGAGAATACCAGAGCTCCGCTGCTGAGCAGGATCATGAAAATGATAAAGGTCTCGAACCAGCTGTGTTCCACAATCTGGTAACAGGTCTTCCTTAACCTCCACCAGGCCTGGCCCAGACCGTGAGTGATGTCCACTTCACAACACTGACAGTGTCGAATGCAAACTAATGTGGGAAGTTGAATTCTCAGTGAGCCCAATAAACGCATATAAACCAGTCAAATTTAGATGTAAACAATTGCATACACACATTCAGGGAAGCATTCTTCTGGCTCCATGCAGTCTACTGCCATGACAGATAAGGTGTCCAGCTCCTCTCCAGCCTTGCGTAGGTCCACTGTGCTGCCTTCTGACAAGCTGATCTTCTCCTGGAAAAAACAGTCTCATTGTAAATTACGGAATACATTCATTGAGCCTTTTGATGTGCCGCAGGCTTCTCCGCCCGGCTGCAGAATTTTCCAGCCGGATTTACTCCATCACAGCCAGCGCACCTACACGCATCCTCTTCAATCTCTCCTAAGCCTTAATACAGTTTTGATGAGATTTCCGTGTGTTGTTACAGCAACATATTTAATGAGGTTTAGGGGACAAAGGTGATGAGGAAATCCAATAAAATGCTACAGTCCAGAGTAAAAGAGAGCAACGTCACCAATCGAAGCCATTCTGTTAGGGGCATTTAAAACACCATAATCCTTTAGTAAAATAATATTGTGGCCTGCATGGAAAAAACTAGGGATAAACATCTGGAATAGTCAGTCTGACATTGACTGTATGCAGCTTCTATTTGTGATGTGTTGAGTAAAATATGTCACACTGCACTACAATAATGACACACGCAATTATTATTTTAATAATAGTAAACATAAAAGAAACATTTTTCAGTTCAAATTCAATTGTGAAACATCATTCCAGTTGTTAGTAGGTCTGGATAAACTCCACCAAATAGCACCTCCCAGGGGAAAATCATCATAGAACACCCTGCTGTTTATAATCTATTGTTTATATTTGCTGTTTTGGTTGTATATGCTGCCATTGTGGCTCCGGCTAGTAGAAAAACATGTATTCATTAGGTCTGTTTGTCTTTAATGAGTTTTCCTCTGTCACTGTCAGTGTGTTCCTCTTGTTTTCCATTTCTATGTCCCCTGGTGGCTGAAGCTGGTGTGGAGAGCAGCTGCGCAGGAAAAGAAAGAGCTGCCTGGTTATGCTCAGTGGGGAGTTTAATCTGCTCTGCAGGGACCAGCTAAGTATCTGGACTGGTGTGGTCTTCCTGCCAAAGAGTGCACAAGCAACACGCCCCCCTCAACTATCTTTACGGTGGGAATATATGCTAGAACAATTTTTAAAAAAAATCAAAGCGTGCTGTGAGGGTGTTTATATTGTTGCCTCACTAACGGAAAGATCCACAGCAACATCGGCTGTATTGAGATATCAAGTTTCTCCACATATGTTACCTTGTCTGTCTCACGGATTACCAGATTATTTATCCAACAAGTCTACTGATCCACATCCTCCGCAACCATGTGACGTGATTAAGTTTTGCAATGTGGGGATTAAAGCTATGACAGCGAACCAAGTCTATTTGTTCTGTTTGTCAACAGATCTGAGTGACAAAAAGTAATAAAGCGAACATCTGTCTTCGCTGAATCAGGCTAATATTTGTGTGTATTTTGCCTCATCATGCGATGATGACTTCAGGATCCGCCCACCAACACTCTTCATTCACCTCACCCGAACCACCCGCCCACATTCACACCATTAATCCCATCGAATCATTGCTCCGGCCTTCCAGCACGTCATCCATCATCTTACCGAATCCCTGATCTGGCTCCTGATCTGTGCAACCTTTTACCCGCCCTGCCCCTTTTAGAGCTTCGTTTTGGACTGCTTTCATGGCACTTCTGAGCTTTTCGACTCTCTGACATATTGAGATATCTGGACTGTCTAAGGTGGACTGGCTAGTTCCGGTAATATTCTCCTGAAACTCACTTTGTGGTCTTCATCCTCAGATGAGTCTGTGATGTCATCCTCATCCAGGAACTCCACATCAGACTCTCCAGGAGCGATGGGAACGATGACAGTGAGGTTGGGGTTGGTCATGTAGCTGTCCCCCTCCGGTACGATGTACTTCTCCCCGTAGCGTCCATAAATCCCTCCATTGCTCTCCACATGGTTACCGGCCAGCTTGCCAGACAGATTGGCCTCCCTGGCCTTCTTCTGATCGCGCCGCAGCAGCCGGTTGAAGAGGTCAGCGATGACTGCGGCCAGCCAGGTGATGCCGGAGTATATGCGGGCGATGGCCGCCTGGATGTTGTTTAAATCGCAGTCTTCGTCCGGGGCAGAGAGGTTGTCGCAGCTGAAGGAGCTGAGTAGCAGAGCCAGGAACAGATTCAGCACCTGCAAAAGAAATATTTGCTTGCCAATAACTTCAAACTGCGCTAACACTTTTATGCTTCAATTCTTCATTGGGAATCAGGTCATTTATATTTTCAACTCAAAACATCCTGAACTTTGCGATCTTATACCACCTCTTTGGCATCTCTTAAGAAAAAAGAAGCGTAGACTGACCCAACAAAATGACACTAAGAACGCTTAAACAAACAATGTGTGACTTTTGTTTCCTGCCACATATGGCCTTTTATGCCGTCACTGTGAACTCAAGTTTCCAAGCATCCGATTCCCAAGTAATCCCTCTACAAGCTTAGAGAGCAGCAGAATCAAACACTGTGTGCAGATGTGTGAGCACCCGTGTGTCGTCGTGTGCGTCTGCAATGTGCACAGTCGCTGCACAAGGATCATCTTTAGCCACTGAGCCAGTCAGAGATGGGGAGCATGAGCAAATGATTAGTGATGCATGCCCTCCGACCTTCTCGCCCCTAAGCATCCTGGATAATCCTCTGGATAAACAGCTTTCCCACAATTCATGTGCAGAGAAGGCTCCCACTGTTAGACTTTACAAGGAGTGCAGTTCAGACCCAAACTTGTACAAGATAACTGTGTCACAGTGTCGAGGTGGGGAGAACATAGGGGAGCATGAATGAAATTGACGTCTTCAGACAATATTTTCTATTCAGTATACTTTGGTATTAATATGTTGGTAGTCTAAGTCATGAACGCGCAAAACTAAATAGCTATAAAGAAAGAGTTGAAGATGAATCATATACTGTCTCTTAAAACTCCCATCCAAATTGTTAAATATAAAAAACAAACAACATACCAAATATCAAAATCACTTCACAAACTAAGAAGATAAAAGTAGCTCTTTCTCATTTGACACTACTTTACTGTTTATGCTACTGCATATTTTCTAACCTGAGCAACAGGTAGCTAACTGCAAGCAACACTAGCTGGTAATACTCATTACCAGGAAACTGGAGGCCTCAGACCGAAATTTCGTTGCCATCATATAGTAATATGTTTTGTGCAATGACAATAAAGAAAGTCTACGTCTAAGTCTCAGTCTCATTATGTTATCTATAAATGTGATGTGTATGAATCGCAAATCTTTGTTTTATATTTTTACTTTAATAATAAAGACAAAGATTAAAACTTCTGTCATTTCTGGATTAGCTCCGCCGCCACAGCCAGGGGAATACCAAGTGATAATAAAATGCCATGTAATTTCATTGGCCCAATGTCCAATTATATTGCTGCCAAGGTTGTTTTCTTAACTAAACAAGGTAGATGAGGTATCATGAAACAGTATTGCAGGGTTGATGAAACAGTGTCCTAATTTTCAGAGTTCACTAGATGTTGGTCTGCTCTGAGGTTTCATTGAATTAGTTCTTCAAGTCAAAACATTTTACAGCAGACATCTGGTGGCCTCTGAAAAAGTGGACACTGCTTCATGAAACCCCATTAACCCTTCAACCCTGTATCATGGAACCTCATCTAACCGTCCGTATTGATGTTGGCGTCCCTTTGTCAATACATATTCAGAGGAGACATCACACATAATTTACGGACCTTTTTAGACCAGTGTTGCTTATATACCGTATGTACAAAGTCTTATTTTTTTCGTCATTCTGGTGGGCTCAGTAGTCTGGAAATTATGTTATGTAGTTTTTGTGTACTGACAAAAAATAAATTTTGATGCAGCTAGTTGTTTGTGCTTCCTGGGTTTTATTTGTGACAGCTCTTTACCATCCTAGATTAGCATGTGGACGCCATATTGTGAAACTAAAGACTGGCGTTACGACTGGAGTCGATGACATCTATTTAATTCCTTGTGTCACCAGTTATCTTCTTATTATCTGAAGAGACGACAAACTCAGATGTGGCCTCATCTGATCTCAGCGTACTTTGATCTCTTACCCTTAAAGTTGAGCTCATAAGCACTGGATAAAGGAGTTCAGGACACAAGGCAGGCTGTTTGCAGACAATGCACATGGAGATGACCCAACAGATGGTTTATAGGTCGCCCAGACATCATCTGGTGGAAGTACGCTAATTTGGAGTTGGATGACACAATATCTCGCTCAGTTTGTTGTTCAAGCTCTTAAGGTTGAGGTCAGCTGTTTCTGTCAGACAGATAGGCATGTTCTGTTTAATTCATCAGTCAGATGACTGATCACTGTTGGCCGGGATCCCATTCTCGTGATATAGGACCAACTCACATGTAATCCGATCTTACTTAAGTCTTGAGTCGATTAGGCACACTAGCGTGCAATATCATTTCTCTGTTGTGCAACTTCCTATTGCTGTTATGCAATTGAAAGAATATATATATGTATATAACTATCTGAATTTATGCCAACAGCAGCGCCTTATGACGAAAATGATCAGAGTTGACTTGTTTGAGCAACCATCCCTGAGCAACTCTAACATTAAAATTGAAATCTATACTTAATCATTTAAAACCAGTTATTTTAGTTGCATCATATGTCAGTACATATTCTCTTTTTTTCGCAAATATTTGCAGTTATAGGCAAACAGTAACTAACTGAGGGAGACCATGTGTGACGTGACAGCAGGGTTTTGGGTAGAGTCACCGGAAATATCTCATCTGCAGCACAGTGAGGTGGGATGGGTTTTTCTCATAGTGACGGACGAAGGTAACTCAACCCTAAGGCCTCGGCTTAGGTTATAAACCAATAGCAAAGTTCTGTTAGAAGGGGGAGCATGTACGAAATATTTGAGATAGTTACCTGGATGCAACTCCAGTTCAGTGAGAACATGAGGGGCCCTCTAATTGCTCAGCCAGCTGGGCCTTCTCTCCGTTGCTGAGTTTTAAAAGGGACAAATTCAAGGAATAAGGGCTTATATAGGTGGCTAGCTGCTGTTGCTTCATCTGTTTTTAATGTGATATTTGTCTTTCATATATTCAATCCTTGTTTGTTGCCGTAGCAACCAAAGTTACTCCGTTGTGGGAACAGGCAGCCTAATCGAATCGAATCGAATCGAATCGAATCGAATATAATGTAATATAATGTAATATACAAGTAACATCTGACTTACGACCGGGATCGGTTCCGACCCACTGGTCGTAAGTCAGATTGGACATCAGCTGAATGCCATTCAAAATAGCAGACGCGAGGGTTATAGGTACTACTGTCGTGGTAGATCACTGTGGGAGAGTGAGATGCTGGGATACAGTGCTGCCGTAACTGTCGTATGCGTTGCCGGGCTGCTACGTGCTGCGGTGCCAGACATTGAATTAAAAAAAAAAAAAAAAAAGCATCTGCTGGCTGTGGTCGTAAGTACGGATGGACGTAAGTCGAGCAGGATGTAAGTCATTACTTGTAATATAATATCATATAATATAGTATCATGTAAATCTTTTTTTATTCACAAACCTGTTGTGTGTATTGTGGTGCATGACAAAGAGTGTAATAACGGACTCACCACCAGGTTTCCGATGACCATCACCAACATGAAGACCAGAATGCAGAGAGGTTGACCAGCCACTTCCATACAGTCCCACATGGTCTCGATCCACTCCCCACAGAGCACCCGGAATACAATCAAGAAGGAGTGGAAGAAGTCCTTCATGTGCCAGCGAGGCAGCTGGCAATCGTGAGAGATCTTACACACGCAGTCCTGGTAGTTCTTTCCAAACAGCTGCATGCCCACCACGGCGAAGATGAAGACGATGATGGCCAACACCAACGTCAGGTTCCCAAGGGCACCCACCGAGTTCCCAATGATTTTGATGAGCGTGTTGAGAGTCGGCCAAGACTTTGCCAGTTTGAAGACTCGCAGCTGAGAAAGGGAAAAGCCTGTGAAGTGTCATGCACCTTTGTTCAGTCAATTCACATTTAAAAAAGAATATCAGGTACCAGTCTAAAGGAGCGAAGGACGGAGAGGCCCTCAACGTTAGAAAGACCTAGCTCCATCAGACTCAGACAGACGATGATTCCATCAAAGATGTTCCAGCCCTGTTGGAAGTAGTAGTACGGGTCCAAAGCAATGAGCTTCAAGACCATTTCAGCAGTGAAAATACCAGTGAACACCTATAAAAAAAAGTTAAGAAATATTCATTAACTTCACATTAAATGCTTCTTATCACTATTTAGTATCACAAAATACTAAAGAGTGGCTTACCAGATTGCCCACAGAGAGCATGGTGTTAAATTCCTCAGTCATCGGGTAGTGCTCAAGGGCCATGAAAAGGGTGTTCAGCACAATGCAGATAGTGATGCCCAAGTCCAAGAACGGATCCATAACCATGCACTTGACCAGTTCCTTTAACCTGAGCCACAGTGGGGAGCAGCCCCATATCAGGTACTTCTTTGCAAAAGTGTACCAGCAAGGGTGACACTTTTGTCGAGACTCCTCCAGCTCTGCGAAGACAGGGGAACTTTCACTTCAAAAGATGCTTTATTTTATTAATACAGTAACTTTAAAGTTTCAAAGCGCACCGTCCATGGCGTCGCTAAAGAAGCTGACTGAGCTCAGGCCTCTCTTTCTGTGGACAATTGCAGACTCGACTCGGACTGGGGAGGGTTGAAGGAGACTTCTGGCAGCAGACTCCTCAGCATGGGTGGACTTCTATGAAACAGCATTACTCATTTTAATCCAAATAAATCTGATAAATAATTTAAGCTTCGCATTTTAAGCCACTTTGTTTGTGAAACTGACTAATTGTTACTCAGACAGTTCATCTTAAGTAGGGGAGAGAGTTCATTCAGCAAGTGAGTAGTAAAACATGAAGGGAGGGTGGACCTCACCGTGTCCTCCTTGATCCTCTCCATGCTGTAGCCAGGCACGGATGATGGAGTGTGGAGGCCAAAAGCTGTGATTCCATTTTGGTCAAGCGCGATGCTGAGTCGGCCGTTGAGGGTGACGCTGGGGTTGAAGACCTGGGAGCAGTGGCTCCTCACACTTCCAGTCCTCCTCTTCCAGGGCGTGGCTGTGGAACTGGCCCGACTTCTGAACGCGTCTCCGTGGATACTGTTTTCATCATCGGCGAAGTCAGCCTCAGAGTTGTTCCGCACCCGGAAGGCGCTAAAGATGCTGTTCTGGCTTCCTCTCCTGGTGCTGAGCGGGTGAGAAGAGAGCGTGGCCAGCAGAGGGTGGGCAGGCATGGGTGACAGAGGAGGCTGCATGGAGACATTCAGTCATCACAGTCAATAAGGACATTTCAGGAAACGTAATTTCTGTTGACATATATCCACCATCGGCTCATCTAGAGGGTCAATATCTTCATCAGCTTCTTCAGCGGTCGCCTCTGACAGCGTCCTGTGAGATCGCCTCCTTCGACTGCTGCTCCGCCGAATGCTTCCCATCTTCTGACAAAAAGGTGATATCTCCGGGGACAACACAGAGTCCGCCTCCTGAGCTTGCCTTTTCGCCAACTTCACAGGAAAGAAAATAAAAAAAATCAGAATAACATCACAGGTAAGCTTTCTTTCTCTTCATCCTCACTCTCTGTTCTCTTCTCAGGTGCTCCATAGCTAGCTGGAATTCCCGCTCCTTCTGCCAAGCTTCTGCAATGGTTGCTTGGTTCTGCTCCTCGTAGGCCATAGCTACCACAGCCAGGATCAGGTTGACCAGGTAGAATGATCCCAGGAAGATGACCAGCACAAAGAAGATCATGTACGTCTTCCCTGCTGATCTCAGCGTCTAAACAGCAACACATTTGAAGTGGTTATATTGATAGTATATCATAATACAATGAGGTTTGAATCCAAGTATTGACTAGGTTATTATCGCATCAGTGAGATGCTCAATGGAGATGCTACTGTTGCATTATAAGGGCTTTGAGACAAACAAAAGCCAAAGCTCACCTGGTGGAACAGCTTCTCCCAGTAGTCCTGGGTCATGAGTCGGAACAGAGCGAGAAAAGCCCAGCCGAAAGTATCAAAACTGGTGTAGCCGTAGTTTGGATTTCTTCCTACTTTTAGACAGTCAAATCCGTCTGGGCATTTCCTGCAACAGTTAAAGGTCACCAGACAGCTGATAAAGGGGAAGACTTCAAGAGAGACGGTTGAATCAAAAGCAGCTTGGAGACATAACGGCGGTGGCGTGCGATACAAAAAATCCGCCATATCGAGACACATCGCTGTGACCCTTGACTCCAGAGGGGAGAAATGAGGGTGGGTGAGTAAGTGCATACGCTGCGATCATCATCGTGACATCAGCAGGAAAGGGTACTTGTAAAACTGTCTCCCGGCTGCGGCACTAAAACGCACAGGAGTAAAAGGGATTAGGCCGAGCCAGATGGGTTTCAAATTGCAGTTCAAAAATGTTCAGCTCGAATGCTCCATCACTGATCTTCATTGTCAGCATAGTGGCATTACAGCAAATATTTAAGTCCGTCAGCTGAGAACAAGCCATGTCAATCTGAGTGCAGAATAATTTCATAATGGCTGTGAAACAGCTGGGCGGGAGCGCGCTGCTGTGGGAACAGCTGCGGATCTCAGAGCAGGGGGGAGGCAGCGAGGGAGGCGGGTGTGTGAGGTCAGCATCTTCTTCCAGTCCGCCTGTTTGCTCCTTTACCGCTCAGCCCAACTTAAGAGTCTACACATCTGTTCTCTCCGTTAAACAACACACAATAGAATACTGAAGTTTGGGTAGTTTCCTGTTTTTTTTTTTGTTTTTTTTTTAAGAATCATGGCCCAGTGACTTGAAAAACATTGAAAAACTGTCATCAAATATTGAGGAAAAATAGGTGTGGTCTTTAAGGGCGGTTAGAAATAAAATCATTATATTTTTGATGTATTCTTGATGCATCATATACACAAACCTTTGGTGCTTTAAATAAACCTTGAAAGAAAAGCATCAGGAAATTCCCGCCTCCAGATATTTGTCATTCATGAATGTACAGCTTCAATATTTGAGCTGTCGTGAGACGGCTCCAGCAACAACAACACACCTCTAACGCAAGATGCCCAACAGGTTTCTAAGGAAACTACCCGGGGGATTAGTTAAGCCTCCC
Organism: Synchiropus splendidus; assembly: GCF_027744825.2. NCBI lineage: Eukaryota > Metazoa > Chordata > Actinopteri > Syngnathiformes > Callionymidae > Synchiropus > Synchiropus splendidus. The sequence continues at coordinate 9,802,370 of NC_071346.1, read as the reverse complement.
AAAGGAAACCTGCCTCACCCTCGGATCCGATTTGTGTCCACAACCACGGCATCCTGAGACAGTCCAGCTGCCGCTGCACGTCTGTGGGGCCATGTATTATCAGATTATTCACTATTTACTGTCTGTGCGTTAATATAAATCAAGCTGAACTGAAGCAATAATAAATACTATAAATGGCTGTTTCTCTGGGTCAGCGGGGAGCTGATTACTGCCATCACCTTTGTCATTACAGACAACTTCCGGTCTTTTTTTTTTTAATCCATCCACTGTTCATCGCCGCACAATTTTAAGAAGTCTGAGTGAATTATTCTGAAAGTTTTTCTTGTATTAGTCTCCTTGTTCCAAAGTTGTTTTCATTTCACGTTGCATTTTTTATGTATTTAAATATGTTTTCTTGATCTGAATCATATCCTTGTAAATGACAACCAATATTTTTATCACATTATTATTATATAAGTACTCAAATAAGATAACCTCCACCTTAAACTATCTTGTATGCCGTCTCAATTCAAAATGCTGTGTAGCTATGATTTAAAAGTTGTGAAAAATGACACGCATAAACATACATGCCTGCTGATTCTTAATATTTAATTTTCCATGAATATGCATTGGAAATTAATTTCAAATGACTAGCTGTGTACTTGTTTATACTGTGTCCATCTTAAAATGGATTTTAAACAAATACTAAATGTTGTAAAACAATGAATTGTACATATAGTGAGGGACTTCCCCGCTCCATCATGAATTCTTTGTACAGAACAAACAGCATGCTCGACCATAAAGAGATATGGTGGGGGAGGCGGGTGACATTGCAAAGACAAGGGGGAGAATCTGTCTATACGATCTGTATTAATCCTTAATGCACATAATCTGTACTGTACAATCCTTAAGAATCAGCTGGTGCGGAAGAGCGACTCTTTTATCACACTTGATAACCACCCGGGCTAAAAATATCATTTCAAAGTGTGTTTTTGTGTGGCGTTATGTGCCTGTTTGGATGTGTGTGTGTGCGTGTGTGTGTGTGTTTGTGTCATCATAACGCATCCAAAGGTTTAATTTGGAAATCTACTCAGGGATTACTTGTTGGAATTCACTCAAAAGATTAAGCATCCTCTATGTTTCACGTCCTCCATCCTGACCTGCTTAATAACTTCTCCACAGCCGGCCTCGCAAAGTTTCATGTAAAATGACACAGGCGGTTTCGACCATTTTGTCCTAGGAGGCATATGCTTCTGTGAATTTTTGTCTTGATATTAACCCTTCTGCTGTAGGATTAGATGATGCTTCAGACTGCCTTTTTAGTAACAAAAGATAGGGATGCAGTGCAACCACACGGTCACAGCCTTCAACAGGAGCGCCAAAAGAAAAGAAAAAAACATGAGAATAAATGTATATCACACCAGATAGACTGTTAAAGTCAGGTTTTTGAGCTTATTCTTAAGACACAAATATAAATTCATGTATACTTTTTACACTGAAGCACCAATTTTAGTCTAATTTTCAGATTTCTGTGTGGATATATTGATTTTCTGTCTGCATAGAGAGCCATAATATTGATAGAAAGATGTGGTATATTTCTTCTCGGTTATGGCCTCTGTGGACATTTTTAGACGTAAGCACACTTAAAGCAGTTTATCACTGACCCAAAAGTTGGCTGCGTTGCACTGAATAAGTCAGTTTGCATGCAAGCAAATTCATACTACACAGCACACAAGCACCACTGAGTCATGCGACTACATCAATACAAGAGAGCTGGTGTGATCTTCTGAATGGTTTCTCTCACGCTACATTGACCTCACTTGAAAGGCATCATTCAGCTGTTTTATATGACATAACACAGGCTGCAACACGTCTGTAAGCATCAGAAAAAGGGGCTTTCATCCATCAAGCTGCAGCCTTTCAGTTGGATTCAAACGTGATCGTCTATTTCACCAAACAATTGCTTACCCTGCGTCGCTTCCATATCCACATATTAAGGCATCCTTTGCTCCTTCGATTTTGTAGAAGTTATCTAGAATACAATAAATTATTTGTTTACACATTATATTTATTGTAGAAGAGCCAAAGGCTTTTGCTGACCTTCACTGCTGAGAAATTCTGCTGGAGAGCTCCAGCTCCTGTTGTTGCAGATGAACGTGGAGTTTGGGACATATGAGGAGTTCACGCAGTGTGCAATGCTGCGAACACATTTTTGCCGTAAGAGGCCCATGAAGAGCTGCAGGCCGATAAGGGCGAACACGCTGAGACAGAAGACAGTCAGGATCATCACGTCGGCCAGCTTCTTCACCGACTGAATCAGGGCACCGACGATAGTCTTCAGACCTGGATAGAAGAAGAGATGAAAGGTGGGTCATCTCTTTCGTCAACAGTAAGATGTTGAGTCAGCAAAGTCTGGTTTTACCTGGGATGACTGAGATGGTTTTTAGGGCACGCAGAACTCTGAACGTCCTGAGAGCGGAGACATTTCCAAGGTCTACAAATTCAGTGACATATCTGCAATACAAAACTTAAAGTGAGGAGGCAACACTTGCCTTTGGGTATTCTTTTTTTTCCAAGTCGTTTTTATTTTCATTTAACCTCTTGTTCATAATATCATGGTTGATATTCCCCTCAGTGAAAATGTGGCAAAGCATGTCATTGCGGAGCCATAGTTAAGTTTTCGACCTCATTTTTGGATGTGAAGACGCACCCAAGAAGACGAAGGCCAAGACACAAAGACTGAAAAATCTTCAAAAATAGAGATGATACAACATCCAGAAAGGACAGCTGTCACATTATTCCCATGCAGGTAGAACATAAACAAGGATACTATTCCTAAATATTTGACCATATGACGCTGCCTGTGGGAGATTAATGATTCAGCTGAACCTCAAAGCTGACAAGATTTAGTGGCCAAACGATAGACATCATGAACATGTAGGGGAGGTATTAACTGTGAATGGAAATGTGAGGATAAACTGCTTGATGAATAGTGATTTAGATATACTGTGTGCCTGTTCAAAAGAACGAAAGGCACTTGGACCTTGATTCCTGATATTATTGTTTGACGTTTATTTTATCTACATAATTCGTGTTAAATATATTATATATAAATATATGTAAGTGCCATCTGCTCACTCGGACGTCAGGTGGCGGTAATGATCTCTGCCACCACACATAGCAAGCAACGGCAGAACCAATTCCAAAAAAAAAATCTTAAAAATGGCTGTAACGCCTCATAACGCCATTACGATTGAGTTTTATTAAGTCAGGTCTTCCAGCTCCTGCTTTAACAAGAGCTGGTCAAGTGACAGGAAGTAATATCAACTTGTTAACTTGCCAACTTGTTAAAAACAAAAACAAAACAAACAAACAAACAAAAAAAAAAAAAAATATATATATATATATATATATATATAATGCATTTCAAGAATGCAAGAGTGTAATGACTCACGCCATGACGATGACGGTGAAGTCCAGCCAGTTCCATGGATCTCTTAAGAAGGTAAAGGAATCTATGCAGAATCCTCGTGCTAATATCTTTATTGCTGACTCAAAAGTGTAGATCCCGGTGAAAGTATACCTGTGTGTATCAGAAAAAGCAATGTCACACATGATCAATGGGTTCAGTGAATGTCAGAGACATCACATGTCAAATATTTGAATGTCTGTCAAATCTGTCCAGTAAATCATGAGTTGGCTGACAGTGCTTCGTGAAGAGAGCATGATCAATGTGGAGATATGAGCGAGATGTGTGGACAGCCATCACATCATGCATTGTTTTTAATTTAACTATCCACTTCCATGATCATATGTGGACAACCTTTGCATGCATGTTATACTCACATGTCTAATGAGTCATCAACCACTGCTGTTTTGATAACTAACCTCAGTGAGGTTCACAACAAAACATTTTGTTTTTCCTAGTCAACATGTCCTGGTTCAGGCAGGAACCTCCCGGTGCATGGACTTACTCTAGATACTTGGTCCACGTTGGCGGGTCGGACATGGCCATGAAGAAGCAATTGGTCAGAATTGTGAACATGATGAACAAGCTGAACAATGTGGGAACGTCGTTAAGGAAAGCAGTACTTGTCGTCAGCTGACTGTGTATTCAAACAAAACAGACAAAGCTCATAATCCTATGGAATATATCCATTAGTATAAACCAGTGATGTGCGTGCCAATGGTATTACCACAGAAAATGCAGATTAAAGATCAGTGATGTAAAGTCCATTATCATATCAGTAAAGTGATATTATTTCATCTTTTATTGAAAAATGTATACAGTAAAATAATATTTTTATAATGCAACAATGGTGTTGCTAAAATCATGCATGATAAGTGAAAAAACCGTCCTATTTAACATACAGTAAATGCTATGAAAAAAAGTTCGTAGGTATCACATAAGGTGAAAGTCTCCTTTCTTATATCAAATGAAAATAATCCAAAACAAGCGGCAAAGTCAGTCGCCTTAAATTTTGGATCACAAGAACTTGAAGCTGTCATCCATTGTGTTTTCATAAATGCAATCACCCACCTTATCACTGAACAATGAAAAGGATATGAATGGACTAAAACTTTAATGGCAATTGATCTTATGACATGAAATGGACTAATAATGTAAAGTGCAGACGTGGCGCTGAATCTGAAGATGGCCTTCCCTTTGTTTAGTACTATAAAAGTCTGCAAAATAAAGGGGAAAGAAAGAGAAATTATTGGTCAGAAGAACAGTAGTGTCAAGCCAAAATAATCTCATGAAAATGCTACAGTTGGGTGAGTAGGTAATGACCTCTTCCTCCAAGACACAACGCCACATTCGAGCGAGATTAGAGGGTGATGGCAAAGTGGGCAGAACCGTTCACAACAGCTGTGCTATTTATTTAAATATTTCCTCATCTTTGGATAATCCTTCCATCCAGTGGCGCGTATACAAAAACAAAAAGACCCTGAAAAGAACTTTTAATGTCCCGTTTTTATCTTTCCATAAGCGGACCATTAATGGGCATAAACCTGATCTAAATGCAAATTAAAACTTGCTAATCCCATTTCTGCCTTTGCAAGAGATCTGAAGGGAGGCGGCCGCTTTAATTTCCGGCAAGTTGTCCTAAAAAGGCGTATGGTGAGTTCGGTGAAATCCTCAGCTTATCTTGGAGAATAGTGCCCTATCATGTCCCCGCAGCACCGACGGCTCTGCACTGATAATTAAACACCAGATTTGAGTTCCATTGAAGCGGAATACAATGAGAGCTGCTTTGTTTTCCTCCTGTCTGTCATGTCTACCACTTTCACAATCATCGCATCATGTCCAGAAAAGCTACTGACCTCCCTATCATCCATCTCAAATATCTGTATTCGCCATCAGATCTCCGAATCTTTTAAATGTTGGATACTTCAACAATACTTAAAAGTACAGGCTAAAGTGTGACCTATGTAGAAAAACAAATGTACAAAACAAAAGTTTATTGATAGATGTTCCAGTGAGCTTCTGTACGCAGGCTTTTCTCTCAGATGGTGGTAGCATGTGCCCATCTGACGCAGACTCTTATTTTTGTCTTGAATGTGTCACATATCTGACCAATAAGTGGTTTGGTTTTAGAAAAAACACCACATTAGGCCATCTAACTAATGAATACCACCATTTCTGAACCTTATTTTCCTCTCTCTCTGCCAAGCTCGCTCAAAATGCAACATTAATGTAATGACTAATCTTGCGTATGTCACCGTCCAGCCATTTGTTGACAGAAAAATTGTCGACAGATTAATATATTTCGTCTGCTGGTCGGAAATCAGAAACCTGTTTTTTTTAGGTCTGTTAGGAATCACGATGGCAAATAGACAAATGTGTTTTGCATTTTGTATTTGGACTTGGTCCTCCCCATCTTTGGTCTTGACTCAGTTCCAGTCCTGGTCTTGGTATGCATGGGCTGACCAGACCCACAACTAAACCCTTCTCTGTAGAGATTTTCATGGAATACTTGGAGACAATGACTTGTTTTGGATCAGCTCAATTTTGGCCACACGTTTTTGCAACATTAGCTGACAGCTATATGGAGCAATATCAAAAGTGAAATTGAGAACACCTGTGTTTGGTGCCATGCTGAAGAACGCTACTCAAAATTACAACCAAGGATCAGTCTGAACTCTTGGCTTGGTGTTGAAACAGCCTTGCTTTTTAAATGCCTATGTGCGGCCACGCAGAATGGTATTATATATAAATACAGTCACAATTGGGAATTATTCCTCAACCAGTCAATGCCATTGTTTTAATACTGCACTCACATGATATAATTTAAATTGTGTGTTGCAACATTCAATAGATTCTGTCCAATCTGTCAATCAAAACTCTACAAAAGTCAAGCTTCTTTTCAGGTAATCGGGGCTCACCTTTTGCGTCTTGGCGTAAAAGGGGTCAATGTCCTCCAGCGGCACACCGATGAGCTCTGCTGGGATGTCACCGTAGATGCGGGGCAGCTGCTTCCCAGCCTCCAGGTCGGGCCGGGGTTTAGGAGGCTCGGCTTTCTTCTGGGCGTCATTGCAATCCTTGGCTTTCTCGGCCTGCTCCTCCGCAATCCGCTGCTCCAGGGCAGCCAAGGATTCGCGAGTGAACCGCCGCAAGCCATCAGGACCGGTTGGTAAAAGCAAGGCTGCCATCTTTTCATCCTGATACACCTGGACTGAAATTTACTTACAGCTGCACAAAGGAAGAGACACAACCATAACAAATAGTTTAGTTTGATGAACTTTCTGTTTTTTTTAAAGAGTATTGTAAATGTTTCAGTGCATTTTGTTACACATTCAAACTAAAGATGGAAAAAATCAACTTAAATTATTAGTCGTATTAATCCTCAAACATGTATGCAACATATATGATGAATCACATAGAAAGAAAATTCATATACCACTATGAGTGAACTCTAGCATCTCCAAATGACATTACATAATGTTATTCAACTTTGTTCAGGTTGCTAGATTTGCTAAGATAACTTTGCTACAAGTAGCTACCGGTCCACATATTGTCCTATTCTTTTTTCCAAAAAAATGTTGCTACAGCAATATAACAAATTCACTCCAGAAGTGGAAGAAGAAACTATGTAAGAAGTTAATTTCTACCTCCATGGAGCGTCCAGTTTAGGAGGCTAGTAACACCTTAACCTACAGTTATCAGAATCCTCTGATTCCTTTCTATTATTTTAAAAGTAAAACTAGACAGAAAAGAAAACAGTTTAGAAACATATACCAGTGGCCGCTAGCTTTCTGTCCAATGGTCTATCGAACTAGGTCAGGTCTGAGTCAAAAGGATTATGGCCAGTCTCTCAATCTGACCTGAAGTATTTTGACCAGCTAATGCCAAGCCACCGATTTGTCAACACTGTTTGAATAAGCATTTTTTAAAATGTCACAGCTGCAACTCACTCTTGATGTTGATGTCTACCACTAGCTGTTGTTGACATTTGCCTGCACTGATGTTCCCCCAAATACAGGTCAGGTTCGTGTTAGCGCAGCCTTGATTCCAGGCTGAATGATGTATCTATAATTAATGTTTAAAATGTATATGAAAACTAAGCTCAGTGTGGTTTTGCCTTAAAGCTTGACTCATGAATGGAATGAGTGCAGTGACGTGAGAGGGAATATATTGATCCATGGTTACTCATGCATGGGAACAAAATAATTACATTGTGAAAATGAATCAATAACTGGGGTGGATTATATAACTGGAACATATGGCGAGATTTTCGGTATATAAAGTACTCACACAAACAACTAAATATGACCAATACAAATCTAAATAAATCTGGTGTGATTTTAAAAGTTCATTGTAGTAGTGGTTTCCAACTATGTTGTCTTTGCTTCCTACTCTTCACTCCTGGATGTTATTGGTCATCGCTTTGGCATGAGAAAGACTGGCTTCCCTAGTCTGGAAAATGGGTGAAGTCATCATGACTTGTGGCTATTTGTGTCATTTATAGAAGGGGAAAAATACTCTGTGGCTTTTGGAACTTCCTTTGCGATCAATAGACCAACAAACTATTAACTTGAAAATTTCTCTGGCAAATATGGAGCCCACAGATGTGTTGTTTTGGAGGGGAGTTAAATTATAGACCTGTCAGTCTCTCAAGATGGACCACAGGATCCGTTTGTTTTCTTTTAAGCAGAGTATTTTGATACACAAGAAACCGCCACAAATGCCATTGTATTATTTCCACCCTAACTGAGAGAGGAGTTTGCTTCCTCCAGTCCTGAAATGCTTCGATCCCTTCACACATCCAGCCAGACGCTATTTATGAGCTTGATCTGATTATTTGGCACAGGTTGATCTCAGATCCGCTTGTCTCACACAGGGAATTCAATACTTTCCAATTTGACATCTGAAAAATTGGGTTAAATTCTGCTTGCAAATCCATGGCACAGATTCCAAACACGCTCACCGGTCATGACATTGTAAAATATTTCAGAGGTTTCTGACATTTCTGTGGGTGAAAATATATATTAAAATACGCCGTTGTCCTCTCACGCAGAAGTGACTCTTTAAACTCAAAGCTGGCTGATGACACGCCTACATATTCATCCGGCAATTTATAACGGAAAAAAAAAATGGGGCATCATCACAAATCACATGTTGGCAAATGTGGAAGGTTGTTTGCGAGCAGCGGAGGAAAGGCATCTTAGCTGAATGAAATTTAATTACCATAACAGCCAGATGTGATTTCATCATCACTCCAAATAATTATGATAATTACATTCTAAGAGGAGAGTGGATCTGTGGTTATGACAGTCACATGTTTTCTGTGCAGAGAAAAATCTGCTGAGAAATGCAAGATAATTGCTCTAAATTTTTTACCAAGCTCCTCACAAGTCAGGAGTTACAAAAGCATCAGATGCTCAAGAGAAGCACAAATTTGAGTCCTGATATGACAGCTTCTGTCTGCAGATGAATCAGGGTGGGCGTGCTGACCTCTGACCCCAGTCTGCTTCATTCCTCCTTGGGCCAATTTTGTTGTGGAAAGAGCAGTTTTCTAAGCCTAAATCAAACCCTCAAACATTGAATCTGAGCAACTTTACTTCAAGAGAACATCAGTGTAGTTCATTACTATATATACTTTTATTCTATATTCATTTGAAAAAAAGAATATCCCAATGCGCAGATGGTATCTTGTTCATTTTAGTGCATTTGCCTTACTTTTTCTATTATTAGGGGTTTGGGCTTCTCTGGATTTACGAGCTTCAATCCTTAAGAGGTTTATTTTGCTCTTAGGATACTGGGACAACATAAAATGCCTTTCACTCTGCATGGCACCGACTGTTCTATGTGTTTTTAACAGCCCTTTTAAATGAAATTATAATTTGTGAAATGAAAATGTGACTGAGCTTGACTTCTTCTAAAGTGTTTCAGGGTGTCTCTGAAGTGTTTCACTTTAGTCAGACGTGAACCCATCGTGACACTGATAGGGTTTGTATTATTAAACCTTTCACTGTAATTGCAACAAGCCGCAGCTTAACATGTAGGTTACATGTAGGCTATAGATTTATTCAGTGACATCATCATCCAAACCATTGACTGATTTAAGGGGGTGCGATGTTTTTTAGGTCACTAAACCTTCAGAAAATCAATGTAGATCTATGATTTATGATTGTTTTATTTTAATTAAATTATTTATTTATTCACTCAGAAGTTTAACCCGTTTTTAAATGTAATTTAAATTACACCATTTTTCAGACTGATGTGAATTTATATTTCTGTTCTGTAGATTAAAAAATAATAATAGTCTAGAGCCTCACTATTTCATTGGAATATTATGCTTATTTACGTATCTAATGCTTTTTTCATGAACGATTTTAAAATGGTCTTGTTGCTTTTAATAAACTATGTCTTTGTTTTAGGCGATGATTTCAGACCAATCTTAAGTCACTTAACTAAAATCTAAGGAGTGTATTAATGCGGATTAATAAAAGTTTTATACTTACATACGAATAAGATTCACGGCATGGTTTCTCTGTGTCAAATTCTTCAGGTTTCAGCTGAAAGAATTGCTGAAACGTGTGCACAAAATCCATTTTCCTTTGATTTATTCCAAGTTTCCGCCAACTAAAGCTCCAATATAAAGTAGGAAAAAAAAAAGCTTCTCCGTTCAAAAGGAACTTCTAGAAAAATGCCAGCTGTCTATTAACTTTGTTTTGGACATTTTTGAAGCCCAGTCCATATAAGTTTTCTTCTTTCTGTCCATTTGAGTGTCTCTTCCGGACTCATCCCTCGGTGCAGAGGTGTTTGGGGGGAGGAGAGGATGCTGCAGGGAGGAGGGAGGCGGGAGGAAGCTGCTGGACCACAGAGGATTACTGCTGCGATGGACGACCATGTCACTCTCAGATTGACAGAGAAATATGCCGAGAGAAGTGGCTGACTTCCAATTCTCCAAACACTCTGCAACTGTGACCTAGATTAAACAAACAACTGCTGTTGTGGCATAAACAGCTCATTCTACTGAGAATGGGAAGCACGGAATCTGTTTCAACAGCTCCACTGAAACGCTAAAAAAGTACTTTTACATACTTGTTATTGGCTACAGCTATAATGGTTAAGGTGGTTGTGAAGACTGTAGTTGTAGATTTGTGGCGCAATAAAGCAGTTTTGAACATATGTGCGAGATTGACCGGATCTGAGAGTTTTTGTATGGCGACATCTTGTGGCCATCAAAGCATTTTAGTGAAGCGCAAGTCAAATTGAATGTTAATTTAAGAATAAAACAGACATAGATATCATTTTCGCGTAAGAAATTCAGAAAGAAGCATTATTACCCGACCTCCTCCATTCAGTTTAGTCAAAAATATTAGCATTATATTGTCAAAAGTGATGAATTGAAAACAATGTATATGTGAACAGTTATGTATATCATGTTGTTTTTTGAAGTCTATCAACCTACCTTTATTTTATTTTATTTTAATAGCGTAGACGTTGGAAACATGGTGAACAAAATGGATGTTATGTAGGTAGATCAGTGAGTGGACAAGCGAGAAAGTGCATAAGGAGGTTAACAGCAAATCATCTGAATAGAAATAAGAGACTTGATGTTTAATAAAATGCTTGCAACACTTTTCCCCGTGTGTTGTTTTTTATTTTGAATAATCATGTGGCATCTGCGCTCGGGTCTCCCAAAGCCATAGTTGTCCATTCTTTCACAAAAAATATATAAAATATATATAATATTTATAAAATATAAAATAACTAATAGTTTTGTAACAGATGTAAAGGGCTCTTTAGCTCCCTAATGTAGCCATAGTTAAATCAACTAAATGTATTAGCTTTGGTTTTCAATTTACATTTCCTCTAAAAACCTTAAACAGCGTCCGTTTCTCAAATATATTGGCAAAAGCTCGTATTACGCCGCAGTTGCGAGGGACGCAAGTATTGTCCAATAGATGGCGGTAGTTTGAACAAAAGAGAAGTGCTTAAATCCAACCTTCGTAAAACGGTGAAGAAGAAGAAAGGGACTGTCAACATGCAAGATGGCCACGCATCACAGGCAAAATGCGGCTGGGCGGAGAAAAGTACAGGTAATTTATTATCATTACTTTGATGCTGTATTCATGACAACCACGAGATAAAAGTGGCCAATGTTATAGTTAATGGTGGTTTTATGTTGCAAAGTAATTACAAACCATTTCGAGCAGTTTTTCTGTTAACATCCGTGACTCAAGCCGGCTAACTTGACTAGCTTAGCTTAGGGTCGTATTTAGCATTGTGCTGCTAGCGTACACGTCAAGCTCCGTGTTTTAGGGTAACTGCCTGGTTATATATGGTTGTTTTAGTACGTGACGACTACCCTTTAACGCGTTTGCCTTGCGTAGTTCCCAGTGCTTCTGTGGGTTTTATGTTTAATCCCACTGGTAACTGTAGCTTAGCGTCCTGGAGCGGGCTCTGTCTAATAGCTGGTCTCCCAGGCGTTCCAAGTTTTAGTGACGTTTTGCTCAGTACTGACTTGAATATCCACAAGTGTCGACGCCACTGTTGTTCTTCTTAGTTAATTCATGATCGCTGCCTCTCTGGTATTTCGATTCTTTCACCCACTCCGTGTCAAATCGTGTCACATATATACGCATCAGCTGTAGAGCCAACATGTCAGTGTTCGGGCCGCTTTGGGATGTAAAATCAGTACTCAATGGTAGAGTGCTACATTGCCGAGGTGACGATCCTGGACATCATCTGCTTCTGTTCACTGACCCCAACCAAGCGTTTACCTCCTGTGTACCACGCCAAGTCAGTAAGCTATTGACACGTTGCACCTTACCTACATCTCTTGTGGAAAATGGATGTTTTCAAGCAGTTTGGATTTCTTCTTGTCACTTCCTGTAGATGAGTCAGGAGATGCCAAGCACAGTTGAATTAGAAAGCTAGATGGATAACCTTTGTTCTTCCCGTGCTCATCACTGCTCCCACATCACCACACAGAAAACGCATTATTGCTTAGACCACCTTCACCCTGTCTGCAGTCAGCAGTTTGGTGCCAAACTCTGGCTTTTCACTATTAATTTTACAGTAATACTTCTACACAGTTTGTTTTTTGAGTGGATGCTGGTAGGGCCTCTCTTTGCATTTGAGTGGGTTACTGATTCCTTTGATTTGTTGAAAGAGTTACTGATTCCTTTGATGTGTTGGAATTGTGTGTAGTCATGGTTTTCTTTGCTGGTCTCCAATTCTGTTTGGTGTGTGCTGGTGAATTTGCATGCTGCTGGCTAACTCAATGTGGGTGTGTTGCATCTGCTACAGGTGTCCTATGTCATTAGAGATGAGGTGGAGAAGTACAACAGGAATGGGGTGAATGCACTCCAGCTTGACCCTGCTCTCAACCGACTCTTCACCGCGGGGCGTGACTCTATCATCAGGATATGGAGTGTCTACCAACATAAAGTACCTATTATGATAATACTGATAATATACACTTCCACATTGTCTGTTTTTTTTTAATACCTCCCCATTCTCTTTCTGCAGCAGGATCCCTACATTGCCTCTATGGAGCACCACACAGACTGGGTTAATGACATAGTTCTCTGCTGCAATGGAAAAACATGTGCGTAGCAGCATCTGTCAATGTCGTTCAACTCTTAAATAGAAAAAGCTACTAATCCTCAGTTCTCCTTTGTTTCTAGTGATATCTGCTTCTTCCGACACAACAGTCAAAGTATGGAACGCTCACAAAGGCTTTTGTATGTCGACGTTACGAACACATAAAGACTATGTAAAAGCTCTGGCGTATGCGAAGGACAAAGAGCTGGTGGCATCTGCTGGTCTGGACCGGCAGATATTCCTTTGGGACGTAAATACATTAACAGCACTCACTGCTTCCAACAACACAGTCACTAGTGAGTCTCTTTCCTTTTACCTCTGTCTTCTTTAAACATATATGCCTGAAGTCATTGTGTTCTTGTCTGCGACAGCGTCTTCGCTAAGTGGGAACAAGGATTCTATCTACAGTCTGGCTATGAATCAGATGGGCACAGTTATTGTATCTGGTTCCACAGAAAAGGTTTGTGCTTCATGCTTAGATATATACCGTATTTTTCGGACTATAACACGCACTTAAAATCCTTTTTATTTTCTCAAAAAATGAGAGCATTCATGATAATATATATGGAATTTTAGGAGCCAACACTCTTCATGCTGCTAAGATATTGAGCCTTGTCGCATCAAACCAATGAAATCGCAGGCGTTTTATTCTATATTAGTGGGTGTGGCTTATATTGCGGTGCGCTCTATAGTGTGGAAATTACTGCTAATTGTGTGTTTGAAATTACACTATGGTGTGTTTATCAGACTGTAAAACATCATGTTCTTCAGCTCTAAAACGTAACACTCTGACCTTCTAGGTTTTAAGAGTGTGGGATCCACGGACATGTGCGAAGCTGATGAAGCTCAAAGGTCATACAGACAACGTGAAGTCGCTGCTTTTGAACCGGGACGGCACTCAGGTGCGTGAATGCTTTTCTATTAGGGAGCAGATGAACAGCTCTTAGTTAAATTTGGAATCCTCCTCTTTCGTGCAGTGCCTGTCAGGAAGTTCAGATGGGACCATCCGTCTGTGGTCGCTCGGCCAACAAAGGTGCATCGCCACATACCGGGTGCACGACGAGGGAGTGTGGGCTCTGCAGGTCAACGAAGCCTTCACACATGTCTACTCTGGAGGCCGGGACAAAAAGATCTACTGCACAGACCTGCGGAACCCTGACATCCGTGTTCTCATCTGTGAGGAGAAAGCCCCAGTTTTGAAAGTGCGTGTCAGTAGCGTAGAGGCATTAAATCTTACAGTTGATGCAACAGTGTGTTGTTGCGCTTTTAGAGAATATTGTTTTGATTTCATATTTTTCTATCCCCTTAGATGGAGCTGGACAGATCTGCTGACCCTCCTCCTGCTATCTGGGTCTCCACCACCAAGTCATCTGTTAATAAATGGGTAGGCATGCGTGAAGTATCTGACATCAGCTGTTGAATGCTGTTTGTTCTTGTTGTGCTCGCAGGTGTTGTTATCCTGTTGATACCTTGGGGTGGATATTTAAACCGGTTTGGTCTGCCGATAATCATGTTCCAGTTTGAATGCAAATTCTGTGTAGAAGAGACTGATGACTTTGACTCGCTCTCCAGTCTCTGAAAGGAATGCACAACTTCAGATCGTCAGGGGAGTACGACAACGACTGCAGTACCCCTTTAACGCCACTGTGCACTCAGCCAGAGCAAGTCATCAAGGGTGAGCATCTTCATCTAAAGCTTAAGGCTTTTCTTAATCACCCTGGGTTTTTTGTTTTTTTTTTCATAAGTGGATTTGTGTGCATGCAGGCGGTGCCAGTATTATCCAGTGCCACATTCTGAACGACAAGAGACACATACTCACCAAAGACACGAACAACAATGTAGCTTTTTGGGATGTTCTGAAGGTAGATATATTTAAAACCACCTCAGCTCTTTCTTTACGTCGGCTTTATCCATTATCTTGGCTCTGTTTTGACTTCAGGCTTGCAAAGGGGAAGACTTGGGCAAAGTGGAGTTTGATGAGGAGATTAAAAAGCGCTTCAAGATGGTCTACGTGCCAAATTGGTTTTCGGTTGATCTCAAAACTGGGGTAAGACGGATCATTAGGACAGTGGTGTTTTATGAGCATGTATTTAAAATCTGCCATCGTCTTGAGTAGATGCTGACCATCACGCTGGACGAGAGTGACTGCTTCGCTGCTTGGGTCTCTGCAAAAGACGCAGGTTTTTCCAGCCCCGATGGATCCGACCCAAAACGTAAGAACCTCGGACCTGCGTCTGAAAATGTCCAGTTAAAAAAAAACAAACAAACAAAACATTTTTTTATGGCTGCAGTGAATCTTGGTGGACTGTTACTTCAGGCTCTGCTGGAGTTCTGGCCCAGAACCCGGATCAACCCCATGGATGAGGAAGAGAACGAGGTGAATCACGGTAAGAAGCGGGCACATTGTGAATGTAAGGTTTCCCTCTTTGCCATTATGGTGCTTGACGTTCCCCCAAACACTCTGACGTCGACAGTGAACGGCGAGCACGAGAACAGGGTCCAGAAAGGAAATGGATATTTCCAGGTACCCCCCCACACGCCGGTCATCTTCGGAGAGGCAGGAGGCAGAACTCTGTTTAGGTAACAAATCTGTTGTTTTGGAGAAGCTGTCGAATCATGCAACTTTATGGGTCGATTTGTTTATTATAGAGAAACATCCTTCTGTCTTTCACTTGTTTGCTCTCGCAGGTTGTTATGTCGAGATTCCGGAGGGGAGACTGAGTCAATGCTGCTGAACGAAACAGTTCCCCAGTGGGTTATTGATATAACTGTAGATGTAAGTGTTTGTTTTATTTTAACATATTTTTTGTTCTAGCCTTGAGTGTGTTTATTCTTAATCTTAGAGTGCACACCAAATAAAGGATTAATCCTTTAACTTATGTATTATGTTTTGTCGATATATATTTTTTTTATTCACTTTTTCCATTGCATTTTATTTATTATATCGAAAGTGTATTGTATTTTTTGTTTGTTTTATTTCTTTCTGAATGCTAGAAATTTGTCTGTCCTCTTTGCTGGTCTGAAAATTTCTCCATTTGGTTGAGTTGGCAGTGAAAGTGTTCAATTCAAAAACAAAAGGTCATGAATTGGAGAAAAATAATGAACGTGCTGTTGAATTTATTCCTTTTCTTCCAGAAAAACATGCCCAAGTTCAACAAAATTCCATTCTACCTCCAGCCGCATTCTTCCTCTGGTGCAAAAACGCTAAAGAAGTGAGTTCCTTTGTCCCAAATGTTCTCCTGGAGCCTGACTTTGACTTTGGGTCATGTCTTAGGGACCGTCTGTCAGCCAGCGACATGCTCCAGGTGAGGAAAGTGATGGAACACGTCTACGAGAAGATTATCAACCTGGACAACGAGTCGCAGACCACCAGCTCCTCTGCCAACGACAAACCCGGGGAGCAAGAGAAGGAGGAGGACATGGCCATGCTAGCAGAAGAGAAGATTGAGCTCATGTGTCAAGATCAGGTGAGTGCTTCTTTTTAGGGCTGGGAAATATAAGTAACTGTACAAAGTTCAGCCTTGTGTCTCACCAGTTTTCCACTACAGTACCTGAACATTTCTTGTTCACCCACTCTTTGCCAGGTTCTGGACCCCAACATGGACCTGCGAACAGTCAAACATTTTATCTGGAAGAGTGGCGGGGACTTGACGCTTCACTATCGGCAAAAGTCCACGTGAAACTTTAGATTTTAGCAAGAAACTGTCATTTGCCAATCACCATCCACCTTTGACACGTAGTAACCCCATCGTGAGGTGAAAGAGCGGCAGCATCATTGAGAACCCCCGAAACATTTGTGATGATGTGGCTCTTGGAAGTGTCACAGGGACACAGGACACCACAGCCAAGAGACTTCCTGAAGGATTTTTTTTTCCAGTTCAGAAAGTGGACTGAAGTTCCCCACAGCACTGAACTTTTTTTTTTCTTTTTTTACGTTGGTTCTGTTGATTTTAGAGACAAAGTTACAGTCAGAGTGTGTATGCACATTGACGTGGGCTGCTCTAGTACATTCCTGAAACTGTCTTTGTTCCATAAGCACTCATCAGTCTCTACAGGTTTAGGAGTCCACCTGCTCTCTGGGAAGCACCATGGCTCATTCTAGAACTGAATCATACAAGCTCGACAGAATCACTCGTCTTCGTCCTTGTCTTTTTGTAAATATATGCACTTTGTTTTTATTTCAAAGACAGATTTTTCATTTTCGCTTCAGTTTTACTTCTGTTGTACAGTTGACACGTTTTTTTCCAGAACCTGCTCATTCATGATTCTGAAGGTCATTTAACATGGATGTTGTATTCTGTAATAAACCCCCCCAAATTGCCATTTATTTATCGGAACTGTTGTTCAGAAAATTCTATATGAAATGATATTGTACAACAGTTTGGGTCATAAGCGATGACTCAAATCTGTGGAAAAAAGTTTCTAGCGTAGATTTCATTTAGACTCTTTAATATTACTTGAAGACGGGCGTCAACCGAGAACATTTAAATATTAACGGTGAAATATGTTTTGGTGTGTCATGAAGCAAAACAAGTATTTTCAATGTTAAATTTTATTGAATTATTTTGCCATTAGGTGAGTGAGCTCCAATTGGCCAAATCAGGATGGGTACCATGATACTGCAATACCCTTGTTGTAATAACCTGTGAAATATGTATATTTTAGGCTTTGAAAAGAATACATTGGAATGGTTTAACAATAAAGAAAATTGTGGGGATTATATATCTGTTTGTTCTGTGTGTGTGTGTGAGAGAGAGAAAGAGACAAAACTGGACCTTTAAAGTGATGATTGTTTATCCAGCACATTCTTCCACGTTAAAAACCATCAATTGGTAAAATGGCTGCAAAAATACATCTGTGTTT
The DNA here is from genome assembly GCF_027744825.2 of Synchiropus splendidus. Taxonomy (NCBI): domain Eukaryota; kingdom Metazoa; phylum Chordata; class Actinopteri; order Syngnathiformes; family Callionymidae; genus Synchiropus; species Synchiropus splendidus. The sequence continues at coordinate 9,784,468 of NC_071346.1, read as the reverse complement.
TACACTTTCACCAGACAAAAGTACAATTTATCTACACGCTTGTAAAAACCCAGATATGGTAACGTCGTCTCTAAAACACTTGCATAGATCAGTAGGAAGATTGAGAAGAGGCTTCTCTAATATGTTCTTGAAGAGCGCAATGAAATATGAATTAAGCGACGTTCGTCTGAATTCGGTAGTTCTGAAAGTAGCTGAGTGGGGACGCAAATGTCAGTTTAAACAGGCTTCAGTAGTGCAGACGGTCCCCCATATTAATAGATTCGAAGAAGAGAGACGGGATTAGTTACTTGCTTGTATTTTCAAGGTCCCTCTGACCAATTGTAGTGACGTGACTCTCTGGAACTTCATACTTTCAAGTATTTGATATTCTTGTGATTTCATCTCAACTTATTAAAACAAAAAAACTTGAACGATAAAAATAGCGACCTCAATTTGCCCTTCAGATACATGAAAAAATGCTCACACACAGTAGCACCGCGAGCGATAGAGCCAGCACCCGTCTGCTGTTTCCAGTGTTTAGCCGGAAAAAAGCAGGTGTGCTAGAAGTGACATGACCCGTACTATCTAATTACAAATAAAATATGTAATGCCTTATAGTTAAAATACTTCTCAAACATAAAAACTATTTTTAAAAAGTCTAGTTCTTCCTACTGGTTTGTTATTTCCTTTGGTGCTTTTGCGCAGCTTCTGACTCTCACTCATCCTGCTCCTCAATCTCCGGGTCATCCTGAAGGTCACCATGATCAGCTTCAGACTGGGAAACGCTTTCCTCTTGAAAGTGTAAAACATCAGCTAAGGCTGCATCAACCACCGCCTGAGTTGGAGAGTCCTCCTCCGCTGACTGGACCAGTGCTGGTGAGGAATCTTCAGCAGCAGGATCAAGAGTTTCGACAGGAAGAGACGGGGCGTCTGTGCTGGGACTCCGACTGGACTCGCAGGCAGCCTGCTCTGTTGATGTTAAGAGGTCAGAAGTCTGAGCGGAGATAAGGTCTTCAGCTGCTACTGAGCTCAACTCCTGTGGGTCACTTGCGTCGCTGACTGTTGAGAGCATCCCACTGCTCGCCAGCTCCTCTGCACAACACACACAGGCGACACGGAAATTCAAATGACAAGTTCAAACGCATTTAAATATCTTTTTGATCTACCGTCTCCTTCAGAGTCAAATATTTGTCTAGAACTTACCAACACCTGAAATATCACCGTCCTTCTCTTCATGCATTGCCAGTGCTGTGTCAGTCATGTCAATGGACGACATGGACAGGTCCAGTCTGTCCATTAGATCTGTGGGGTCAGGGTTCATCGCAGCCACTTCAGAATCTGAGAAGCCTGTTTCAAACAATTTGAATGTTTATGTTGAGGAAAACACCAAATGTATATTAGAACATGCCAAGTTGTTGTGTACAACAAGCCTCACCTGGGTCCAGGACTCTCTGAACAGGTGGTGGAAGAGGAGGAGCATCCTGCAGCACAGACTCCTCAGAATTCAGCATCTCTTCCAGGGGACTTGTTGGTGCCATGAGGGGTGTCTAAATATCAGCAGCGGTTAGAACAGCAGACGGGTGTGTGCCACTATCTCTGATATCATTCAGTACCTCTGTGTATCCATGTAAGGGCAGCTGTGGAACTGGAGTTTCCTCCTCAGGAGGGACAGAGGGGTGTTCAGTGGGTACGTCAGGATGAGCAGGGATGCGGTGCAGGTAACCATAACCGATCCCACAGCCCAAACTGGAATTGAATTGGATGAACAAGTTATGTTTCTGAATTCAAGAGCTCATGTGCATCAGTACCAACCTGCCCTCTCCTCCCCAGGCTCCATTCGGTGTGACAAGAACTTCTCTGCAGGCGTCTGTGAGTGTGCTGTAAACCAACAGCTTGAGTTGCTTCCCTTCATGAGCCTCGATGAGCGAAAAGAAGTCTTCCGACTGAAAAAAAAAAAGATAAAATAAGATTACTTAAGCAAAAAATATTTTTAAAGGTGTTGTAAAAAGTTTCTGACAAGAATAGTCAATAAGAGCATAATGTTTGATGTGTCTTATTGACTTAGTCTTATTGACTAAGCATCAGTCAAGCTAAGAAGGATGAATGAATAAATGGTTTTCTACATTATATTCAACATTTCTTACATCTTGCAGCACCTGATCAGCCCCGACAATGAAGTCAGTATGAGGATGAAGTCCGGCTAGTGCAGCGGGGGAACTTGCCTCCACGTCCTGAAGATGAGGACAAATAAAAACGATCACTACAGTCATGGTTTTTTCCCCACTATGTAGACGGTGTGAACATCAAAACCAGCTCACCAGAACATGCCAGACATTCTCATTGGCGCCTTGATAGCTGCAGAAGCGAACACTGGCTCCCAGCAGACCTTGGCCTCCCCACATATTACTGGGCACCACCTCCAGCTCCCTGACTCTCATGGTTTTAGTGCTCAACACTTCTATCCTCACCATTTTTTCCATGTTGGCCTTAAGAATCTCCTTCAGCTGGTCATTTTCTTCATTCTGTCACAGTCACATTCAAAATTAACAATCTCAAAAACAAATCTTCAGTGAATAGTTACTTCTATGAACTAATAAAACTACTTGTAATTATCTTTTTATCCTTCTTTCTTTCTCTTTCTCTTTTTCTTAGCCAAAAATCAGCATTCACTGTCATTCTGTCATGTTTGCGATAAAAAAAAAATACATAAACAAAATAGAATATTACTCCATGATAAACTGATACACTTAAAAGCATTGGATAAACATAAGACAAGATACAAAAATACATCACAGCACTCACAAGTCTTCTGTTGTCCAGTGAAAGAATGAAGTCGAAAAATGGTTCCAGCCCACATTTTTCTGCAGGTGAATTAGGTTGAATCTGCAGACACAATTTTATTTTAACTGAATGTTCACATAGAATATTTAGCAATAACAAAGTGCAACACATAATTTAGCCTGTTTCTAGAAAATTTTAACCACAAACCCAATGATAAGTAGCAATTATGGCTCTGCTGATTTGATTTTTAACTTTTGCACAATTGTTATATCTCTGTACACGTCACTGTGAAAGCAGATTTAATACAGATAGAGAGGTGATATGGACAGTAGGTGAACAGTCTGGTCAGGTTTAGCCGGTGCAGCTGCCTCTGTTAGCATTTTATCACCATACCTAAGCTGTCGACACCACAACACACACCAGAAACAACAACAAAAACGCGCGCCCCTTACACCATGTACGTGATATCCATATGTTCCACCTTCGGAAACTTCCGCACTCTGCGATAAACCCATTTCTTAAATCAAGTTACGATCATTTAACTGTAAAAATATATATATGTGTGTGTGTGTTAGCAGCAGAGAAGAATCATCGGTGCCGACGCTCTGCCGCCATCTTGATCGCAGTCCAACATAGTCGATAACTGCTGTCATCGAACACGCGCGCGCATATTTCAAATACTGTCATTTTACACGACGTATTCGAAATATAGTTTTATTTTTCACTAAAACGCTATAAATGTACGTGGCCTCAAAACTCCGAATTGAACAACGACGAGGTGTGAATGATTAAATAACCCAGTCTTTCATATTTTAGGATTTTATTAGCTATGCACATGAAAGGATACACAGACACACAATGTTGAACAATGTGATATAATAATGGTGATGACAGTACCAAGTGTAATGCAGAGTCTAGTTGCATTACATTTATAGAATAGAAAAAAATTGCAATGTCTATCAATGGCTGGAAGGATCCGCCTGGGAAGAATGTGATGTTTCTCTGCCTTTTCATCCGAACACCCTTAATATATCCTTAAAACTAACTCACAATATACAATGGTGGTGACTTTTGGTTCGATGGAAAAACATGCTTATAAAAATGTTAACATTTCCCAGATATCTTTAAGATATTTTTTTATGACTGTAAATGTAAACATTGCAAATGTGACAGAAAATTCCAAATCAACCTAACAGTTCCAGTCTTTTCTGACAGTCTACATTTTTAACATTTGATGACAAAAAAACATGAACAACCTTTCAGAATCCGAGCTACAAAGTGCTTTATTCGCCTTTTGAGGTGCAAATCATCTTCGCACTTTTAAATCAGAGGTAAAACTGATCCACCAGTGAAAGCAGGCAGTTACCAAGGGTTTATTTCAGTGAGTAGGATTGTGTGAGGATAAATATACATGAACACATTGGCAACTTTCTGTCTTTAGAGATGATTAATCCCTTTATTTTATAATTAACAGTTGATTATTTTTTTATCAAATGAAGAAAGTCGTGGGAAAAAATGGATCAGAATGGCTCAAATTCATTGGTGTGGTACATAAAGAGATTAAAGTTCATAAAAATAAAGTAATCTAGTCCAAGTAATTTGCATGTAAATAACTGACAACACGTTGATATGATTATCCTCTAAATGAACGGTGATTTATTGAAGATAATGATGGACAAACGTGTTATTCCTCATTGTCAGATCATTAGGAAATCAGAATGTTATTTTTTGTTATCTAATACTGGTGGATCATCGGTGATTCAAAGATTACCCTCCAGATAAAATAATCTAATCTAATCCCAATGAGATTAATCTCGTTACAGAAATTTCAGTGACGCTCGTCATTCGATCTACATCACATGACCAAGGCGACGGCGTCAGTGTGTATTTCCCGGAAGTGGCCCACGCGGCTCGGAGGCGCACCGGCTCCACAGAGCAGCAACAGTGCACCATGGCGTCGCTCTGAGCTCCTCAAATTCTACCTGACCGGCAATCCGTCACCATCTCCGCCTTGATCATGGACCTCTGGTCCAGAGGCTTTCTCACGAGCCACCGGAGTTGCCAGTAGTGCTCCAGGACTGCGATATTGCTCCACTTTGAGCTGATATTTTCCACTTACGCCCGGGGATTTAAACTGGAGCGGCAGCAGTAGGAGAGTTCTCCCCATCTTACCGGTTAGCGGCTAAGTCGGTACTCAAGAAGGGCACCACTTGTGTTGGAATACGAAGCCAGAAAACAGCAGTAACATTACCAACGTGACGCGGATACTGAGAGTCCAGAGGACGCAGGCTGAAACCTTCACTTTTCTACTGGTAAGAAGGAGTCAAATCACGGTTGCTTCGTTTTGTTCCAGGGACGTGCTAAGCTAACGTTAGCTGGCCGTACGGGCCTTCCCGGCGACCGGTGAATATCTAAGGTCTAACACCCTAAATAACCCTATTACTAACCATTTAAATATCGTATACTCTTACAGCCTAGTTATTACCACTGATACACTGCAATAAAAAGTAACTAGCGCGTATTCCATCCGGTAATCTCATGGTGGTTAATCTCACTTCAGGCTCATCTCGATTCCTATTTCAATGTAGTTTTGTGGCGGAACGTGTGCTTTTACCCGTGCGTTATGTATTTCTAACGATGTCACGATTCGGAACGGACACCGTGTTGTTGTTTATACGATCGTTTTTTTTTCGGTGTGGGGTCTGTGGGACGTGGATCAGGTCGGGCCTGGCTTTGCGGACGGGGCTGGGCTAACCCGCTAGCACTGACCGACAATAGTCAAACTGTTCTGTGGCACGTTATCTAAATATAACAGCTGACGAGTTTACGACTCGCGAACCTGATTTGTGTCACAAAAGTAGTGCGTGGTGAAATACTGCGGTCCAAGTACGGAAAGGTTAAACGCAGACTCATTCAGCCACGTAATCTGTGGTCGTGGGACACGTAACTGTAGCCCACTGGTAGATGTCCACTGTGGAAATGTTCCATCCCAAGTCTCTCTGAAGACGAGTTCAGGGGGTTTCATCACGACCGACGGCCGAACGTCGTAGTGTCACGGTTGCCGAAACAAGCATGGCACAGGCTAACGGCTAACGCTACCAGTATCAGCAGCCGGATAGTGACACGTTCGCTCGGAATATTGCTCATTAGCATGCATTTTCATATCCCCCAAAAGGCTTCAAACTGTTTGGTTTGTGACGATTTCAATCTCATTTAAATGTATGCCTTGGACGCGGATCGTTAAACATTGGTAGTCATGCATGCAATACAATGAACTTTGACCTGAGGGTATCCATTTTCTGAAATTCACTCTCAATCCGACTGTGGAACAGAGTGTCAGTCATGTCCATCAATTCGTGCCCAGTCACCTCAATATTTTTTCTGTTTTAAATAAGATTGTGACTTCACTTTGCAGTTAATCGCATTACATGTTACATACTTCTGATCGCATTCACATTTTTCTTATATAATTTTCTTTTCATGGTCTGAAGATGATGTTCATGTTACTTCTAACAAGTTCATTTCCAGGATTAGTATACCAGTATCAAGACTGTATGTATGAGCTGATAGACATGTGAATACACTTTTGGGAGGAGGTAGTGGTGTTATCATCCACACTGCTGCTGACCACACCCTCTCTGTGTGTTGCCACATTGAAAAGCTAATGTCTCCGAATAGTCTTGGCTCATGTCTGAACTGTGATGTTAATTTGAGCAGTGACTCACTACGGTAAACAAGAATTTGTTTTCCTGCGTTCTGCTTTGGGGTTTTTAACCGTGTTGACTGTTTTTGCTTCATTTTAGAAAGGCTGGCATCCCAACGCCACCCTGATGCAGAACCACAAAAGAACGTGAAATGAACAAACCACCTCAGCCTATCACGGGACCCACCTCTGTCCCAAACCCTGCCCCCTCCCCTGGATTGACCCAGGTGAGACTGTCACTGTGGTCTTTTTTAATATGCAAATTGAGGGCAGTATACTTAAGTCTGTTCTCTCCCCAAGGCCGCATACGGACCTGGACAGCCCCCGTCTCTTGTCTTCGCCACTCCTCCTCCACCACAGATGAATTCTGCACCGCAGCCAAGACAGGTTTGTGTCAAACGTGTTTTTGCTTGCAATTATATGTTCGCATCGCAGTTTGATAACTTCCCGTTCTAACCTACATGGTGTCTTGGAATTTTTTTAACCTGCGCTTGTGACTGTTGAAATGTGCACGTGTGTATGCTCTCCTGCTTTTGGCGAACTTTCTCTGATTGTCAATCTTGGCCTCTATTCTCTCTCTCTCTTCCCCTCTTTCTCTCTCTTTTGCTCTCCTCTCAGTTTGCTGCTGGCCCCCGTACTTTACACCAACAGGTACTAACCCTCACTCAAATATTTGTATTTTAAAGTTTAATCTATCTACACCGGATGGGCAAGTCCACCCTTCAAATGCACCTTTGTCATTCAAACGAAACATTTTTATTCACTATGTTCTTGAACGAATGTCATGGTTTATCAGCCTACCTCCCACTTGTGCATTTTGTGGTGTTTGAAGGTTCAATTACGATACTGGTTGTGACACATGAAGCGCCAAAGGTAACATAGGACTCATTCAGGTCTCAATCAGGTTGTCATAACTTCAAATGGTGTTAGTGGAATTACTTAATGTATAAGCACTATGTAATAAATGTAGGTTTTAGTTTTAAATCTTTTTTTAGACACCAGTTTTGTCTCCACACACACACTCGTCATTCATTTCACTTTTTCCCTGCCGCTCAGAAATGCTTCCTACTTTATGAGAAGTTACAGTAGGCTGCATATCATATGCTCCTGATACATTGCTTGCACTGTCTCCTGTTCTCATTTCCACCTTAACCTCACTCCTCTCTTGCCTTCTGCTCATTTGTTGTGCGGCTGAAGGGTGGATACAGAGCCTTGCAGGTAATAGATCTTCTTTGCCCCTCCCCATTGACTGAATATTTAAGTGTGCTGCAGGTATACTTGCTATTCAGAACAAATCACACTCAGAGCTGTGCTCATTGGCACTCTGTGTTTGTTTTGTGTCCTGCAGTAGCGGTGTCCTACTCGCAGAATTTGTCATGTAGTTAGAGAAGGCGCTACGGAATCGGGTGTCTTTTTTTTTTTTTTTTTTTTTAAATCTTATATTTACATTGTTGTCTTCTTTTTTTCTTTTTGATCCCTCAGGGTTACTATCCAAGCCGCCCCACAATGCCCACGAGCGCAACAAGAGTACAGACGAGTAGCGGCCCTCGAGCTGTTGGACCCACTCATGTCTACCCTTCAAGCTCCCAGATGATGATGATATCACAGCAGCCGCACCCTTTCTCTGGCCCACCACAAAGCTACTTCATTTCCCCGGTTGGTGCACATTATGACACATTTATAAAGTTCAACAGTAAGCCAAACAGGCTGATAGTTCTTCAAAATCAGCCTTTGTAAATACACATTTTTTAACCAGTTATGGCTAAGCTCAACTCATGTGAAGTTATTTTCATTCAGCCATAGATTTTAGATGTTACTTAAGTGAATTCTGTAAGACATTTCATGTCTGAATAAGTCTCTTAAAATGGGTTGAAACCTCCAACTGGAGCCAGAAAGATACTTGGGTCTTTTGTTTTCTTGAGAACTTCCAGCCCCTCCTCCCCCAATGGGGTCATTCCAGTTCTTTCAGTTGCCTCATTCGTTATGCGAGTCTCACAGATTACAAAGTTTCGCATAAGTAGCCAGGTGGGGCGACAACCCCCAACGTAATTGTATGCGGGGTGAAAGCAAACGACTGCACTGGAAGTTGCAAACACGTCCCTTGACTGGGAAACCACTAAGATGATTCCTGTAAAAGCAAACTCGCTTGTACAACTTCATTGAAGTAAGACTTATAGCTCTTCATTCTCGTCTCTAACGGAAATGTAACACAGACACAAATTCCCTCGCAGTTCCCAACAGTGCTGTCTTTCTCGTTCATGTCTTGTGAGTGAGGAGGAGGTGTATAAAATTAAACTATTAGGAGATCAAGCTGTTGGTGCGACGCTTCATCGTGTTGAATTTTCTCTGCACAGTACCGGCCGCCGTACATGGCACCAACGCAACAATATCCGGTCACCAGCGGGACTGCTGGCTTCTATCCTGGAACCAGCCCAGCCGAATACCAACCATATGGTAAAGTTGACTTTCAGTGTTGACCTATGTTGCTCCTTTTTCATAATGTGATGTTTTCTATGTTGATTTGCCTGGTGTGTGGTGAAGCTCCCGCTGCACGTGGCTTAAATGTAGTTTTTGTTAACGTTGGTTCTAGCAGCAGTCTCACCCAACCCTGCCTTACAGGTTCCATCAAATGACAATCGACAAAGATTTGTAGTCATCTGCATGACCCATCACGTCACAGCAAACACTAAAACTTCTTTTCATTGATAAGAAATGGGAATAAATCAGATGCGATCACTATTATGTATGCGAGAATGGTGTTACAAATAACACAATATAATGCCGTGGTATTGTGGACACATTTCATGGGACCTCTAACACCCTGCTTTCTCTGAATCCTCTCAATAACTCTGCATCTGTCTCTTCCTGTCCTTAAATTTTCTTTACTCCCTCACCCCTTCTTCTCCTTCGCTGCGTTGGTTCAGAGCCCTCTCTTGCTGCGAGGGAGAGGCGGGGTGGTGGGGGGAGAGGAGGAGGCCGTGAGAACGGCCGCCTCGCTCTCCACGGAGCTCCTCTCACCTCCCAGCGCTACCCCGGTGAGTAGTGTGTGCTTGTGAGGTTTGCGGCAGGCTTCTGTCTTCCTGTTTTGTCACTGGATTTCATGACTCCCTCCATGTAAAGTGAGCAAATCGGAATTGGTTTGGTTAACGTCTGACGCATTCATTCTGAAGTGGACTCTGGATCTCCATGGTCAGAAGTCTCGGTGAAGAATAAGATGCAATGACACGAATCTGAAGTTTCATCTTCTGTGAGCTTGTTGGCAACTTCACTTTCAATCTGAATGTTACTCAACATTCACCATACAAAACTTTTCCAATTCCTTCATTTTGTCAACTTTTTTTTCTGTTTTTCCTCTCCTGTTTTGTTTGCCACTTATTTTCAAAGAAATGAAAGGGCATGCTCTGATTTCTGTTCCATTATTCATTATGGGAACAGTCAAGGACTTTTAAGTGTGTTGGTTATTATTGGAGATGAAACTCAATCTAGTTTTAATCTCTTCAATGGAACCTTCATGTGGGTCAACATTTAATGCCGCCAAAATTGGCAGTTCCACTCGTGTTTTGGAGTGAAATGTATACATTTTGTTAATTTCAGTGCATGTTGAGCAGCTCTGTTTCATTTGAGCACAATACTTTTGATGGTTGCTGTCACCGTTTATTTTGCTCAATGATCGTCCCAACATTCCATGCTTTGAAGAAACAAAAATAAAATCAGGCGTACGAGTTTTATTGATGCTTATGCTGTCAATATTTTTCTTTGACACAGGGCCGTACTATCCGACCCAGCCACCGTTCTCTCCTTCAGTCCAGCCCACCCCGGCCATGATCAACCCAGGCCAGCAACAGCAGCAAGCTCCGCCTCCTCAGCAGCCACCGGCTCAGCCACAAGGCCCACCAAAGAGGGAACGCAAACCGGTAGTGTGTCGCAACAAAAGAACAGTGGACCTCTGAATAGAGTGAAAAGTGTATTGTTGGTTTCAATGTAGAACTTTCCTTTTCTCTGGAAGATAACAAAAGCATCGCTGCTACTGATAAGCATTGTTGAGTTGGGTTTTTATCGTTTTCAGGATCGCAGCGATTTAATACTGATGGTTTGTTTTCCTAGATCACAATACGAGACCCCAACCAGGGCGGGCGTGACATCACAGATGAGATAATGTCAGGTGGACTGTCCAGTTCGACACCAACTCCCCCACAGGTGAGTTTCACTCTGGGACAATAGAGGAGAAAAGGGTCTCAGTCGGTGGTGAATACACACAGTATCTATCGCTCTTGACACCTCAATCGTGTTGCAGTGCGTTTTTTGTCTTTCTCTTATCGTTCATTATGTAGTGTCATCCTTCGGCTTTTACTTAAATTGAATGAGAGAAAACCTGGCAACATCTATTATTGTCTTCTTCTCATTACCTATTTTGAACCTTCAATTTCAGACATCCATAATTGATGCGAGTCTTCCACAAACAAACGGTGAAGTTATCCAGTCTGTCACCATAGCGACAAGCAGAGGTTTGTAATAGCTGTTATTTGCTCGTGTGAATCGCAATGCATTTTTTGCCACTTGATTTAATTTGTTTTCTAATTGCAGACGACAGTGAGGAATCATCTGCAAGCATTGAAACCCCACCGCCACCTGCTTTGGCAAACCCACAGCCTCTGCCTGAAGCCAAGGAAGATAACTGCCAGGAGACGATGCCTGCAGACATAGTACAATCTGATGACCCTCCTCCGTCCACAGAGGTTCTGCCTGTGACAGTTAAGGAGCCGGAGTTGGCTGTTTCTATAGCCCCCACTGAGGTCGCATCAACGGCACCTCCTGATGTGGCCGTCGATCCAGTAGGTGTCGAACTCGGAGACACAGTCGATGCACCTGTTGCACCCTCAGCTACCGAGGTGAAATCAGAAGAGCTACAAAATGACACCGTCACAGCCGAAAAGGCAACAGAGGAAAAAGTAGAAAACACAGAAAAGAGAGAAGCAGTCAAGCCAGAGCCCATTGCAGTCGAAGAGCCTGAAGCCGAGGCCGCCACAACAGTTAGTCCTGCGAGTGCGACGCAGGACACAACGCCAACCGAAACCGAGTCTGAGCGTGCAGTTGAGGAGCCAGCTCCACTGACCCAGAACGCTTCTAGTGAACCTGAACCAGAACCAACTGTACCAGCCGAGACTCCTCTCTCCAACGGTATTCCTCAGGATCCGGAGTCCGAGGACCTGGCACTCAGTCACACCACACCTGTCGACAAGCCAGTCTCATCACAATCTCAGGAATCTACACCTGTCACTAAAACAGCCCCTCTAGTCCAGGAGGAGAAGGTGGAGAAAAAACAGAATCACACCGAGGGAAACAAGAAGGGTGAGCATGTCCCTCCTGCCACTGCTACCTCCTCCACACAAGAATCTACTATGCAAGGTAAGGTTGTTTGAGACATCTATTCATGTACTCTGCTGCCCCGCATGCAAAAATGAATTGTAACCGTTTTTCCCCAAAGCTGCTACATCTGTGCCAAAGAAGAGGAGAAACATGAAAGAGATCAACAAAAAAGAGGCCATAGGAGACCTCTTGGATGCCTTCACAGAGGTGAGGATCAAGGTTGTTGAGTCTTGTGTCTCTTCATTTAGTATTCTTTTTACATATATATATATATATGTATTTTATATCCTTTTCCAGGAACCAGAAGCCAAGCCAGTCCCTGAACCTTTACCAGCTCAGCCTGATCCTGTACCTGTTGCTCCAGCTGAACCTCCTGCTGAGGTGGCTGATGAGACCTGGGAGGAGAAAGAGGACAAGCTGAATGCAGAGCCCGAGAAGAGCAAACCCTCGGCCGATTCGAATGACAAGAAATATGACTATAAAGAAGGTGAGTTGTGATCATAAAGTCTTGTGTTGAGAACATTTTTGTCATCTTTTGAAAGCAGCTGATTGATTCTTACTTCATTCACGTTCACAAATAACAGAGCAGTGGAAGCCCATTAACACTGAAGATAAGAAGCGGTACGACCGGGACTTCCTCCTCGGCTTCCAGTTCAGTAGCGCCAGTATGAATAAGCCAGAAGGCCTGCCAGTCATCAGTGATGTGGTTTTGGACAAGGTACGTTGTCATCGTCCCCCACTGTGTTTGTGTCACCTAGTCGATGTGCTGATGTGAATCCCGTTCTTTACTGTAGATAAACAAGACGCCGCTTCGACCTGTCGACCCAACTCGGCTCATAAACATGGGTCCTGATTTCACCCCTTCATTTTTGGGAAATCTTGGGAGCAGATCGGGGACTGGACCACGAGGACCTGTAAGTGTTTTTTATGTCCTTACTCTTTATGAGACAAAAGTCTGCTGGTGTTAATCTGCACCTCATTTTTTTGTGTGCTGCAGCCTCCTGGCCCACGGCGCTCTCAGCAGGGTCAGCGCAAGGAGCCGAGGAAAATCATCAGCAGCATGTCTCTCAGTGATGATGTCCAGCTTAAGAAGGCAGAGAACGCTTGGAAGCCCACGGTGAAGAAGCCACGGGGGCGCGGAGAAGATGGGGAGGAAGAGGACCCCAATGCTGCCAAAACTCAGGAAGTGTTCAAACGCCTGCGCAGTATCCTCAACAAACTCACGCCGCAGAAGTTCCAGGATCTCATGAAGCAAGTGTCCGACCTGCCCATAGACACAGAGGAGAGGCTGAAGGGAGCAATAGACCTAATCTTTGAAAAAGCCATCTCAGAACCCAACTTCTCCGTGGCCTATGCCAACATGTGCCGCTGTCTTTTGGGGGTAAGCAATGCCAATCTCTTCAATATCTGCTCCAATGATGACTTCACTTTTGTGCCACGTGTCTGGGCCACTGACAGCTCATGATGGTATTGAGGAACTGAGGAGCATTATCGTACCCGTTCCAGTGTCTTGAGCCCATCTACAAATGGTTTTTCTTTTATCCAGCTCAAAGTCCCAAATGTAGATGCACCAGGAGAGTTTGTGAACTTCCGCAAGCTCCTCCTCAACCGCTGCCAGAAAGAGTTTGAGAAGGATCAAGATGACGACGAGATATTTGAGCTCAAGATGAAGGAGATGGAGGCAGCCAAAGACGTAAGCAACCCCCTCTCACTGACAATTGCATTTCAACAGTTCAACTCTAAGCATCGCATGTTCTCCCTCAGGACGAGGAGCGCGAGCGCCTGAGGGTGGAGCTTGAGGACGCCAGGGACAAGGCTCGACGTCGGTCATTGGGAAACATCAAGTTTATTGGAGAGCTCTTCAAGCTAAAGATGCTAACAGAGCCTATCATGCACGACTGTGTGGTCAAACTACTGAAGAATCACGACGAGGAGTCGCTAGAATGTCTATGCAGGCTTCTGTCCACAATTGGCAAGGACCTGGACTTCGAGAAGGCCAAGGTAAATTTTGAAACATGCAGCGCTCCGGCTCATGCAAATCAAGTTTGGGTCGAATTTTGTTTGACCTTAAAATACCACCCTGTGCATTTCAGCCTCGAATGGATCAATATTTCAACCAGATGGACAAGATCATCAAAGAGAGGAAAACCTCATCGAGAATTCGGTTCATGCTGCAGGATGTCTTGGACCTAAGAAAAGTAAAATATCTTTTCTCTTTCTCCAAGAGTGAGAGCATGATTCAGTGCAGAAGTCAGATCAACTTCATCGTTTCTTTGGTAACAAATGTGTAAGAATGAGGTTTGATGTGTTTGACCTTTTCTCTCACAGAGTAACTGGGTGCCCCGGAGAGCCGACCAGGGCCCCAAAACCATCGACCAGATTCACAAGGAGGCCGAAATGGAAGAGCACAGAGAGCAGATTAAAGTCCAGCAGGCGATGCTGTCCAGAGGTGGCGGAGGTGGGGGTGAACGAGGAGGTGGCGGCGGCGGTGGCGGAGGAGGTGGCAGGATGGATAGAAACATGGGGGGCAGAGGACCCCACTCACAGGGAGGTCAGAGAAGCCAGCCCCAAGATGAGGGCTGGAACACTGTACCCATCTCCAAGAACAGACCCATCGACACCACCCGCCTTAGCAAGATCACAAAGGTACTTCAGATGGAAAAAAAAAAAAAATAAATCTAAAGGTCATGTGATTCACGCCTTGGTTTGTCTGTTTTGTAGCCTGGTGCTTTGGACTTGAACAATCAGCTTTTGGCTCCTGGAGGTAAAGGCATGTGGGGCAGTTGGGGCAAAGGAAGCAGTGGAGGTTCAGGAGCTAAACCAGCTAGTGGAGATCAAGGTAAGAAAGTGAAAAGAACATCAGACATTGAGCTCCACTTGTTTTGAGAGTAACGTTCCCTTCTCTTTTAGACTCCGGCCGTCCTGCGACAAGCACGCTCAACCGCTTCTCTGCCCTCCAGCAGTCGGGCTCTCTGATGTCAGCAGACTCTGACCGCAGAGTACCCCAGAGGTCCAGCTCCAGCCGTGAGCGCGGCGGGGACAGAGACCGGTCCGACCGGGACCGCTACGACCGGTTCGACCGCGGGATGGGCCGCGACGACCGAGGCAGCCGTAACCAAATCACCAAGAGAAGCTTCAGCAGAGAGACAGAGGAGCGCGGCGGCAGGGGCGGAGACAGCCGGGCCTCCAACGAACCTGTGCGCCGCGTCGCCAGCATGACCGACGACCGAGACCGGGGCAGTCGGGACAGAGGCAGTCGGGACCGGGGGAGCAGAGACAGGGGAGCCTGGGAGAGGGGCCCCAGCAAGGACCTTCCAGGTACATTCTTTTGTCGAGAAATATTTAGTTTTATTTATTTTGAAGTTGGAAAATCTCACCTGTTTTTTTCTTCTAGTCAAACGCGAGAGTGCACCGACTCCTCCTCCGGTTTCTAAACCTGCTCTATCTGAAGAGGAGTTGGAGAAGAAAGCCCACGCCATCATCGAGGAGTACCTGCACATAAACGACATGAAGGTACCGCAGACACTGCCGAGGTCACATGACTTTTTTTTTGGAATGGCATGTCTTAATTTCTCCTCTTCTGTTGCAGGAGGCCTTGCAGTGCGTGACAGAGCTCAACAGCACCTCCCTGCTCTTCGTGTTTGTGCGGAGCGGCGTGGACTCCACGCTGGAGCGCAGCGCCGCGGCCCGTGAGCGCATGGGGCTGCTGCTGTGTGAGCTGGTGAAGGCTGGAACGCTGAGCCCCGCACAGTTCTACAAAGGGTGAGTGACACCACAGTTCCATCACAAAGCTTTAGCGTGAAGCGTTTCTTGTCTAAATACTTCTCGGTCCTGTTTTCTCAGGCTACAGGAAACCCTTGAAGTGGCCGAAGACATGGCCATCGACATCCCTCACATCTGGCTCTACCTTGCGGAGCTCATCGCCCCCATGCTCCATGAGGGAGGTATCCCCATGGCAGTGCTCTTCAGGTACAGATCCAGTTAGTGATGTTCACATCCTGTGGAATAGAATGTGTTCCATCCCTGATCCATGACTTTGCTTCCCACTGCAGGGAGCTCTCGAAGCCTCTGTTGCCTCTGGAGAAAGCTGGTGTGCTGCTGGTTCAAATCCTCAAGTTGCTCTGCAAAGGGATGGTAAGTCTGAGTCTTCCTATCGTTTAAATATACAGTAGGATCATAGGTAACATGGGGCCTCTGTTCAGACTCCTAAAAAGGTGGGCGCCATGTGGAGCGACGCCGGGCTGAGCTGGACGGAGTTCCTGCCCAAGGACGAAGACGTGAGCAAGTTCGTCGCTGCTCAGGTCAGTCAGAGAATGAAGGACAGAATCGGCCGAGTTGATGTGCGACGCTAAACATGTCCACTGCGTTTCAGAATGTGGAGTTCACGACAGGAGAGGAGGAATCCAAGGGGCCCGTGAAGAAGAAGGTTCTGAGCGGAGAGGAGCTCAGCAAGCAGCTGGACAGACTCCTGCAGGACAAGGCCAACAACCAGCGCATCAGAGACTGGGTGGAGGTGCGTGTCGGCCTGCAGGGAGCCTGTTTAAAGTTCTGTGACGTCTCATGACCTTCCTTGTTCCAGGCCAACCTGGAGGAGCAGCAAGTGGCTTCCAACCAGTTTGTCCGAGCCTTGATGACGTCCGTGTGTCAGTCTTCTATCATATGTAAGGTTTTTACAATAAGACCTTAGGAAGCACAACTTGGATGTGAGCGTCACAGTGGAGTCTCTCTCTCTTCCCGCCTCCTCTCAGGTGATAACCCGTACAAGGTGGACGCCCAGCAGATCAAGCAGAGAGCCAGTCTGCTGCAGCCGTATCTGTGTGACGAGGAGAAGGAGCTGCAGGCTCTCTACGCTCTCCAGGCTCTGATGGTACACATGGAGCAGCCTGCAAGTGAGTGTCTCAGATCGTCGCTCGTAGATGAAGCCCCATAGTGAAGGCAGTTTCATATTAGCTGGATATAAAAGAACATGCAAGTTAGAAGGATAGAACTGCATTTAAAAACTGCTTGTAAAGAAATGTTGGTTTAAACGGCACCTCCTCTCTTGTGTCCGGCAGATCTGCTGCGGATGTTTTTCGACGCCCTGTACGACGAGGACGTGATCAAAGAGGATGCCTTCTACAAGTGGGAAACCAGCAAAGACCCGGCGGAACAGACCGGCAAAGGTGTGGCCTTGAAATCAGTGACGGCCTTCTTCACTTGGCTCCGTGAGGCGGAGGAGGAGTCCGACAAGGAGTGAAACACTGAACTGCCGATCCTCCTCCTCCTCCCTCCTCCCCCACCACCCCTTCCTCTCTCCCTAACCCCCCCTCCTCCTGCCCCCCTCTGGCGAAGCAAGGGTGTTGCAGGAGGCAGTCATGGACAAGGTTGAAACGGACTTAATGAATCCTCAATGAGGATGAATCGTTGTTCTTTCGTGTGAGGGACGGACTCCAAACAATCACTCGTGCGTGCGTGGCCTCCCTCTCTGGCTCACCCACCCTCCCCCCGCCTGCTTGTGGCAACAAGTGTCCTCATGAAATAAACTTGAAAACTGCTTCAGTAGGAATGGGCTTGTTGAACCAGATGTGTCCCACGTCACTACCAAACTTTTACACAGTAATAAAACCAACAGGCTGCTTTTTTTTTTTTTTTTTTTTTTTTAAAGTTCTGGCTTAATGTATTTCCTGAGATCTCGTCCGATCGGAACCCGTGATCCCAGCGTGCGGCCGACGTCCTGGTTCTTCTGGACATGGAGTGAGAATCCAGATGTGGCTTCTGTCTTTGTCCCTTTCTGGAGTGAGCAGCACGACTGAAGTGTGTTTTTATTAGTGATTCAATGACGGGGCTTTTGAGGCGGTGGAGTGAACCGTGGACTGATGTTGACAGCGCCTAACAGGGGATGGGCTCAATGCTTCCTCCAAGCCATCCTCGTCCATCCCCTGTCGCGACCGCGCTGACTGACTCCTTACCTCCTCTGTGCTAAAGCCAGGAACCTCCACCCTCCCCCCCTCAATCACTGTTAAAACTTGAAATCTACAGAAATTGACTTGATGAAAATATAAAGAAAAACACAGAAATGATCCGAAAGCCTTTTTCTACTCGGTGGAAACTAATTTCAGGAGCTTTCTGTAAATATATAATAAAAAAATACTTTTGTTTTTCAGTTTTATTTTTCAGATGAATTGCAGTGTGACCTATTCAACAGAACCCGCAGTTGACCCGATGCAGAGAGGCGCTTTAATCCAATGATCAGTAGTTTTATTGGAATTTTGTAAATATATTTTTTTTCTTTTTGCGTTCTTTATTTAAGAAATTATTGCTTCTTTTGCATCGGAAACTGGAACGTTGAGGTTATGAACATTGCAAATAAAGGACTTAAGTTGCTGTTCTGAGTCCCAAGTCTTGTTTGTTCTGGAACCTTTTTTCTGTGTTTTCTCTGTACCTCACTTGTAAACATATTTACTCTCACACACACAGCGTCATATCAAGATAAGAGGTTTTGACAGTTAACAAGTCAAGCGACAATGTAGTGATACATAATATACTTCTGTAAATATATTTTTTATATTGAGTATTTTCTCTTTGTTTTTCATCTAATATTCCATGAGGCCTTGTCCTTTACATTTTTATTTATATAAATTTTTGTCCAGATTTTTATGTTTTTATTTTATATATTCTTTTCCTCCTGTTGGTTATTTTGATTTTATTTAATCTGCTTTTTTATGTCTTCTTATTTTTTATGTAGACCCAGGATATAGGGATAAAATAATGTATTTATTCTGAACGGTTATTCCATAACTATTCAATCATTTTAATATGAGTGATAATATTTATTAATTATTATTATTATTAGTTCAACCCCTGCTTTCGAGAGAGACGGAGATAAATCTTATATAATACAACATTACACAAAAAAGGAACAATGAAAGGAAAAGTATGTGAAAACTGAGGAAACGCAATAACCATATAAGAACATAATGATGAATAAAAGATCAACACGTAGGAAGAAAACTCGTAGACGCTGCTTTTCATGAATTGGCTGCAATGTGTTCATACGCCACTAGAGGTCTCTCCACTTTTACACACCACACCTTTAAGTCACTGTCAGCCAAATGCAGACTGAACATGAAGTGGTTTTGATTTCGATGTGCGTTTCAATAAAAATGTTCACAGACTTGTTGAGCGTTTCTGGAGCGCAGAACCCGATCCGGAAGAGGAGGAGAAGGAGGAGTGACACCGCCTTGCGCCGATGACGCTTCGCATCGGGAGACGTTTGGAGGCAGAGCAGCGAGCAGGAGAAGGTTGAGGAGCTGTGATGCAGGAGTCTGGAGGAGGAGGCGGAGGAGGAGGTGGCGGCTGCAGGAGGAGCCACGCTGATGCACCGCTGCCGAGCAAAGAGCCGCTAATCTGTTGATCGGATTGGAGACACTTGAGCGCTTTACGATGACTTACAGGTAGGAGGCTGACGTGAAGGGCAGCTCGGCGGGGATGAGGGTCGTGTTGCCTGGAGACGGAGCGTCTGCTGCTGCCGCATCTCCTCGCAGGCCCGTCCATGGCGGGGACGCGTTTTTTCCACCGCGCGACGTGTGGCTCGGGTTCCCCCACTGCAGCAGAAGACGGTGTTGTGCGGGTCACGCCGATCCACTTGTTGGTCCTGGAGTCGGATCCAGCTGCTCCGGAGCCAGCGAGCCTCGGTGCTGCCTCAGACCCCGCTGCATTTCTGTGGGCTTCCATGTTGAAACATCAGTTAGAAGGAGTGTTGTTGATGTGAAGCTCAAAATATCGCTTACTGACGCCGTTCATCATAGCGCCCGGAGATTCTGAATAACACGCGTTTCAGTTCTGTGTGGCAAATATGCCACAGAAAAAAACAAAACAAAAAAAAAAAAACACACCAGATCATCTCGTGCAGCTCAC
Organism: Synchiropus splendidus; assembly: GCF_027744825.2. Taxonomy (NCBI): domain Eukaryota; kingdom Metazoa; phylum Chordata; class Actinopteri; order Syngnathiformes; family Callionymidae; genus Synchiropus; species Synchiropus splendidus. The sequence goes on along the minus strand of NC_071346.1, from coordinate 9,764,742 downwards.
ATAATCACCTTTATTTTAGGATTGTTTTTGGACTACAGCATTCTTTTATTGCGTTCATTCCATTTTTCACACGTTTTGGTGGTCGCAAAATTATCCAATAATTAATAATAAAAAATACTATTAGTTATTGATTAATACAAAAGCAATTCAAATAAATAAATAAAGTTTATTCTCCCAACAAAACACGTTGATTTTCTTTAGACAATTTCTTATTCTTATTATTTTAGAATAGAAACATAAAAAAACCAAAACACATAATTGAATTTCAAATAAGCCTTTTGGGAATAAAGACTTTGTTTTGGTAGCTGAACTGGAGTTACTGAACTGTCAACATATTTTTGGGGTTGTTTTCATGCATGAAATGCAGATTCACCTAATTCCACCTAGTGCCTTTGTTACAGTGGTTTTCCATCTTCAGCCAGTTTTGCCACAGCTTTATTCAGAATGTAGGAGTTCAAACAACACATGTGCCTTCACACTCATCCTTTTCGATTTAAACTAACGGTGACAGGAACTCATAATAATCAAAATAATCATTTATTTTCTCAACAGGCTCCTATTCTTTTATTTTGTGTGTTTTCTTCACCTTTTATTCATCCATCAGTTTTGATCGTGATTAAATTGTCTGTCACATGAAGTTATATGCCAAAACGGAAGACTAAAACACGAAAAAACAAAATCGGGTTTCACTATCCAGAGTGTGAACTTTGGGCCTCTACTGCAGCTTCGCCAGGGTTTACTCCAGTCACCTTATCATTTTTGTCTTGCTAAAGTGACTGAGTCTCCCAAAATGGACAGTCAACATGGCACCAAAATTCGGAGAGGATCTCAGGAACTATCGGGTCCTTCCATTTCACTTCTTCTTCTTGAACGTCACAGTAAAATCCTGGACGCCGGAACATGCTGCGTCCCCCACTTCCATATTGTAGCAGTTTGTCATCAGTAACTGCATCTCTACATTGACTTTACATGGAAATGAATTGCTTTTGTTGCTTAAATCACATCTGGTGTGAAAGCACAAACACTGTCTCATAATTTTCACATAAAAAAAAAAGTATTACGTTATGGTGAGGTGACATCACTTTATTCTACCCAAGGCACCCAACGGCTGTTGACGTGGAGAGACATTTTCTTGTTTTTCAAGCTGTTTTCCCTGCCATGTAAACGTGGTCAAACTGGTCTCTTTATTCTATTCCTCAGAAAAACCTGTTCTTTCAAACCATGTCGATCCCTCCCTGACTCAAGCACCAGCTCCTTCACCAGTCACCACTGTGACAGGCATATTCTGGACACAGATCTGTTTCCCGGTCAGACATTTTTTTTGCCGATAGCTTAGAATAAACTTTGACCTTGTTTTCACAGCAGAATCAGGGCAGCGAGGGTCTGAAGCCCACCTGTTTCACATGTGTTCACCGAGCATGTCACCAGGTCGCACCTCCACCTGACTCACATGAGCAGAGATGATCTTCTTAAGGAGTCACCTGCCGTCACGTGTCAGTCCCCGCATCAGAGTTTTGGACTGACATTTGATGAAAAGTTGCTCCAGTGTTGGAGCTGATCCCCTCATCCTCCGCCGCTGAATTGGAGGGTTTGATGACACTATCACTTGGAATAGAGCTGGGCAGCTTACACACCATATGTTAGCTCGCTCACACCCACACTCACTGGCTTGACCCGAACCGGCCCGCCTGGTTTCACTGGCTTACCAGGGCTTTAGCATCTGTGCAGTAAATTTAGGGCACGAGTGTTTGCTGTCTGCCGGCGCTTTAAAGCGAGGAACCAGAGCCCAGAGCTTTAGTGTCTGAGTTGCGCTGCGCTGGGGAAAACTTCTCCGCAGGGTCAGGATGAGGTCCAGGAGCAGGGACAGGAGGCAGGAGGTGCGGAGGAGGGCGGAAGACACCGGCGAACGACTCGCCTCTGACATGGCTCTTGTTTCTTCCAGGTGAAACTTGAGGAGAGTGAAATGATTCCCAAATCAGGAAAGTCTCCAGCAGACACTCGGAAAAGTGTCGGAATACAGGAATTTGCAGCTCTGGCCAGATCCTCCTTCAATGGTGAGACCGCTGTCATCTGTCATCACCTTCTTCAGCGAACCCTTATTCTGTACCTCAGCTGGGCGACTTCTTCCCTTCACTCCCAACCCATCAATACAGCCCTGTATTTATCCCTCGTGTTTGCTCTCTATTCATGAATGTTATCACCCAACCACCCATCCAGCGGTAGGTGCATCCATCCTCCCTTTCATTCCACCATCCATCTCTCTCTGTTTATCAGTCAGAAGTAATTTGACTTCTACCTGGCTATTCACTATAGACATGATCCATCCATCCACTCATTCATCCATCCATCATCCATCCATCCACCACCCACCCACCCAACCATCATCCATCCATCCATCATCCACCATCCACTCATCCATCCATCATTTATCCCTCCATCCAACTATCCATTTATCTATCCATCCATCCAACTATCATCCATCTATGCACTCATCCATCCATCATCCACCTACCCAACCATCATCCATCCATCCTTCATTTCATCCATCCATCATCCATCCATCCACCACCCACCTACCCAACCATCATCCATCCTTCCATCATCCATCCATCCTTCATTTCATCCATCCATCATCTATCCATCACCACCCACCTACATGACCATCATCCATCCATCCATCCATCATCCATCCATCATCCATCCATCCATCCATCCATCCTTCATTTCATCCATCCATCATCTATCCATCACCACCCACCTACATGACCATCATCCATCCATCATCCAACCATCATCCATCCTTCCATCATCCAACCATCATCCATCCTTCCATCATCCATCCATCCTTCATTTCATCCATCCATCATCTATCCATCACCACCCACCTACATGACCATCATCCATCCATCCATCCATCCATCCATCCATCCATCCATCCACCCACCCAGTCACAATGCTGACCCTGCACTCTCCCTGCTCAGGTATCTCTCAGGCAGTTCGGGACCATGTCACGAAGCCCACCTCTCTGGCTCAGGGCCGCGTGGCCCACCTCATCGAGTGGAAAGGCTGGCCCAAACCTGCAGACCTCCCACCGGCCGCCCACTCCCACTTCAACTCCTACTGCCACCTGACGGAAGGGGAGAAGGAAGCGCGCTTTGCTGCAGGTTTGGAGTCTTTACTTTCAGAATGTGTGTCAGTGTGTGTGCTGCCGTCTCCCACCTTCTGTCACACACCTAATCCCCTAAAACCAGCGCGTGTGTCAGCCGGCGGCTCCGCCCGCCGCACTGTCTCTCGGGTGACGTCTCGTCTTCGCAGCAGATGGCAGACTATTAGATGCTCGCGCGGAACACTTGACTGCCCACCGCCGGTGCACTCCTGTTGTTTGGCTGTGACTCATCAGCTCTGACATGGTGGAGGCGGAGACCGGGGGGGCGGGAGGGGGGAGACATGACGCGTGACGTTTAATCCTCATCTGTGACACACAATAATTAATCAATTAGCAGAGTTTGGGGCTGGCCACGTTGTCTTTTCTGCCAAAAAACGATCAGCTGATCTCTTAAAGTGACAAACGCTGAAGTGAAAGAAACGTCACACTCTGTACGCAGGTGTGGCTGAACAGTTTGCCATCGCTGAAGCCAAGCTGAGGGCCTGGGCGTCGATGGATGACGAAGAGGAGGAGGACTCGAATGATGAAGACTCCAACACGAACGGACGGAGCTCAGGTATCCCTCGTGTTTCACATCTCATCCTCCCATGCTTCATCCATCTCTGACATCACTCCATCTCTCCTCCTCACCCGTCCATCCCCAGGTTTTCTGACTCTTTGCTCCTCCTTCAGAAGACGGCAACCCAACCTCCGAGGCGCCATGCCAGCCTGAGGCGGACCCGGGGGAAGTGTCCCCCTCTGAGAGCAGCCTCGGATCTCAGGGTGACCCTCGTACCAACTCGCCTGCTCTCCACACACCCGCGCTGTCGCTGGAGGAAGAGGAGGAGGAGGATGGAGAGGTGAGGCTGGGGGAGAAGACAGATGCCCCGATGTTGGAGGAGCACGGCGAGGCTCCCATCAGCTACAAACCAGAGACCAGATCTCGAGGACGAAGCAGCAGGTTCGACTCCTGTTACTCCACGTCCGAGTCACCCGGGGAGGAGGACGAGGAGGACAGCGTGTTCCACGAGGTGCGGGTGTGGCACTGCAGCCAGAGGAGCTTCTTCTCCGACCGCGCCTCCTCAGGAGTGGCCTCGTTCGACGAAGAAGAGGAGCGGGAGGACGTCGACGAGAAGAAGGACGACAAAGAGTTCTTGATGTGATGTGTCTTTGTTTCTCTGGATGTGACATCATCTGCTTTTACTGTGAAGCCCTCTCCTCCGCTCCCCTCCGTGGCCCCTCCCTCCTCCTCCCCACCGCCTTCTGTCCGTCATCCTCCAGGCCTTCATGTACTGATCTCGCCTCACTGGCTGCTGTAAACACTATATCTAAACGTACATATTGACAAGTTGAACCGGAATGTAAAGCTGTCGTTCAAACTGAGTTTTGTACCTTTACAGTATGGTGAAGAGTCACGTGTTGCTATTGCGTTGATTTTCTATGATATTTTGTAGTGTTCTACTCTGCTCTGTCACGTGGGTCAGGCTGTTTGATACTGAATGTCCTGCATATGTATAAATATGATGTCTTTTTTTTTTAATATTGACTGAGTCTTTCCTTTATTATTATAATCTGAGTATATTTCTTTCAGATTAAACCAGATTATGGTATTGACAGCGAAACTTTAAATATATTATTTTATATAAAGTTTAAAGGATATATGTATATATATACACACACACACAGTGATATATTGCTCAGACATGTACTTTTCAATCATATTTTTCAAAAAAATGTTTGTCAACCATGTACAAAGAATATCATTAGTTAAAATAAAAAATATAGTAAAATAAAAATAAACTTCACTCCATAAAAACTCAATGACCTCATGAAGGCAAGGAAAATATGTATTTATTTTCTTCGTAAAATTATTATTTTTGGTAAAATATACACAACATAAACATATTAGATAAATGAATTGTATAAATACACACACAAAAAAGAAAAACTATAAAATAATATTTAAAGAAAACTGTTTGATCCTGTCAAATAAATATTTGGGTGATGTTCAACTTTTATTGTATTTATTTTTAACTCATTAATTATTATTATTATTATTATTATTATGGAGTGATGGAGAGATAGATCCATATTTTCTATCTTTAGATAAAAGCATAAAAAGGTCACTCTTTGTTTCTTGGATTTACCTTCAGGTTGCAGATGGAGTCATCATCAGTGGTGCTGCAGTCGACGAAGCCAAACACGAAAGGTCTCTTCCTTCAATTTAATCATTTGCTCATGTACAAAACAAGTTCATGTTCTCTGAAAAATAACAATGGCTGTTGATTTAATGCATAAATATTCTATGTATGTACATCACATGTCCATATGTACAAAGCAAATCCAGGCATATAAAGGGAGTTACTACAGACTTATTGCTGAACTAGATACGCTGCACGTTAGCTTCGACACCCTCTACATTTCCGGGCCGTACACATGGATCGGACATGGCGAGCAGAAATTTACATTCCATACGCGAAACAAAGTTGAAGGGACACAAAGGTTTACAGACGTTAACAAGCCTGAGTGTGCTGCACCGCGATGCATTAGGTCGGAGTTTGGCTAAGGAAGTTAGCATGACGCTAAAACATATCACTCACTCACTCACTCATTTTTGGATCGGTGGTTGCCAGTGTGCTTCAGAGGGCGGGGTTACATAGATATACACGTGTGCATACAGGTGTGCTCTGTACAGGAGATCCAACCTCTCAGCGGACGACCTTGAGGCAGTTTTTTCAGTTTAGCTCTCCGAATGTTCTGAGCCCTTTCTGACCTGGTGCTAGTTACAATGTGCTTCATCGCTGTTCCGAGCCGCGCTCCTACGAGGGCTCGGATCTTTGGACGCCGCCGGACACGGATGAGACGTGGCGGCGGGTTTGTACGGCATATCGTGATGCTATTAGTGGCAATCCATTGCATATTAACTGAACAGTTTGAAGTGTTTTCACACGCTGGTGTGTTGCTCACTAATGAATGAGGTCCAATAATCCCGTTGTCAGCAGTTTTCCAAACACGCTGAGCCATAATTTGTATTTTTCATGCCTCATTCGTCAGTATCCCAGAGGCTCCCAGCCGAACACCGCAAAAGCATTATCCACTGCTGTGTTGCCTTCTTTCTACTGACATTTTAGTGGCGCTCGTATTTAGTGTTAGCTATTGCTCTTTGTCAGACTGTCAATAGATGAAAAGTTTTAACTTGGTTTAGTCGCACTTAAGCTGAGTTAACTCACGATTAATCGCAAATTTAACTCTAGTGTTGATCGAGTTCCTTCAAGTTACATTTTCAACAGATAAAAAAACAGAACGTGGTTAACTTGCGATTCATTCTTTGTTAACTCTGCTGTGCGACTAAACAAGACTGAAAAATCTATTGACAGCCCAAGTTCTTAGTATTTTCCAGACAATAGAGTGCACTAGAATTATAGCCACACCCACCGAATTTAAGAAGGAAAATAGATGTTGTTCACACATAAGCTGCACCGGTCTATAAGCCGCGGGTGCAGTGGTGCTGTCTGCTCCATAGAAAGGTCAGTGGTGCTAAAAAAATGCATGAGGGTCACTTCCGAATTAGTTTTGAAAACGGGGTCCTGCATGGAGACTGACTCATGAAACTCACTTGGTGTCATGATTCCGCTTTTATTTTGGTCACTTGAGTCCCGTTTTGCTTTCTCCCTCCTGTCGTCCTGTTCCTGTGGCACACGGCTGGAGCCACTGAACCCCTAATCTTCCATGGTTAACAACACCTGGACTCCAGCTGGTAATCTGCTCCGTTCCTTCTTCTCTGCTGTCATACATTTATCCGTCGTTTAAATTATCTTCTGTTCAGCTACTTCTAAACCCTAGTGTTCTGAGTTTTTGTATTTTGACTCCCTTTGTTCTCCCTGCTCTCTTGGTTTTCTCTCTGTATTTGTTGATCCCTACTTGTGCGTTCGTTTTGACGACCTTGATAGTTTACTTTGTGTTTTAATGGTAAATGTGTTTGCTCTCCTGTTACAGACTCTTCTTGCATTCTTTCTTTTGGCTCGGTGACAGTTTTTGTTGTGTATTTTTGTATCTTGTTATTAAATAATTGTATTGACTCGCTCCAGCCTCCTGTGACTCTTTCACCACTGCACTTGGGTGCAACTCTGCGTCTTGACTCATAACACTTGGCAATGTCCTGAACTTCAATCATGAACTCCTCACATCTTTTATCGACATTAAAGTGCTCAAAATGCGCCGTTTTCACCCGAAGTTCGACACCACTGCTGGTCTCAGCTGCTGCTTCTCGTCTCCAGTCCTCCAGGAGATGGCCTCTGTTGGCGGAGCTAGGGACAAAGTAAATAAAACTCCTATGGTTTCATCGGTTTGATGATATATTTAGCAGCATGACGCTCTTTAGCCTGTAAAAACCCGTACATCAGCCGCGTTGTTGTATAAGCAGCAGGGTTTAGAGAAAAAAGTAATATCTTATAGTCCAGAAATGACGATACTTCTGTGTTTCTGTTTGGTTGTGTTTGGTTTAGTTCTCTTTCGACGTTGAAAGTGTTCTAGTGTGACATTTGTTAGCTATACTATAGGCTGGTGTTTGTTGTGTGGAAATAGTCTGATTTGTTCATAATTGCCTTTTTGTGTTGTAATGTGTTTTATCATATGATGTATTATACAATACGCTGTGTAGCTGTCGCACGATATGATGTGTTGTGCTTCATATTTTGTGTCTTTTTATGTGACAATTGCTTTGATGTTTCATGGCTTCTTGCATTGGCTGACATGTTTTGTGTGGGTTCCTGATGGTAAACTAAATCCCACGAGGCAAAAATGTGTATTTCCTAGGAGCTTCGCAAAGTTCTTCGGGCCATGTAAAATGATTATAGGGTCCCGATTTGGCCCCCGGGCCAAATATTTACACAGTTCCCATCAATATGCTGTCTTTAGTGAGTGAATTTGTGTTGCTATTTCCGGTGTTTTGATGCTTCGTGATTTTTGTTTCTTTTATTGACATGTTAGCCAAATCAAATTTTGGAAATAATATTTTCTGTTTTGCTTGTGCTGAGATTGACACATTTCTTTTTTGTGTTGTAATATGTGGTTTCTGCACCAATATTGTGTTTGGGTTTTGCATATTGACTTGTAGTTCTCATGTGATTTGTTGCCTTGTCTATGATGTTTTTGAAGCATGTGAATGACGAACAATGTTGTCATCTAATGTTTCACGATTTCCTCCAAATGTTGGTTGATGTAACTTGCTTTTTGACACAAGGGACGGTGTATCTTGGACTCAGCAGGAGCCGCAGTCGCTGCAGCTGTCCTTCATGCCGTGATCTGACGTCTGGATTTGGTCGGGACACCATAGAACAGGTTATAAAAAACATTAACTACGTATCTCATGCTCGCTCTCACTCGCACCAGAGCAGCGGTATAAACACGGTATCTAGGCTGGATCTATAAATATAAGAAAGATGACCAGTGTGCGTGAACATTCCCTCCCCCCCATCATTGCGGCGGATCCTCAACTGGACTTCCTGCTCCCTCAGGTTCTGATGGGTCTTGGTCCAGATGTGCGCCTGCAGCGTCCGGCTCTGTCTCTTCCAGCTCTGGAGTCTGGTTGCCGGGGTCATAGTCACAGGCCAGCTCTGACTCCTCAGTGTGGGCGGGGCTACAGTCAAAAGTAAATTCTGATTGGTCCTCGGTGAAGGAGGGGCTTTCCTGGAGAACCAACTCAGACAAGGGGTTGCTGGTGTCGCTCGGCTCAAGATGTGAACTTGATTGTTCTATAAAGTTGACAGGCACCTCTTTGTACGCAAGGCTGGACTTGTCCTTCACCACAGGACGGGTGGGTTCCCGCGGCAACGACAGACCCCTGTGTCGGATGCACAGCTTGTGAAGTTCCGTCACCTCTGATACGTTGGTGCTATTTCCACTGTCGCGAAAACTGGCCAGCGGGGGGCGAACTTTGACCCCTGTCACCGTCACCGAGCCCTCGATAGCTTTACGCAGCTGCCGATGCAGGAGCACAGCGCCACCCGGTGGAAGGAAAAAAAAGCAGTTGATCAGGAGGAAAGAAAAAGTCAAGCTAACATTCTTATGGACGTCAGAAGGCACCTCTTTCAGGGAGACGACTCCAACCAGACGACCCATGCTGGTCACGTAGGCGTGATCCAGACCCAGTAGAGAGAAGATGGTGTGGGTCTGCAGAGGAGAGGAGGGGTCCAGATGTTGACTCATGGTGAGGTCAGACACACACACGTGCTTAATAGTAGGCAATTATCTGCCTTAGCAGCAGAGAATTAGAATTGAGTCATCTGAACACACACACACACTCGCTATCTTTGTGGGGACATTTTATTGACTCACCCTTAAACCTAACCATCCAAAACAAATGGCTCACCTTAACCATCATTGTTGACCTAAATTAAACCTAATTATTATGGAGTTTTAATCCTCAAATTGAGGCTTAACCTTGTGGGGACCAGCAAAAATGTAGGTGTGTTTGCAAAAATTGGTCCCCACAAGTACAGCTAAACCAGACACACACACATACAGTGCACATTCACAACGATAACAATTACAAAATTGTAATTTCAAAACTCAAATAGAGGACATTTTTGTGACAAAAAATAGAAACAAACAAATGATGCATGAAGTCCCAGAGGTTTTTCCTTTGGGATGACACACTATGAAGGTATAATGGGAGCATCAATGTCACATACCTGTAACATGAGGCATGAACCTGCGAGCAAAATGCACGCAATGTAGTAGTGTTTTATTTTTTACGGATATTAATCTTCAGTTACGCGTGTGTGCCTCGTGGTTTACAAGTACAAATATGCAGTTATGCATACGTGCATTTCATTCTCAGGTGTCTCATGCTTCAGGTATGTGACATTTATGCAGCCATTATACCTTCATAACACACACGCGCTCACACACAGGACCTGGATGGCAAACACGATCAGAGCACTTTCCAAGACCGCAACACTTTGTTTGTGTCAAGCAGAACCTTGTGCAGCGATGTTTGCTCCACCAGCTGGAAGGGAGCAGGGTCGATCTTGCAGTTCTTAAAATCCACAGACTGGTCGAGCTGCTGCTCCTCCCACTCTGCAATCTGGCACAGACAGATCCTCAGAAATCACAGGCAGCAGCTGTCAACATTCCTCATCGCTTCCAGCTCACCTCCGACGGCGTCATGCAGTCGTCGACTTCAGGTGACTCCTGAAAGGTCAGAGGACAGTTAGAACCTGTCATGACACACGTTTCACATCAGCAGACGGACACGTGACCTCAACGATAACACAAACACGAATCAGGTTTGTGCCAGATCAAGTTCAAAAACTAACTTCAGCCAACCGAAGGTCCAAAACACACTGGTGCTGCATCACAATATTTTGGTCCAGCAGTCATGTGTGTTGCAAGGCAACGGTTACTAAGCAACAGTCTCTGGGTGGCGGACAATCTTACCGCCATGGAGATCCTCACACGTTTGGTCTTGGCGTTTCTCTTTTCAGGAGGAGCCGGCCCGGCCGGGCTCTTCCAGCCGCAGAGAGAGGGCACAACATCAACACAGCGTCAGAGAGAACTTGGATTTGTCACCGCAACATTGAGTCCCACCCTGAGCCGGAGGTTCTCCGTCACCGAGCGCAATGTTGCTGGTTAGAATTCCACAGCACAGGCACGACGAGTACTTCAGAGAGACACTACTACACTGAAGCAGCCTTTTAAACATCGGACATATTAGCACTTTAGCTACACAAAGCTCAAGACTAGACTATATAAATAACATTGTTTTTGTTCATGTTGCGGTTTATTACTTTGACAGTAAAGTAAAAACCCAATTTCCATACTGCAGCAAGTTTGAGTGAGGCTTGAAACGATCGCAAGAAAAGTCATGTCAAATGCAGCCATTCAAGTGTGTCCAACTGGTAAACACTCGGAATAATACCAAAGATTTGAATCACTCTCAAATCCTTGCAGAGAGGAGCCAAAAATGCTATTATGTAGGATGTTTAAAACACCGACAGGCAGGATGTCTGCCGCGGAGATGGCTTCAGAAAGAAGGAGCATCACCCACAACACAAGATCACAGAGGACAACCCTGCTGCCTGTGGGTGGATGCTCCCGTTAGTAGCAGGAGGACAAGGTGGACTGCATATGTGCGCACACACACAAATACACACCCACACACACACGACTGAGTATGTGTCACACTCACACACCGGCACCCACACAATAAATCCTCCTCCTGACTCACCTCCAGCAGCTCCTTGTCTTGGTCAGCGCAGGAAAGAGTCTGGGAACCTTGGAGGGAAAAACACTTCTGAAATCTTCCCGATTTTATTGAATAAAAAACATCTGATTGATCAAAACAGATCACAAAACAAACTCTTCAAAATAAGAGCTTTTTTGAGCGGCCGCTTTAAGTGCATCTGGTGATGACATTGTTGGTTATTTTTGCATTATTCAATGAATCTTAAAATTAACTTTTAAAGGCATTTTGGTACACAAGACACTATTTTATTTTATTCATCATGACAGAAGACAACAGAAATAAGCTTAAAGACTTTTACACAGATATTTTGTTGTCAACACAACAATTCATTAGCGAATGTGTTTTTCTCCACTCGCAAAATTGGGCCGAGCTACTTCCTGTTCAGGAAACATTCATCTACTTCCAGTTGTCAAGAAACTCGTCAGATTCAACAACTTCCTGGTCGTGTAGCAATCAGCTACTTCCTGTTCAGGAAACCTTCAGCTACTTCCTGGTCAAGAGACATCCAGCTACTTCCTGTTCAGGTTCAGGACGACATCCAACATGAGGAAACATTTGACTGCTTCCTTTTCAAGAGACATTCGGCTACTTCCTGATTAGGCCACATTCAAGTCGTTTCTCTTCTGAAAACATTTCACTACTTCCTGTTCAGGCAGCGATCAGCTACATAATATTCAGGAGATGTACAGCTACTTCCTGTGCAGGAGACATTGAGCTACTTACTCTTCTGGTAGCAGCAAACTATTTTCTGTTTAGGAAACCTCCACCTACTTCCTGTTCAGGAGCCACTCAACGTGTTCCTCTTCAGAAAACATTGAACTACTTCCTGTTCAGATTGTACTCTGCTAATTAATATTCAAGAGACTTACAGCTACTTCCTGTTCATGAGACCGTCAGCTACTTCCTGTTCAGGAAACATTTAACTACTTCCTGTTCAGATTGTACTCTGCTAATTAATATTCAAGAGACTTACAGCTACTTCCTGTTCAGGAAACCCTCAGCTACCTCCAGTACAGGAGACATTCACCTTGTTCCTCTTCAGAAAACTTCCTGTTTAGGTAGCAGTCAGCTACGTAATATTCAAGAGACATACAGCTATTTCCTGTGCAGAAAACATTCAGCTACTTCCTGTTCAGGGAATCTCCAGCTACTTCCTTCTCAACAGACATTCAGCTTCCTCCTGTTCAGGAAACATTTAGCTACTTCCTGTTCAGGCGAATGTGTCATGCATTTCAGCCAATCGGAGAAAACCTCACACTGACACAGCTCTTTTGATATAAACTTTCATGTGTCGAGAAAATGCTCTTTTGTGAGTGAAGCAGTTCTTCTCTCCATGCTGATACCAAAGTGAGAGTGAAAGTACGTACTGTTAGCCGTAGTCTCCGTGTTTCTGATGGCCGACACAGTTTTGAGGGCAGACTTCAGGGGCAGCTGGGTGTTGGAGACCATGGGGCTGAAGGAGGTCGACTCCTCTGTTGAGATCTACAGGGAGAGAACATTACAGAGACGACCACATACACACGCCCACGAGAAATACAAGCGCATGCAGAACAGAAAAGGGGCACAGGTAAGGGCACAGACGACAGAGACACAGAGGACACGGGTTAATGTTACGCTCAAGGATGGAGTCAGTATAACTACACTTACCCCCTCGACTGTTCTATGCCTTCATCTGTGCCGTTACCTACACTGCTACATGCTGCACTCATGCTCTTCTTCTGGTGCTAGCCCCCCACCGCCCCTTCAGCCAGAGTCTGCCCCGCCCCGGCGCCCCGGACGCCTCACACCTCTTGGGTGCTCACCAGGAAGCGGACCCCGTGGTGAGCGCTGGTGTTCACAGCGGCGTTAATGTGGGTGCAAGGAGAGCTGGGGGTGCTGTCGGTCAGGCTGGGCAGCGGCTCGGCTGTGCCGTTGTCCAGGACCAGCTGACGGAGGTGATCCAGTCGGCGCTGGTGACTCAGCTGGAGGGAGAGCAGCGACTGGAGCTGGAGTCTCTCGATGGAGCCGAGCAGGATCATGGTGTCTGCAGAAATTGTGTGTGTCACCAATATTCAGATTACAAAGCTCTCATGGGCCACATAAAATAACTTAGCGGACCTGATTCGGCCCTCAGACCTTGAGTTTGACACAGGTATATCAAAGAAACAAATCACCTCTGCACTCCACCAGGGCCAGTGTCTTGAGGTGGCCGGTCTTCATCATCTCCTGTAGGTCTCGATAGGTGGACGACAGAGTGATGTAGCGCACGTCCCGAACCATGATGTCCTCCACACGGATGTTATACTTCCTAGATAGAGACGACGGCAACACGAGAGAGAAGAAGGGGAGGGTTACGCGAAGAAGACTGTTTTTTCAGGGCTGTAATGCTTGGAATAGACAGCGGACAAACAAATGATTTAAAATACATTATGAAAATATCTAACACGAAGTATATCAGGCATAAATAACATGAGAGGAGAAGGAGGCGACTCACTCAGCTGACTCGCTAACTACTTCCTGTTCAGGTAGCAATCGGCTACTTCCTGTTCAGGAAACCTTCAGCTACTTCCTGTTCAAGAGACATCCAGCTACTTCCTGTTCAGATTCAACAGCTTGCTCATGAGCTACTTCCTTTTAAAGAGAGACTGCTACTTCCTGTTCAGGCAGCAGGAAGTAGCCAATGTTCCTCTTCCGAAAACATTTAACTACTTCCTGTTCAGGCAGCGATCAGCTACATAATATTCAGGAGATGTACAGCTACTTCCTGTGCAGGAGACATTGAGCTACTTACTCTTCTGGTAGCAGAGAACTATTTTCTGTTTAGGAAACCTCCACCTACTTCCTGTTCAGGAGCCATTCAACTTGTTCCTCTTCAGAAAGCTACTAACTAAACTACTTCCTGTTCAGGTTGCAATCGGCCACTTAATATTCAAGAGACTTACAGCTACTTCCTGTTCAGGAAATATGAAAATATCTCACACAAAATATATCAGGTATAAATAACATGCAGAGAAGTGGTGAGAGGGGAGGAGGGGGAGGCGACTCACTCGTGGTGGCCCATCCCCAGCTCGGGCAGATAAGGCAGCTTTTTGATGCGTATGATTGAATCGTACAGCGACGGCTGGAGCGCCTGGGCCACCGCGTTGGCCAGGATGACTGCGATCATCACCGGCAGGATGTGCGATATCTGCCCAGTTAGCTCAAACACGATAACCGCCGTGGAAACAGTGTGAGTGACCGCTCCTGACAAGGCTGCCGCTCCTGCGAGAGAGAGATTCACACAGCGATCCCCGTGTAGTAGATCTGAGAGTAACAAAGCTGCAGCATCTCAGTTCACTGATCAGCACAGAGAAATGTGTTAAACGCATTAACGCTGAATAATCTCATTCTGTTGGGTTTTGCTGCTGAATATTCATTATTGTTTTGGAGGCTCCACACACAGAAGAATCCCAGCAGAGACATGGTTGTTGAATGTTTATTTAAATGAATTGAGGTGCGTCTTATTGGGATCATATGAAGTGTGTCACTGGGTCAGTGGGGCAGCAGAGGCGCAGTGATTCGTGCTGCACTGCTGCTGGTTTGGCGTGAATCTGGTTACTGTTCGGGTGTGCTCTCTCAGATTTCCTCCCACAGTCTACTGAATATACAGTATGCGTGCGATTGTTTCTCCCAGAGATGTGTTCAGTCGGTAGCAGTCAGCCGACGTGCTCAGATGGATGGATTATGCCACACAACTCTATCATCCGTCAGTCTGTCCATCATTCTATCCATCCACCATCTCTGTATCATTCAACCAGCCAGCCATGCATCTTGCCATCCACCGGTCATCTGTCTATCGTCGATCCATCCGTCCACCCATCATCGATCAATCCATCTAGCATCCACAAATATATCTGACCATCTGTCTACCACCCATCCAACCATCCATCATCGGTGTCTGGCTATCAATCCACCCACCCATCCATCCATCCACCATCCACTATCCATAAATCCTTCTGTCAGTCTGTCTCTCCATCCAGCATCCATATGTCTATCATCTATCCATCCACCAACCCACGCATCCATCCATACATCTATCCCTCCATTTGTCTCCATCTGTCTTCCATCATCCATCTGACATCCATCATTCATCTGTCTATCATCTATCCATCCACCCATCCATTTGTCTGCCATCCATCCATCCATCCACCCATCCATCCATTAGTCTGTCATCCATCCATCCATCCATCATCCACCCATCCATCCATAATGTGAGAATAAATACATGAAAACATAAAGTATATTTACCGTTTGTGACGCATGAAACAGACTGGGACAAAATAAATAAAGCAAATGTTCATAGAGAGTCAGGAGAACTGACCGACTACAGCGTAGCCGCCAGGGACGATGGGGTAAACGGTTCCATCTGCATGGATACCATCAGGAAACATGGAGGCCATGACCTCACCGACCAGTCTGCCAAATCCAGCACCTGCACTCACACATAAGGAGTTGAGCCGTCGATAACTTGTGTATTAAAGAGTAGGACTTAGCTCACCTATCAGGAAGACAGGCATGAAGGCCCCGCACGGGACAGGCATGGTGGTGGCCACGGCTGACATCCAGAACTGAGAGGACCACAGACAAGTGTGAGTTCAGCTGCAGGTAAATGTGGGTATTTTTTGAAAAGCTGCACTGCAAACCTTCATGATGATGAAGAGGATCAGAGTGATGAAGACGTTGACCTGAGGATGCTTCCAGGCGTGGTGGTGGCTGATGTAGTCAAACTCTTCCGCGACACCCTGACGACACCACGTGCGGTTGTCGAACAGAGCCACCAGAGACTCGTGCTGCGTGAGCTGAAGTCCACATGAGCTTGTCAGCGGTGCGTATTTAAGAGGGTAAATTTAGGGTTCCACACTTGACAAGCCCCGCGCAACAACTAGCTACTCACACAGTAAAAGTTTGGGGAAAATGCAGAATCAGCACATTTGAAATATCAACGCAAAAGGCCCAGTCAGCAGGTCGAATTACGCCTCACCTTGTCGGGTCAGGTATGCATAATACATGGGGTCGAAACGACGCTTCATAACCAGGACATTGATTATCTGCAACTCCAAACCTGCTGACGTGATCTAACACGATCGATCCCTTCACACCAGCAGAGTCTTTTCTCACCTGTCCAGCCATGAACTGTCCTAAACCCGGAGGGAAGGTGAGGGTTGAGACCAGCAGAGTGACGAGCGCCGGGTACATCAGACGTCTGACAGGCAGAGACGGACTGCGGGGGTCACAAATGAGGACGGCGTCACAAAGTGTGTGTATAATTGATTTCTGCTGCTGAGGGTGGGATGTCTTTAAATAGCACGTCTGGTCGCAGCAATTGACCCAATTTGTGCAAGGACTTTACCTAATTCCTCCATGGCAGCGTTCCAGCCTTACACTTCTGGTCTGAAACTGTCAGCCTTTGATCACAGTTTCACTGTCTAAGTAAGCTGTGTCGTGAAATAACATTAAGCAGCCTCCAAGGAGGATTTGTGCTCAACAGCTGAAGTGTCCAATGACTCAATTTTGACTCTCTGCAAGGGAGAGCAGCACTTTCTTCTTCACTCCAGGACACTACTGCCATCTCCTGACCCACAAGGTAACTGCAACCAATGACTTTTAAAATGCTAAAAGGCGTCAGATTGCAAGGATAATTTACATTTCTTGCAGACAAATGTGGGCTTTAGGCTACTTAGCTTTTACCTGAATAAACGTGAATCTTTGAAACTCACTTCCTCAGCAAGAACTTGTTGATGGTTTTCTGCTTCCTCATGCACTGGACAATCAGTCGGTTCAGGTAGACAAACAGAGCACCCCCGAACCCACAAGCGATCCTGAAAGTGATAACTGACATAAGAAAGCGAAAGTGAAAAAGGCACACTTTGAAATAACACTGACCCGAGGATGGCGAATGCCGGGAGCTCCTGGAGATCAAACGGAAAATCCAGGCGGAAACGTGTCTTGAAAAGTGCTGTGATGGTTTCTGTGCAGGGAATTGGTCACATTTTTATTTACAGGGAGCAAACACAATTGGTTTGAATGGCAATAATATAAAACATGACACAGGTAGCGGAGGATGTTTCAGATAGATCAATCTGGACTGGTGGAGCAGCTTCGCTCGGTTTCTGACTGACACAGCAAACGCTCTGATGCTCATCTGTCGGCACGGAAGAATAAATGAGACGTTCACCTTCCTCCTGGTTCCAAACGGCCAGCACTCTGAAGATAAAGGCGCTGAAGGTAGCAGCGAAAAATCCTCTCCAGTAGTTCCTCACCGCAAAAAATGTGGAGGTGACTTCTATGCTGAACAGCACCCCTGCGGTACAGAAAAAAATAATGAGAGAAAATCAGTGGTTTAATATTTTTATCGAACTCAGCAGAATAGGAATAAGATCGAACAGAGTGCTTCAGGTGTCTCCATTTTCTTTATGCGTACTGCAAAATGATTTGGGAGCAGTGAAGACTGACTCGTCCGGAGTGAGTAAGGGGAGTTAAATTTACTATGAGCATGTGAATCTGGGTGCTGGAGTTGCTACAGAAGTCTGATGCAGAAAGGTCTGCAATGGCAAATGGCTCCATTTTAAATGTATGATTCCTGTATGGAGATATGTACTGGATCGCTTCGTACCTGAGGGTGCACCCCCCAATCTCTGCGAGTCAACTAGCAGCACGTTGATGAAGCTTGAGACATTTTCTTCCATAACCAGACAGCAGTCAATCACAGGCCGCAGTCACGTTGTCTCACCTCCAATCGGCGCAGCAAAGCAGCAGCCCACACCCACTGCACACGCCGCAGAAAGCATCTCTGTGTTCCTCATCTCGTTCTGTCCAGGGAAAAATACACATTCAAGACACGTCTGTGCACACAGCCCCCCCCAAAAAGTGATGATGAAATCCCAGGAAAACAAAGTCATAAGCCGTCGACAAACGCCAAAGCCTTGCTAAGAACTGCTGCGGCTGCAACTTTCCACATCTGATGGGATTTCAGAGATGTGGAAAAAAGGGGGGGATTTGAGGTGACTTTGATTGAAAAATCAGATGGAGTGCAGAAATAGTGGAATGAGATGTTTGTATTGAATGAGGGGCGACTCAGATCGATGGCTCACTGCGACGGTTGACTGAACACAATCAAACACAGCGCAGGAAAATGGAAAGGCATCAATCCGACACAGCCATGGGAATGGACGGCATGGATTATTAATGCTGATGGAATTGGAAATATAGAAACTGTCTGACTGGCGCAGTCATACCTTGCTCCCCTCAAAGGGCTCTTCCTTTAGCAGGAGTAAAAAAAAAAACAAAAAGACAGAGACACGTGTGAGACTCATTTGTGCAGTGGTGGAGGTTACCTTGGTTCAGTCTTGGAAGACGTCCAGCTCATTATCCGGCGAATGCCAACTCAAACACGCTGCCGTTGAGCCTCTGCAAACAGTCTTGATTCCACAAAATTAACATTTCGTTTGATAGAGTCTTATGGCTTCGCAGTCGACCCCTTAAGTTCCGCCTTCCGTCCTCCACGCTGTGGACTCTCCAAATAAGCCGGTTTGGGATCTGCTGGTGCATGGAGAGAAGCAACGCAGCATGCATTTCAGAGCAGGTGAGAACACAGGTGCAGGTGAGTTTGTCCTATTTGGCAGAAAGTCAAAAAAGAATCGAGAAGACTGAGGGTAAAAAAATCCAGATGCTTGGGCCAAGATCAGATCGATTTTACACAAGCTTTGAAACAAGCCGCCAAAGTAGGATGAGGAAGCTCAGACTAGAACCATGACTCCCCTGTACTGAGAGAAGCCAGATGAAGTTGCCTTCATGGCGAGGACACTTTGGAGGGATTGTCTCTTTGGTTTGAAAGGCCCTGGTACTCCACCAGAAGAGCTCAGACTATTGGGGCCATGGGCGGGTAGTTCTGTATATCTTTACAGAGTTGTCAGTCTACCGATTTGTCAAGATAAATCCGGATTTCTCCAGATTTATCTTGACAAATCGGTGTCAAACTCGATCACACAAAGGGCCATTTTTGAGCATAACTTTCACTCTTCCCTGCACTCTTTTTGTCACCTCCCTTGATACTCTGGACACTTATAAGAGAGTGGTTCAGACTAGGGATGGTCCAACCCAACTCACTGGAAAATGACTGGATCGGGTTTCTTTACGGGATTTTTTTCACCTTTCGCCTCTTCCGCCCAAGACATTCTTTATCCTAAGGTGTTGTCAGTCAGCCTTCTGCACTGCACAGTTTCCCTTCCCCTCAGCACAGACAGGGCTTCACCGAAGGGTTAAGGCATATGGTGGTGCTCTTGAAGGTTCAGGCACCATTCTTTTTCAACCTCAAGAAATGCAGCATCAGGGGAAACAGTTGGATAAACTGAAAGCCTAATGCATCAACATGCAACACAAAAGGTCACTGGTCAACATGGGACACCTTAGCTCTGGTTTCTAAACATGCCACACAACAATGTGCACTGATGCACTGTCCTTCAGATACTGTGGTCTGCAAGCAAAAATAGGAGGGCTGCATGTATTTAGTGTCTTCGCACCATGGGACGTCTGAGACACTGCACGGAGCAGCACACCTGGTGGATACGCCTTCATCGACTAGAATTGAAGCGGATGATATCTGACGTCTTTCATGTTTAACAATGCTGTTAAAAGCATTAAAAAAATCAAAACAGTTGGGCATTACCTCAATAAATACGGTGTCAAATTTACGTCTTTGACAATGACTTTTCAAGCGATAAAAGGAAATTTGGATAGGTAACCTCAAGGTTATAGTGGAGTTTAGACAGCGAATAAAATGATTTGGGGAAGCATGATGCATGACAGTGTCACTTTTCTCACCATGTAAATTCCTCCAAAAACAGCAGCCATGAATTTACTGAGAAGGGCGGCGCAGAGGCTTGCGACATGAACAAAGGGTCCCTGGAGAGAAAAAGAGGTGAAATTGAAGAAAACTTTTCACAGGTTTGAACACCTTGAGAATGCAGTGGATATTGATACGCAGGCATAGTGTAGGGTTATAATTGTTGGCAAATAAAAGGATATCGAGAGACTCCATCATATATTTGTAATCCAATAGAAGACTGCTAGAAGATAGAATACCTTCCCTGGTCATCATCTCATTTTGCGAGTCAGTCGGCAGACTAAACTGTATGAATAAAATAAAAGATTTTCTGAGGTAACTCAGAGTAAGGTTTCATTTATTCCGCGGCTCCTTTATTCCCTGCAGTGGGGAAACTTCAAAAACGCGATCAAGGTCACCGCAAACCCCAAAAGGAAACGGAGAGAGGTCCTCTACCTCCTTTCCGAGCGGCATCCCACTGCCCAGGGCGCAAGTCAGACCGATGACTTTGGCCACAAACGTCTTAAAAGTCAGGTACTCCTTCAAGACGACTCCCCGAAGAATGGTCTTCATCTCCGGAATACCTGAACCTGACGGGCAGAGGAGAGGGGTTGACGGGTGGGATGATGAAGTGAGGAGGAGAGAGGAGTAGAAAGAGTGCAATTACACAGCGATGAGGATGAATAAATGAAGAAGAAAAAATGGGGGAGGGAGGAGAGCTGATTGATATTCATATAGCACTCCGTGCGCACATCTGTGGCATACATTATAGATTTGCTGGAAACGTGACCAGCGCTGTAGAGTGTGTGTCCTTGGATGGCTGCGTACTGTGCCAATTACATGACACACACACCTCATAGATTTAGGGGTTTAAATACATTAGATTACAGTGTGTGTTTGTGTGTGTGTGTGTGTCTCACCGACTGCCTGCGGCGCCAGGATCTGTGTGAATCCAGCTGAGAATGTGATGAGCACCACAGGGTATGTGACCCAGGCCAGGTACTGCAGGAGCATGTTACTGTCCAGTCCTCCGTACATCCACTTCTGTGCTGCACAAACACACGCGTCCCAATACAGTTCAACTGATGACATTTAATGGTGTCGGTGAAAGCTGTTGACCTCCGCCATTCAGGTCGAGCTCCGTGGAGGCAACTCCTACTCACTCTGCTGGAAAACTCCACAAGGGCGAATACAAACACTTGAGATGTTTTCTCCAGGAGGATGTAAACAACTGTCAGTCCATCAAAGTGCTTCCTCGGCAGTGAGAAAGTCAGAGCATAACTGTTCTGTGTGTTGTGTCTTGTGTTTTTGTTTCAGTGTTATGTTAAAGGAACTCCTTTCACACCCCAATGTGACCTGTACTTAAGCTCTTAACAGTGCACTGCCTTTTCATAACTATTCCAGAATCTAAAAAAAAACAAATCTCATCACAAGGGTTTGAAATTCTCAGCTGATTTTCTTCCCGCGCTTTCATCCGACTTGGGATATTTGCTGCACCCGAGGATGAGATCGAGGCGGACAGATGCCCACACGGGAAATAGTCCGAAGGCCTTTCATCGGATGAATAAAAAATGCTATTGGCTATCACCAAGTGGAGGTCAGACAGCTAGAGGGCTTTGATTTCTACGGGGGGATATTGAGGTTGAAGTGAGTGTTTTCTAGAGGCTCTGTGACATTTAAGCAATAACAGGAGTCTATATTAATATAGTGCAGGGCACATGATGAACTTGGACGATAAACCATGAAAATAAAAAAATGGAATATATATATATATATATATATATATATATATATATATATATATATATATATATATATATATATATATATGGTAGCTATATTCAAGTCTTTATATCACCTTATTTAAACTAAAGCTCTTTTAATGTCTTGAAAATGTTTGTATAAGAATTTCAATGTCATAAGAATTTTCAAGAACATTCAGAGTAGTGGAAACCCTGGCCATTGTGTAGTGAAAAACATCTCTGAACAAAAGCAAACAGATGCTTTGTTTGCTTTTGTTCAGGGATTCCTCCGTGCTTGTTGTTGTTGTTATCATCCTAGCTGCCACGTGTCTTGTGCATCAGTGTGATCAGTGGACCAGGAACTCCTGCACTTACAAAGGTTCCCTGTTGTCTGGAGAGCAAACTGTTCAATTAAATTAAATTAAATTAATTTTTGTTGTAATAAATGAATCGTAATTAACCATTAAAGTTCCACCACTAATATACATACTTCTTCTGAACATGAATAATATACTGTATAAACCCTTATGAATGCATTAGGATATCTACTAACAATACATGACTGTATAAAAGTTATTCGTGTTCATCTAAAGGTGCCAGACAGTCAGAGGTCCGAGTGTGGCCGCAGGACTGCATGAGAAGGATCAATGGTCTTTAAATCATATCACTCGGTCTCCATTAATATTTCAAAGACGTGACAGCACATCCACCGAAGCCTCCGAGCGCATCATTATATTAAACTTCTAATGGAGCCACTCAGAAAGCAAGTTCCCGTGAGCGCAGACTGTGATGGTCCAAGGCATGACTGAACACCCTCCTTCTCTCTCCTACCTTCCTGGCAGTAGGCGATGGCGTAGTCCATGACCCAGCTCACCAGGGCCATCAGCAGCCCCAGAAGAATGAGGAAGATCCAGTCCTCTCCCACGCGTGAGATCAAGAACTTCTGGCATCTGGACGCACATGCTGCGAAAACATTGATGGCGTGAGTCAGTGACTGTGTGTTTTAGTCAAGTCACTCTCACATCAAGTCACCCTCCCACTGCAACATCTAACTAGCTAAGGGTTAGCAGAACCTGCTTCAACTGCACTTCCTCTGCAGCAGCCTGTTAAGCGTTCTCTGGTCACTTGGTGATGTACCTGGGATAGTTGACCTGTGTCTTGGACCTTGATGGACGTTGCAGTCCTCAAAATTGAAAAATTGAAATGGTAATGAGAAGAAGAACAATACAGAATAACCAATCAAAACAAGGAAGTGGTGACACTCATTCATGACCTTAGCATGCTAAGGCTAACCAATAGCTTGCTGACTCGCCAGTTTTCATTTGACTTCTTAATTTAGTTTAGTGTTTTATAATTTCATGTCATGTCTACCTCTCACTTTCCAGTAATATTTTATAGTTATTGGTAACAATATTTGTTTGACAACATTACCTCCATGTTAGCAACCGTTAGCATGGTTGCTAAGTTAGTCGAAGCTCTCGCCTGTGACTATTATTTCACCCATTTTAACTGTGTTTATTTCCGTTTCTCTAGTTTGCCAAGTGTATTTCAAATAAGTCTAGTCTGAATTTGGACTTGGAGTTATGTCACTAAGTGTATTTCAGACTTGACAACGTCAAGTATTATCAAGTCTAATACAAGTTATAAGGTTAATGATGGAAATTCAGACTTACCATATTGTGTTTTGGATTTTCAAGTCAACTTGTCGATTCAAACTGATAAAATGTTTTGATGTTTCTCCACGCCCTCCTCACATGCCCTATTTACCAAGTCTAACTGAGATATTAAATGTCATCGTCAGGCTTCACCGCAGGATTTTCGTCACCTTGTGCAAGATACATTTATCTTCCATGAAATTGAAAAGTCAACAGTTGGCTGCACAAATATGAAGGAATGAAATGGAGTCGGGTGGATGGCGAAGAGAGCAGACACTTTAGTTTGAGAGAACCCCCTTGTTTTCACAAAGTCAAGCCAAAGAGCGGGTCATGTTTGCACTTTATCTTCATAAACCTCTGACGCTTTAATCGAAGAGAAAAGATGGCCAGGCCAAGGGGATCGTTTGACCCCGTAATTATGTCATACACCTCCCAGCTAGGTCAGTTAAAACAAGAATCCACTGGCTAATTCTGTCCGCGGACACTTCCCACGTCTGGCACCGACTTCAAAATCCAGACCATTCATTCGTGCGTGTGGGTCCCTGGAGAAGATCAAATTGTGCCACTAACACATTTGCCAGATCCGTATTTTACAGTCTGGATATTTAAAGTGATGGAGGAAACTCATGTGGGGAGGAGACGGAATGTTTTTAGAGATGAATACGTGAAAGATATGGTGATGGAAAACGATAATAATAATCTCATAGCTGTTTAATGAGTCATCGTGTGATGTCTACTTGTGTTTTATCTGCCAAGGTAGAGAGAGGGGGAGAGACAGGGGGCTGACCGGGCAGATGCCTACTGTGAGGCCACCTGCTGGATGGCCCTCTGCCCACAGCTATCAAACCACAACTCTTCAATCTATACGTTGAAAAACACCCCTCCAAACCATCATGTAACCGCAAATATTCTCCAAAATGGTGAGTCAGAGTCCAGCACTATACTTTAACACTGCGGCATGACCAAGAGCAGAACGTATTTTTGCATGTGTGTGGGCCGCCTTGTTCAAAACAGTAGCGGTTCCAGCGACTGATCTGAAGCCGGGCCCACCATCATGGTCCATCACCCACAGAGATGAGGCTCCCACGCAAACACACAAGAGGAAAACACTAAAAAACATCCCACTTTCTGAATCCTCGCACTCCACCGAAGAAGTCAGCGAGCAGACACACGGCCCTGAGCTTCTGTGTAGTCTAAAAATACAAACACCTCCTGGATCCTGGAGCAAACACGGCGGGCAGACAGCGGGCATACAAATCAGCTCGGCTGGCCCGTGATCTGAGAGTGATTGTTTTAAATGGCTTCCATTACAGCGGGCGAGGCCGGGGCTGATTTGGAGAAGCTTCCACCTGTGGAGCCATCTACATGACGGTAATCAGATGAACGCCATTCTATGCTCCTCTGAAAGAGCAAGAGGCACCAGATGGATGTGGTGATGAGATAAAAATAGACATAGACCTTGTTCACTGCCGTTCGCTGCCGTGCTATGTTCTCAATCCTAAAGCTGGTACCTGTGTTGACCATGTCAAATTTCCACAGACCAAATCCGAGGTTATAGGAACATGCAAAACAGCTTAAACTGTATGTTTTTAACCCTGACTCAATTCATTTCATGGATTCATTTGGCTCAGTGCCCCAATCCTTCGATCCAACCACCTACACACCCCCTCCTCCATGCATTTAGTCAACCCAACATGTCCATCCTCTCAGAATATGCATCCATCCATCAACCATCCAACATTTCATCCATCCATTTATCCAACCATTTGCATGTCTTTCCATTGATGCCACCAACGTCCACTGATTCATCAATCATTCATCCATTTTTTCACCCATCCAACCAGGAGTCCAGTCATAAAACATTCTCTTATTTTTCCCTGCATGAGAGAAGTGCCCCTTCTTGAACACATTCTTCATCCTTAGATTCTTGAGAAAGAAAACTCTCTCATCAGTTGCATGCATTCACTTTAAGAGTCTGATGCCGACACCAGCAACCTTCTCTTCACAGCCACAAGTGAGACGTTGTCAGTGAATTCTTATTGCACATGGAGAACAGTATTATTGACATATTAAAGTCGATTATTTGAGTGACAACAACAACTACCATTTTTGTGGTGCGTGTATTTTTGTCTGGCTTGTGCAGCAGCCCCACAACATTTTGAAGGAGTTTTCGGATGTGGCTATATACTTGTGATCGCAGGTCGCCTGGTTGTGTTTTCAGAATGACGTGTGGGTATGTGCGGGCTTGTTCATCTTTCTTTGTGGGGACTAATTCTTGACAAAACACTATCCTTGTGGAGACCTTATATCTTCGTGGGGAGCTTTTACAGGTGCAAACCTCAGTTTGAGGAGGAAGTCTTCAAATTAACTGCATCACTATACTTGGGTTTAGGTTTGGGTCATAGTCCTGGTTAAAGTTTGCCACTTGTTTTGGATGGTTAAACTTAGGAAACCTCACAAGGTCCCCACAAGGATAGCAATACAATCGTGTGTGTGCATGTTAAATTCTCGAGTGACGTTAACAATTGTCGCGGCGCTTTGCCGTGCGGTGCAAGGGGCACTGAAGCGATGAACCAATCGTCTCTTTTTGTTAGCTTGAACATTGCTACACTACATTTCCTACATTTACAATGCATTTTACTATAAAAAGGGAGGAATTGAAAGGGGAATGATTTAGACCTTTTTTTTTTTTGTTCAGGGGGATTGCATCCCCCACATCCACCATCACTTCACATACTAAAACTAACCATTCATCCAGCAATTCATTTACTTGCCAGAGTGACATAATTATCTACCCACCCCGCTCCATCTGTCTTTCCAATTATCATTTCATACAATCTCATTCATCAATTGCTGACTCTTCTGGCCCAAATCCGTCCAATAGCGTATCAAACTGCTGGCCAAACCCAGTTCACCAAGTCGTGTTTAGTCGCCCATAAGACGTTCACGTTAATTACGACGAGTTTATTACAACATCATTACGATACATTTATTACAACCAAAAAATTTTTAATTTAAATTCATTATGAAATTAAATAATAAACAGTTTGCTCTCCAGACAACAGGGAACCTTTGTAAGTGCAGCAGTTCCTGGTCCACTGATCACACTGATGCACAAGACACGCGGCAGCTAGGATGATAACAACAACAGCAAACATGGAGGAATCCCTGAACAAAAGCAAACAAAAGCATCTGTTTGCTTTTGTTCAGGGAGGTTTTTCGCTACACAATGACCAGGGTTTCCACTACTCTGAACTACTTGAAAATTCTTGTAACATTGAAATTCTTATACAAACATTTTCAAGACATTAAAAGAACATTAGTTTAAATCAGGTGATATAAAAACTTGCATATAGCCACCATCGTGTTTTATTGTGCTATTGTCAAACTGATGCAAAATAAACAATATTTTGTTGTTCAAATGTATGTGTGGGTCCATTATTAGATCAGTAACATTCAAATTGAAAAATGCGGCTTCTTGTGGCAAATATTCTTACACCATTAAACTGTGATTAATTGAGATTAATTTATCACAAATTCTCTAATGTACTAGATTCATTTTTTTAATCGAATCCCACTCCTAGTAAAAACAGATGAAGTGGCAGCCTGTGGAGAACCCGGAGTGCAAGCTTTTCCATTCAACAGGCCGACTATGAATATAGAAACATCAATCCTCAATCCTTTCATCCATAGTTCATCTTTGTTTTGCTTTTACCCTCATTCTTCTTATATTCTACTTATAAACACCTTGTGTTTTTCAATGTAAATGACCAAAATATGAAAAAAATGATATATAACTGGCACAACACATCACCTTTCATACTGTGCATTCAGGTGTCAGTGAATCCAAAATGAGCTTCAACAAGGACTACTTCAGCAATGTGGAGTCTGCTCAGTGATGCAGGTAATCGCAAGAACCCCTTGATTATTTAAGCAACCTTTATGGTTAAATGTCAAACACAGTGTCTCCCTGCAGACAGCAGAAGAGCCACTCGTGTTTTTGACACCATCAGTCTCCCGCTGTCCTCGGGTGCCCCTCCCCAATATCTGCAGTCGGCTGAGAACACCAGACATGAAATAATGTGACGGGGGAAAGTTCCCGCGCCAAGAAAAGTAACTCTCTGACACACAAACACACACCAGACAAGAGCAGAGGGGGCGCCGTCTTTGTCTGACATTGAGACAGGAGGTTGTTCCACTGATCACTCACAATTAATCCTCACATCCTTCTCCTGACAGGACTCAGCTTTTGTGGATTGATTGACTCGCTGGAGTGGCAGGATGTGTTGTACAAGGCCAGTGGAGTGAAGCACACACACACTGTTGACTGCAGTGACCATCACTTACATTGGCACTTAGCACAAGGGTCTTTCTCGTACTCCAGCAGATCCGCAGCTCGGCTTCGGACGCTCGTGTTTCGCCGCAGTCCCCCGCCGTCACGTGCGCCTCCCTCCCGAAGGCGGGCCGCTTCCTCCTTGGCATAGACACCCAGCTCCTGGGTGTAGCGCCCATACATCTGTTATATAATGGAGACAGAGAAAAGTCGTCACCCGGAGGAAACACAACTCCACGTAATTAAACGAAACATAAAATACTTTTGACAGAAGTGTTCAATGAGAGTGTGCTGAGGTGGCTGCTTCAAGTTTCCCTCCCAGCAGTCAAAAGATTACTTTTATAAATGAAAAAAAAAATACTTTGCTTTCGGTGAGAAGCTGCAGCTCTACACGGAATCTTCGATGAGATGACAGTCTCCTTCCTCTTTATTTAAAGAAACATCTATCTATCTATCTGTCCATCTATCTACCTATCTATCTATCATCTATCTGTCTATCTATCTATCTATCTATCTATCTATCTATCTACCTATCTATCATTTATCTGTCTATCTATCTATCTATCTATCTATCATCTGTCTATCTATCTATCTATCTATCTATCTATCTATCTATCTATCTATCTATCTATCTATCTATCTATCTATCTATCTATCATTTATCTGTCTAGCTATCTATCTATCATCTGTCTATCTATCTATCTATTTATCTATCATCTGTCTGTCTATCTATCTATCTATCTATCATCTGTCTATCTATATATCTATCTATCTACCATCTATCTGTCTGTCTGTCTATCTATCTATCTACCATCTATCTATCATCTGTCTATCTATCTATCTATCTATCTATCTATCATCTGTCTATCTATCTATCTATCTATCTATCTATCTATCTATCTATCATTTATCTGTCTAGCTATCTATCATCTATCTAACTTTCTATCTATCTATCATCTGTCTGTCTATCTATCTATACACCGCACCATAAACTGAACCTTGAAGTTTTAGAGGAACTAGTGGCTCATCTTCCCCTTACTACACCACACCAGTGGAAACAAATAGCCCCTGAGGATTTGAAAAACATTCTCATAGAAATGGAGTTACATACATTGGTAACTGTAGCATGAATTTGATTTTTTTTTATGTCACAATACATGAATTTATTGTTTCTTGGACTGTCAATTAATGTTGGTTCATTATTATCTAGTTTTTTTGCTCATTGCCTGAATAGGGTTCAGGGGTTCCCATCTAGCTACTTAGGGACACAATACTGTGTTTACGCCCCTCAAAGAAAAAAAAAAAAGAAACTGTCACTGTCACGAACCATTTTTTACAGGACGAAAACTGGGTGCCTATATTGTAAAATATGTATAATAATGTGCCTATAAAATGCATTGTATAGACATATAAAAAAAAGTCGAGATTTAGCTGGGAGAGCTGCATGAACACGGATGAGCCCACAATGAGCTCCACCTGCCAGTGCTGAGGTGATTAAGCTCTGCAGGTCTGGCACGCGATTGTCCCCTAATGAAGAAGGGCGGAGCTCTACCGCTTGATCAGTCGAGCATAAAACCTGGCTCTGGGGCAGCAGAGGGGAGTTGATCCAGTTTGTGAGGTGTCTGCACCGGCATGGAGCTTATTAAGCGTCTGTTTGCTGCCCTCCTGGTGTTTGGTGTGGCGTGTGATGTGACCGCACAGCCGCCCTGGTTGCTACCTCCACAGAAACAGGAGCCTCTTCTTCAGATACCTGTGCAGCAGTCCAATAGCCCTCCACCTGCTGCTCCCTTTGATAAATGCCAGGTGCGGGAGGAGGAGAAGATCCAGTGCGGCACCCCGGAAATCACCGCAGAGCAGTGTGAAAACCTCAACTGCTGCCACGACGGGCGACACTGCTACTATGGGAAAGCAGGTGTGTTTTAGTGACTGGATCTGATGTGGTCACCGTGAGTGACGGATTGAATTGTTGCAGTGACCGTTCAGTGCACCAGGGACGGTCAGTTTGTGGTGGTGGTGGCTCGCGATGCCACCCTGCCTAAAGTGGATGTGGAGTCGGTCACCCTGCTGGAGATGGACGAGGCCTCCTGCAGTCCTGTTGACGCCACCTCTGCTTTTGTCATCTTCCAGTTTCCGGTCACCTCATGTGGCACCATTCTCACGGTGGGTGGGGCTTGAACTGGGCCCCAAACAGAACGTTGGTAAAAGAAGCTGCTTCTTTGAGCAGGAGGAGGACGGTTATGTGGTTTATGAGAACCACATGTCCTCGTCTTATGAAGTGGGCGTTGGAGCAAGGGGTTCCATCACCAGGGACAGCCACTTTGAGTGAGTTCACTGCGGCTTACGCTTTTCATGGCTGCTCTGACACGTTTGTCTGCAGGTTGCTGTTCCAGTGTAGATACTTTGGGTCAGCAGTGGAAGCTCTTATAATGGAAGTGAACTCGCTGCCTGCTCCAGTGCCTGTTGCTGCTCTCGGACCCCTGAGAGTGGAGCTGAGGCTGGGCAACGGTCAGTGCCACAGGAAGGGATGTGTTGAGGGTAAGTGAAGGGACTTTTGTAGTTTTGTTTTGTTTTCTAACACGAACTTCTGCTCCAGCTGAAGAGGCGTACACGTCCTTCTACACTGCAGCTGACTATCCAGTCACCAAAGTATTGAGGGAGCCAGTGTACGTCGAGGTGCACATCCTCGAGAGGTCTGACCCAAATGTCGTCTTGAACCTGGAGCAGTGCTGGGCCACCTCAAATCCGGACCCCCAGAGCACTCCCCAGTGGAACCTCCTGGTCGATGGGTATGATGACTGCATCTTCACCACGCTTGTGTGGGCTAAAAGCGTTTTGGTGGCAGGTGTCCTTACGCTGATGACCGCTACCAGACCACCGTGGTGCCGGTGGACCACTCCTCTGGACTCTACTACCCGACACACTATAAACGTTTCATCATGAGGATGTTCTCATTTGTGGATCATAACACCCTGGAGCCACAAAGGGACTCGGTATGATTTATAGCTGCTCCCAAACAGATGTTCAAAACTGACTTCTCAAACTTGTCCTAGATCTTCATCCACTGCACCACTGCTGTGTGCCATCAGGGCAGCACTTACTCTTGTGAGCAGCCGTGCCACCGCCAAAGTGAGTGAACAACACAAACGCATTTTAAAAGAAAACCATCCTTAACCAAATCCTTTGCAGAACGGGCAGCGACGGAGAGGATCTACAGCCAGAGGGCGTTGGTCTCAAGTAAACAGGTCATTCTCACCAGCAGGCCTTCATCTGCGTCTTCCATGGAGGACCAATCGAGATGACCTGGTGATGGAATCTGTGTGATGGTTGACTTTTAATAAACTTGTCCAAACACTGGACTAGTGCCTAAAAGACGTGTTCAAGTTTTTGTCAAAAGCTGTTGATGTGAACGCTCAAAGTTTATCCATTTCAAACGTCATCACAGAAGTGGGTCAAGATGAATCATACTGGCCTTTATCCCAAGCTTGTCCACAGCAGAATGGCTTTTCATATTTGGTTTCCAAAACCATGTAGGCGACAGTTTACTTTCACTTGGTCAGTCTGGGCTTTGAGTGGGATCCAGTTTTGGGGTCACAGTCAAAAGCATGTGTCAAACATGGGCTCCTTATTTTGGACAAATTCCAACTGTTTAAGGCTTTTGCTGGCCTCAAAATAACCAGGTGGCCTGAGTCTGGCCCACAGGCCTCGACTTTGATAGATGGCGGATGCATGCTATTTGATACGTTGCTTGTTACAGAGTTTTTTGTGTCTAACACCTGACTGTAAGTGGCAACATACCAGCCCTAAAGACAGGAAAAAATCTGATGGTACTGCAGATAGTCTCACTTTTGTCCGATTCCTCGGCTGCCTGAGCTCATTGAAATGGGCATCACGCTTCCTCCAGACTCTTTCTGCTCACATGAACAGGAGGTGCAGAGGGAAAGTGTGCAGCATTATGTTTGGAGCGAAAAAAGAAGCCTGCTGTCGGGATGCTCATCTCCCCTACTTTAACCTCCAACCTGCAGGGAAGCATTTATAGCAGACACGGCCATTCATCATTCACACAGCTTCATCTATGAATCCTCAAAATCCCCGGACAAACTGCCAGCAGGTGGCAGCTGATAAACTCCCACATCTGTTGAGGGGACTAATGCAAACACATTTGTGCCCCTGGTCAAACTGTGCGGTTCTGCGATGAAATTAGACACAAAAAATAAACTAGAGAGCATTGTACTGTGTTCGGCATGAGTAGTCAACTTGACAGATCAAATCCCTTTGGCTAGCCAAGATGTTCCTAGCAGGAGCTGTGTGGCAGAGAGTGTCACATTTCTCTGAAATTACTATTAATATGGGGCACAATGTCACTAGTGTAATTCAGCACCACGATGTGGCAATGATTCAAATTTGTCTCATATATATATATATATATACTTTCTTCTTTTTTGATGAAATGTGTAGCTTTACGTGTTTTTTAATTTTGTCTTTAATTTCTTTGACTAATATATTTTTTACTCAAGTTCAAACTGTATTTCTCATGCCATTTTCCACATTAAATAGTGTCATTGTCCTTCTATTAATGATATTCTTCACTTTCTAAGGAGGGAGCCATTGGTCTATCCCAGCTAGGGAAGAAGGGGGCAGCCAAGTCAGTGGTCCATCACGGGACATATCCCAACAGCGCACAATATAATGTCTGTGAACTTCCATATGAGCCCAAACACAGATCACTGCACCACTGTGCAGTCCATATTTACATTATTCACATTAGTTACTCATTCGAACAGACATGATGTGGGGTTATGGGAAAACAAACATTAAATGTAGAGTAACTGTACTAGATTAGCAGCTCAACATTGACAGTGAAAGAGAGTTTTGTGTTGGCAAACAAAGGCAGTACAGACACATGAACCCACAGACGCCCACTGGAAGTTTGAATGGGCTCGTTGGTTGTTCTGTGTTCGGCCTGTGAGCAAGGCATCAGTGGCCATCTGGAGCCGGTCGCCCTGCGAGAGCAGCAGGTGGGACCCAGTGGGTTAAATGAGCTGTTCTCTCTAACTAGTTTACCTCCCACATGACCAACTTCAGCACCTACATTAGTCAGTTCACCTCCCACGTCAGCAACCCCGTGTAGCCGCTCGGCTCCGCGGACCCCCGCCAACTATCTCTGGATGCTTTTTAGTAAGAGATATCGTCGATGCAGTTGGACATCACCTCTACCGACACTTTCATCCAGACTCTTCGCTCCAAAGTGCTGCTGATCGCTGCTGCTTCTGGTGAGATGTCACCGGTGTCAGAAAAGCTGGCGTACCCGAATTAAAAAAAAAAGACACCATCAAGAACACTGCAAGACGAATTCTTAGAGTTAATCCGCAACATTTCCTTTTGTTTTTCCAAGACATTATGAACTGAATTTGTCCGCTAGGCTGAGCTAAAATTGAGAGGGAACGAATGGGAGAACAGCCTCAGTCACATGCTTGCCTGACGTCTCTTCATCTCCTTTGACTTCTATGAGAAATCTGACTTTTTTTAAATGAGGTTGTGGACTTAACTGTGACAGAATTACTTCATATACATTTATACTGATATGAGGTGAAGTTGGGACAAGAAAGCAGCGCCAAACTACCAAAGCATGAGTGCATCCCACTTCAGATGCAGAACATGTTGACAACAGATCATGATCTGTCATGATGAATGTTCACCACTAAGTTTTCCCAATTTTGGGGCACATTTTTTTGTTTGCTTTTTTTTTCGATGGGCTTCCCCTGGCTAAAACTTAAAGCCAAAGCCTGTCACAATGAAACTGCAGGTTTTGTACGACATTAAAGAAACAACTAAACTGTTGAAAAAATGCTTCAAATTAATTCCATGAACAACAAATTCTATCACCTGCTCCATCGACAAAAATGCAGACACAGGACTAGACCTCATTCCGAAAGACATTCCAGGACACAAAGTCGACCCGCAAGAGAAATGTTATGTAAAACAGCATCCCCCTTTTTTCCGCTGAAATGAAGAAAACAGCAGGCTACATCCTCATTTCCATTAAATGAGCTGATCATCTGGGTTCGGCTGATAACTTTGGTCTGTTAAGTGCAGTCAGCTGTGACACAAGAGCTCGGGGACGTGGAATTCAACATGGAAAGTGGGGCCCTGAGATGACTGCGGAAATGAATTCAGCGTGTTCTACAAGTCAAACACTGGAATTTGTATTGTATTGTATTGTGTAATGGAGTCCACAGTCCGACACCACCATATATATATATATATATATATATATATATATATATATATATATATATTTACCTTTAAAAAGAAAGACAATGGCCAGTATATAATGAGGCCCCTTTGAAAAATGCATCGCAACACTGAGATATATCCTACAACGCGTCTAAAAATCTGACAGTGAAACCCGGGTATTAATGAATATTAATGAATTGATTTTAATCTCCGTCCGTGCTAATGTGATGGAGGAGTCCCATCACTGTGGCGCTGTGATTACTTACATGTGCTGAGTGTGTATTGATGAGTCGAGGGAATAACGGAAGAATTAAAGCACTCTGGGTAATGTGGGTTCTTGAGACTCCAGGGACAGGATGGGAAATTAAATTAGAGGGGGACGTGACAAAGTTGACTCATCTCCCTGTCAACATTTGCATTAATATGCGCTGCTTTTAGGCCGTGAGTCACAGCTCGCGCAAACACCTATGGTAAAGTGGAAGAACCTTGCTGCTGCCCAACATCTGAGTGTGACTGACATCACGACAAGGAAATGTGCAGGAAGGGACGGAGGTGGGGATGGAGAAGGATGTCAAAGAGAGTGAAGGATCAAGCTGAGAGAATGACAGCACGTCAAGAAAAGACTCGGTGTAGGGTGCGTTTGGGGGCCATGGGTGTTTTTCCTGCAGCAGACTCTTCCAAGTTCATTAACATTACAGAGAAATGTGACATTTTCTAACACATTCAGATTCAGGAAATGAAGCACAGTAATGTAAAGCCTCAGTTGAAGGACGTCTGCTGCACAGTATACCACACATAATACAAAGCATTATATTATTTGGAGGCACAAATATTAAAGCTCATGTGTCTACACCTAAACTACCTTTAAGGAAAACAAACAAATGAAAAAAAAGATGTATATTTTCAGTTATCAACAATTTTAAAAGATAATAGTGAACGTCTTCATGAAAGCTTTTCTCACACATGCTTGTCTGGATATGAGTATCTTCTCAGAAAACCTGCAGGATGGAGACGGAACACAAATTCACCGAATGTGAAGTTGCTTTCAGATTAGCTGTTTGTATGATCCCTATAATAATGTTTAGTTACAGAATAACCAAAAAATGACAATAGGCAGATGGCCAGAGAGACAGATCAGTAAAAGGAAACCCCAAGTATCTTAAATGGCCTTTATTGCTCCCACTCTCGGGAAATTCAACGTGTCAGAGCAGCCAATGGCAACAAAGACAGTAAAGACACACAACAAACTCCTACAAAGCATCAGCACACACACAAGTACAAGCTATCAAACAAGCTGCTGAAACAGGCTGCCTCACGTTGCAGCGTCTTTGATGATTGGTCACCAATATAAATGTTTAAATGCTCACTATATACAGTGAAAATAAAATAAATACATATCTACATACATGTATCGATACTTGTGAATGTATATCTGCATATTTAAATTCACATACATGCCATATAGTGCACACATACATACTACATATACATCATTTACTACGACTCTAATAATATAATAATACAATAATAATAATAATAATAATTTATGTCATGCTAATAACACTAATAATAGCTGTAGCAGTGACAGCGGTGTGATATAATACAAAGTGGTTTAATGTACACACTGCATTATATTAGCTATAGCATCTGGGATAGACTCCTGCACACCTCTTAAAGCAGCAGAAAATGAATGAATGAACGTGCGTATTCCGAGGATTTCATTTGGCCTTTTATCAGTTTTTGGTGTGAATGTCATTCACAGTTGGGCATGGGATTATGAGATAACAGCTGAATGTTGTGTAGCACTCTGTGGTTATTTAAAGATCCCCTAAAATGTCAAATCATAATGCGTCATAAATCAGTGGAATAGGTGTGAACGTTACTTTATCGCTGTAAAAGATCCAACATTTCCGGTCAAGACAGGGGATGTTTGTGAGAACGGGTTGTTTATTTATCTTCAGTAGAAATAGAATCTGACACGAACAGGCTAACTGACAGATAATCTGGTTTATTTAACATTATTATTTTACATATGGAGTGAGAAGCTGAGCTGACTCGGAGAATGCTGACTACGAGGAATCTGACTGCACAGAAACCACAGGACTGAAGCTCTCTCTCCTAGGTGTGCACGTGCCAGAGGGTAAAAATAGAAACAACGGTGAAGGACAGTTTAAAACACATGGATTCTATCAATGTCAATACACACAGTGTTAAATATCAGCCGTAGCTACGCAGCATCCAGACTGATTTTCGAAACAGCATGCTCATGTTTATCAACCCAACTGGTCTGTGACATTTTACACCACACGAAACAAAAGAGAAAAGAAAGGCATTCCATTCTGTTCACTCCAGAGTTTGGTCTGGACACGACTCGTCTTAAGACAATCTGCGTCCCGTCCTACTCACTCAAGGCCTGACAGTCATCCGTCTGCCTTAACTTTGCATCAGAACGCAGACATGGTCACCAGCTTTCTGTCAGATACTATTTCAGATTTGATTTCATATGGAGTGAAGGGGAACTTCAATGTTCTTGTCAGAGTGACTGGACTTTCCCCTAAAGATGTGGAGAGGAACTCGGTCATCCAGGGGTTGCTCACAGTAGGGCAGTGTATTGGCAGGCATCTCGCAATATGATACGCATCCCGATACAGGAGTGGTGATACGATACATTGTGATACATTTGTGATACATTTGTGATACTGTACATTCAGTAATATATTGTAATAAGAGTTTTCAGCAAAAGTATCAATACAATATGGCTCAACAGAGTATTGTGATATTTGAGCGCGTCGATATTTTCTTACACCAGAGTAGATCTCTACTTTTCACCTAGCTTCTAGTCAGTATGCACCTTGAATGTCACCCCAGTGTAGTCTTGGGAGGAGGACCTGGGTCACACCCGCGATATGCACCCAACATTACACACGGATCATGGTGAGAGCTATGTCAGTTAACCTGTACTCAGAATAACCGTCTAAAATGGATGGCTGTACCTTTACAAATGCCAGAATTTCACAGAAATACATGAGCCAAAGTAAAGTCTACAGATATTCACCATAAGGAGTTCATGATGGAATTCGAGATTGAGATTACGCAGAGTAACAACAGCAGAAAAGACAGACCACTTCAATGAAAATATGTATTAAACGCTGACCATGCATCAAACATGGCAGACAACAGATATTTTAAATATTGCTCATTTGGTTTGTTGTCCAGTTCATTGTGGTGACGAGTTTCACCTTTACTGAGGGTTTTTTTCAGTCGACTTTAAATGAAGGAAAGACACAATTATGAGGTGGCAAAAGCAATTCTCAGCCTGCCAGGTCGCGTGTTTCCCTGCATCTGATACAGAGCTGTTTCATTAACAAAGGCCAAGGGTTAATTACACAAACAAATAGTTCAAATCTCTGCAATGTGTTTTGGAACGCAAATACGCCGTACCAAACTAGCTCCAGCAATGAGACAAGGGTTTTGTTTATTTTTTATTTTGTTTACGGTTTTCATTTATTTAGGTCTCATGAATCCATTCTCTGTATAGCGACAGTCAGAGATGCTGTGATATCCCAGTTCAGTTTCTTACTCATGGCATGATGTTTTCCTGAAGCTACATGCACTCTCACCCCTGTTCCCCTGTTTCCCCTGGACGGGAAGAAAGCAATCTGGTCTCAATCTTGGTGGTATCCAGCTGAAATCAGAGGTGGAAACAGCGCGACAAGTTTGGCTTCGTGTGGTATTTGCTTGAAGTTGAGGAAGGGGCTTCTAACATTTTCCGGTTTGAGATCGAAAACCAAAGTGTTGTCTGACATTAAAAGCAAGTGTTTTGGGAATGAGATGTTCATAGCTTTGTCTAGTGCTTTTACTGTGAAGGTAGGATTCTATATTGGCCTCCACTGTATTGCACCTTACACTTTTTAACACAGCAAATCTACTTGTTGTCAAGCCCTCTCTCCACAAGCAATTTAAGCTCCCATGTTTCCACTCCTGGGCTTTCACGGTGACAAAATAACAGCATGTAAACTTCTTTACAGCTTAGCATCTCAGAGAACAGCAAGCCGATCTTACAACTAGCTTTACAGCATTCTGGGACTTCTCAAAAATGGACTCTTTACATGAGAATTTATGGGAATAAACTGGAATATACTGGGCATTTTTCAACTTTATATATAGTCAAACAAAGTATATTTTAGCGTAATCTTGACTTAAAAGAAATAACAGATGCCGCAACAGTCCCACAAAAAAATGAGAGTGCAAAACCTGGTTGGTTGGAGGACTGCTTGAAGGAACATTAGCATGTTTCATTCGACGTTTTGGAGGAAGAGTGGAATTCTTCTATTTTGAATGGGATTTTGTGGAGATTTATGGATGCATTTTTTAATGACTTGCGTTGGGAGATGGTCATATTGAACTCAATATATATATGGTTTTGTTCATGCGTTTTGTTGAGATATCTGATGAAAACATTTACAATATAGATGTTATCTCTGTTGATATTCATGCTTGGATATAATATATTCCCAGTACCCCTAAATTCCAATTGATTCTCATGGCAAGTTTCCAATAGGCAATACTTTTCACCAGGAATTTGTGGCAGATCTACCACCCTACTTATGTACACCTCTCTTCCAGTTGAGCTAGGCATCTTAAAAACAACTGTATGACTGTGGTTTAGAATTTTGTGAGCACAAACATGACTTCCTGGTTGCATTACACCACCAGCAGCATCAAGTTGTTCCCACACAGGAATGTCTCCTGAAATATTAATGAAGCTCCGACATGAATGAAGCAGGTAGAAACCTGTGCTGAGAGATTTAGTGATTGGAAATACATGAGCTGAAAGAAATGGACAGCATTATTGCTGACTATGATTTCAGCAGTGCTGCAGTCCACCCAGTGTAGGCGGATGTGATGGTCGGCAGGGAGGGGAGAGCATTACCTCCTCAGGTGGATCGTGTATTTGATCCCTGGAACTGATGAAACCTGAACCTCCTGCAGTTGGGAGGACATGATCACATCCATATTTTCTGCGCCAACTTTTGTGTTTATACAGTGGAGACTGCCTTTATTTACATGCATATAACATTCAAAGGTTCATTATTTAGTAATGGGATACCAAGCCACCGCAGCACTTTCTGTCAAGTCTTTCTCTCTGTCTGATCCCAGTGGAGACCACCAGCCAC
Organism: Synchiropus splendidus; assembly: GCF_027744825.2. Classification (NCBI taxonomy): domain Eukaryota; kingdom Metazoa; phylum Chordata; class Actinopteri; order Syngnathiformes; family Callionymidae; genus Synchiropus; species Synchiropus splendidus. The sequence goes on along the minus strand of NC_071346.1, from coordinate 9,725,369 downwards.
TGCCAAAGGTCCCCCACCTGACATCAACAGTAAGAACCACTGAACCATACAGACAACTGCTCCTCAGTTGCTTTTCAAGCTCACAGGATGAACCTGAGTCATCACACGGAGCGACTGATACCACACCTACGCTCACTTTTTAAAGATAATTTACACTTTAATTCAAACTAAGACATGTTCAGATTTATCTTAATCTTCCTGTTTAAACTGTTTAACACACAATAATCAACACATGCTTTGAAATAGTCATATCACGACGGGCGTCCTGGATCAGGCCTGACTAAAGGTGTCGAGTGAAACTAGCAGCAGCTAACTGACAAGCTAATGTAGTCTGTATAGTTTTTAGCACTGCCAACCCTACTTTATTCTTGAAGCAATATAAAATGTTTTTATACTTGTTTGTTTGTTTTTTTTATTCAATGTCTGGCACTGCAGCATGTAGCAACCCGGCATCGCGTACAACAGTTACAGCAGCTAGCCGGTAACACGTACGACAGTTACGGCAGCTAGCTGGCAACACGTACAACAGTTACGGCAGCTAGCCGGCAACACGTACGACAGTTACGGGAGCTAGACGGCAACACGTACAACAGTTACGGCAGCTAGCCGACATCGTGTACGACAGTTACGGCAGCTAGCCGACATCGTGTACGACAGTTACGGCAGCCAGCCGGCAAGACGTACGTCAGATACAGCAGTATCCCAGCATCTCACTCTCACACAGCGATCTACCACTACAGTAGTACCTATAACCCTCGCCTCGGCTATTTTGAATGGCATTGGACTTACATCCAATCTGACTTACGACCGGTTGGTCGGAACTGATCCCGGTCGTAAGTTGGACGTTACTTGTAGTGTAAAGCCAGGCAACGACAATATGTGTCCAGGCTCTTTCCTTCTGCTGATGATATGCTACACTTCAACCATACATACAGTAAAAGCATTTTTTTCCAAACTAGAAGATGAAGGGCTGTCGCATGTTGATGACATCACACTATGCCTGGTACGCCTGAAGCGATTCCTGCTAAAAACATGACAATCGGTTCGAGTTATCCAAACTGAAAGAAAAAGTGAGATTTGGTTCTGTCTGTACTCGCGAGGAGCAAGGTTAATCCTAGGGTGGGATAATGAAGGATAGAAGGCTTTAAAGTGCACCATTGTTGAGATTTTTTTGCATTAATACAAGGTCTAGTGTAACCCTACTTATGTTACAGGATCCCCCAACACACACCATCAAACACACAAGCGCACACAAGAGTAACCAATTATCTTGTATGCCGCCTCCCACCACATGAAGCCAACACTGCAGAGGGATGAACCTGATATGGAGAGATGGTTTACAGAGCTTGAAGTTGAATATCTCTGCTCGGAAACTGCTATTTAAGTTATTCAAAACTGGTGAGGCGTCGCCCTGATGTGTAAACAAGCAGCCACGTCTCTTTCACCTGCTTCAGCAGCAGCTTTGGTTCTGTGCAGCCAGTCAGTCAAGGAGGGACTGAAATCATCTGAATCTCCCTGATGACTGATGCTTTGTCAACATTCAAAATCCATTTTAGGCCGCAGAAAATTGAAGCTTCCTCTGTGAGCTCTCTCTTATCTGATCTAGAGTCAGCTGAACGTCTTTTGGCATTCCAGGACACAAGAAAATCCACTTCCTTTGACTCATCCAGGAGCATGTCTCTTGGCCGGTGCTGCCAATTTGTTCCTGGAAAACAGCACACGGTGCAAAGTTGCTGCACGTGCACAACACAACAAACCCTTCTTTAGCTCAGCTAGAGTGCAGGCTGAATGACAAAGCGAAACAGAGTCAGAAGATAGAGAAAAGGCAGACGGCACGTTGCTCACCAGCGGATGAGACTGTTATTTTAAATGGCTATTGATCCTAACAAGAAGACACAGCCGAGCATCGATCGAGTGCAGAGGCCGCCGAGGCCAAAAAAAGCAACAATAATGAGAAATAAACATCAGACTGACACTATTACCTTCCACACATTTGGTCATGAAAGTAGCACATGATCTTAGAGAGAAAGCAGACAGCAGAGGAGGACCACGACGTGCAGTCATCCAAAGTAGCTCTGTCATTCCTGCAGGAATTGTGGTGCATGAGCCCAATTAATATTCAAACACTACAGTTTCTAATGGGCCTTTCTAGAGAACAGGCGGGGGTAAATGAGAAACAAGACCTGCACCAGAATCAGACGGAGAGGGAGGTAAGGACAGGGCATCAGCTAACTACACCAGGTCAGAACAGTAAGTCTCTCTCTGGTCACATGATTTGCACACAAATCAAACCTCTGACCAAACTAAACCCTCTGTGTTGCAACACCTGTGGAGTAAGAGAAAGCAAAGGCAGCTGCTTCACTGCAGGAAGACCTCCCCAGACTCTGCCGCTCCGGAGCCGCAGCTGCACGTTTACAACCACCTATGATGTCATTCTGAACTCACCAAAGTTTGCTGGTATTGAAGCGTCGGATTCTCACCCTTGTCCTTCACCATTGCTGCAAAATCCTCATCAGGACATCCAACTCTGGACCCTCTGGAGTGAGTAGAGCGCTAGTCTAATGTGCGAGGGAGGAGTTGTGCCGCAGGACGCCGTGGCATGAGTGCCGTGTAACAGGTTATGAGCATCACTTGCATGATGCAAAGCAACGCCGCAGACGCCACATTGTGTGTGTGTGTGTGTGTGTGAGCAGATGAGAGAAGCCGGCTGTCGCCTCGCAGCATCAGCAGAGCTGGTGCAGGTTGACTGCAAAACACCGCCTCCCTCCTCCACTCTCTGCTCTACGGCGTCTCTCTCGGTCCTGAGTTACACATGTGAGCGTTTTATTGTCTTTAAAGTGTGCGCTCCAGGAATGACAAATAACTGTGGGTTATTGGTGAAACGCCTTACTGTCACTGCAGCCTGAGAAACTCATTAATAAAACACCGAAGCAGGTATCATGCCGGAGGAGCCCACTGCACCTGAAGGACGCACTTCTCTCTGCCAAGTGATGCATAAATGCAGTCCAATAATACTCAGCCTCTTTGATTCATCTGAGAGGCTTCATCAGTCATCTTCACAGGACCAAGCTGTCGGCTGGCATCTTGTTGTGGGGGGGGTCACATTACGTTTTTTGTTTCTGTATTTATTTTGGGGGATGTTCAGAGCAGGCTCTTAATAATTTAAAATTAAAAATAAAGATGAAACATACAATTCCTTGAGGAATAGTGAGTTATGTTCAAATTAGAAGGAGGAAAAATAAAATTAGGTCTTTTATGAGCACTGGGGGTTTTATATTAAAAAGAATAAGATGAACACCTAAAAAACTAATTGAAATATTTGAATGGTAGTTCATAATTTATTTATTGTATTAAATCAATAAATGTAACATAATATATTGGTTAAAAATGTATTTAAGTGAAAATATGAAAAGAAAAGCTGTATTAAAACATCACACAATACACATATCTTTAAAAAAAATGATAGTGGGTCTCTGATATGACACGATTTTTTTGCCCCATATTCCAATATTTATGTTTCACTGGCAGATTTGAAAAACTGTTTTAACAAGTCCACAATTCCTGTCTCAATCATTCAAGTATTTGATTTAATACATTTAATCCTACTATCTGAGTCAGTTCTATATCCCATTCATGTTGCTCTATGTTGCTATGGGTTGTCTGCAAATAAGAAAATCATAAACTCATTTCAAACAAAACCAAACACTGAGAACAAATCATAATTTAGAAAATGCTTCATGTTCATTTTGTTTCAGGCTATGAGAATTTGTCATCTCTAAACATGACAGCAGCAACAAGAGCCAAGTCTCTGGGGAGCAATTTTACGACAGGTGATTGCAGAATAATGGAATGTGTCGGGCACGACAATGTACATAAAATAGAACTAATAAATGTGTCATACAGCTGAAGTGGATGCTGTAAATTTGCTTTAACGGAGCTCATGTTTGCCTCAGGGCCAATGAGTTTCCTTCAGTGAAGGACCAAAACAAAATAAAAAAGCTCAACATCAATAAGTGCAGTAGGTTTTGAAGATGTATAACTTTATTTAAATATTCAAATATATAAAATATTCAAAAAATAAATACAACCTACAAAGTACTTTAACTATACCAGGTTTTGTTGAATTCTATTTTCACATTAAAGAAACAATGTCAGTTAACTTTCCTGTGTTTACCCCGACACCTGCACCCTTCAGGAGGTCACTAAAAACTCACAAGGGGCAACTTGTCATCATGAAAGCTTTTCCTTCTACTCAGACAACATGTATCTTAATGCAGTAGCTTTACTCACAATAGAAAGCTTTTGAGAGGTGCTACTCACCGGCAGAGAAATCTATAGCCCACAGAGATCAAGTGAGTCTGACACCTGGGAGAAATGAGCAGTTGCCTTTCAGACGTCTATTCAAGCTTGCAGATGCGACTCACTAAGAAAGGTGAAAAGGCACGAGACAAAACAAGACATAACAGAGAGGGGAACATGAAGGAGAATCCATCGGATGTGATTGAAATGATCACCTTTGCATTTCCCACTGTTTGCCTTCGCAACATAATAGCAGCACAAGCAAGGTCAGCATCTGACTACTGGAGGTATTCAAAAATGTATTTTACTTAGCTTGTGCAACTGATTCAATTTATTGCTTAATGTCAAAAACATTTTATGAAGAAACTCTTTAACTAATTTATATATTGTGTATAAACGCTTTTCTGGTTTTACGTGCTCATGTGTCCCAGCAACATTCCCATATAAAGCCCACTGGAGCCCAAGATTATATCACTGTTTCACATAAATACACCAAACCTGACTCAGCCTGCAAAACTGTTGCAGCACTGTTGAAGCTGCTGCGTCAAGAAGACAGCAGTTAAAACTCCTGTTTAGTCAGTGGAGACTATGTCAAGGATGGAAAAGAGGCGCTAAACTTGACATTAACATGAGGCACCATAGCTCACCGCAGCAGCAGTGAAACCTTTGATCCGAAGAGGTAAGGACGCTGCGTTTCTCTTCCGAGTGGCTGACACATTGTGCCTGGGCACGATCAAAGTGCTGGCCCCCAGGGACCAGAGAGAAACTCTCTGATCAACACAAAATGTCACTTACGGTGTAAATTCCAGGCTCAAGAGTTCATCATGTTGCTCAATCAAAGACCATATCCAAAGTCAATCGAGATTAATGCTTCAGTTATGATCTGAGTGCCACAGTTGCACTGCAATATGGGACTTGTAGTGCTGTTTAATATCAACATAGATGCCTTAAGTGTTTGTAAACAGTGATGATATATAGATAACTGCGCTTAAGTCCACAACTAAAATCTTTCACGCAGAAATCTTTTGTTTTTGTTGGGTTTCATGAAGGAAATCGGTTACTCAAGGTGACAATTTATATTCATCACTTTCTTATTATAAATATTATTTCCCTAAATAAAATGAATTGTTCTCATGGGTAATGTTTTATTTATGTGTATTTTTTTATGCCTTTGGGAAAAAAGATTTATACAGTTTTTTTGTCTATGAATGTCTATAAAGTCTAAGAATATATTTAATCACATAGCATATGTAAAGCATATAATCTCATGATCTAATTTTTTTTTAAGTTATTTGTTCTTCTACTGGCCTACAGTCTTTTGGCTTGTGGGTCCCTCACACTAGACTCAGTGTATGATGTGGCCCCCGAAAGGAATTTAATTTCCCAACCGTGAGATCATAAGTACATTTACTCTTCTCTTCATGAAGCAGTTAAAGTATAAACAAAAAAAGGCATGTTGGTGAATATCGGTGACATTACTGGGCCTTCACCTGAACCGTTACCGCCAAGACACGATGTCATTGCAGGCAAAAACACACTGTTTCTCCTCACAGTTATGTCATTACCATGGACAGCGCCATGTGATCACAATAACAAGTGAAGTGTCTACAGCTGACTATTCATGTTTACCTTGTAACCTCCGCTTAAATCCTGACTGCACTATGATACTATTAACTGTGACCTCCAAACCAAGTCACAAACCACCTCTTCAATATCGTGTCACGCTTTAAATGAACAGAGCAACTTAGAAAGTCGCAATCTAGTGTTGTGCAAAGCTGCTTTGACAATGATGGAACTGGGTGCACTGCAGCCCTGAGCAGCAACACATTGACCCACATCCAACTTTCTTTACCAACTAATCTAACAGAGAGGCAGGTGTTTAGGAGTCGACATTCCAGGAAGGTAGTTCAGTTTAAAGAGAGGACCACCTGAAGATTGCTTATTGGCCAACGCTGACTAAATATTTAAATTAAGTGGTGAGCCTCATAGACCAGGTGAGGAGGTGAAGGGTAATGATTCACACCAACTGGAGAGATGCTGCCACTTCAGCCTATCAGAGAGAGACAGTGAAAGCAGTAAAGAAGCAAAGAATTTTAAGTAAAAGTTGCTGCCTTGTGAGCTCAATCGTCTTACAGAGACTCAATGTAGAGTAACTGCTTCTCAAAGGTCTGACGATAACATGTCTGGACCTGGTGTAGGGATTACACTGCACTCTGGCGTGGGTTCCTCCGGAGTCACCTCACGGCAGGCAGGGAAGCCTGGTACTCTCCAAGGATGCTGTTCAAACCCCAAGCCAGGAGCCGATGACTCGCTGAGATGAGATTTGACAGGGTATTGATGTCACAAATAACTAAAGATGGCAGTCATTGACTTTAAGGGTCCTGTTTTTATGGGAATCTTTTTCCATGCAGAAAAGAAAAGCACTTGAATTAAGAAGATTTAGAAGTAATGACTGAAAACAGTGACAACTATCTTAGAGGTCAAGCAATCGTTCTAGGAGTCAAAAGAAGGGATGGACAACTCAAATAAAGGCTGCCTGGCGATCTGTGCCTCGTTCGTTTCAAAATGCAGGATTGTCGATCAGGAAGGAATTCGTAGAAAGAGGCTCCCATTTGCCCTTGAAAGAGACGTGCGGACAAAGTTGGGGAACACGCGGATTTAATGGTTTCAAATAGAAAACAGATGTTGAAGGTGCTGCCTGGTTTAGTGTAGTACTTACCTCTCAGCTCGGGGCTGCACTCCAACCCTTTATTTTGGTTCTGTCCTCCTCCAGCTGCAGATTTAAAAGCGTCAGCTGTGTCCCGCCATTGCACCGCGGCGGAATAACGACCTCAGTCGAAGGGCACAGCTACAGGTTGTAGCGCACACGGATAGATCCCGGGCACCGGCTCGGCGGCGATGCGCAATCCATGAACGCCGCGCCAAAGTTGCGGCGCGTAACGACCGGCAAAGTCAGTGCGACCGCGGAGCCGAGCTGGAATGGGGGAAGGAGTAAGCAACGTCCTTTAACTTGTGGAGGGAGACCAAGCGGGTGTCGTGTCCGTGATGCAATGCGGGCTTCAGTTTCGCTCCGCGAGTGCAGATGCGCTCCACGCATCACCCGGCGCACATTTGTCTCAATTAACCAAGAAAGGCGGGGTGAGAGGCGCGCATCGCTTTATGTCTCGGTGTGAAAATAAACGCACACAGGCTGCGTGGTCTAAATTTAACCCCCATGCGTCTTTATCAAGGCACCCTCGGACAGCCGAGGTGCAAGGAGCAGAGGGCAGCAGCTCGGGGACTGGGTGGGCTGGTGTCTGAAATGTGGATGGATAGAGCGGTCCCTCGTGTTTTCCTCGGTGCCTGTCATTGTGAGTGGTTATGTAGTACATCCTCTGCCTTCTAAATTGCTATTGAATTGGAACGCCTTCCAGATGGGCCCCCGGGCGGACTGACCAAGGGACTTGTATTGACGTAAAGACTTGGGTGATTTGACTCCAGAACAGTTTATGCAACACGTGTGCTTCCAATACACCCACATCTTATCTTCTGCCTGACTTGGAGTAAGATTTTTGAGTTTCCCCAGTCTTGTTTTCTAGTTGTTTATTTTTATATTAATACAGTTATTAAAGTTATTGGCTCCTGCATCTTAACATCAACCTGAAGATAAAGATTTTTTTTGGTCTGTTAAGGGAGGTTTTTCAGAGAATATTAGAGGAGAAGGTGGACTAGATGATGTCCAAACCCAAGCTTAGTCATTTGACAGTTGACAGAATCCATCTGTTGTGTTTAAACAGATGAGCAACGTTTGTATTGAAATGTACCCTTTTAGTCTCGGTAAAGCGCTCGCCCACTAAATGTCTGGGAAACAGACAAAAGGCGAATCATGCTGCTGACACAAATGCCATTTTTCTGACCATAACATTTTGTAATGCTGTGTGTCAGAGGAGTTGGAGCACTTCCTGCTCTGAGGCTTCATCACACTTCCCACCACTGAACAAGGAGGTGGCAAATCAAGTGGTGAGAAGACAAAAAGGACACACGAGACACTGCACTGGACACTGAGTATTTCCACCTGTAGTGTGCGTCTAGTAAAATTTTATATCACAATAAATGAATCATACATTACAGTCATTCAACAAAATTTCAACAAAGGAAAATTTAGTTGATCACAAGATGCCTTGGCACAAACACAAACAAACACATATTTAATATGTCAATCTCTAAGTTATAGATTATTATGATATGCCCTTGCAGAAGTGTCGCATCCGCGGAACAATGTCACACGAATAAGTCAATCCTGCTGACGCATTCATCACAGAATGACTGCAGTGCAGGATTGTAAAGGACTAAATGATACAATAGGGGCTTTAATAGCAGTTGCTCGAGTGTTCTTCACTTGTTATAAATAGTTTTTGTCGCTTCATTTTTTCGAAAAGCCTCCAAAACGCCGCTCAGCTAATCAGCATTCTCTGAGTTCAGACACTAATAGCAAGATAAATTAACACATTCCAACAGACAGAGCCAAGTACAATTCATCAGGGTGTTGATGAAGTTTCACACTCGGTGAGTGAGAACATGTTGATGGGCTTCTCTCCCTGGTCAGAGTCTGACTCAGAGGCTTAAGTAGTTAATGTCATTGTTGTTTCATGTTATGAAGAATGAAACATGAATTTCAGAGCGACAGTACAGTTTTCTATGGAGCCCAGGAAGAGACATGCAGGTGTTTATTTTTTTTGGATGTGGCGTGCATGACTTTATTTTTTTTTGCCCAAGATAACAACTATCTCGAGATAACTTTTATCTCGTGATAATGCGTATCTCGAGATAACAGTTATCTCGAGATCATTTTTATCTCAGGATAGAATCATAATGTCAGCGCATGCGTAACTGCCTCTCTGGCAAAGCATTTTGTATACGTCCTCCTGGAACCACTATGTCTCCCATGGCTTCGTAACTGTTCGTCAACATTGTCATCCGCTGTCTGCGTTTCTAACACTCTGATCAAGTGACTTCTACTCAAAATAATACCGTATGTGGCTAAGCTATATTACGGAACTCTGGAAGCGACATGCATGACTTTATTTTTATTTTTTTATCCCGAGGTAAAAATTATCTCGAGATACAAATGAGAACAAAAAAATAAACTCATGCATGCCACATGTGGTATTATTTTGAGTAGAAGCCACTTGATCAGAGTGTTAAAAGCGCACAGACTTTGCCGTCTGCAATATTCTGACTTGCAGACAGTGAATGACAACGTTGACAAACAGTTACGAAGCCACAGGAGACATGGTTCCAGGAAGTAATTGTTTCTCGAGATAAAAATTATCTCAATATACTAATTATCACCTCGAGATAACTGTTATCTCGAGATAAAAATTATCTCGAGATAACTGTTATCTTGGGCTAAAAAAAAAAAAAAAAAAAACACAAAAAAATAAACACATGTATGTCACTTCCAGGGCTCCGTAGTTTTCCTTTCCTGAAAGAAACAACTTATTCCAATTCAGTTACTTAAAAAAAAAAGTTCTGTATTGCTTTATTTAATATTTTTGGGATCTGCTTAACATTAAATATCTTTTTTTTTCATTCAATTTTTATGTGCAATTTTGAGATGCTATTCCTAATTCATCTTATCTTAAAATAAAACATATTTTTCAAACACATTTTATTTGCGTTTCTAGGTCGTAATGCATATATCTGGATCGCCATTCTACAATTACGCTTACCTATTAGGCATGAAGCAGGTCTGTACCTCAAGAAAAATAAATTAAATTAAGATGAACAAAAGAAAAGGGTTAAATCATCGAATCATATAATATATATAATAAGTATGATTGAAGACATGTTCAGCCATTGAAAGAGTGAAAGACGTCGAATCTGATCTTGTTTACACATATGTTTGTAAATATATACTGATGCACAATGATGGATGGTATCCGGAAGTTGCGTAACTTCCGGGTTTCATTCTCGCGCTCATTAACAAAGTAGTCCACCTGCAGCAGGTGATCGCGGACCCGCTAGGTGGAGGGGGTCTCACTGGCTCGGACGGGTTCGGTTCTGGCGAAAGTTAAGATCGGGAATTTAAATGTCCGAAAAAGCTCCACTTCTACATTATCGACTAACTACGGGCGGTGATGTTCCGGACACCGATGATGTCAAGCGGCGCCAGTCGAGGAGCGGCCGAGGCTCCGGCAAGAACCCGAGGAAACTGGGGATGGTGTTCGGGGTCGTTATCCCGACATTGCTGTCCATGTTTAGTGTTGTTATATTTCTGAGAATTGGTAAGTTGGATAGGTAATGAAAGCCCGTCACATTTCCATGAAGAAATTTCGCTTTAGAAACTGTTACTTGTCTTTGTTTTGAGGGTTAGTTTCTGTAAACATTGTTCAAACAAGGTACAGAACATTAGAAAAGATGTCATTGAGCTAGAAAGAAATCAATTCATCTCTAAATAAATGTGTTCCCAGGATTTGTAGTTGGTCAAGCGGGATTGTTTGAGTCCATTGCCATGTTCCTGGTGGCCTACCTCATCATCACTATGACAGTTCTGTCTGTCTGTGCCATTTCCACAAATGGAGCTTTAGACGCCGGAGGTGCCTACTGTATCCTTTTAACCCCATTTTCTGCATCCACTCATCCACAGCTAGACGTTTCCTTGACCTGAACCTGTAGACATGATCAGCCGAGCGCTCGGTCCGGAGTTTGGCGGCAGCATTGGAATCATGTTTTTCTTTGCAAATGTATGTGGCAGCGCTTTGTACATCTTGGGTTTGGTTGAGGCAATAATGTCGGCGTTCGGTGTTCCTGCAGGTGCGTTGTTTTGCTCCTGTAATAATCCCTTTTTTTAACATGCTATCCAGGTTATTTGCTTTGTCTTCCTCAGCTACAAATGCATTAATCGGTGCAGGACCTCATCAGATTCTGCCTTCAGGATACTGGTGGTCTCTTCTCTATGGAACTGCTTTGCTCTTTATTTGTTTCATTGTCTGCTTGGTGAGAACTCACTTGGTCCCCCTAAAAAAAAAGTTGAGAAAAGATTTATATTTTTTTCTTTTCTTCTTCTCCAGGTTGGCGCCCACATCTACGCCAAAGCCACTTTCATTATCTTCATCATCGTGGTGACTGTCCTGGTCTCGATCTTTGTCAGCTTCTTTATCATGAAGCCTATGGAAGTGAAGCTGCATGATGCCTCCATTCACAGCAACTCTACTCTGCTGACGGGCAACTTCACCGGCCTGCAACTCCAAACCTTGGAGAGCAACTTGTTGCGTGCGTTTTAAAATGGATCATATTTCTTCACGATGAGGTTTAATATTCCGTCTCTCTCACATTTCAGCGGATTATAAAGTGGACTACACCACTGGAATGATGATGAATTTTGCCACAGTGTTTGCAGTCATGTTCAATGGCTGCACTGGGATCATGGCAGGCTCCAATATGTCAGGTTTGTTCTCGTGGTCTGAAGAGACTGCCACCAATGGCATCCTCTATTTTTGTACACTACTTTGTTTTTACGTTTACTCGGAAAATACTCACATTCACTTCATAATTAATTTCCTCTGATTCATTTGGATGCGATGAGGCACTTATGAAGATGTGGGATGGTGTGAAGTATTTCGCTTGTGCTTTCAGGTGACCTGAAAAATCCCAGCTACTCCATCCCAAGAGGAACGCTGGCTGCTGTTGTTACCACTTTCATCACATACAACTTGTTAACTCTGCTTGCTGCTTGGTCCTGCGAACGGTGAGAAATACACACACACACACACACCTTTTTTTAATGATACAGTAGCAAAAAAAAAACTGTTTTTCAGTGTTCCCTCGAATTATTTGTAACAATTTAACAATAATAAAACAATGACTTTTTAAAAATTACCAAGCAACATTTTTACATATGTATATTTTTCATTTAATGGCTGTTCAGAAATGAAGAATGACGCCATGATAAAAGATTTGTGGTGGCTGTCTTTGTAATTCTTCATTCATTGAACCTTATATTTGACCTTATACCCTTCAACTTGACACCGTATTTGAAATCTCGTACATCTCAGTCTCAGTCCTATTCCACATATTTTAGTGCTCGACCTGCACTCCTAACGAACAGACATCTTATATTATGGTTTATTTGACACTCAAATTAGTTGTTTCTCTTTATATTTTTAAGAAATGCACCACTAAATATAACTTTTGTGCGATCGTAATGAATGTTTTTTGAGTTTGTTTTGTGCATTCTCCCCAGCCACCTCCTCCAGAGAGACTACAGTTTCCTGGGTGACATCAACGTTTGGCCTCCACTAGTCACAGTTGGTATTTATTCCTCCACCATGTCTGCTGCCATGAGTAATTTGATCGGAGCTTCCCGTATTCTCTACGCTTTGTCCAAAGACCACCTGTTTGGTAACTTTTCTTAAGTATTTTACAAATCGATTTAGATTTTCTTGATCCAATTTAAGGATTTTTCCAGATTAAGAACACAATTTGAGCTCTAAAATGAGTCCTTCCAGCTGATTTTTAAGAAAGCTCAGTCAACTTTCTATTCATTGGCCTTCAGTTAAACTGACCTCGCGCTCGTATGCAAGGAGTAAACATTCCTCTGAAGGAGTTAACATTTAACAGATTTTGTTCGGTGACAAAGACGATGACTTTTATAAAGTGTCTTTTTTCCACGATAGGAGGCGTCCTGTCTCCTGCCAAGAAAACATCACGCAGCGGCAACCCCTGGGCCTCGGTGCTGGTCTCCTGGCTGCTGGTTCAGGTAGAACGTTTGTCCTATCGACAGTCACAGATGTCTGAACTGCCCCAGCCATGTTTGCATGCCAGACCCAAGTTCATTTAGAGATTTTATTCTTAACAAGGTCAGGGGAAGTAGTAAGATGCCATTACTGGTTCATTTTTAATTTGTCATTTATTCCCTTCATTTCGTTTAAAAACCTTTACAGGTGCTGTGTTTTGTATTTGCCGCTAGGTGGTGTTGTTCGCCGGGAAATTGAACACCATTGCAGGCATTGTGACCATCTTTTTCTTGTTGGTCTACGCTGCTGTCAATCTCGCCTGCTTGGCTCTAGAATGGGCCTCAGCTCCAAACTTCAGGTGCAGCTCCTCCGGTATGATTTCAATGTTTGTGACTTCCAGCAACCTTTAAACTTGGCTTCCTTTCAGACCCTCATTTCGCTGCTTCACGTGGCACACCTGTGTGATGGGCATCGTCGGCTGCCTGGTCATGATGTTCCTGATCAATCCCATCTACGCCTCGGCCAGTATCGCCTTTATGCTCCTGCTCTTGATGCTTATCCACTACCTCGGTCCCATGAGCAACTGGGGGTTTATCAGTCAGGCCCTCATTTTCCACCAGGTGCATGGATCTGTCGCCTCAAGAGTCGATTCATTCACTGAACAGACGTCGATCTCTTCCCAGGTTCGCAAGTATCTCTTGATGTTGGATGTGCGCAAAGACCATGTGAAGTTCTGGAGGCCCCAAGTTCTGCTGATGGTGGCCAACCCTCGCAGCTGCGTAGGCCTCATGACCTTCATCAATGACATGAAGAAGAGTGGTCTCTATGTTCTGGGCCACGTGAAGATTGGTTTACTAGGTGGCTGTTTTCTTCTATAAACATGAGATTTTGTACAGTGTGGACTGACTTTTCCTGCATAATTTCTCCGGCAGATGAGTTGCCTTCAGACCCTCTGCAGAGCAGCTACGACTCCTGGCTCTCTCTCGTTGATCACCTCAACATTAAAGCGTTTGTCAACCTGACTCTGGCCGAGTCCGTCCGCCGTGGCGTCCAGAACCTGCTCTTCATCACTGGTTTTGGTAAGCAGACGTGTGTGCAGGTGCGGCTGAGTGAGTGACTGTCATGTTTGTGTTTGCGTCCAGGTGGGATGCGACCGAACACTCTTGTTTTGGGTTTCTATGATGACTGTGTGCCTGAAGACCACCTGCAAGGGAAGATCCTCAAGTCAGCAGGCTTTGGGTTGCATGCCGCCAGCTCCAGCGAGGACCTGAGTGAAGAAAGATCCCCCTTCTTTCCTAATGTACGCTGCCCGATCGAAACCAAAGACTTCCAGGATGAGGAATATGTGTCAGTCATTGCTGATGCAGTGAAGATGGGGAAGAACGTCATTCTAGCTCGTGACTTCCACCAGTTCCACCGGGACTCCGTCATCAAGAGTGGAAAAAAGATGGGGCGCAAAGGCGCGACGGGGCAGTATGTGGACGTGTGGCCGCTGAATCTGCTTCGACCCGACCACCGGGGCTACGTGGACACCTGCTCACTCTTCCTCCTGCAGCTGGCTAGTGTGCTCCACGACAGCAGGGCATGGAACCAGGTGAGACTCCGCCTCTTCCTGTGCGTGGAGTCTGAGTGCAGAATGCAGGAGGAGGAAGAAGCCAAGCTGCGAGTGATGCTGAAGGAGTTGAGGATTTCTGCTCAGGTGCATAAAGTTGCGTGGGACCAGGTGGTGGCGCTGCACTGGCAGAAGCAAAGAAGCTCTGGAGATGAACGGGTTTCAGGAGAATCAGAAAGAAGCGACGGAACAGAAGAGATGGCTGCGGAGGAGGACTCCCAGAGGAAGTTCCCAACCAACGCCGCCCAGCTCACCGATGACTACATCGGTGCGGTCAACAATCTCATACGCCAACACGGAGCCCCGCAGCCTGCTGTACGCTTTCTGTATCTGCCCCGCCCTCCTGCAGACACAAGCCGCTACCATGCGTATCTCCAGCAGGTGGACCTACTGAGTCAGGACCTGGGTCCCACGCTGCTCATCCATGGAGTCACCCCTGTGGTCACCACAGACTTCTAGAGGGCCACACTTCGCTGCTTTTTTGACTCACTCCTTGTCACTTATTGTTAAAACCTGAAAGCACTGGAGAAAAAAATAAGTTAAATATCTGTATTTTTCTAAATAAATATTTGGAGGTGGTTCTGTTATGCCCAAAGAGGAGTCATTTTTACTATCAAAGTCGCCTCTCCATCATAAACCGGGCTGTTGTTGTGGTTACCTCAAAGTCGAATTCACATTTCCACCAGCAGGGCGCAGTATATACCAGTTTACAGCCACAAAACAACTTCGTACGGGATGGGGAAAGGGTGAGAGGTTAAAAAAAAACATGATGGTGAAGACGCAATTGGCTCTTTAGAACACCAGCTCCTCCTTATAATGTGCGCGTGAAATGTGAAATATCTGTGTTTATCGGTAGTTTTCCAGTCCCTGACTTCTGGTGAATGACAGACATTACAGGCATCGATATATTCAGGTCACTGACTAAATATAACCTGTCGACAGGCAAAATACTGGCTCCTCGCAAATTTCATATTTGGTTTTATATTATTTTGAGAAATACAATTCACCTTTGGTCTGTATTACAGTTAACTCCTTCACTAGAACTTAACTATCTGCATGCTGTGTTCTGCTCTGAACACCTTTTTGTTCAGACCTGCTTTTTCAGCTGTTATTTATTAGTTCTCCAATATATAGTTTGCTTCCTTTTGAGACACGTCAACATTTTTTTTTGTTTTAATTTCTATATGATGAGTTGCACTCTGACTTCATGAGAGCCACAGTAATACAGGTAAAGGGCCACTGTTTGCTGAACTCTTGTCTACATTTTGCACGCTGATCTGTCATGTTTCTAGCATCCATTTCATGGCATGAACAGAAATCTAAAATCGACATTAAATAGAGTTCAGTGTCAGTGAAATGGAACGATTGCGTTGACCTTATAGGGCTTGAATTCCTGGTTAGCGTTAGTGGCGAGTATTTCAGTGACGTTTCACTCTCAACATGTGCAACATCCATCTCATATGTCATGTTCAACCGGATCCAATTCATTTCAATAAGGACTGCTGGAAGTCACCTCCGCCACCCAGCCAAAACTGCACGTGGGAGGGAGTGTGTTCACAGTTAGAAGGCCTGCTATCCAACACTGAGGAGGAAGATCCTGTTCACACTGATGCAGACATCCACACCTCTGGTGAAGAAGATAACCCGCCTGCTGTTTATGGGGGAGTGGTTATCAAAGATATGAGCTGGATGTTCATGAGTGCCTGTGTCCTTGCTGTACTTTTAAACTGTTGCTGTGGAGAGTTCTGTTCTTCAGTGTCGACGGAACGTCCCGTGGAACAAGGCTGGAGGTGGAGACTCACGATATCACCCAGTGCCCGTTGATCCCATGCTTTAAAGGCTCCATGAATGATGTTCAATGAAGTTTTCATAACAGGGTATGCATGTGACATGTCCAAAATTGAGGCTCAAGTGGACCTCAACCTTTTTCACAACACACAAGAGTATACATATTCACTATTAATCCCCTAAATATGCAGAACTAAACTCTGTTTATCACATGCAGGTACTAGAGGAGCTCTCGTGTGGCACTCCAGAGCCATCAACTGGTTTGCCGCCATGTTTGTATGTATATTTTTTTTGCGTGTCTGGCAAAATTACTCAAACTGATTGACACGGTTCAAATTTGGTGTCTTTACAAATGAGCTTTATTGGAAGATTGCTACTGCCATCTGCTGTCACACTGAGCTTGTGACTGTCATGAACTACATTTTACATACATTTTATTTAGGTGGTCATAATGGTCATAATGGTAATAGGTATCAGATGACGGAGTTGATAAATGTGGTGCAATTGACAACAAAATCAGTTTGCTCTCCAGACAACATGGCACTTTGTGCAGGAGTTTCTGGTGCACTGGTCACACTGATGCACAAGACACGTTGAAATTCTTATACAAATATTTTCAAGACATTAAAAGAACTTTAGGTTAAATAAGGCGATATAAAAACTTGAATATAGCCACCATCGTGATTTATTGTGCTATTGTCAAACTGATGTAAGATAAACAATATTTTATTGTTTAAATGTATGTGTGGGTCCATTATTTGATTCAGTAATATACCACATTCATTCAAATGTGAAATATGTGGCTTCCTGTGGCAAATATTCTGATACCATTAAATTGCAATTAATTTAGATTAATTGATCACACATTGTCGAATTAACTAGATTATTTTTTTTTTTATCAAACCCACCCCTATTCATTTTATATATTTATTATATATGTATTTATTTTGTCTACCTACACTGCCCCCATCTGAGGTTGATCCTTTTGCTTTAAGTTGTACGTATTTAACAGTAGTGACTAGTACATGGTGATGAAAAAAAAAATCTGATGACAGTTTTTTGTACAATCATGCAGAAATTGTGAAATTATGATGCAAGCACATATTTCGTAATATCTTTTGGCATTTTATTACATATCTATTACAAGTTGCTTTTGTTGTGCTCTATTATTGCCACACTAAAGTCAGAGTTGGACCGGCAGCTCCATTCCAACCACTTCCTTGGCGGATATATCGAGTTCACCCACACATTGTGTTTCCAGAGAATGAAAAGTTGACAACAAATATTATCGCTAGGATCTGGATACTTCCGTCTGATGTGCAGCGTCTCCTCTCTGTGGGAGCCGCGTGTGTGACGCATACAAAACTTCTGTTGTCAGAGCAGCTCTGTGCCAAAGTGAGAGGTGGACTTAGCTGTGAATTTACACTCTATTTTCATAACTAACTTCATCTTATGCAGCTCTTTTTCTTTTTCAATTTCTGCTCTTCTATCTGATATTTCTAATATTTAAAAAAATATATATATTTAATCTATGAAATAATCCTTCTACTCTGCTCCTCTTGTCAAATTCACATGGCTGTGTTTGTCCTGTGGCCAGCTTTGTCATTGGTCTTGGCAAGCTGTGGCGTTTGTGTCATGCTCAGGATCATATATGGGTCCTTCCTCACGCCCTCGTACCAGGGTTGCCCGTTTCCGACGAATGGAAGCTTTGCGTCATCTTCACATGTCAACCATCGAAGGGAGACTTTGTGATGAGATCATCATGAAGTCTCAGAATTTGAAATTGTTCAAGGATATTTTTGACTTGATGATTTGAATGTTCTGTCTGGGTCACCGACTGAGTCATGCTAAAGAACCGGTGCTGCCTTATTTTGGGGAGATGTATTCAAATTTATGTAGAGTCGGAGGCTGTTCTATCGCGGAGTGGGAGTTACATGTGAAAATGTATTGGATGGCCATATGTTTTAAACACACAATGGCTCGAGTGATGATATGTAAATGCATCTTGTTTCTGGGGCTACACGTGTCTGGGGAACTCACCAACCTTCTCACCTTCTTGGTTTGGCTCAGGCTGATGCGGAACGCGAGGCAACATGCACCCGTTCAGGCTGGCTCCATCCTTTTGCCATCTGGTGCTCCAATCTCTAAGATGAAAATTACATTTGTGTGCAGATTCCCATCCATCTGGGCTCCTTGATGGTGTCCTGCGAGACTGAAGCAAGTAAACAACTATTTGGATGTGTATCGCTGACACAAGGCGACATCTATTTCTAAGATCTCCTGAAGCTTTGTTTTGGATTTTGAGTGATTCATACAATGTGATCTGACTTATCGCTATATGGTTCCAAAAAATTGGCACTATACATTGACAGAATCTTGGAATGTCACATGGACACAACGCAAATTTCATTAGACCTACAGATGGAGGAGCGACATCATGGAAGGTGTGAACGGAGGTTGGGAAGGTGCTGGAGGAGATCGAACATACACGTTTTGACAAGAATGCTGTTCATCCTTTGGTACATTTATATGGCAAAAAAAAAAAAAAAAAAAAATCCAAGATGAATTTTGTTTTCTGATTGATTTGTGAGGGAAGTTCAAGTCCACATGGTCAGCTGGTTCCATATAGCTGCAATAAAACAAGGGGTAGTTATCGGCATCAGTCTGGCTCGATATCGGGTCCGATCCAGGGCAAAATGATTGGACCAGAATCACATTGTGAATCTGTCTGATCTGAGCTATAAACCCTAATATAATGAGTAAATGTGAATAAGTGGCATCCCTAGTTAAATCTGGACTTTAAAATAATATCAATATCTTGTCTATTGCCCCTGAAACGACCCTTAAACTATATATATATATATATATATATATATATATATATATATATATATATATATATATATATATACGAATGTATTTTTATTAGATTTTATTTAGTCAAAAGAACGAGTGTAATTATAATATAATAATAAACATAATAATCACACATATATCTTTGCTTTAATTGTTGCTGAGTCTCGCAACTTTTCTGCCTATGCGACGAGCAGCCGAGGCATATTGGCTACTCTCGCACTTGTATAACTGTTTAGATAACAGTCGGCCGCTCTGAGCCGCAGTGAACCAACCATCAGCGGTGCTTCATTCACCGGCAGCTGCGAGTTGCTGATTTGCTCCACGCCGGGAGTAGCAGTGGGTTTCCACGTGCGAGCGGTGACACACTTATGTAAAGGAAGTGGCAGCGGCGCGGACCAATCAGAGCGCGGGGCATTCCGACTAGTTAGCGCTCATTGGATCTTCAGAGCGATGATGTAATAATTGACAGTTAATTGTCCAATGGGCTTTAAGTAGGGCGGGACGACCGGCTGTTGTGCTGAATAAGGTCAGTGCCTCCGTCACAGATTCAGGGCAGAGTGAGTGTAGTTTGCCGGTGGATGGACCACCGAGCGAGACCCACATCTACGAAGACGCTTTCATTTTAACCTGCGTTGAAGACAAAAAGGTCAGTGGCTTTGAAGCATGCGTTTTTAGGAAGCGAGCTACGACCTCGATATGAATGAATGTTGGCTAGAAGTTGCATAACTGTGTCAGTGCGAGGGTCAACGACGGTCACCAGGCTACGGAGCCTGTCCTGCCCTCGCCGGCGGTGCTTCAGAAACCGAATGACACCCGCTTACGACCTGTTGTGGACTTGACGGAACTTGCCGAAAGCTTCGGAGATGCTGTTGTATAAGTGTTGCGCTTTGCGGACTCACTCACACGAAGAGTTGTGTCTTACATAAAGTCCTGTTCAACCGCAGGCAGCGGCACATGGGAGTTTACACATGAGGCTCCAATTACAAGTTTTAACCGAAGCGTGTCATTTGGTCTCGATGAAAACATTCAGGTCTACTTCAGCTTTTGATCAGGACCAAACTGTTTGGGTTGTGGCGACGCAAGTGGCCGCCAGTCACAATCTCTCTGAAACGTTGTGACGCACTTCTCTATAATACCACCGGCTTTTTAGCGTTATTTCAATCTGAGCACATTTGTTTTCAGAGTTCACACTACAGTATATAATCATATATTTAAATTTGACAATTAACGAATTGTCATTTATCACTCAAACCTATTTGTTGCCCATAAATATTATCATATACCTTCAAAGAAAACTATAGAAGGCGAATCAGCAGCAATGCAAAATTCAATATTGAGAAGGTTTAAGCTGTAGTTATTGAGTTCAACTATTGTTGACAAGTGTCCGTTTTAGTTTCATCCTCACTCCCCAAACCTCTGAAGTCTCTTTGAGAGACAACTTGACCGGGTTTTTTTTGTATTGTATTCAGTGTTTAGCAAAGTTTGCAATTACAAGTGAGTGTGTGGTATGTAATCACATGCAATTAAATTATTAGTCAAATGTCATCCATGAGGTATTAATTATTAGCAATTGTTTACCTTGATCATTTGCTGACTATGCTGTATCACTGCCAACTGTCATTTTCCAACACTGTGCACCACATAGTGGGCTGCATGTTGGTCAGTTCCCTTGGTCAAACATGTCCAGTCTGGTGGATTTTGAATAAAGGGTCTGATTCTTTTGGCAATACATTCACTGTCAAAGATATCATGTATTGAACAGAAACAGGACATTTCTGATGGCGTTGCTGCCATGAGAAAACATTTTTTTGTTTGTTTTTTTAAAAGGAAACGCAAGATCTCCTCACTCTTTGTGTTCTCTTGTATAAGCCGTCCAAGTAAATATTCTGACCTCGCCTGAATAGCGCTGTGTTCTCATCAAATGTACAACAATTGTACAGCAATTAAGTTGTTTCACCGCCGTACTGGGAATGAGTCTGTCTGACCCAATTCTTCTTTGATAAATAACCAGGTTGGGTGCGTTTAGACTGATCAAATTCCTACCCAGGTGTCTCCTGTCATTCCATGTCTCTCGCCGTCTGACTTCTTTTTCAAATAACAAACCCTTGAAATAGAAGTTTGTGCCGAGCTATTATTGCGTGAAGAAAATTGGCGGAGATGTAGTGTTTTCCAGACTTGCTGAAGTAAACAAAACTTTGTGTGATTATAGGGCGGACAAGGACCACACACATCCAAGGTGCACTGTCTCCCATCACTCTTTTTTCTTTACTGCTGTAATTTGTCTGTCAATTTTCCCATGAACCAGTGAAGGACTCTCTGTTGTTTTCATCATCTGCTTTTAAAAGAAATGTAGTTTCACACCGGGATCCGAATTTGGCCTTTAGGATAAATGTTTTCAACCGTTTCATGCTCATGAAGTCAAAAGATCATTGGGAAGGGTTGCGGGCTCTGATGACAGGTGTCTTCTGTACTCAAAGGGCATTCTCTGATCACTGCAGCTCCAGCAGGGCGAAGTCTGTGAGTGTCAGTAGTTTAAATGCTGGTCTTTATTTTGATAGTGCATGGGGGGGGTGCAAAAACAATCCAAGCCACCTGAATATTTTTAAAAATAAATTTCCAATGAGAAAGTAATTTGCACTTTTTTGTTCAATTTATTTTTTAATATTGAAGACGTTTGAGTTACTGAACTGCAAATCTAGTTGAACACACTCTGACGTGCATTTTTGTTTTCCCACAACAGAACGGTCCACTTCCACTCCCATTCCATCTGACAGCACACAATGGGGTGATTGAGTTCCTTGCATTTTTACCTAATCAACCTGGTCAAGTCTGCGAGTCACACCTCTCCTCATGTCAGAAGATTCGGACTCCAAGCCCTATTCATACTTGGTCATGGAGGGCCAGGACGGAGTTGCAGGCTGCAGGGCGTCCAACTCTTGCAGCTCTCTGCTCCGAGGGGCCTCGTCATGCCCTAGCATTGGTCAGCTTCACCGCATGAGTGGCTACAGCCAAGGTGGACCCGACCTGGGCCTGCCCTCCGAGGGCAGCGACAGCAGCAGTCAGGGCCAACCCACTTCGCCGCAAAGCCACCGCAAGAACAACCGTACCCGCCTGCTGCCGGAGGAGGATATGGAGATGAAGAGCAGCGGATCCAGTGGCAGCGGAACTGAATCGCACAGCAACGAGAGCCATGGCAATGAGAGTCACGGCAATGAGAGCAATGGCTTAGAGTCAGTCGGAAGCTCCAATGGGAACAGTAAAGACTCAGCCTTGCTGGAATCTTCAGGGAGCAATAAGAGGTCAGTTGTGGTGGTGGGCTGAACTTCTTTTTATTTTTGTGAACGTTCAGAAGACACCTAGTGGTTAAGAGTATGTACTGTCATTCATTCCTGATGTTTCTTTTTGTTCTTTTGGAAGTGGAAAATCGAAACTAAATGTAATGCAATGAGCTAGACCAGGCTGACTGAATGTTATAGTGCATTGTAAACTGAAGACCGTGTTGAACTCACTCTTCTTTATGGCGCCCATTAAACGGCATTTGGGTTCATTACTCACACTTATCAAGCTCACTGCTCTTGCGAACTCTTCTGCTCCCGTCCTGAGTTTTTTTCTCTTGGAAGCAAAAGCAATTTTCTTTTCACGATAAGGTTCAGCCATCCTGAAATCAAGCTGTGTGGCTCCTTTCTTTGCAAGAAAATGTTTAAATTGCAGCTCCCAGCAGGCGCGCCGGATTGAAGTCGCTGCGTGTCATGCTGGCTAAGACCTCGCTGCCATAGCAACCCACTGTTGATCTTTATTTATGCTGGGCAGTGACCTCACAGTCGTGGATCTTGCTATTGCGTCACTCCACCCGGGGAAGGGTGTCACACCTCTCCCGCTATTCCACCCAGTGTGTGCGCGTGTCACGTCTATATTCTCCCACACTGATTCAGTCATCAGTTAGACACGTGGTCGAGGCGGACTGGGAACGGCCCTCAGGAGCAGTTGTGTTGTAACAAAAGCGAACTTAAACAACGCAAGGTCACCAACTGTCTGTGACCGCCTGCCGAGACACATGTTGCCGTGACCAAGCCATCGCTCTCACCGCAACCTCAGTGTCAACACCCTGCTGATCTATTTCCAGGTGTATCACGCTCCAACTTTAACTTGAAGAGGCTATTTGTGTCGGTGCTGTCTATTTATAGATAAGAGGGTTATTGATAGTTGCTGAAATGTAGATCAGGTAAGTCCCACTCAGACAGTAGCTAATAGCCTTTAGCTAATCTTGCAGTGCTCTGCTGGACTACAAAGTATGCAGAATGTGGGAGAATATTTGACTTGTATTTCTATTTTGTCATGATGGCATGGCAGTTTCAAGCAGAAATCCGAGCATTTATTTGTATTTCTTCGTTACCATGACGACTTC
This sequence comes from Synchiropus splendidus, assembly GCF_027744825.2. Lineage (NCBI taxonomy): Eukaryota > Metazoa > Chordata > Actinopteri > Syngnathiformes > Callionymidae > Synchiropus > Synchiropus splendidus. The sequence goes on along the minus strand of NC_071346.1, from coordinate 9,701,692 downwards.
CTCCTCAAAGCTCATCTTCAGTATCAAATCGATGGTGGTTGAGTGAGGCAGAATGAGGTTGCCAGGTACCTGACAACAGCGCTCATGACCCTAACAGGGTTATAATGGCGTCATTACATTTTAACTTAAAATACTGTTGGGTGGCAACCGCCTGAGCTGTGACTCAGTTAACGGTCCCAGACCTTTCGATTCTATGTAAGCTTGAAATTGAAACCATCAGCGTTATCAAAAGAAGAGGCAATTTTGTGTTATTAAATTCAGAAGTGAGTCAGTGTAACGTCACCTATGAAAGGAGGCTTTTAGGGTGTTTGATTTTGGTGCATCAAGTTTGACCTTCAAGTCTTATGTGATTTAATTATTATAATAATATGTATTATGAAATGCTCAGTATTTGAACGTATCAATATTTTCTTACTCCCTTTACCGGTCAGTACTGTACTTACCTGTCACTTATCTTCCTGTCTTTCCATCATGGTTAATGTGGCAGTTCCTTCTGTGGGGAGTTTAGCCTGTCTAGCCTCCTCTTCTGTCACCAGAGAATTTCCCCTGTGGCAACAGACTGTGATGCTGTTTGGATGTCAGGTGCCTTGTGGCCGGTTCATGTCTGTGATTGCCTGAGCTGCTGTGCTGAAGGCTCAGTGCTCCACCGGCAGGATGTGGTGGACATTATGGTGCATCTTGAACGTTTCCCCCTCTAAATAAACAGTGATAATGGATGAGAAATAATACATACAATATTCATTTTAAGAAGTAAATAAAAGAGCTTTATGGCTTTGTTCCCTGGGGTCCAGGTTTGTGGCTTGTCTGACTCATGCGTTGTAGTCGTCAGGTCCTATATTTGTAGCAGGGTGATAAAGACTGATATTTTCATCGCCGGTCCTGGCTCTCCCGCTGTGGGCGATCACCTGCTGGGCAGCCTTTGAGCTCTGAGGACGTCGCTGTCCTCGAGGAAGAGCAGCTGAACTTTTTAGATGTGAAAAGAGGCTTTTAAGTGGTCTCTTTTTAAAACGAGACGTGACGCTCGCAGGCACTCGGCCTCTTCGTCCCTGCTGCTAAAATCGACTTTTCAGGATTTCCTGTGTGCTGCGAGTGTCGTGACGGTGTGATTCGTGGCTGGAATATGACTGAAATTCCAAGCACTAGGAGGAGTATGTTTTAAAGTTTCTCTTTCTCCTCTGACAGCTCAAACTCCCACAGTCCTTCTCCGCCCAGCAGTTCCAATGCCTTTAGTCTGCTGAGCTCGGAACAGGACAATCCTTCAACCAGCGGATGCAGGTGAGAAAAGTCCCACGACTCAGTCGAGTCGTATTTGTTGCTCAGATTTAACTTCAAAATTACCAAATTGTTCATAGATATTTGTGATTTCTCCTACGTCTCTGTGATTTTCTTCTGGTCCTGACTAGTCAATGCATTGTGTCAACACTTCATGACTAAATAAGCTGCTATCCACTCTATTTGTGCTGCTGTTGCTGCTGTTGTTGTTGTTGTATCTCCACCGTCGGACTGACTTGCTGTCTTGTTCCTTCATGACTGTGCGACCTGCAGCAGTCAAGAGTCTGCCAAAGCAAAGACCCAGAAGGAACTGATAAAAACTTTGAAAGACCTGAAGCTTCATCTCCCTGCTGAGAAGCGCCTCAACAACAAGTCGACCACGCTGAGCACCCTTAAATATGCCCTGCGCTGTGTCAAGCAGGTGGAAGGTAAAGAGCTCTCTCTCTCTCTTCTTAATGGTCTCACCTCTTTCTCACACTCTGAGATAGGAAGAGATAGTCTTTTTTTAACTGGCACTAGTGAAAAACAGCTTAATGACTGACATTTTTGTTGTTATTTTTCTGCATTTATTCAATCTTTTCTGCAGCCAATGAAGAGTACTACCAGCTGCTGATGATCAATGACAGCCAGCCTTCAGGACTGGATGTCTCCTCTTACACCATAGAAGAGATCGACACCATCACTTCTGAATATACCCTGAAAAACACTGTAAGTCTGTGATTGAGTTCGAGAAAGTGAACACATGAATTTAGGCATCTTCTTTTTTTTTTCTTTGACAGGACATTTTCGCCGTCGCAGTGTCTCTAATCACAGGAAGAATCGTGTACATATCAGACCAGGCCGCCTCCATCCTCAACTGTGAGAGGGAGGTGTTCAAAAACGCCAAGTTTGTGGAGTTTTTGATTCCACAGGATGTTAGCGTATTCTACAGCTTCACAACTCCATATCGACTGCCCTCGTGGAGCATGTGCACTGGTGCAGGTGAGTATTGGGAGCTCAGATACGCTCAGTTAACTCACACTTGTACTTCTATAGCTGTGATTCTACCATGGAAGTCGTCTTGCTTTCTGAAGTTGGTCAACTTTCTGAAGGCACCTTTGATTTCCAAGCTGCTAAAATATCCACAGTTAAATGTCTGAACTCGGTCACCGAGAAACGCACATGTGATCCCATGCTACGTCTTTTTCAGCCTCCTTTGTTAATGGAAAGCTGAACGAGTGCCTGTGGGAAAACCGCTCAGCAAGATCAAGTTGCTTTTGAATTGAAACATTTCTTGTTTCCCCCGTTCAGAGTCATCGCCACCTGACTGCATGCAGGAGAAGTCCTTCTTCTGTCGAATCAGGTGGGTGGGTGTTGGTTCTGGCCATCTGCTGCTCCGACTGGAGACTTTATATTTATTCATCTTTTTTTGGTAAACTGCAAGCTTTCATTAGCTCTCTGACATCACATGCGTGAAAGCTGTAATGAGATGCTTTTTCCGAGCTGCGCACATTATTGGGTCGACATTTAGGAAGAGAGAGAGATGAGGGTGTTTGTTTTGGGGTTTTGAGGAAAGGATTGTTGTCTTTCCCAAACAGTGGACAAAGATTCTTTTTCTATCATGCAGCCACTTACGTCTTGAAGCTTCTCCAAATGCTACGGTGATTTGATATTTAACTGTTTTTCAGAGAGGTGGTCTTGTTTATGAAGTGTAACTTGATGACTACAGACATTGAACATGTTTGTGGACCAAGTTGGAACATCTGAATGGTTCTTCAATTCTTGTTTCTTTACTACGCTGCACTTCCCTTTAGGATTTAATTCAAACTGATACAGTGATGAAATACAGCCAGAGATTGAACAGACTACACTGATAACTGTCTCAAAGAGATCATGTGGATTATTAACCAGCCTTCCGGGAATCACCCCAATGACTAAGTAGTAGCATGGTAGTAATTTACTCAAGTCCAGGTACTAGGTTGAGGTTCAGAGTGGCACGTCTCACCTTGTGTTGACACCATCTTTCTTACTTCTTCAGTGGCGGGAAGGAGCGGGAAGGAGACCTGCAGTACTATCCTTTCAGAATGACGCCTTATTTGATGAAGGTCCAGGTCACTGTTCATGCCGAGGACCAGTTCTGCTGCCTGCTGCTGGCTGAGAGAGTCCACTCCGGTTATGATGGTGAGATTTAAAATTCCGTCTTTGTTTGTTAGATCAGTGTTTCAATAGGAAGATGAGTGACATGTTTTGGTACTGGCACAAGCTCCAAGGATTCCGACAGACAAGCGAGTCTTCACCACTACACACACTCCGAGCTGTGTGTTCCAGGATGTGGATGAACGGTAACTTTGCTAACTCCTACTTTGCTAGTCTTATTTGGTGGCTGTGAAGTAAGATTATTCTTGTCTCTGTATCAGGGCGGTTCCTCTGCTTGGTTACCTCCCACAGGATCTAATCGGCACCCCGGTCCTTCTCCACTTGCATCCCAATGACCGGCCGATCATGCTGGCCATTCACAGGAAGAGTGCGTTTCAACCGTCTGACCAACAATACAACGCATGAGGGAAAGAAAATCTGACGTTTTTCTTTCCACTCAGTCCTTCAGTGTGCAGGCCAGCCATTCGATCACTCCTCCATCCGATTCTGTGCTCGAAACGGTGAATACATCATCCTTGATACCAGCTGGTCCAGTTTTGTCAACCCTTGGAGCCGTAAAGTTTCTTTCGTCATCGGCAGACACAAAGTGCGGATGTGAGTGTGTTTGTAAGATGAAAGGTCGAACAATGAAAAGAAATGACCAGTCATTTATCTGGATCTCTTTGCCACTTCAGGGGCCCTGTGAACGAGGATGTTTTCGTGCCACGGGCGTCCACTGTGGCAGATACGAAGACGGCAGACTCCGACATCCAGGAGATCACGGAGCAGATCCACAGGATGCTGCTTCAGGTGAGGAACATTGCTTCAATGTGTCAGACTCTTTCTGAAACCAAAATGGATTTCTACTCTTGTTCACAAAGATCTAAGAGTCGTATTTAAGACTACAATGAGCTGAAAATTAGTCCTGCTGTTGTTCCTCCTCAGCCGGTGCACAGCGGCAACTCCAGTGGTTATGGGAGCTTCAGCAGCAACGACCACCTGCTTGGTATGACCTCCTCCAGTGACAGCCTCAATGCAGACGGTAGAAGCACAGCCTTGGGACAAAAGGAGGATGAGAGCAGTAAAGCCAGGCCAGTGAGTCCACCTGGATATTATGAAAATCTTTCAGCATTGCAGTACAGAATGCAGACTTTCTAAAGGACCTAAGGGAGTTTAAATGTCTTAACTTGTGTATTTCTGACTCCTTCAGCGAACCTTCCAGGAAATCTGTAAGGGGATCCAAATCCAGAAGAGCCAAGAGCAGCAGAACATCAAAGCCGACAGCAAGAAACTTAATGGCAGTGAGTCAAATACTTTTTTTTTTTTTTTAATCTGAAAATCTGTGTGACGTCTTTATACTTTGGAATGCCCGTCTTGCAATCCTTCAAATGTTTGTTTCTTTTCCAGTAGAGTCCGGACAGAAGAGTCCACCGGTGGTGCGACCCAAACAGTCATCCGCTCACCTGAACTGGAAGGACGCTGAAGCCACGGCAGATTACAGCAGGTCGTCCTTCCAGGAGGAGCTGGCAGTCAATGATCAGGCTGTGTACTCGTACCAGCAGATCAGCTGCCTGGACAGCGTCATCAGGTAACGCTTCCGTGGAGAGCGAATACTCCTGATGTGCAGTTCAGAATTTAATCTCTTTTTTCCTGATCAATCTTTGAAACCAATTATCACATTTGTGTTTGATGGAGGGTTGGAATGTAATTTGTTTCGCTTCATTAACACGTTATGACAATTAACAAAACACACTTCTTGCTATAATAATTACCGAGATAAACAGGGTGACAGAACTGTCATACCTTGTGTAATTAAAATGTAATTGCTGTATTTATGGAGCATGGACTCATCGGTCTCGACCGCTGCAGGTACCTGGAGAACTGCAACGTTCCCATCGGCTTAAAGAGGAAGTGCCAGTCGTCATGTCACACAGCCTCCTCCAACTCGGATGAGGACAAGCAGCGAGACTCCAACAGCATGCAGGTGTCTGAAGGTAGGAACTACTGCACCCCCCTCCCTCCCTCGCCATCCTGCAGAGTTAAGCTCTCTTTTTGTTCAAGAAACATTTCTGTTTTGTTCTCTCTTTTCTGCGGCAGAACCGGCGTTGTTGAAGGATCAGACTTGTCTGTCCACACTAGATGATCCGGATAAAAAGGCCAGTGATGCAGCCACAGCAGTGGTGGGCACGTCCTTGCCCTTACCGCTTCCAAACAAGCCTGAAAGTGTAGTGTCTATAACCAGCCAGTGCAGCTACAGCAGCACCATAGTGCATGTTGGTGACAAGAAGCCTCAGCCCGAGTCAGGTGCAGTAGTGGATCTGTATATTTCAGTCCATGTGCTGCAGCAATGGGACTAAATCGCAACTTGATCTGCCGTGTTCTCTGCAGAGATCGTGGAAGATGTCTCTGGTGCTGGAGAGACTGTTGAATCCAGCCAGAACACCAGCGTTCCACCTTGTGCTTTGACACCTCCCAGTCAGGAGAGGGAGTCATACAAGAAGCTGGGACTGACCAAGCAGATCCTGGCAGCCCACACGCAAAAGGAGGAGCAGGCCTTTCTCTTTCGTTTCAGAGAGCTCCGAGGCCTCTCTGCACTTAAAGCAAACTGTTCCCAGTACCTCGACCGCCGCAGGGAGAAGATCGTCTCCGATGGTAAAGCCTCCGCACCGCAACACTTTATTGCTAGTTTTATCCCTCAGTACCACCAAAAATCCATTTTCCTGATCATGAATATCACCCTAAAGAGCGTTTCCTGTTTTTATTACACAGCTGCTCCTGCTGCCCGACCCTCGAGGCAAAGTGGTCCGGCTCCAGAATCCACAGCTCGCCGGGGTGGTCGGAATAGGAAGACAAAGTTAAAAAGACAGAAGCAGTCGGAGTCCTCAGACAGCACCACGTCCCACCAGAGACACCAACAGACAAGACCTCCTCTCAACCACGGCCTCAACCCGACCTCGTGGTCGCCGTCTGAGGCTTCTCAGTCCGCGTTCCCCATGGCGTACCCTGCTGTGATGCCGGGGTACCCTTTGCCCGTCTACCCTGGAGCTGGCTCCTTGCCTACACATCCAGATGCTCCCCGTTTCGCCGATAACCAAGCTGCCCATGTTCCCACCTGCCTACCAGCCATCCATCCAGCCACCTATTCCGCCCCCATGGTGACCCCCCTGGTGGCTTGGGTACTGCCCAACTACATGTATCCTCCATTGGCCCCCGGACTCAATTTTGGGTTTCCAGCTCAAACCCAGTTTGCACCCACTGCCTTCCCAGGCCAGGGCGCCATCCCAGGACCTCCTATGTTGAATGTGCAGAACCAGTTTGTCCCGCAGAAACCATTTGTGCCTCCTGGAGGCGCCATGACTCCGTCAGTCCACTGCCGTCCGTCGTCGGAAACTCCGAAAGCCAACATAGAGGGCCAGTCGCGTTCTTCAACGCCTCAGTCTGGAGGACGTGCGGCTCAGGCGTCGCCTCCACTTTTCCAGTCGCGCTGCAGCTCACCTTTGAACCTGCTGGAACTGGAGCTCTCGGTGGACAGACAGGACAGCACAGCGATGCCTTCAGGAGGACAAGGGAACTCCACGGCTGAGAGGGAGAATGCAGCAAGTGTCAAAGACCGAGACATGGAACAGGTAAATCCTCAAACCAACTCATGTCTCTCACACGTTAGTCTTCCATGTGTGCAGTGGTTTGCATTTTTTCGAGGTCTTCCTGAGCTACCACGTTTAGGAAGTAGTGTGAGATTACCAAAATCAGTATTTGAAAATTATGTATGTTCAGTAAATGCCATGTTTAAAGTCATGTCGGCTCCGACATGAGGTGAATGTGGCCCAGGGTGTTAACGCATCGTGTCATCCCTTACACCCTTCAGCCGTCTCTCACTCTACCTGGTCCATCTGGACCGATGTATTTCGTGGGCATGTCCAGTGCCTGTGAGCCTTTGTCTTGGAATAACGAGTTCTCTAGGCTGAGTGCTTGCAGCACACAGGTAGGAATCCCATCAGAAAACCTCCACGCTTGCCATTCTATTCCAGTTTCTTGACTCTTAAGGCATTTGACCTTCATGGTTTTCTTCATCAGCCCTGCTGTGTTCTTGCCTGCCTTGACTATTCTCCGTTACACCATCATTTGAATCTTTTTTTTTTTTTTTTTAATATCATTGATAGCAATGAGCTCAAAAGGACAGCAGGTGGCAGCAGAACACAATTGAACACAAGCTAGAGGGTTCATGGGTCCTGATGGTGGTCCAGAGCACCACCAGAATGGAGCTATGTCCTATTGTCCACATCTACTGAGTTATTTCGCTCACTAACAGATAAGTGAATGCCCGTAAATTTGTCATCACTGTATCTGCCATTTGAGCCATACCTTTTTTTGTTAGTTTACGTAGAACTACTGGGCTGATGTGCATAACCTGCCACTGTGTGAGGACTTGGTACAAGCCGGACGCAGTAGTCCAGCACCTGTTGAAGCTCATTCCTCTTCTCTTGCAGGTGAGCTGTGGCGGTGACGCGAACAACAGTGACGCAAACTCCTTATCCAGCGATATGTTGGACATATTACTGCAAGAGGACTCGTACTCCGGGACGGGCTCGGCCACTTCAGGCTCCATGGGCTCCGGGTCCAACGGTTGTGGCACCTCAGGCAGCGGGAAGTCAAAAAGCACGACGTCAGCCAGCGGAACCTCACAAAGCGCCACGTCTGGGAGTGGATCAGGTGCGGGTTGTTTTCATGGCCAGTCATGGCGGCGCAGCAAGCTTAAACGTTCCTTTCCTTTGTAGGGAGTAACAACAGCAGTAACTATTTCGGCAGCGTGGACTCGTCACAGAACAGCCAGAAGGTCAAGGGGCACATGAGCAACAGCAGGTCCGCAGAGACGGAGCCAGGCGACAACTTCAGCAAGTATCCGCGGCAGGATCCAATGTGGCTCCTAATGGCCAACACAGATGACAAGCTCATGATGACATACCAGCTGCCCACGCGGTGAGTCGCAGGCGGCCGATTTTCCATCTTAGGAAGAGGAACCGTTCGCTCCCAACCAGCTGCATTATTTGATGCAAACGCAGTTAGAATGAACTGAAAGTCTATATTATTTATCTTCAGCCACCAGCTGTAGTCTGCCGTGGATCACAGTGTAAATGTAGTTGACCGGGTTCAGCACCGTGATTTACCATTATAGTCTGCTTCCCCCTGGTGGTGAACTGACTCAAGATTCAATCGTTCTGCCCCTTTGCTTTAAATCTACTACATTCGTTTTCAGATACGTTGTCATTCATAAATGTAATGTTTTATGTGTAAAACTAGTTTTAAAATGATCGAATATATAACTGTTGGACAAATAAACGGTGTAACGACTCCTGTTTGCCACTAGATGGCAGCCTTGCCAAATGGTGAAATTTTTCGCCGTCGTCGCTGTGTTGAACTGCGGTGCCTTTGCGTCCGCAGGGACATGCAGAAGGTTCTCAGGGAGGATCGGGAAAAGTTGCGTCTGCTGCAAAAGAACCAGCCGCGTTTCACCGAGGAGCAGAAAAATGAGGTGATCGAGGTCCACCCCTGGATCAAGAAGGGAGGTCTGCTCAAGGTGGTGGACGTGAAGGTGCACAGAAAGATGGATCCATTTAGTCGTCTGGAGAAGATGTAGCACAGGTGTAACCCAGCTGAACTGTCTGTTTCCAGATGTGCTCCTGCTGTGACAGCGCAGCCGAGGCGCCGGAGCTGATGCCAACTGGGGACCACCTGGACCTGGACATTGCTGACGCCGAAGCTGAGGAGAGCAGCTGCCAGCCGCTTCTCAGATCAGACTCCTCCAGTACAGTTATGATCTCCTGCCACGGTCCTCTTCCCTCCAGTTCCTTTCAGCAACCGACGAGACAATGACTTCTCACTCGCCAACACTCTTATTTGTGGCTTTCTCTCTTCTTATTTCATTTCTCTTAGTGCAGCTTCAATGAGAATCTAGACTAAAAGGAAAAAGTGTAGGGTGGATCCATGAAGCTATGTGAGGGCCAAGCCACCAGAGGTGACCGCACTTGTGTGCATGTCCTCGTCCCTCTGCCACTGACACCTCCTTAATGGTAGCGTATTGAAAACCTTTGCACAACGGCACTTTGTAGGCTGCACTGGAAGTATGGTACAAATGGTGACATTGCTGTTAACTGCTCTAAGAGCCTTAACTTATTCCCTTTGTTGCTCTATTGAGGAAATGAAGGCCACCTGGAAGAAGGTGCCTGGACACACAATCACTATATCACAGAAAGGAGAAGTCTCTGGCACTGTAGATTTGGGAATAGACATGAAAGGTGGGTGCAAGTCGACACAAAGATTGTGCAGCCATCATTGGAAATGCCCCACTTCTTATTACTCCATTGAAGATTTGGATACTTGAAGTAACTTCTCAGACTTTTATTTTGGGCCGAGTCATTGCAACGTGTGTCACCTGTTACGCACAAGCAGAAGGTTCTGAAGCTCCATCATTTCAATTTGTTTTTATTCCATACAAAACATTCGTTGCTTAATATTTAACTTTATTTTTAAAGGGTCCATCGGCTACCTTACGTCAAAGTTCTTATTAATTAAAACATTTGTAAGCGAGTAAGTTGTGTATTTATTGTGGGGTTTTGTGAACGCTTGTGCATTGCTTTCTAGTGAAAATACTGTGTTGCCAGGCACATTGTTGTTTTGCAACGTCGTGGTACAATTTCACACATCAGAACTGTGAATTTGTTAAATATTTATACTGCTCCAGTTATAAACTGTTGCCAACAGCCGTGTGAAGATTCATTCATTTTCCTTAAGAGACGCAAGTCGCATAATTGATGCAAAAGCTACTGTTAAACGTCACAAGACTGTTGAGTTGGTCGTACAACTTTTTATGTCAAATCTGCAAACATTATTTTACTTTTTTTTCTGTCGTAGGTCAATTTCAATTGTGTTCTAGTAGCAACGCTCATCGTCAGTCTCTTGTAAATTTGTCCTGAAGCTCGTGGGAAAGCCAAGTCGCACAATTCTTTTCCGATTCCCTCAGTTTATAATAAAAGTGATTTATCTCGCTGTTTGTACGGATGTGGAAAGTTGTGAAAAGTTCGGCTCCTTGTTTGAAGCACCAAGTGCGTCACATCACACTTGAAATTGTCCCCCAATTTTGCCTCGGCACGTCATGAGTGATCAATATGGGAAACGTCAGGAGCGGATTTTAGGGTTATTGCACCATTATAAAGCAACTGACACTAGAACCTGAAGTTTGTTCGTTTGGAACAGTGAGCGGCAACTACGCGCATCCCTTGAACGCGTCTCGTTCCTTTTTTATATATTTTTGATCTGACGCGTTTGTCCGATTTCAACTTTTTTTTTTTGGGGTTATTTTATTTTGTTGTAATAAAACAGAAAAAAAAAAACTTGACTCTTGTGTGGATGTTATTATCCCAGCGTTAACAACGTAAGTCACTAGTATCGTGACTTCTCGCGAGATTGTGTGAGAGTTGAAATTTATGTTTACAAACGTGTTTGTGGTGCTTCGTTGCTTTTAGTAGCAATCGTCTTTGTTTTCTAACATTGTTATTAAAGTATATTCAGTCTGTAGTTAAAGTAACCGAGAATTGCGAAGGTGACGTGTGTTTGAGTCCACATAAAAATAATAAACCCTTGCATCTATGTTTATTAAAATATTTCCCATTAAATAATCAAAAACAAATCATTACATTTCCTACATTAACATAAATAAATAGTTAAACAAAGGCAAGTACTGATGAGAAACCTTGACTCCGGGATGTACTCTGGGTATTTTAGTGTAAGTGAATATGTCGCACTTATGTTTATATTTAACATGGTAGCTTTAAGGGATTTTCACTGATACGTCATCTCGATCCGCGAAAGTTGAGTCAAAACGCGGCGAAATATTACACGTTATATCCGCAAATATTCCATAACTGTTGGCGTCTGGACGTTCACCTCCCCGATGCAAATGTCAGTGAGTGGCGGTGAGAGACAGACATCCTGCTGCTCTGATCAAAGAGGAGCCACCTTCCTCCTCCTCCTCCCCTGTGTTCACACCTTCAACTAATCCCAGTGTAGGTGTGAACACTTTACAAACCGCCCACCCGCAGTGCTCGTTTGCACCTTTGAGGGTTTTTTTTTTCTTTCCCTTGCAAATCCGGAGTTGACGTCACCAAACAAACCACAAGTTCAGCATGAGAAGTGAATGACATAATAGCTCTAGAAATCTGAAATATTGTTCCAAATATTTGCCTGTAATCTTGTTTGATGAACTGGTGAAGTTGCACTGGTATTAAAGTAGTTATATTTTAGTAAGTAAGTAAGTAGTTTGTATACAACACATGCTTATTTAGTATAATTTGGAATATGATCTATTATGACTATGAATCAAAAACATTGTATGCAACTCAGTATAGTTTATTCTCAACAGAAAAAACCCCAGACAATATTATATGAAAGTATCTGAAAATATAAGATGTATTCTTCCTTTTCAACCCTGGTTACTGAGGTGTCTACGAATATGTGCATCAGGACAGAAATAAATATTTATTCACTCAGATTTTAGACACTTATCAGACCAAAAATATAATGGTTTTACATTGAAACAGTTATTAATGTATATGTGTTGTAATGGCATTCAGCCAGGTGTTAGCAGAAGATGTCATCCCCCGATGTCATCTAAGTCACCTCAAAACATTGTCATGTCAAGGCAGTGGACTCCACCTGAATAAGACGCAGCATAATAGCAGTGAATGGCTCCCTTTTCTCATGTATTTGGGGTCGTCGGCTGATGGTCCAGGGGCAGGACAGTTGTCTGTGGCGCCTCATCTTACGGCATGTGGTTTTATTCGCGGAAATAATGTGCAAAAAGAACAAACAGAGAGCAAAGTATTGGGCATGACGGAGCAATTCTGGGTGGATTACTCATCTCACACCCCGGAGATGAAGTGTGCAGGACACACACTGGGACAACAAATCTTAGAGTAATAAGATTTATCATCACAAAAGTGGGTGGCGTGATGACTGGGTGTATTGTTTTTTAATGAGAGTTATTCAGCACAGCTCTTGGGAGATTTATGTTTATTTATCAAAAGAACACATTATGAGAATAACATGTATAAATAGGTGGGGGAAAAAACAGTGAAATTAAAGCTTATTTACACACATTTAGTAATGTATTGCTACAGTTTAGGCTTTTTAACAGGCAAATATATACACAGAATGACCAAAACTAGCCCTAGAACTCACAGGTTTGTTGTGTTATTATTTGGTCGATAGTTTCTACTGAAAGACAATGATTATCTCGTCTGATGGTTCTGCACAATGAAAAGCTTCTACCAGGGTCTCCACATTGACTTGTAGTAAGGGGAGGCATCATAGAGTTCGGCCTCCTCCGAGGATGAAACCTGACTTTGCTCTGAATCTGTCTCCTCCAGGTCCGAGCAGAGGTCGTCGGTGGAAGCAGTGGAGGCCCCGGGGGAGGCCAGGGCCGCGTACATGCTCTCGGACACGGGCGACTCCGCCGCGGAGTCCGGCGGCGTCGTCCGCAGCTCTCGCTGACCGTTGAGCGGCATGCTCTCCAGGAGGTGGTTCAGCAGCTCCGCGGCGACGCTCTGGTCAACCCCCGGGCAGCTGGACACGAACGTGTGCACGTCGTGCATGCACTGGATGTAGCCGGCGGCGAAGCGCTCGCACGCCTCCCGGTTCTCGGCGTCCATGTCTGCGGGTCACAACAACAGCAGTGACCGTTAACAATCCCGGAAGCGCTTGAATGTCGCTCCTCGTTTCTGATTGGCTGAGACGCGGATGCTTTGTAAGCACCTGTGACCGCAGTGTAACTTATTAATATATCAATGCGCCGGGTAATATGGTGTCAATGACGACAAATATAAATCTTTCAATGTAAAAAAAAGAAAAGAAATATACCGTTTGCCCGGCTTTGTATAATGCTCTCCACTCGTTTGACCGTCATCTCCAGAACTTCGGCGTTCTCCATCTTTGACTGTAGCTGCGGGGAGTTAAAGGTCAGCACTGTATCTCACTGTGCAAGTGAAACACTTGATGTAATAGATTTAAACCAAGGTCTTACGTCAGTGTCGGCGACCAGGGCTCTGAGCTCGTGTAAACTTTCGTTGATACGAGCTCGCCTTTTCTTCTCGATGAGCGGCTTCCTCAGCTGCAAAACCAGTGATGCTTCATAAATCATGTCCCACACAGGATAACAGCGTCAGAAAATGTGAACTTCTTCTTACCTTTCTGTCTGATTTCAGTCCGCCGCAGCCTAACTCGTTCACCGCCTTGTTCGGGGTGGGGGCCATGCTGCTGCTGGGCTCCGACTCTGGAGACGTTGGAACGGCTTGTCAGCGGGACAGATGGCTCCTGCTGCGTCCGGGGGCCAACAATGCCGCCAGAGAAGGTCGTTGGAGTGGCATCCACCAGGCATGTGCGAGGTACTTATAATGCCCCATTTACATATGAATGGCTGCAAGAGCAGGAAGAGCAAGAGGCTGCTGTTCCTGCCAACCCTGAGCATGTTCCTCTTCACCCACCCACTAACACCAGCGACACTCGAGACTTTCTGTTCTATGTATCTTATTTTTTTTAGTTTGTATGTATAGTTACTTCTATTATATTATATTATATTATATTATATTATATTATATTATATTATATTATATTATATTATATTATATTATATTATATTATATTATATTATATTATATTCCAAAGCGCATTTCTATTTGGTGGGATCCTCACTGACCTTGACCTAAGAATTTCAAGTACATTCAGAGTAGTAGAACCCCTGGCCATTGTGTGGTGAAAAACAACCCTGAACAAAAGCAAACAGATGCTTTTGTTTATTTTGTATATATATAGTGGAGCCTCCAGCCGAACAGAGCTCATGTGTAAACAAACCTAATTTAGTCATGAGAATAACTAGTGAGGATTAAACTTTGAGGGGAAATAAAGAAGAGATAAAAATAAGTGAGATACTCCTATATTGAGATTTATTTTATCTAATAAAATGTTATTGGGGCTCTTATTTGGTGGCTTTGATGTAGTATGACTGGGAAGACACGGGAGCAAGTGGTGAAAGAGGAAATCAAGGTAATTCATTTTTTAAAAATGTTGTCAGTCAATATACAGTTATGATCTAAAAGAACCATTATAGTGTAGTCACACTTGTGTTGTCTCAAATGAAGAAGTCATCTGCAGTATAAAGATGGGCATCGACTTAGGAAGCATAAGACATGGATGTGGGAGGATGGAGCTGGGGAATACTCTGGACGTGCTTGAGAAGTTTTGTCTCGAACTCTCCGCCAAAAGATCCATAGTTTGTTTAATATGTTGAGTCTAGATTGTGTGGCACGAGTTGGAAGAAATGTAAAATGATCCTACTAGATTCTCACGTCTGTGGGAGGGGGTGTGGAGGGGACTGGCGAGTGGAGGCCACAAGCCGTTTGTCAAGTACAGCAGAGATGTGAGATCAGTCCAAATAGCTGGTCGCGTCTAAAAATAAATAATGTGCAAAGAGTAGGACACGTTTCCGAAGTATTTCTGAGTCAGTACAGCAACACGGTTAATGCTGTGTTCTCATTTGCAAGTGATCTGTCACCTCACATGGATGTATGAAGGCTGCGCACGTGAAAACTTGTCAATGTCTCATCCTGTTCTGAGAACTGTCTTTCATCCAGTCGACTTTTCTGAATCTCAAAATACACTTTGGAATGGTCTTGAACTTTACTTTCCCACGGCATGTTGCTTGCATCATATGTAGTGATGATTCTTTCTTCTCTTTAGAGCCATTGTAAGTAACACTGGCCTTCTATACTCGTATGTCATTTATGATGATCGATGACTATAGATCTGTGTCACTACTATCAATGGAAGCAGCACTTCGTGACTCCTAACAGTCCTAACAGGGTGGTATTATTGGTTTGAGTTGTCATCTAAGGACAGTTCCAAGACATTGTTCATGTCAAGGAGCACATGAGCTCATTTACTACACAGTTATAAGCAGCTCCGCCTTTGCGTTTAAATAAAGGCCTTCATTATCTCATTGTCTTTTGAACTAAAATAGAAGTTTCCCACTTGAATATCAGTTGCAGCCTGTTCGAGTTTGTAACATCCCTTCAGTTCCGGCTGACAGCGTGGAGAGGAGGATTGCCAGTCCGAAATAAAACACGGAATGACCATATCTGGCAGCGACCTTCAAAGTAAAAGCGTGGCACGTTTGGATCACTCACGAATCTGCGATATTGGATAAATGTAGCATACTTTAAACATTTCTAGAAGTAATTTGAGTGTTTCCAAAAAACGAAATGTCATATTAGCGCGTGATTCATTGTGATTCTTGCACCGCAACTCTTATTTCGAAAGAGCCAGTGAGGCTTTACCTTGGTTCCCACACATTTCTTGTTCGTCAGAGAAGACGCTTCTCTGAGGTCACTGAGACCCGGGGCGAGACTCCCTTTCTGCTATATAATCTGTCCTGCCCGCCGCAGGACACCACAGAACCGAGTCTGGTACCGAAGTCGAGCAAACAAGGCACAATGGTGAAGATAACTTTCCAGCCAGTTTCGGCGCAGAAGCCGGAGAAAGCGCGGGAGGAGACGGACGAGGAGAAAGTCGCTGTTCCTCAGATTGACGTGAGTTGCAGACTTTAATATTGATATTTATTATTATTTCTTTGCAGATCTGAAGGTTTCTGATCGTCTTTACACGACCTTTTCTTTCCTTGATATCCGTCGTGACTGTTATTACGGTTATATTCAAGGGAATATACCGCATATAGATAAGCATTAAATATATATATTTGCAAAATGGAAATTTTAAATATATATACAATTCAAATGAATGCATGGTCAGGGTGTGAATTCTAGCTAAATATAAGTTAATTTTTTCTGTGGATTCCTTTGACAACTGAATCATTATTAACCGAGCTGTGATTTTAAATGCTAATACAACTACATGTATTATTCTAAACGGCATGATATGAAGAATGTGTTGTGCTAAAATATTGTTTCGTGAAACAATTCCAGAGGGTTGTTTGAGTTGCTTTGATCAGTCCCCTAAATTACATATGTTTTAGTTTTTTTTTAAAGTGAGAGGTCAGATTATTATTATTATTATTATTGTTATTATTATTATTATTACTGACAGCTGCCTCTGCATGGTGTTCAGCAATAAAAAAAATATTATGTGATAACCTGTACAAAGGAAGAATTATGAAATAGTGTTGTATAATGCTGGGTTGAAGCCTGTTGACTTGATGTGTGATGAGAAAAGGCGATTTCCTGTGAGGTGGTACTTGACGTTCTGCCCTCATGAAGCGGTGACGCACCGTCGCCGCCTCACATGAAGTTGCGATTGGCCAGGAAGACAAGTGAGGCGTCACAGCCAGTGTGTGTAGGGCTATTAATAAGCCCCGGCGTCTGCTGTGGGACTCCTCTTGTACGCAAGTCTGAGTCCCATCTCCCACTGCGAGTGTGAGGGGAGCACATTTAAATATGGAACAGGGAAGTGGGCCTCTCAGAATAGACCCAGACGGCCACGTGCCGTCGTGCTCGACGGTGGTTGTCACAAGCCCCTGTCCTTGGTCCTGCTCACCATGGCAACAGTTGTAGAGAGAAGCGGCAGATTGCTCGAGAGACTGTAGGTGGGTGTCTGGCAAGCGTTGCTCCATTTGGTTAGTAGATGTGGCCACGTCTACTCTTGACCATCCTGGCACTCGGCTTGTTATATAAGCGCCAGATAGTTTTTGTTTTCTCATCACGCTCTTCTCTTTCCTTCGCAGAGCTCCAAAGTTGCCCAGGAGAAGCCCTCAAAGCCGTTCCCCTTCCTCCTGTGCAGCCTGACCCTGGTTCCATTGCTGCTCATTTCTGGGGTTCTCCTGGCCGTGACCTGCTACAAGCTCTCCTCCAAGCCACAGGTTTGTTGTCTGAGCTTTTTTATACTCCGCTAAAGTCTCCGTCAAAGACTGGATCAAGAGCCAGGAAGCTCTCCTTTTAAGATTGCGCCTCTCTGTTTGACCCCAGCCGACCCCGGAAGACAGCATGTTCCACTGCCGCGTGATGTTTGAGGACTCTCTGTACAACCAGCTCAGAGGGCGACATGAGCTTGAGGAGAACGTCGGCATCTTCTTGGAGGACAACTATGAGCACATCAGCGTGCCCGTGCCCCGCTTTGGAGGATGTGACCCCGCAGACATCATCCACGACTTCCAGCGGGTGCGTCCAGCGACTGCACCGTAACCAGCCTGTGTGTTGACGGAGATATTCACCCGTGTGTTCCTTGTTTCTTTCAGAGACTCACAGCGTACTACGACATCTCTTTGGAAAAATGCTACATCACAGAGCTCAACACCACCTTGGTGATGCCTCCACGCAGCCTGTGGGAGCTGCTCATCAACATCCAGGTGAGGCACCAGAGACGAAGGTGCAACTGCATAAGACGCATAAGATTTTAAAGTCACACTGCATAGTTTACTGTATAAATGTTAAATATTGGTTATTTTTGCAATTTTATATATCAGCAGAACATAGATATAGTGGCTGTGTAATAACCTCACAGGCCACGTGCAGTTATGTCCGGGCCGAATGTGGCCCACGGGCCGTGAGTTTGCCACTGTTTAGTGAAATATAAGGGGCATGCTGCCGTTGCGTAACTGTTGTATTCATTACGAGACAGAACCAGCGTAACAAGTGATCTAATCTGGGTCACAAGCAAATGTTATGAGTGTTGGCCACCGACTGACTCATGGGCCTCTCTGCCACGCAGCTGGGAACGTACCTTCCGCAGACTTACATCATCCACGAGGACATGGTGGTGACGGGGAGGGTGAGGAACATCCGGGCGCTGGGCCCGTACATCCACCGGCTATGCTACGGCAAAGAGACCTATCGCCTCAAGCGCCAGCACCACCGTCGGCGTAAGTTGGAGCTGCCTTTCTTTTCGCCATGACACAGAGTTATTAGCTTTTTTTTTTTCACGCCGATGACTGTGACGTGTTGAGTGTGATGCTGCGCGCCCTAGAAGGAAAGCTTCTCACTCGTGAGTCACTAGTGTTTAGTCTGGTGTAGGTGGACTCTGCGACTCCGGGCTTCTCGAAAAAAAAAGACCAAATATGGACTTCCTTCTGATCAATTTGGTGCCGCCGTGGTGTCAAGTCTTTGATGATTGGCAGCCGTTTTTTTTCTTTTTTTTTTTTTCTTCAGCGAGCACAGGCAGGGAACCTCCTGCTACATGAGTCACTCGTAGTGGAGTGAACTTCCCCACGCTGTGGAGGAGGCAGCAGTGTGATTGGTGGAGGAGCCTGAGTTGCGATGCGTCAGAGGCCTTATATGGACGGGATTCTGCCAGGGATGACCACGCTCACCATGTCTCTTTTGTATATTCGCAGAGCGCCGGGAAGCTGAGGAGTGTCACAGCATCCGTCACTTTGAAAACACGTTTGTGATGGAGACCACCATCTGCGACCGGCTCTGAGGCCTGAGGAGGAAGACGACTGGAAATCATACCTCTTTAAAAATGCACTTTATTACTGTTAACCCAACTGTTTTGTTCGGTTTGGACTTGTATCGTTCACACTCGGAGTAGGATGTCGTCCTCCTGTTTCGTTGTGATTTTAAATGTTGTTGATTCACTTTGCACACTTGAATATTTGTTATTTCTTCTGTTAGCAAAATATACCTCATGTAGATGAAAGGAATGTAAATAGTTCTGATTGTTCAGAAGCAATATAGTTATTTATTTGATTTTATCTGACTTGTTTTGTGAACCACGTCTCCGACATCAACGGCTTTAGACTGTACTCCGTAGCTTCAGGGGAACAGCAGGAACTCTGCTCCTTGGAAGGACAGCAGAGCTCCAACGCTTTGTACATTAGATACATGACGGCTAAAGCTCACCGCCTCGCGCTCTTCCTTCCTAACAACGTATTTCTCTGTCGCTAGCTGCTCCCCACTCACATGAAACAGAGTCTGTCTTTTTTGCACATGAGATTTGTTCACAGTTCATCGAATGAGATGACATTTGTGTCTGTACAGTCGATTCTTATGATACTCTGCTGCTCTCAGAATAAACATTCAAACTTTATTTGTCTGATTTTTCTCACCGACCTGCTGCTGACTCGAGCTCAGACTTGGCTGGCAATGTGCAGCTTTGTCGGGGTGGTGGCTTTGTCAGATGCCCTCTGAGTTGGGTGAGTCATATCACGGCTGTCAGTTCGGCTGACACGTGGCTTACAGGTGCCTTCCTGTTTGGTTTGCTGGAGCTGGTTTCACACTTCTGAGGTGCTCTGCGCTGGGTGAACAGTGATCTTGTGAGGAAGGTTTTGGAGCTTCTGGCCTCGTTGGTGATGAAGTAGTAGCAGAGAGCGTCCAGGCAGCAGGTGACGTTGGACAGACAGATGGACACTTGAAGGAAAAGACTGATGCGGGTTTTTGCGGCGCAGTCGTCTATCACACCCTGGTGGACCTGACGTAAGGAGAATCATCACCAGCTTCCCAGTCAGCTCTTGCTACGGAAATGATCTCTGAAGAATAACCTCAAATATTTCTCACCAGGAACTGCAGCAAGATGCCCAGGTTGCAGGGGGTGAAGGGCCCCAGGAAGGCGCCCAGACTGCTGTAGATGAACTTCACACAGCTGCTGTGCTGGCCAGACCTCTTCAAGGTCCCGATGCTCTGAACGGAGCAGAAGACCACCACCAGACCAGGCACCAGGAACCCAAACACCAGCAGCGGGACGATCATGCCGGGGCTCCAGAACTTCTCTGAAAAGCCGTGAAAACAGCGGAAGTCGCCCTGCTCGCTTCCCCTCAAGCTTTTGGTGTTCAGAGAGATGACTGAAAACACCACGATCCAAACCACAGCACAGGTCAAAATGGCCGCTGCCGGGGAGCGCAGCTGTTTGGCTCTGAACGGGTGACAGATGCCGACCCAGCGGTCCAGAGATATGACCATGATGGTGTAGATGCTGCCGTACATGCCGACAAAGTAGAAGATTTCCAGGAGCGAGCAGAGAGGCAGGAGCTGGATGTTCCACTGGTAACTGCTGGCGTGCATCTTGAAGGGAAGCGGGAAGAGGAGCAGGAAGTCCATGAGAGCCAGGCTGGTCATGTAGATGGTGGACTCGGTCCATTTGGGCAGGACGACACAAAACACCATGAGAGCAGCGGCGTTCAGAACCAGGCCCACCAGAAAGATGGGAATGTAGATGATCAACTCCAGATGCACCATCAGGTCATCAACTGCTGCTGGTGAACAGTTGCCCGCCATCTTGGTGCGACCTAGAAACCACAGAGGAAGAAGGCAGGTGAGTTTCTGCAACCGTTCAGTGCAACATTCTGACTCTTAGAAAGTGAAACTCCCCAATAAACAATGTGTCTTTGTTACCTAAGCACGGCGGGACAGTCGTGTGAGTTCAACATCGCCTTTTACGTTTGCTTGTGGGCAGCGATGTAACGTTTATAAAAAAGATAAAAATAAACCACAATAATAAAGAAAGTCTAGTTTACCGGGATTTATATTTATTTCACTCAGAGTATTTCACTCGATCATCGTACAGGAAGCGGGTCATGCATCTGTGATTGACAGGTCTCAGTCAGACGCTGCTGCAGTTCAATGTGAAACTTCACATTAGTACAGATCGGACATTCCAGAGTAGATCCGAATTTGGTCCCAAAAATTCACGCCGCCCCAGATTCCCATGAAGAAAATAGATGCCTGGAGATTTTTACTCTCGAAAGTAAGAATAATGATACTCTACAAAGTAATAATAAAGCAGTGGGAAGTTAAGGTTTTATGCAGAATATATACTCATATTATTATTTTCTGTCACGTGAGTCTTATTTCCTCTCAAACATCAGCGCGTTTTTGCTGGTGAAATTAACTCCATGCTCAGTCTAAATGAACCGCACACTTCCACTTTTGTTGACGCCGTCGTTTGACCCAGACACTTGTGCAAAGCAGAACCAAAGACTCTTCTCTCCTCCGATCTCATCAATGCTGCTTGTTCAGCAGACAAATCCGTGATTCTAAGGGTGGACTTGATTCTATTCAGGGTGCAAGTCGGCCAACAGGTTGGGGCCGTTTTTGAGGAGCATCATGAGGCTGTGATGAATCTTATTATGAGTCATATTGCGTCTCAAACAATGATGGATGATGGTAGGATAAATGAGTGTTAGGAAACAAGTAGTGTTTCCCATCTTAAGGATCAAGAAGTGTTATGTCATAGATTATGCTAATAATAATATGCTAATAACACTTGAGGCATACAGATGCTATTATTGTTTTTACATTATATTTTAAATCACTCCTAAAAAAATAATACGACATGACATATCAACCTATTTTTCTATTTCTTCAACTTTTTCCAATCATTTTCAAGTGAGTTTCATCTCAGCCTTGTTGTTATTTGTCTGAGTTGGTTTAAAATTCTCTGCCGTTTTGTTTCAATCTCACTATTCTTATAACATTTGTCGTCCATGCTACGCATCAGTTATGTGCATCTGCTGTCTGTAGGATGGAAAAGAAGCAGCTTTGAGTCGGAACAACGAATGCATGAGCTGATCTAGTACATTTAAATCACAATTAAAAAGCGTTTCCTGCGAGTTGTCGCACTCACCTCAGAAATGCCACTCAGGGTTTCAGGAGTCAGCCTCTCGGGCTGTTTGTCTCGCTTCTGCTTTACCAGCTCGATAGTGTTCCTCGCCACTTCCTGGACCTCCTGCATCGACTGCTGTTTTTTTTATAATGCATCAGACTGCATCAGTGATGTTTAAATGAAGGTCGTTTGTTTTATAGCTACTGAAAGAAGAAAGAGTCAAAACTGCTCCCTCATAAAATCCTACACTCATCACACTTGTTAGCACATAAACGTCTTTGTTAGCCGTGTGTGTCAAGAAACATATACTTGCAAGGGGCAGAATATGGTTTCACACTTGCTTTCCTGGCTGCAGAACTGAAAATATTTAATTCGATTTTATAAAGAATATTAAACTTAAACTTCAAATACAAGCCGTTTTTGCTTTGCAAAAGAATAATTCAATTTTTCAATTTTTTGAAAAATTGAATTTAAATCATTTTTTTTTATTCAATTTTTCAACTTGTTGATTTACATTTTCTATTTAAAATAAAATAAAAAAAATAGTTTTCTGGATGTGATGTTAAAATAGTGTCCGGTTTCAGAGGTTTATAATAATAAATAAGGCAAAAAGGGAAATCACACTGATATGATTTTAGAGATGGCGAAAATAGGATAACAGCTTGTCATTTTGCTTTTGTTATTCATAGTATATATATATATATATATATATAATTTAATGGTATAAGAATATTTGCCACAAGAAGCCACATTTTTCAATTTCAATGCATGTGGTATATTACTGAATCAAATAATGGACCCACTCATACATTTAAACAACAAAATATTGTTTGTTTTGCATCAGTTTGACAATAGCACAATAAATCATGATGGTGGCTATATTCAAGTCTTTATATCACCTTATTTAAACTAAAGCTCTTTTAATGTCTTGGAAATATTTGTATAAGAATTTCAATGTTACAAGAACATTCAGAGTAGTGGAAACCCTGGTCATTGTGTAGAGAAAAACCTCCCTGAACAAAAGCAAACAGATGCTTTTGTTTGCTTTTGTTCAGGGATTCCTCCATGTTTGTTGTTGTTGTTATCATCCTAGCTGCCACGTGTCTTGTGCATCAGTGTGATCAGTGGACCAGGAACTCATGCACTGTCAAAGGTTCCCTGTTGTCTGGAGAGCAAACTCTTCAATTAAACTACATTAAATAATTTTTTTAGTCATAATAGTCTTATAACTGGGTCACCCCTGTGTGACCCTCCAAGCATTTGAGTGGGTCGGTGAAAATGAATAAACGCAGTCAGTTCCACTGGTGACTAATGTGTGGATTTTGTTGTTGCTTGTACTGGGATTCATCTTTTTAAGGAAAATAGTAAAACAGAGGTGGAGAAATGTCTTCGACTCTAGCTTTAGTCAGTCTTGGCATCGTAACAAAGCAGATTTAAGCAACACAGACACAATCGTGTGAAGTGATGACGTTTATTCTGTTGCATGTATTTGACCCAGCTGCAGTTGAGTTTCCGTGTCGTGGCTTGTCTACGGTGTTGCCACGAGTGTAACCTTCTTTAAAAGCAACTTTGACTACGATAAGTTCCACTGGAAGAGCCAGCCAGCTTCTAACACACGAGCAGATGTGGGTGAGTCTTTTTCGGGGGGGGCGGGACTGTGAGACTCAGAGAGGGGACCTGCCACATTTGACACCAGTGAACCCAAAAATACGCAGTGAGTCAGGAGTTGATTATGAATCGTGAAGTCACACTGCACACACACACACAAGCACACACACACACACACACACACACTTGTCCATATTAGGAGGCAGTGAACTTCCTGAGTGTGATGACGATGAGGGCGAGGAGGACTGACGCTCCCAGGAAGACGGCGATTACGATGGCGGTGATGGCCCCTGGCCCGAGGACCCCTGCGCACACACACACACACTCACATGTTCAGACTCAGAGAAATGCGTCGACAGTCTGTGAGAACATGTGACGGTACCGTCCTCCTCCTCCTCGACGGCGTGGGAGTGTGTGGCGTCCTCAAAGTCAATCGTGAACGTCTGCTCCGTCATGCCATGGAACGGGTCCTTGGTGGTGATGTCACTGGGAGGCTCGCCCGACATGGTTTCCTGGTGGTCTCTGGTGGGCATCGAGGGATCTGCCACTCTCTCTGCAGGGTGAGGAAGTGATGAGCAAACATTCTTTCCAAAAGACTTGTCTCCTCAGGCAGGTCACAGTGGGGCCACTGCTCTTTTGCCAATTCAGTTTGGACTTTCTGGGGGAAGCCATGGGGCAGACCCAGGCAGTTGTCCCAGGAATGGCTTGGAGTCACTGATATCTGGGTCTCTCTGCTTAGAGTGCTGCCCCCACGACCTTAGAGACAATGGTTTACTCTGTCTTGTTCCAGTTCTGACTGGATACACCAAGAACAACTGACTCTGACATGCATGTACCTGTATACATCCTCAGTTAACCACCGCTGAGTCCTATGAGGGAACGCTGGAGCTACACTCTCTGCCTTCAGAAGTTTTTTTCCAAAGACGCCCAGAGTCCGAAGCATGTGATCACTGAGAGAACACTTGTAACACTTTGATCACCAGAAGCATAAGTCACATGGTTGTGATTCAGACAGATGATTCACTAGTGATACAATGATGCAGCGCCACTTCAAGAGAGGGTTTCAGGTGGCAGCCTTGTTTTAGGATACTTTAGTAATAATACTCCATTCCACTTCAATGAATAATGTGTCTTAATAATTAAATAATAAAAATATTATTATAAAAAGTCATGTACAGTAACATTGAAATAATAATATAAATTATTATTGTTTTCATTGTACATGTTAATCAATAAAGATTGATTCAGTATTTATGAAAAAAAAACAACTGAACTTAACAAAATGCGTACAGTTTTCCTTCTTTATATTTTGGAATTATGTAATTTTGAAAATTAGCAGTTAAAATGTCATTATTATTAGTATGCATGGAGTTTTTCTGACTACAACAAAATAGACTCTCACGCTAATGACGAAATATCCATTCAGATACATGGAAATTTCTTCTCACTATTGTGTCAATTTCAACGCTTTAATTGACATATTACTCCATGACGTATGTGGCCGTCCAACCCAAAGGAAGGAGGGTAAGAAAAAATCGAAAATAAAAATGATGGCATCATGTGTGATGATGAAATGACACAGAAAATGTTGGTTTGTTGTGTTGAAACCACATTCCATTTAAAGATTCTCAATGTGCCTCATACATTTCAAAATCTACTTTAAATTCTGATGTATTTTAAGGGACAAGAAATACTCCTAAAATAGCCAACGGAAAAGACGAACAATTCGGAAAAATAATTATGTTTCAGTAACATCATAACGAACAAAAAACAATGCACAAGACAAAAATGTCAGAGAGAAAAACAATGTCAGTTTTGACTCCAGGAGGGCCACATAAATACAGTCGAAGGGCCGCATTTGGCCCCCGGGCCGCACTATGCCCAGGTGTGGATTAAGGGATGAATTTGGAACCAGGAAACGGACTGAACCACTAGTGGAGGAGTGTGACATGTGCTTGGCTTGTCTCTTTGACCTGCTTCACTCAAGAGTTCAAGCTGATTCTCCTGGAAAGACGACTCAACAGATGCATTACCAAAAGCCCTCCTGCTCTTTCCAGCCGATCTTTGGAGTCGATTCAGATCAGCAACCGTCCGAGCGAGCAGAACAAACTGGCTCTGTCCGCTGGACCAACGGCTGCGATGAGAAGGGTCTTTGTGGACGCGCCACACTGGGCCCAGTTTTGTTTGACAATAATTTCATTGAAGCAGCCTGGAATCTTCCGGTTCCCTCGTGTAAACATGCTGTGATGTCCATGGAGGCATGACTTTGATGAAGATTCATTTCACACTCACCGGTACGCGACTTATTTCGTTGTTGTTTACGACATCAGGTCTGATCTAAGTGGGAATATCGCCGCACAATCCCGGCCATTCACTGGTGGCCGCTCACATACCAACAAACCCATCCACCAAACATGTTGACTCTTCATTTTTAACACGCCGTGTTTACTTTGTAGCCTCCGACGCCCTCAGTAACCCTCCAGTTATTTTCTCGCCCATAAAGTCAACTCAGATTCATTCGGAAAGTGTCTTGATTCCGTGGCATATTGAACATCTTTGCGCAAAATATATTTCCTTCCAAAATGATTGTGTGTGATTTTTATTTTATATTATTGGTAAATATGTTCTTGTTTTCCTTTGAAGCAATATGACTCATTTTTGTTGCTTAAATTCTCAGTATTTCCATCATGTTTTCCTCCTTTAAGTCGATCTTTTGGGTTATTTTGAATATCTTTTTAAATGATCTCTTTTTATGACTGTAAACTCTGGTGTTTTTAAGTTAAAGTTAAAAATGTTTCACAATATTTTTGTTATTCTAAATTCATCTTTCAACAAGTTGTCTGACCAACATCTAAAAAAAAAAAAAAGTTAAAAATATTAAATATATGAATGTTTCCTTTTAAACGGAGGCTGTCTGCTGACTCATCCCAGACATGGGTGCATTTCTGGTGAGGACAGAAGAAATCTCTCATGATCTGTGCTGAGCTTCTCAGGCGGTGATGTTGGCTGCGATAGAGCGAGTGCAGACTGTTGGAGCTTCTTGTTGCCATGAGAAATGCAGAGGCAGCGGTTTATTGCAGCTTATCTGGTTTTGCTTCAGGGAACTGGAGGCGGCAGCTGAAGCCACAGGGCACACGCCGCCTCAGACCAACTTTCCGCTCTTCTTCTCGATGTCAAGTGTCTTGCTGATTTCTCGCAGGTGTTCACACGCTGCGTGTTGATGAAGGGGTCGAGGTCCTGCACGGGAGCAGAGGCAGGGGCGCGGTGGCCTGCCATCAATGCGGCCTTGAGCCGCGTGGCACAAAGGGCGGCTTGTCCGGCGCTGGAGAGCAGCAGGCTGCAGCCAGTAACAACTGGCCTGCTGCAACCCAGCAAACGGCCACAACTGGAAGTCAAACAAACTTGTTTATGGAACAAGACGGTGTGTGTGTGTGTGTGTGTGTGTGAGAAAAGTCTGTGTCCTCTAGACACCTCCACTTGCCCTGGAGGTAAAAAATAATTGGTTAATTTTTTCTTCAGAGCTTGTTTCCATGAGACGATTGGTGTTTGTTTGTGCAGCAGAGGCAAGCACGAGTCCAGCTGAGGGACAATACTGGGCATTGTTAGCATTAGCATGCTTGAATTCGCTAAAACTTGAAGGTTGAGTCGGATGTTCCTTTAAACCTCAGAAGATACTTTCAATGATGGGTGATACGATACAAAAAAAAATAAAATAAAAGTTTGGTGGCATGAGACAGACCAAAAAATGGGACCAAAAAATGTTTCGCTAATAAGACGCAGTTTTACAAAAGTTGGTGAAACAATAGTTTAGACATGTTATGGTTCGGCTTGAAGAGATTGCGTCGCGTCAAATAGGAGCTAATATTTTACATTTTTCGATCAAATTATGGGATTTTACAAGGAAGGGCAAGAGTCCCTACATTTTTAGGTATATGCAAGTGCAATCCGTGGTGCTAGCCACCTTTTACTGGTTGATTTTCTTTTGGAATCAAACTTCAACAGGTTCTTTCGCGTATTGACTGGCTATAAAATGCAATCTGTGTTTTTCGCTTCTTGATGCTAAGGGCTGCTCCTGATGACATCACAGACAGCTGTCAGGAATGCTGCGTGCAGACTCCAGAGATTCACAGAAACCATTTGTTGGTCGCCCCGTCTGCCCTGCCGGGTTTTCTCACCAGCCAGAGAGACGACAACGTGAACTGACGCCTGAGTGTGAAAGGCGATTTTTGGGAACAGAAAGCGTCGCAGACTGCACAGGACATGGACGGTGTCACTGTCTCACCCACTTGTCTGCGCCTTTAGACCTGCACTTTTATCAGCTGGGTCGACCCAGAGAAGAGTTGGGAAAGAGCTGAGCCAAAAGGCAATCCTCTTCTATGGTCAGCAGAGGTTCAGCAGGGTATCTGGGCTGACAGCTAGTTCATCCTTTTGAGGCTCAGACTGGAGCTTATGCACCTTTTTTCTAGGTTTCCTTGTTGATGTCCTATGCAGAGAACTCATCTCAATTCACTCAGAAAATGGCTGTTTATTTTCTGCTGCCCTCGTGATCCACAAGGGTGAAGAACAGGCTCAGTTTCAGTATTTTATTCTCAAAGGTTTCACCTTATTTTACCACATTTTCAGTGTTGTTGTTGAGCTTCTTCGTTCTTTTTTCTTTTCGTTTTTTGCCGATTTCTCCATGGCATATTCTCAGCACAAAACTGTCTTCATCTCGTCCGGACGATATTTTTCCGACCTGACTCAGACACTCAAGGATTTAATAAAGCGACTGAGTCACCATGTTCGTCAAAGAGGAGCTTTCACAGCGCGCACAAACGCATCATTTACACCACACACCTCAAGTGTGTATGAATGGAGGGGGGAAAAAAGCACATCAGCGCCTCCCTTGCCAAGACACACACACACACACCTCCATATGTCTCCTCAAAGATAAGAATAAAGTACCTGAGTGCGCGAAGACCACCAGAACACAGAGGGCTACCAGAAGGAGGAACCTCCAGACGCTGCTGCGGTGAATCATGGCAGATGTTTTAGATGAGAGCAGAGGAAGAGTGAGACGTCCAAGTCTTGAGCAGTGATGTGAGAAGAGTTGTGTGGAGGGAAGGTGGGCTTGAGGAGGAGGGAGGTGAGTCCAGGAGTTCCTGGACAGTGTGCACTTTGTCAGGGGCATCCTCGCTGGGCCCACCCACTCCAAACTGAGGTGGTGTGGGGGAGCAGGGGGGGAGGCGAGCCATCGCTGACCAGGTCACACTGAAGACCAGAAACTCTTCGACTTGAATCCTTGTTTACTTGGGAACAAACAGCGTTAGTGATGTGACGGATCACTTTGAGTTGACCTTTTGACTCACAAGGTCAATTTGAACAGCGGTGCAAGAGTCCTGACGCTTAAAGGAATTGTTGTATTTCCTTGGGAGAAAAACTATTGTAACAGAGTCGACCCCTCGTGACCGTAGCGGCCTGGTGTGATCAGAATGCCAGTCACAGTCGTGGACATTTTGGGTGAACGTGAGGCAACTGCCCAGGTTCGGGAAGTGCGTCACCTCAGCTTAAAAAAACTGTTCTAACATTGTTGCTCCGACAGAAGAGGACTGAATTGCTGGCATGTCTTCGTGTCACTAATTTTCATCTTTTAGACTTTAAATTCCATTTGAATAGTTTATAAATTCATTTTTTCTTCCCAAATGCAAGCCAAAATGACAATTTAAGAACAATTTGGGCAATAATTCATGAAAGATAGAACAGAACATTAAACGTTTTAAAAAAGGCAATAAAAAAGCTTACATTTTCTAACTTAAAATAAAAAACATATATAGGAATTGTCCCCTCACACATGTTAACCATCCCCTATAATGGAGCTTGTTTAACCCCAAAGTCTGGAGTTTGGCCTTTAAACATCTCATCCAGTGATTAGCATGAAACTGCTTCCAGGGATTTGTTTGCGAGTGACAAATCGACCAGAGAATAGGGAGCAGGACTCCTCAAAAGCCAATCCAACAAAGTGAAAACCTGAGCTTTCCAGTTCATCTACACGCAGCTCTTTCCTGTGATCTTTACCAAATGAGGGCGAGCACTGGACACAGGCGTCAACAGCCGTCAGACTGTTTTATTTCAATATCAATAAAAAAGTACGACTCCAGCAGGTCATATTCATATATATTATAATACAGATGTGGAATTGAAAGTTTATTCTTTAAACAGCCTAGTATTTTACAATAGATAACTACTTGGAACTTTTGAACATGTCCTTAAAACAGGACATCAGTGGCCACGAATCCTTGGGTTCTACGTCACCAGCGTTATCCATGAACACCCAGCTGGACACAGGGGGAGGCGGAGGAGGGAGGGAGAGGTGGAGATAAGAAGGAACTTTGAATAAATAAAAACAAAAACAACTTGACGGAATCTCCTTCGATTCCCCCACGATCCTACAAAACAGTCCTGATTGAAGTCCAGATTGGAGTTTGGTCAGAGATAATCCTGATTCAGATGGTCCGAGGTTTCTGGCCCAGCCATCCCATCCTGCTCGGTCTCCACGACCCAACGCGGCGAGGGCCAACACTCTGCCGGAGTTTGTTCATAATGTGAAGTCACAGAGAGGCGACCGCATGATTCCTTGATGCGCAGGAGGATGGGGGTCGAGTTCAAAAAAAAAAAAAAAAAAAAAAAGTTTTGGGGGTGGTGAAGGGCCAGGCAGGTTTTTGGGTTCTTCAGCTGTGGTTCAATTCAGATACAATGGGTTGAGATTCGCTCAGCTGCAGTCCCTTAGAAGTCCTCAAGAGTCTCTATTTCTCCCATATTCAGTCTCTCGGACGAAGCATTCACCGAAAAACCTGCAAATAAAAGGGGTTAAAACCTGAATTTAAATCATTTTGATCCGTTTCCGTCCTCCTACCTAGAAGACTGGGGTCTGCTCGGACCATCTTCTGCTTCTTCTTCTTCTTCCCTGAGGTGACAGTCTCGAAGCGCTGCTGCTGACCACTGGTGTGGTTCGACTGATAGAGCGATGAAGATCCCGTCCCACCCCACACTGAGTCCTGGGTGGCGCACAGGAAATACATTTCAGCGACAGACAAGACTAACCTGAAGTGGACCAACACAACTTCCTGTGCACAGTTGGGAGTGAAAA
Organism: Synchiropus splendidus; assembly: GCF_027744825.2. Lineage (NCBI taxonomy): Eukaryota > Metazoa > Chordata > Actinopteri > Syngnathiformes > Callionymidae > Synchiropus > Synchiropus splendidus. The sequence goes on along the minus strand of NC_071346.1, from coordinate 9,670,977 downwards.
ATCTAGCTGAAGAGAGACACACACCTGTTGTTTATGGGCCTGCTGCTGGTTCTGGGGAACCTTCTGTTGGTTGGCGTTCTGTTTGGCACGACGCTCCACAAACTGTTTGGCAAAGTCTTTGGCCTCCGGAGTGTCTCCCAGATAGGCCCTGACGTAGTCGTGCACCTCGTACGTCGAGTCCACTTCTTTCAGGAAGGATGCGAAGGTGGGAACTGGTGGGAGAGAGGAGCGTGACTTGCCGGCGGGGTCAGACAGACTGGCAACTTGAAACGTACCGTCCAGATTGTTGGCCGTGTTGAGGGTGTGCAGCGTCTGCTCGCACCACTGCATGAAGGTGTCCTGCTGACTCTTATTGACGCCCTGAAACAACTTGAGCAGCTTCTCCTCCTCCTCCACCTTCTTGTTGGCTCGGCCGCCCACGGAGTTGCTTTACGTAAACCAAACACAGAAGGTTGAGCGAGCTCACCACGGCTCCGGCACAGAACCACGGGCGGCGTCGGTACCTGAGGTTGGCGTTGCCCTTGTTGTTCTTCTGAGTGTTTCCTTTCTTGGTCTGGGGTGGAGGCTGAGCTGCCTCCTTCACAGCTTCGTCCCAGAAGCCCAGGTTTGAGTTGTGGGTGTCGCCCCAGATGCTACTTGAGTCGGTGCCCCAGGTAGAGCAGCTGCTGGGATTCACTGAGCCCCAAACGGAGCTGCAAAAACTCGTCTGGAAGGACAGGAAAAAGACCAGACGTTTAAAGGCTGTTGAGGAGGCGCATCAGCTTTCGTCACTCACGCCTCGGCTCTGGGTGCGGCTCTGCTGGGTGACTATGGGGTGGTGCTGCTGCTGCTGCAGCTGTTGCTGCGGCGACGGCGGCTCCTTCCTCTGCTTCATCTGCTGCGCCTCCTCCCTCTGGATCTCCAACAGAGACTTGGTGGCTCCGGACTGCTTGACCACCGGGCCCCAGCCGGACAACTTGGCCTGCTGCTGCTGAGTCTGCTGGAGAGCTTGTTGCTGCTGCAGCTTCATCAGCTCCTGCTGCTGACGCCGTTGCTGCCGAGCACACAGCAGCCAAGGTCAGCAGCAACTCAAAAGAGAGCAGCAACATCCTTCCCAACTCTATGGGGACCTCACCTCTTCCCTCGCTTGCCTTTCCCGCTCCTCTTCCAGCTTCTGGATCTCAGCCAGAGACAGAGCGTTCTGAGTTTGGTTCATATTATTTGCCGTCTGCTGCCCCCATTTGGACGACGACGGTAGCTGAGGAGAGAAGCGAGCGCTTTAACTTAAGAGAGGGACAAACTTTCAAACCGAGGAAGAGCCTCCGAACCTTCATCTGCGCCAGCTGCTGTTGCTGCTGCTGTTGCTGCTGCAGCCTCCGCAGCGCCTCCTGCTGCTGCTGCCGCTGCCTCTGCAGCTCCTGCTGCCGCTGGGCCTCCTGCTCCCTCCGCTTCTGCTCCTCCTGCTGCTGCAGTGCCAGAGCTGCCGCCGCCGCTGCGGCTGCGGCTGCTGCCTCTTCCTCCGCTCTTTTCTCCTCCTCTCGCCTCCTTAATGCTTCCAGTTCCTCCTGCTTTCTGCGCTCCTCTTCCTGCTGAGGACAGAAGACACCACAACACGTTCTACAATTCTGCAACTTCAAAGAGTACTGCAACAACTTGTTTATGCTGGCCGCTGCCTGTGAAAGGCTTTACCTGTTTGCGGAGGAGCTCCTCCCGTTTCCTCCTCTCCTCCTCTTCTCTCCGCTGCTCTTCTATTCTTCGGAGCGCTTCCTCTTGTGCCAGCCTCTCCTCTTCTTCTTTTTGCCGCCGTTGTGCCTCCTCCTGCTCTCTCTGTCTTCGCAGAGCTTCCTCCTACAGGTTTGAGGCAGTGGGATCAAGCTTCGCCGCCGATTCCATCAGGAGTACAAACGCATTTGACCCCCTCCTGACCTGTTTCTTTCGTGCCAACTCTTCCTCTTCCAAGCGCTTTCGTTCCTCCTCTTGCCGAGCCCTCAGAGCCTCCTCCAATCGCTTCCTTTCCTCTTCCTCCCTTTTGGCTCTCATCTCTGCTTCACGCCTCTCCAGCTCCAACTGAGGATATTAATAGGCAGCTTTATTTCAGACAACAACGCAATTCCGACCGACTATAAATAACCGTCACACCGAGCATGACAGTACACTACACAAGATGACGTCCTTCCCTTTTATTAACTCTGTTTTTTTTTTACCTTTGCAGACTTTGTTTTCTCAAACTGCTGCATCTGTTCGATGGTTGGGGCCTGTGCCATGGAGTCGATGGGCAAATCCCAAACACTGCTGCCGTCCCATGCTACAGGCAGACAGACAGATGCGGATGAGTCAAGTGAGAAAAATCTCCCTGCATGGGTCGTATTTCCTTGATAAGAACTGTAAACATACTGCTTGGAGCAGCTTGCTGGATGTTTGCCTGAACAGAAGCCTGAGAGGAAGGGTTCTGCATTTCCCACACAGAACCGGAGTCGGGTACAGTCAGAGAACGTGTCACTGGAGGTAGAAGGCTCTCGGAGGCTCTGGGGGGGGGATTCATTTGACATTGTTTACTGGTTGATTTGTAACAATACAAAAGACAATATAACCCAGCACATTGCACCTCTAACTTTAAATAACAGTATGTCGGATTTATAACATGTGATTGTGTTGAAGGTTGAGCATAAATCATGATAGAACCTCAACAGCATATAAGCATTAAAGCATTGATTTAACCAGAAAAAAGGCTATTGAAAATGTTTTTTTTTTCTCTTATCAGTTTAGGTCACTGCACCATCTGTGACATGCTTGCATCGAAGATAACTGAGTCAAAGCAAGAGAAGAGCTCAAGAAAGCCACTGAAACAAAGTGCAAATCTCCAAACCTCATCTTGAGAGTCTGGTATTGCTGTAGAAGCAGGTTGATCTGCTGTTGATGTTGCTGCTGCTGTTGAAGAGGAGCCGAGTTGAGAGCTGCAGCCTTCTGCTGGGCTAAAGCCTGAGCATACTGCTGCCTGCGCCGCAAAGACGGGACATGAAAGTTGAAAAGATCACATGACGGTTCACGCTTAAATGGTACTTTCAGCTTAATAAAACTCTCTCACCTGAGGAGGTATTGATATTGTAGCTGCTGTAACTGGTAAAGGTTGAGCGCTGTGAGCTCCTGCTGTCTTTTCAATCGCTCCTGGTCACCGTCGCCCTGCAGAGGGAAGAAAATGTGGGGGAAAAAAAAGGAATTCTGTTCATTCAATATCCAGACAAATTTGAAGAGAGATCCCGTCGCGCCCCCTAGTGGCGATTTGCAAAAACAAAAAGTCATCAATAGAGGTACCTGCAGAGGTGGGGGTGCAGGGCCAGGAGAGAACGGTACGCGGCCCCATATTTTCATAATGTCTCCCAAGGGTTGAAAAACTTCATCACACCCTCTTTTGACAAGCAACGACATAGTGAAGTACCCAGCCTGGAACCATTCAGCCATCTCATGGTTACTGAAGGGGCCTGAGGGCACAGGGCAGAGGATAAAGACTGAAACTGGGACGGTGACACAAAAACATATGAGATCGCCGAACGAAAGCCAAGCCTCACCCTGTATCTCTCCTTGTGGGTCTTTGTAGAACCACTTGAGAGCAGCCTCGTGTGTGAGAGGGAGACCAGCAGGTTTGAGCTTCTCTGAAGTCTTGGCTGCAAGCCTGTCATCATCCACCCCTGTGTCCTGCAGGTACGCCACCATCTTTTCTGCCTCCTGAAGAAAACAACCACCCATTAGCAAAAACCCTTTCAAAGAGGTCATAAAGGACAGAAGTAGAAAGGCAGAAAAGGAGATTGACCTGCTCAAAATGTTTAAGTCCCTCATCCTCATCTGCGTCGTGCAGAACAGCTGTGGGTCTGCCTATATGGGCCAGTAGACTTGAGGAGAAGGGCTGATGGTTTTTCATTGGCAAAGGTGCCTCGATGGGCTTGTGTTGAGGTTGGTGGATGGTCGGCGAAGGAGCCGACACTGGCAGCAAGAAATGAAGAACCACATTTAGTCACATTTGACACTCACACACAATCGACTTTCCTCACCTGTAAGGGGAGTGGACATGTGCGTCATGGGTGAGGAGTTCAACATGCTGTTAGTCATAGGGCTGTGCATGGAGGCTTTGCAGTGTTCGGGCGGGAGCTCCAGCGGGGGCTGCCTTTCAGCAGGCTTCTCAGACTCTGGTGTTCTTCGAGGTTGGCTGGGTAAAAGAGACTGAGGGAGAATCTGGGGCTCGGAAGTTGGAGGAGAAGCTTGTTGGGCGGGAGGTGACACTTCCTCTGACACTCTGGCTGTCTCTGAAAATGAAAAATGAAAAGTAATAAATACAATTAAAACATGAAGACTTCATTTCACTTCATAACTGGAGGTGTGAATGAATATAGTGCACTAAAATTAAAATAAAATGAATCTTCATCAACTTAAATACACTTAACCTTGCTTGTTTTCCAGTGTAAAACGATCGACCTTACTCAGCAACACTGCCCTGACAACAACAGACCATCAGTGAAAATGAAGGGATCCGTTTTGTCTATGAACACAACCACTGATCACAGACGGGGAGGGAAGTGATGTTTTGTTAGGCATTAAAAATGCTGAGCACATTCAGATCAGATTTCACTGGAAGCAAACGTTTGATACCATCACAACACCAACACCAACACTGATGCTCCAGCTGTTCAGGGTGAACTGTTTGTTTTTAATTCAAAGTGAGATTTATTTTTAAAACAAACGAAATAATCTCTTTAATCTGTTTCAGTTTTTGAGGCAACACTTGTACTGTGCATTGAATCTCTGAGACTGAAAGGGAGCTTCTACTCACACAAAAACTAAGAAACAGTGCTACATGTTATTTGAATAAACATCATCTAAATACCAATGGTTTCCTTGTCGTATGATGCAGCTGAAAACACATGAATGAAAACTGAATTTGAGATGTGAAAGCAGGCTGACCTTTCCTCTCACACTCCCGCTTAGCATTTGTTTCTGAGTCTTTGGTCTGCTTAGGCTGAGTGTCTTCCTCCTCCAGGCCCTCGTCACACTCCTCCAAGGGCTTAAACTCAAGCTCTGCTTCTTCAAGAATGGGCTCTTTTGAGGCTTTCTAAAAACCACACAGAAACAAGTCGCACTACTCGTAAAAAAAAAAATCTGATAACCAGCAGTCTTCACTGACCAATAGGAAGAAATCCTTTACCTTTAGGGAGAGGAAGGCTCCCGAGGAGTCAAAGGTCCCTGCCTCCTCGTCTGTGTCCTCCAGACACCATTCGGGGAGACTGTCCCTTTCATCTTCTAGACTGCCACTACCAGAGCGTGGCCTCCTGTAGCCACGTTCATCTTCTCTTGCATCGAAAGGAAACCGGCGACGCTGGTCTGGGTGTTCCCGCCACCCTGCTGACCGAGGACCATCTAGTGAATACAGTACAATAACAAACATACACACTGAGCAGGCGGCTAGAAACGCACACTCAGTTGCTCATGAATTGTTCTACAGCCTTCCACTATTCTAGGCTTTAAATACACAAAACCACAACAGAACTGGCACAGCAGCTATGCACTCAGCGATGATGGACTGGTGATGCGCGTCAGGACTATGCCCACCTGGGCTCGGGGGGCACCACCGGTCACTGTCCCGTCGAGAACCTGCCAGGCGCCAGCCCCCCTCATCATCCTCACCATTCTGATCGTCACGTGACATACGCCAGTTCTCGCTCTCCGATCGTGTGAAATCGTGTTTCCGTGGCAGTCCAGTCCCTCCATCTTCATAATTGCCTCGAACTGTGAGAGCAATAGTTTCTTTATAACCACTTTTTTTGTTAGGTTTTGTTAGGCCATAAGTGAAACCGAAGGAATAAAAAACTCACCATGATTCATCTGAAAATGTCCTTGGGCAGCATCTGAAAAACATGTGTCCAACAAGCATATCATTTTTTCTGCCATTGAAGTCCAGTGAATGTGGACACAATAAATTCAATACAGACCTGAGTCTTTCCGGCCTGGCTTTTCAAACCTTCTATCACCCCTGAAGAACAAAAGAAGCAATGTCTCAAAAGCATAAACAACTCACTTTCGATTAAACTTTCCTATGGTTCGACAGTTCAGATGTTTGTGACAAAGAGCTAATGCTTCCGGACCTTTCTTCCCAGCTTTGAGAACGATGCATCTCCCTAGCTCCACGTCCAAAACCTTCCACATCATCAAAACTTCTTTGGTAAAACCCTCCATCTCCTCTTCCCCGCCCTGCAACGATTGAGGGATATCATTGAAAATAAGTGAGAGCAAATGCAGAAACTTGATCTTTGATATCTTTAAATATTTAACATTGGGTTAAAACAATATAAAAACCTACCACTAGACAAAGACTGGCACATTTCATGTTGTTAACCGGTAAACAGAATGTTCTTAAACATTTGCCACATAACTATTAGTATCAAAACAAACTCTTACCTCTACCCCTTGAGGTACTTCGGCCCCTTGGTGCTCCAACTATTGGACCACCTCCGCGCCCTGACAGCCGAAGAACAGCTGCACTGTTTACAGACATGGAAAAATTTCTCTGCAAAGATAACAGAGAAAGTTTGTTCCCAGCGTTTGTCTGATATTGATATGAAAGAGATCCAATTCAGGAGGGACAAAAATACCTGTTCTTCCTCTGTAAATGAAACAAGTGCCAGAGGTGGCAGGGGCTCCTCTTGCAATATGGGCAAGAATTCCTTATCATGCAAGTCAATAGGAATCTAGCAGAGGAGAAGAAGCATACGGTACTTTAATAAAGCGAATAAATCCTTTTAACAAGAGTCAAAGAAGAGACATTAAAGCTTAGTATGGTCAACTCAATGATCAACATTTGCATATGTTTTGGATTATACCCATCTGATAAGTTTCTTATAGTTTAAACTCTGATAGCACTACATGACATGTCTCAACAAGCTCACATTATGGAAACAGAAATGCACTCACCTTGTTGTCCTTTACATAAAGTGCTAGCATTTCTTCTCTCCCATAGCGATAGTCTGCAAGTTTATACTTTGGCAAAGCAGGTGAGAGAGGTGGTGAGGCAACGATATTGTTGCCACTACCCCCACCACTACCAACACCCCCTCCAGACAGAGCACGCAGCCTACAGAGAAGAGGAGGAAAGTAAGCAGTGGCACCATAAAGGAAGTGACATGTCCGTACAAGCCTGGAGAAACAAAGCAAAGCCCTTCAAGGCAAACCAATATCTGGTACTCAACTCCACCATTAGCTTGAAGACTTACCATTCTGGTCCAAAGTTAAGTGTCTGGGTTTCTGCCATTTTTTCCTTGAAGTTCTGTGAAGAACAGCAGAAGTCAAGTTTCGGGAATATAATTCACGTTTATCTTCATATTGTATTGTTTACTTGAAGTTGTTGTTCGGCCTTTTAATGAGGAATGAAACCTAATGCGAAAAAGATTTGAACTAAATCGTGCAGCTTGGTTGCCTTTATGATGATGAGGAACATTTAAGGAAACAAGGAGTTGCCTAAAATGTAGTCTTTCACACCCACATTCCACAGAATTTAACAACAAAGAAATCAATGTTGGTTTGATTTCCTTTTGCGGTGCAAAACATTTTTTTTTACATAATCTATTGTTGAGATCTAACAACCATAACAATGCTTTGCTGTGAGCATATTTTAATGCCATCCATGCTGGACTAATACAACCTGTCACCAGCGAGAAAAACAAATGGTATCTTGGTTATTCTTCCGTCTTTCTTGAGATCCAGCCCAGCCCACAGGCACTTAGCCAGTGTACAATTTCATCCCGCATAAGCTATTTTGGGTCGGGACCCAGCCCGTGAGGAGAGTCTTAACACCTGTAGCTGACAAGGGGGGGGGTTGCTTAAGTTTCAAAAATCACAACAACTGGCAGACACAATTGCCATATCAGCATATAAAGCCAGGCAACGAGGTGGCGTGAAAAACAGTGATGTCGCAACAGCATGTCAATACAGTCCGCATGCGGCGATAGTAGACTACAATAGCAGTGGCCATATGGAAGTCGTGTCGTTACGCCACGTGTAAGCACGTACTTTAGCAAAAACCTGCAACGAAACATTTTAAGAGTCACACATCTTAAAACGTGTCGAAAACTGGCTGTGTGTGGTTCACAAAAGGCATCGTTTGACGTGTAAATATCGGCTCATGGGTTCTGACGATAGTTTCGGCTCAAAATACCAATCATATTATGTTCGAATGTATCACAGCGGTCAGTAAAACTCAAGCGAAACACCTATACATTAGGCTAATGTAAGACGAATACGCAAAACAATTTTACATTTGCAGTTACTAAACACAGCTTATAGCTCCAATGGTAGCGTTAACTGTACATGTTGATAGTAAGTTATCAACAGTTAACTGCTAACTCACAGCTAGCACATGAATAAAACACAGCTTCAAGGTGTGACATGGAATTTCCATAACATCGGTGCAACAATTCATTTTGATTTATTGTGGACGGAGTTAAAGGTCCACCATAGCTCAGACGTTCACCGCTTATGATGTGATTCTGAAGTCGTGTTAGCAGGTTAGCTCGCCACTTAGCCTGTAAGCTCTTATCGAACGTGAGTAAATGTTGAAATTCTTCCAAAATCTGATCATGCACGTCTTAAGATTCCATGTTCAAATGCTGCGCTTTGTCGTCCACCACTTTTACAGATGGCAATCCACTGACTCGAATGCTAATGGGGGGGCTACATGCGGCCTCCCGTGTAGCTCAGAGCCACACGACTATTTCCTCGTCAGAGCGTCCCGGAATCCGCGAGCCTCACCCGGCACACCGCGCCACCACAGATCGGGGATGCGAGGCCGAGTCGAAAAGGAAGCTCAATTCAAGCCCCAAACTGTCAAGCTTTTCCCAAGGCAACTATGACATCGCCTTCAAGTCAAACGTGGGATGTTTTGGTGGCGGCACACAAACTTTGGCTGTCTTACCTCAACTCGATGTGACAGCACAAGGTTTGGATGTCTCTCGCTGGGCTCCCTCTCTCTCTTCGATTTCCACAAGATGGCTGTGAGCTGGTCACATGACTACACGTAAAACCCGTATGGCCTGGACAGATTTGCTGACTGGTCACAAATTCGAGGAAACGTGCTTTATTAGTGGCTACCAAATATACAATACATCAAGTAAGTATTTATCATCTAGTCGTTAACACATGTCATTGCACCGATTAGGATATACGGCACGTCTATTCTCGAAATAATGTTCGCTTTAAAGTAACAGAAAAAGTTCTAAATATATGGAACAATGATGGAATTTTGGCGAAGACAATAATAATAGCAAGAAACTGACAATAATTTAAGATCTGCCACACCGTTCTCACTAAATTTAAGAGTGAGGTCTGTGAAAATTATTTTTAGGTACTTGGCTACATTTTTAATTGTAGTGTTGGGTGGGTCAACATCGCGCAAAATCCGTCTGTGAGGCTCATTCAAGCTTTCATAAAGCTCTGAAATTGGCATTTAAGAGAAAAGACATATTCGGTTAACGTCTTAAATAATTTGTGACTTGCAGCCTGCGCTTAGTGCGTCCAAGCGGCTCGTTGGTCTAGGGGTATGATTCTCGCTTAGGGTGCGAGAGGTCCCGGGTTCAAATCCCGGACGAGCCCACATTTTTCTGATACCCACGTTTTCTTATCCCTATTTGCCGCTCTGCTTCCTGCTGTCGCGACAGGATCCTCGACAATGATTACACGGTGAAGCAACAAGCCTTTTCATTTCACCACGATAGATGACGCAAAAAAGCCGCCTTTCAACCTCTGGGCTTAATGTGATTCTTATGTGAGCAAAGTCGAACAGCAAACGTCAGGAGGGTCGATTATAAAAAATAAAATAAAACAATGACCCCGACGTGATTTGAACACGCAACCTTCTGATCTGGAGTCAGACGCGCTACCGTTGCGCCACGAGGTCTGATGGCGCAACAGGACTTATCTCCAGCTTAAGAGAGCTGCTCGTGTTCTGTGGGTCTGAGCTTTCTACGCACGAAAATACATTACAACAGCTACAAATTTCCCCACTAGACACAACCGAAGCAACTCACTCAAATAAGCGGGGAGGAAAACGGAACGATTTTCTTGGTTCTAAATTAAAGGGGGAATTCTCGGTAATAAAACAGTAATTCACACGGAGGGGTTTTCAAATGAGACACACTGGATTTTCGCTGAATTTGAAAAGGTCAAGAAGATAAAAAAAACCCATTTTGAATGGGTTAAAAACACGCAGATATTTGCGTATTGTTATGATTTATTTTGTGATATTGCAAAGAAGTGTGGCTAGATGTATAAAATATGACACAAGATGAGTGTTTTTATTTGATCAGAAATAATATAGTTAATAGCAATGAGCTCAATGTGGCAGCAGGCGGCAGTAGAGTTCTGGAACTCCCCTGCACCGAGCTGCTCATGAGAGCAAGAATGTCTCATTCTGCAAGTCTTCAAAAGATTGCCACAAGTCCCACCAAGATTCACCCCCCCCCCAGTCCTCTTCACCTCCTTATTTACCACCTCACAGGTTGTCTTCCTCGTCTCGATACGCCATCACTTCTTCGTCCGAGCTGCGTTTTCATTTTGTTTCTGATCCACTCGTCCCCATACTGTATAGCGGCATTTTGAAGACCTGTTCAAAACTATATATTTGTCCTGAATTTTCCTGCTCAACAACTTCATATTTTGTTACCCTACTTAGTCGTAATCCTTTCATCCCTCTTTCCCCCTCTGTTGCCATGGATATACCATCCCTATGGCAACTACAGGCCTTTGTGGATGGCCTCGGGCCTTCACCAGAGAATTTGCTCAACCTTTCATTAAATATTCCTCTACAAGCGCGCACACAAATGTATCATAAAACTATGTAACACATCCTCATTATGGCTCCCTGTTGATCTTTAGTGTTATTGCAAAAGAACTGACGCCCTTGGCATTTGCCGGATACGTGATATCGTCTCCTTGCTCTGCCAGTGAAAGGGCTGTGATCAGATTTGTCAGTGTCATTGGAGTCGCAAGCTTTCTAATTTTCTTTGGCAAAGGAAACCGGAGTGGCGTCTTTAAAGATGTATGAGACTTGTGAAGAGGAAGGCGGCTTTCTGAGGTGGGGAAAGTTCCTCCTAGTAAAGTGAGTTGGAGGATGGGAGGGATGAGGTGAGTGCACATGCTCACCGAGGCCGGACTGTCCTGTGCATGCAGTGGGGGGCCTCCGCCTGCTGAATGAACCCGGTCAGTGTGGGGGAGTACCATGGGCTGCGGGTGGGCTCCGCCTTGCTCAGCATTGTGGCGGGCTGCATCATTATTGGGGTGTCCAGGGAGTGCGATGCTGATGCTGTGGGTGGTATCTTCCTCGGAGCAGGTGGCCTCGGTGAGTATCTGCACAGTACATCTTTGTTATTACCTTGTTAAGGCGCAGAACTACTCCAAAACGGACCAACCCATTTCAATATGGCTGGAGTTTTCTCAGGTTCATTTACGGACCTGCTTTAGATTTCTATTGAATCCTACCATGCTTCAGAAACACACAAGTGGCATGGGTATGTGCATGGGTCTCCCCAGTATTTTGCCTCTGTGTAGGGGCGTCTCCTAGCGGCTGAATGGTGGCGGCAATGTATTGGAGTTTCGGTGGGGAGTTGTTTTAAAAAGTGGAATCCTGCTCGATAGACAGTGGGTGGAGCTACAAAACTGGGATCCTATGCTACTATAGCAATGGGGGAACCCTGATGTTTATGCTAACAGAACTAGCTGAAGACAGGAGATTGGTTGCTCCAGTTCAAGATTTCAGGAGCTCTGTGAGACTACTGCCACCTGCAGTCTGCTTGAGCGCATTACAAATTGATGTAGTTCATGTAGGGCAATAATATTGTTGTTTCCTTTAAAACAAATATGGTGGGTGGACGTTAGTGGCTGGGTGGAGGGATGCCTTCTTGAGTGCCTTTTGAATTTCATTGCCTCACAGTCTTCAGAGGCAATGAGGGTGAGAGGGTCCTCACTAACTGCTCCAAAGTTGAGGCGGACTAGTCATAAATAGATTGTTAAAAAACATAAATAACGAGGCTTAAAAAATCCTTGATCTGACATGTTCAAAGCAGGAGCACAAAGCTCCAAACATAAAGCTTCAAGAGTTACTGATGTGTTACTGATACAAAGACATGTGGCTCACTAGTTGTTGGACAGAGGCACCATGTGATCATTTGATCCAAGGGTGTAACTGGAGTCCTCAGATATCACAGCCGGGATCACGGAGACGCTCAGAAATACTCATTCATTCTAAAGGATCATCTATATCAGTCATTATAAAGACTGTTTTTTTTGTTGTTGCCTGAGGAGATTTGCTTTCTTGGTTTTTCTCTCCCCGTTTGTGTGATCAAAGTCCATGGTGGATTAACAAGATGATGTCTGTGACATGGCTAAGTACGTGTTTGGGGCACATATGATGCCTCTCGCAACATGTTGTCTGACTAATGAGCATGGACAGAGTGTTCTCCGCAGAATGTTTCGCTCCTTCAGCGGTTTCACCACATGACAAACACAAACATGCATCAGAGCCACACTGATGATTGAGCTGGTACCAGAGACATAACATTGATAGTCTTTAAAAAATATAGTGATCCATGAATGTGCTTCGAATGCTGTGTGATTCGGGGTATTATTTTGAAGGAATTATAAGCTATATTATAATAACATTTCAAAAACGATGTATGTTGCAGTGCATGTATGGCATCATCCACTTGTACTTTCTTGACCCACTTTTCAGGCCTGCTCATATCGATCTACCCCTTCATCAAGGCGTGGCTCAACATAAACCACATCCTGCCCTCCTTCGGTACCTTTTTGTCCAACACACCTGAATGTATCATTCTATAACGTTTACCGATGTTGTAACATTTCGGCAGGAAATTTTCGAGTCCACCCCGCTCCTGTGAATCCTGCCCCGGAACAAGCCGTGGACGCCCTTAAAAGGGAAGGTTGGTTTTTGAGAAAAATGTTTACCTCCTCCAAGGAGATACTGCGGCTTTTTGATGTTGAGAAATGCTGCGTTTGAAGGCCCATTTATGCTCCCTTTATGTACTAAATTGTACCTGTCTATTTCAAAGTGTCACAGATCACATGCTTCCATGCGGTATTTACAGTTAGGTCGGTATTGCTGTTCACCAATATATCCACCGGGGGGAGCAGCCCAGAGTGAAAAGTTAGGACGAACTCTAAAACAAAGATGGCGGCTGAGGAAGAAGTATTGATAGTGTACCTCTTGTGAGGCGGTGGTCTGTGTCACTGCCTGAAGCGGTCCGGGACTGGAACCAGATATTAGTAACACGCATGCGCAAGTTCTACGAATTGCGTTTACTAGTTATGTCACGTAAAGTTGTGATTTTTAAAAAATAACTGTTAAAATAGTCTATATTTATTTATTTCTTTAAAATCTGGGAATTATATGTTTTTACGTACATGCGTAAATACGCAGTATTCACTGTGTAAGCGAACATGTTTTTAGTGTAATGACGTCATCACATTGTCACAATCTAGATTTAGAAATAGTATGTTAGTATCTGATATTCTATTTTTTTAAATCCTGCAGTATTGAATCAATAAACATTTCCAGCTCCTCCAATATATTTGACCTGCACAATGTATTGCTTATTACCTCCGATACGTTTCTCCTTACATTTGTTTCACATAGATTTGACAGTAGCAGGAGTGAGCACTTCTTCCCCTGAATGAGGTTAATGTCTACTGTGGTGCGGTGCTTGAGTTTGTTTATGTTGTTGGATTTAAAAAAAAAAAGAATAGCAGATAAAAACATACCATTTTTAAATCTAGACAATTTTAAGTAAAAAAAAAAAAAATTTAGTACGTAAAAAAACGTCATCACCTGTGCGCGATATAACCATGTACACATGCGCTTACCAGTAAACGCCAGTTGGTAAAACATGCGCAATTTCTGGTTCCATCACTGGAATTTCCGGTGGAGCATATCAGGCAGTGACAGTCCCTGAGGCCATTAAATATATCACGACTGCAGGACACAGAGTTTCCGCCATTGTTATGTCTTCTGCGTGTCCCATTAGAGCTACATATCGGACAATAATGGCAACACTGCCCCCCACGGTTTCTGGGGGAACTGCATTGTGTAGGGCCTGTACTCATAAGCTTTGTGGAAAACAGACAAAATGAACTCAAAGCATGGAGAGATGGCTCTGTACAGATCCAGAACAGTATGTAATGTTGAGTGTAAATGGGCCTTTGGGCGTGAAAGTTCATACTATTTCCGATTTGCCGAGGATGTACCACAGATTTGATGGCGGAGGCATGCGATTTGTGAGTTCCTCTTCCGTTTAAAGCTTGCTGCTGATGTAAATGGTCTATGCAGGAACTCAGCTTAACCTTGAACGCTCCAAGAGTCGAATGGGAACCTTTGCAGATGGCACTGCGATGTGTGACCCCAATGCAGATGAAGGGTAACACACAGCTCTCATAAAGGATATGATCAGATCATTATTTACATAATGCTAACCACTTATTTCAAAGTGACACTCTGATTTCTCCTTTGCTTCATTGCAGGACGTCAGCAGACATGCCCGACGTCTTAACACGGAGGAAAAACGACCCCATGTGAGCGCTATTGGTCAGAACCCTTCTCTCTTGCTCAGGCTGAAGTCGCCCCGTTTGCTTGAGTTTAATAAACGTTGGGTGATTAAAATAACCTCTGGTGTCTAATCATCCTTATAGAAGAAGGATGGCGCTACTTCCTGGCACGGACTGAAGGAAATTAAACCCAGTGGTGCCACTTCTTAAGCAGCTCATATCAACATCATCATCATCATCATCATCGCACAATGTTCTCAGTCACAGATTAAAAATGATTGTTGTTGTTATGCGATGATGGCTCCAGTTCCCTCGCTTGCCATGGTGTTTAACAAGCCTCATGCATGTGTGTGCACAAACAGCCATTAGATGTACACGGGACCTGCATCTCAGCAGGGACGCGCCACACATTAATATTCAGGACGGCAGCGGCGGAGTGACTGCTGCATGGACGATGGCTGGCAGGGATGCATCAACACTGAGCTCTGACAAAAAAGTGTTTCATGCTGTGAGAGGTGAACAGTGCTGCGGCGTGGTGGCGCGCCTCCCCAACAGGAAACCGATCACCCTGCATGGCCCTGATGACAACAAGCTGGCTGGTTGGCAGCAGGGCTTCACCTGCCATCTGAGTGCATCCACGGTTTCATCATGCTCAACCATCCGGTGTAGCAGTTTCAACAGACAGCGCTGGACTTCCCCATCTGCCTCGGCAATGCCCCTCCAAGAACCTGATGCTTCAGGTCCGACGTGCTCAGAAGAAGACGACCATTTCCTCAACCATTTCATCACCAAGGTCGACTGATGTTGTGTCTGCTACTATGTTGAGACGTAGCTATTTTCAGAAACAGACGTTACACCTTCTCCGATTTCAAAAATATGTCTCTGCACACATGCGTTTAGAGTAAACATTGCGTGTAACCTGTGTATGTCTGCTGCCAGGACACTCCAAAACTGTAGGTAGCATTATAACTAGAAGCTGAAGCCCACGTTAGCCAATCAAAATCGCAAAAATAGCAACAACAGCAACCTGTCTCCCTTCCAGAGAAGCAAGTTCCACTGCTAGTCTAGAGGAATCCATGGTGGGCGCACCTTTGACGGAAGTTCACACGGAAGTTTTGATCATTTTATTGTCTGAAAAGGACGGAGCCCTGGAAGTGACATGCATGTGTTTCTTTTTTTTGGATGTGACATGCACGACTTTATTTTTTTTAGCCCGAGATAACAGTTATCTCAAAAAACGATTACTTCCTGGAGCCACTTTGTCTCCTATGGCTTCGTAACAGTTCGTCAACGTTGTCATTCACTGTCTGCAAGTCAGAATATTGCCGACGGCAAAGTCTGTGCGTGCTGTCTGTACGTTTAACACTCTGACCAAGTGGCTTCTAGTCAAAATAATACCACATGACCCGAGATAAAAATTATCTCGAGATAATATTTTTATCTTGGGATACAAAAAATAAAGTCATGTATGTCGCTTCCAGGGACGCGTAATACGTATAGCTTAGCCACATGTGGTATTATTTTGAGTAGAAGGCCAAGTGCCTTCAGGGTGTTAAAAGCGCACAGACTTGCAGACAGCGACTGACAACGTCGACGAACAGTTACGAAGCCATGGGACACATAGTGGTTCCAGGAGGACGTATACAAAATGCTTTGCCAGAGAGGCAGCTACGCATGCGCTGACATTTACGATTGTATCTTGAGATAAAAATTATCTTGAGATAACTGTTATCTCAAGATACGCATTATCACGAGATAAAAATTATCTCGAGATAGTTGTTATCTCGGGCAAAAAAAAAATAAAATAAAGTCATGCATGCCACATCCCAAAAAAAAAAAAAAACACATGCATGTCACTTCCAGGGCTCCGTAGAAAAGTGTTGTTTCCAGATGCAAATTTTCCCTGCTTGTATGAAGAAGGCAGACTTACAAAGAAGGGAAATTTCTTTCCCCTCACCCCAAGTATTTGGAAAAGGCTCCGCCCCCTTTTGCCTGTGGAGTTAAATGAATAATCGTTTAATGAATAAACACTTTTAAAAGGCGTAAATATGCTTGCTGTTTTGGCCTTACAGAAAGAGAGAACTTTTTAGAAAGAGAGAATATTTTAAAATTTTATTTAGCAAACAGAATAAAGAATGTTTTTTTAAGTATTTCCTACGATTTTTTTTACTTTAAAAAATAAAACATATTTTTCCCGGAGGAAATAAACTGCAATTAAACTAAATTTATATTTCTAATAGATATTTTTCACCCCTCAACTGAATGACTCGACACCTCCCAAGCCTCCACCGGGCTTCACGCACACACAGAATGGAGGAGGAGGCAGCGTCCAGAGGGACGCGGACACTAAACCTAGTGACTCCGCACCGACTCCAGATGTTCCGCGCGCCGTCTCCTCTCATATCCGCGTGACATGTCGCGCATCCACGCTTGCGTCCGTCCATGTCGTCTCCCCCTCTGACTGAGCTGCTGTCATGACTTGTGCCCTCAGGAGCGACTCCAGGACGAACCCTCCTCTCCATGCGTCCCTTCTGCGCGTCGGGATTTAGGTCTGCTGGAAGATCCTCGCCGAAATAAAGGATGGGACCACTCCGGCACGTCGACATAAGGGGTAAGATGGGTGTGAATTGGGGTTGATGTTGCATGCTGGGGAGACATTTCAGACATTTCTCCCGCATACGTTTACGACACTACAGCACCATTTTATATCGCTCTTTAAATGCAGCACATTTTATTGTCCCTTCAATGGCGTGGATGAAGCAGCTGTCATATTTTTACATTCCACGGTGTTGAATGACGACATTAAACCTAAAACTAGCCTTTTACATGCATGTTTGTCTCATTTAAAATTGTGTGTCACTCTTAAAAAGCAAAATGCGTTTTTTTTTGTTTTAATAGGGAAAATATTAAAAATAAAATCAGAATAGAGGTTAAAGAAAAAAAAAAAGGTAAATAATTTTGAAAATGTATATGTGAAATATGATACATTGAAGACAAATGCAGTTAAATGCATTATCCATTACATTTTTCTCCATTATGACATGATTATTCATCGGTGGTGATGCTGATGTTATATGAATAGCAGTTGATGCTTCATCGGATCATAATGTACATGAGCACAAATGTCCACTTGAAGATCGCCAGTGCGTCTTATACGAGTCACGGCTGTGAGAGCACTCAAGATCTGTTGGTGTAAATCTAATTCATATCTTGGTAGATTGGTGCCTGGAAGCCCAGGCGACAGGAGCCACAGGTTGTCTGGCTGCACCCCTTCAGGGAGGTGGGAGCGGAACAATCTCAGGTGGCATGTCAAACATATGATGAGCAGAAGACAAGATGAAAGATAATAGAACATCCAGGCACAAAGACAATGAATTGCGATGGCAAATGGCGATGGCAATCTGTAGAAAGTTTAAAGAAAAATAAATATTAGCCCTGTTAATATGTAATAACAGAAAAAAAGGCAGTAAAGAGACTTTTCGTTGTGTTTGTTGTGGCTCTCACAGGGCCACATAGGGCCCCGGGGTCATGGTGGGGGGGGTTTGAAACAGCAGCTGATTGTGCATTTCTGACTTCCACTGACTGCACTCATGTCTTTCCCAGGCCAAAGCTAAAGATTCTAGATTAAATAAAGGTGATAAAAAATGGTTATCACAGACAGAAACGCTCCTGCTGCCAAGAAGGAGCAGCAGAAGAAGAAGAGAAGCTCCCGTCCTCATGGGCTCCCCTCCCCAGCGCTGTGCTGCGCCTGTGGTCTATGCATCATGCTGGCTGGACTAAACATCACCCTGGTGGGCGCCTTCGCCTTCAGCACACTGGTGCCTTCTGCCAACCCTCCGATCATCATCGGACCCATCCTCCTCCTCGTGGCCTTTTCCTTTTTCGGGGCTTGTTGCGTCTGCAGCCGGCTTCCTCCGCCTCACAGCTCGCAGAGGTCCAAGATGGGAGGCAGGGGAATGGGTCTCATGGGCCAAGGTGGGCTGGCAGGAGGGGCGGCGTTCGAGATAGAGACCAGCGAGCACACGCTGCAGGACACTACGGCTGTGCAGCTCAGCCCTACGTCCTCCCCTGGATCCTCGCGGGTGTCCAGCCCAGAGAAAGAGACTCCTGATCTCACCCTCCCGGGGACCTGCAAGCTCTTCACCATGGAGACCAACGGTCCCTCTTGCACCTACTCGGCCTCCACAGGCGGCGAGGTGAGGCTCAACCTGCCTCGTGAGGAAGTGGTCACTTAGATTTGAGGAGTGTTTAGTCTTTGTGTTTCTATATACCAGTCCACTTCTGATGAAACGCATGCAGCATCCACATCCACGGGGACCACAGCCTCCCTTCTCTGTTGTGTCCTTCCCTAAACAAGAGTCTCTCAAGGTCGGGCGGCAGCGATCGCTGAAAGGTCACTGATGGACGACTTGAAGACGAGGGCGGCGACATGTGCCATAGTGAATGTCCTCAAGTGCTGAACTTGTTTGGGGTGCATTAAATATTAAAGGTTGCTGGGGTCCCACAGCAATATCCTCTCATCTAAGATGCAGTTGATATCAGCGCTATTTTCATCCTGTAAGTGACTCACTCTTTCATCATGGTGAGTCTCTCTTCACACAACGTCATTTTAAGCAGACAGAAATATGTTATTTGTCCCCCCGAGGAGGCGGAAAGTACTTGACTGTAGCCTGCAATAATAAAATATAGACATAGTTATTGCAAATATGACATCAAACATGGAGGACAGTGACAATGACCAGACAGGAAAAACTAGAATGATGACATTCCTGCTCCTATTAGGCCCATTTTTTGACCACTGTACTCACTGATATGGATTTTTGTGCTGCGTGGGCTCAACCCTGCAAAAAACACTTTGATTCAAATATCTATTTTCTTGATCCAAATTTGTCGTAACAAAGCAAATGATCAATATAGGAAATGCACTATTCTACTCTCAGGTTTGCAGTGGGGCTTTTTCATGTGTATGCCATGAAAATACATTTTGAGAATGTAATGATAAAAAAAAAGTTGGTGAGAAGTACACAACAGTTAAGGAATATTACTCTGAACTCCCTGATGTAAACATTGTGACTCAGACTTTCTTCAGACCGATCAGATCTTAGCAGTATTTCACGATAAATTGAAGACGTGTCTACAAAATCTACACAAGGTGTTGAAAATGACTTTGAATTTCTTGTTATATCTGGGTATATGTCACAAAAAACACACACGTTTTTATGTTCTTGAAGTAACTTGATATGTATTTATTTATTCAGCTAATGCATATGAGGGGAACTGTTCACTTCATTGGCATATAGAGTGACAACACTCAAGCACTGGAGAATTATTCATGACAAAACAACATGCACATCTCTATTGCATCAAATAAATAGATCACTTTTCACGCAGGAGTCAAGCGCATATTGACGCCTGCATTTTCATATCTGTGGTATTTCAATGATCATATGCCAATCACTCACAAGGGCTGGGCTGTTAGTTTAATAAAAAAAAATAAAAAAAACTAGGGTGATAGTTGAGGGGACTGTTTTTAATGTGTAATCATTTGGCTTTTTATGATGAGGGCTAAATGAAGGACGTCATTGAAAACTTTATAGTACAGTCACGAGTGAAGCTCTAAGGTGAATCACAGTTGTCGTGAGATGTTTTGTACCCCTCGTCCAATGGATCCCCCCCTCGCGAAGTGTCGTGTGATGTCCTCCAACTGCTTCTACGGACTTGCCAAAAGAGACATTCCGAGTGATTTCCTGTGAACGTTGCCTTAGACTGACACATCAGGATTCAACATATGAGGGCTATTTTACAATTTTTAAAGGAAGTTTTGTTTGTGGTTTTACCGCATGCCATCAGAAGAAGCAACGGAAGAAACAAGCCAGGGCCTTCAGCCTGTCTGCCCATCACTCCACTCGTTTCTGTTCACTTGTCTCACTCTGAACCAGGGCTGAGGTTTATGTTTGCATGTGGAGACGTCACTTGTGGAAATCCTGTCGCCGAGTGTCGTGTTGACTGTGTATTTTAGTTTCTGTAGCACAGGACTGATGTAAAAATGGCAAAATATTTTGGTGAAAATTTGAATTGGTCTATTTTACAAGGAAGAAATAAAGGTGAAATTCCGGCAAGATTTTCTTGTTTTATTTTTATTTTTATTTTTATTTTTATTGGGAGAGTGTTCCATGAGAGTTCCACAAGAAAGCACATGCTTTTCAAAGGTAAATAAATGAAAGAAATGAAAAACAGTACTGTAGATACTGTAGATAGATAGATTTAAAAAAATAAAATAAATTTGTCTCTTTTACAACGAAGAAATAAAGGTGAAATTCCGGCGAGACTTTCTTGTTTTATTTTTATTTTTATTTTTATTGGGAGAGTGTTCCATGAGAGTTCCACAAGAAAGCACACGCTTTTCAAAGGTAAATAAAAGAAAGAAATGAAAAACAGTACTGTAGATACTGTAGACAGATCGATAAAAAAAAAATTAAATTTGTCTATTTTACAACAAAGAAATAAAGGTGAAGTTCTGGCAAGACTTTCTTGTCTCACTCATTTTTATTTTTATTTTTATTTTTATTCGAAGAGTGTTCCATGACACAAGGAAGTACACACTTGTCAAAGGGAAATAAATGAAATAAATTAAAGGGAAAAACTTAATTTTAATCATTTAATCCTAAAAAAATGATGGTAAAAATGTGTCTTTTTAAAAATAATAATCTGTAAGTGTATAAGCTCTGAGTTTTAAGCATTATTTTTCAGTAGTTTTGGCGACCTGCTTGTTAATATTGTGACGATCGTGGTGGCCAACAGGCTGTTTTCTATTCAATTTGTACATTTATGTAATGAAGAGGAGCCAAGCGAGATCCTCAGGTGTGTCTGATTATTTGGGAGGTTCTTTTCCTCCAAGTGTTTGAACAGTCGAGCCAAACATAAAGGTACATACTTGTCTACTACGTCTGAGGAAGGCGGAGAGTCAAGAATAGACACGAACAAGGTGAGAGCTGATCCATATTTGTACATAAAAGTGAGCTCAAAGAATGAGACAGCAACCTCAGCAACTAACACTAGAGTCAAGGCCTGTAGAGGCGAGAGGCAGAAACGTATGTCAGGAAACAAACCAACAATGTGGCCCTCCATCTGTTTCCACCGTAGGGTGGCGCTGTGGTCCCGATCTGTAAAAGTTACTGCAACGTTACATAAAAAGAAACTGCAGTTCCAAGTGTGACCAGTAAGGGTCAGTAGAGCTTAAAAAACGGCGTTTTCCTCCTAAAGAACATATTGTGCCAAAAGATCTTTGATCTGATCGGCATCTGATCATATTTTGGGATCGAAACGCATCAGTATTCGACGCTGCTGTTCATGACTGAACAGCAAAAATAGATCAGTTTGAAATCTTCCTCGGGACTGGAACATCCAGTGAGTTAAAGGCACAGAAAGTGGATGTCCTAGTTTCGGGGGCAGCTCAGACAGGCATGAACCGGCTTGTAATTTCACTGTTGACCGTCCAATAAAAGATTTGAGCGACTGCTTTTGCTTCTGTGATTTCTCTATTGACTGCACAGGGAATGTGGGCCTGCTGTAGCCATGTTGTCTTCATGAATGTACAGGGTGAAGCAGATGGTGTGAGGACAAGCCAGGAACCTTGGTCATTCAGAATCAACCTGAGCACCAGGATGGTCCCGGGTCGACCGCGACCTTTTGAACCTAGCGTCACCCTGCATCGTGTGTCCCTGAATGAAGATCCTCATGAAACATAACTAATGAAAATTCAGGTCTTGAGGCTGTTTATAAGCCATAGATGCTGTGTCTCAGCACAACAACCTCGGGAGGAGGTCGGCTGCACACCAGCGTAGGTGTCTTAAAACGCGTCATCGGTGCTCGTGTCCACTTTTATGGCGCTTTATAATGCGCTGTTAACTTGAATGGCTCTGATCAAATCAGCAAGTTGACACACTGAACTTGCACCATCAGCAAATGACACGATGCATTATCACAGTGAGAGGTCTTAAAATGAACGGCTCATGAACTCAGCGCTCACCTTGCAGTCTCACTTGAAGCTGGATTTTGGGTTGACAGCGACAAACATGGCCAGACAGTTTTATATGCACCCGGGTTTTCTCTTATTTACTTTATATTTTTTGCCAAATTTTGCAAAAGTATACAAATATTTACAATGTAACTGCCCGCCCAAACTATTCAGAATTAAATATATATTATTTTTAAGGCCACCCTGGATAATGTGGCATTTTAAGGGGTCAAAAATAAAAATACAAATTAAATAGATATTTTTTTGGATATACATGTATATGTGTATAACTTCTCATATGCTAAGACTGAACTGAATATAGTTAATTGAGGGAAAAAATAGGGACTTTTGTGACATCACAATTTGACCCTTTAGGAAATGTCCTAGGCTTCAAAAGATAAACATTGTTAAACATTTAGTCACCTGGATGTAACTATGAGTACATGTAGAATCTAAACCAAAGTAGGACTGAGGTATACTTGTTTAATTCCGATCTAGATGCCAATAAGTCTCATGAAAGAACACCACCTTTCTTCATGACAACTTTTTTGCTTTGAGCTCCATGGCATTTTCTTTTGACGCCCCCAGGTTCACCATGTTCACATCCTCAGCTGAACTCCATCACGTGTATTTCAAGAGAGGCGAGACTGAGATGGTGAGTACATTGGGAGGAAGGTGTTGAGGTTGGAACTGCCAGGCAGAAGGTGGAGAGGAAGGTCAAAGAGGAGATTCATGGAGGTGGTGAAGGAGGACATGAGGTCTGTAGGTTTGAGAGAAGAGGAAGCAGAGGACAGGGGGAGATAGAGGAAGATGATCCGCTGTGGTGACCTCTGAAGGGAGAAGCTGGAAGAAAAAGAAAAAGTGTAAACCTCAAGTCAGTTCAGTCATTGATGCATTGTTTAAAACCGTGTTAGTGATTTATGGGTGTAATTGGACTATGCTCTCCCTCACATGGAGTGCTCCACAAACAACACCATGAGAAGTATTGACTGACTGTGAGAACTGTCAGTAATAAGTCAGAGTCCACTGGGATGTTTACTGGGATGTCAGGGAGCCGCAGCAGGATCTTTGTTTATTGACCCACGCCGCAGGATCGCACTCATTCAGATGGCAGAGAAAGATGCTGCTCCGCAGACTGTTCATGTCTGTGATGGCATCATAGTTGCGCACACCTGCGAAGCATTTGAGCCGCCCCAAACCGGAGTGTGGCGGATCCTGACGCTGGTGTGTGAACGAGCTCGTATGAATGAGTCGGCAGGGGAGGGGACGGGGAAGAGGAGTGTAATCAAGCTGAAAAGATTAAGGGAAGACGAGCTGCGGAGCAGACACTGGTTATGTAACGCTAACCCAGTTCACTCCGCTTCCATCGTCCGACTGGGAGGGGATGCTTCTGAACTGGGTCCATCTGAAAGTGATTTTATTATTTATCGCAACACATGGGCTGCAGGCTTTGTGTGGCTCACTTTTCTTCCCTAACAATGAATATTTTTGTGCGCTGTCAGGCACGTAATAAGGCTAACCCACAACCAGAACTAGTCCTGGAGTGCTAGTTTGTCTCTGACAACCACAGCATTTGCCAAAAAAAGTTACAATACTTATAGCTGTGGTTTGAAAAGAAAAAGGTAAAGGAGGTTGAAGCAAGATTGTGTGGAGACTTTTTGGTGGTGACAGGTGTCAGAAGTGGGATGGCGATCGTCCCGGTGAGATTGATGAGGAGTCGATGGTTGAAGATGTTTGAGGGTGGTGGAGTGTGAAGGACAGCTGATTTAATGGCGGACCATCACAAGGTTCACCAACGAAGTGGCTCTGTGTGAAGGCCATTTCAGGACACGCTCCGTGACAAACCGTAAACATTTGGCACCACATCAAAATCTTTGTGCCGTGACCTTCTTTTCCAGTCTTTTTCTTTGAGTAGCTCTTATTTTAGATGGTGTTCATGACTTGTCCAAAGTGATACATGACGCATTACCTATGGCACGCGAGAGCGCCAACTACTTTTTTCCACTCACACAGTGTTTTTACTCTGAGTTTATTTTGTCTTTGTAGTTTGAAACATTTCAACATGAATGCAATAAGTTCTATTGCCGTCGTGTAGGGAGCTCCATGCTCAGCAGGGAAGGTGTCCAAATGAATGGCAACACCTTTGTAAAGCTAAAGAAATAAACACAAATGAAAACCAATGAAAGATTGCAAGAGAAAATACATTGCACTCATTTAGAACATTTTAAGCCAATTTATGCTCCCTTTACATATGAAGTTCTACTTTCAAACATTGTTACCGTCACTGATCACATACTTGTGGTCTTTATGTTGGTATTGTTGTTGACAATATATCCACCAGGGGGAGCAGCCCACAGTCAAAAGTTCAACAATCTCCAACACAAACGGGGCGATTGTGGGAGAAGTATTGATAACGTACCTATCGCACAAAAGCTGAAATGGAGGCAGCGTTGTAGGAGGCGGTGCTCGGTGAGGCTGCGAAACACTTTGCGACTGGAGGACGGAGAATTTCCGCCATTGTTATGTCTTCCTAGTGTCTCATAAGAGCTACTTATTGGCTGGTAACAGCAACACTGCCCCCGACGGTCTCCAGTGGTCCTGCTCTGTTTGGTCCGTATTAATAAGCTTTGTGGAAACGTGCTGAAATACGGACAAGATGGACGCAGAGCATGGACAGAAGTCTCCATTTGTATCCCGATTCATACCTACCGTAGAGCATAAATGTGCCTTTATATGGAGCCTAGACAAAAGAATCATATGTGACCTGAGGCCATAGAGACTCCTAGTAGTGCTGCTAATGACTACACAGTCCCTTTGGGGTTCTGCCTTCATTTTTAATGGAACAATGTGAGTGACTTGGCAGTGAATTGAGGGTCAGAGTGTTTTTATTTACTCTGGAATGTGGCTGAGCTGTAACAGATTCCTAGTCACTCTGGGATGTTGACCAGTTTGTGCAGGTAAAACGTGTCTTCTTGTTATCGGGGAGACGTTCAGTCAGCGCTTCAGCAGATTTGGATCCATCAGGTTCCACATTGTATTTGTGCAACGATCTGCATAACAATAACAAGACCCTCTCCTTTTATCCGCCGTGAGTTTCTTCAATTGGCCGGACCGTTGCATAACCCCGCTGCACACAAGTCTATACGTGGGCCTGTATGCTGCGATGGGAAACAACATTGCTGTGGAAAAAATGCGCTGTTGCTCCAGGAAGTCTTTAAGTGTTGAGCTGTATTGACTGAGGAGCGTCAGTCATCTGTCAGTCCATGCAGTTTTACGTTGCTTCACTGACACATTGTGACCTGTTTTCTTTGCAAGGAATCAATAAAGTGGCTGAAAATATGAGCAATAATATTGACATGTAATGCACGGCTTTAAAAAGCGCCACAGTTTTTCAAGGGTGTTTATGGGATTGGTGATCGAACACTTTTCCCCAAGTGATCAGCACGCTGGGATTTCCTACGGTGCTAATGGTTTGGTAAACAACATGTTATAGCGCAAGAGTCCTGCAGAGGGCTCTGTTTCTCAAACAAAGTGATGTGCTATGAATGAAAAACATTTCTCCACAGCAGACTGCTTCAGACCGGTTTCTCTGCTCCACATAAAGATAGTTTCTCCTCCGAAATACAACATGCTGTGATGTGGGTTCTCCTGCAGGCGCAGTGCAGGCTCTTTATGCTCAATGAAACACTTCCATTCAGAAAATAAAAAATATAACTCAAGATATATGAAGGGGGAGCATAGTTTTATTAGTGGACTGAAATCCAAGAATAGCAGAGGAAAATCAAGCATGAAGCAATGAGAATAAAACAATGTAGCTGCATTGTGAATTGCAGATGCTTTAATGCATTATCTGCTATACAAGTCAAACTGAAGGCCCGGGGGCCAAATCCAGCTCACCAAGTCATTTCATGTGGCCCGCATGAGCTGTAAATATTTGGTGAAAATTTTACTTCAATGAGAAGATGAGGGGATGGAATTGAGACTGACTGTGTTCCAGCCCTGGAGAGCTGACGTGGACTGTATGTTGAAAAACTGATTTAAGCGGAATCATGACTGCTTGAAGGTATTGTCAGGCTATAGAAAATTGCGGAACATTTTTTGCAATTCCATTTTTTATGGTATTATGAGCCAGTTACAACTTCCTGATGATGACACAGCTGGCGTGTCAGAACACAACTAGATGACTCCCTTCCGCTGGCTTCAACCTTTAACAAAATGAAAAAAAACAACATTTTATTCAGGAGTTGCAAACTTAAAATCAGAAGGAAATCCAGAGGTGTCGGAAGGTTCCCGGCGGGGTAAATTTACCGCCCTACTCTTGCTCAATGATGCCTGGTTGATAATGACCCAAGACAAATGTCCACTTCACAACACAGAGCCAACAGTGACTAATAATGGAGCGTTTCCTCCAGAAGACAAAAGGCCTGATTTAGGAGCTCCCTGGTGGACAGCGGCCACCTGTGGCTCTGCGTCTTCCACATCATTTTACCCACTCTCTGACCGTTTGCCATGGCAGCGGCCATGGCAGCTCAGTCTGGAGATGACCAGTCTGTGTCACTGCTCATTACCGTCCACTTCTTCCACAACGGCGAAAAGAAAGCGAGATGCTTTACACTTTAATGACTTTCCCACAGGCGCTCTCCAAAAAAAAAAAAAAAAAACTCCCTTTAAATTGCGAGTCCTGGCTCAGATTAGAGGAGAGTCCTCACTGGTGAACAGAGGAGAGGAAATACTGAGCTCACTGTGTGTCCACTCTGCAGGCCGCGCCAACAGGGAGAGAGGGGGGGGATAATCAGGTCTTTATGTGGCATGAGGCCTATGGGGGACAGCCTCGGTATTGTCCCCTCACCCCTCCTTTAACCCGGACTGATTGTTCCTTTGGCTCCGACACATGGTCACGTTGCGACACCCCCACAACCCAAACCAGTGTTCGCCAAACAGACGCTGACCCATCATTAAAACCCTTTCACTTTAACAATGAAAGTAAAACTTTTTTTTTTGGACGCTAGTACTGGGACCAGTGTGAAGAAGGATTATGAATGTATTCTTACTGACTGAGATTTATTTAATTAATCGACATGAGTCAAAACTATTACAATCCACACACCACGGCGGTGGTCAGAGTTCAAAGCCAGTTACGTCACAGCTGAGCTTCACAAAGGTCTCAGCCGGGATCGAGATTTCCATTAGTGTCTTGCAGTTTGACCAGCTTTTGCTTTGTGGATAAAAACATATGTGCACTCTACATATGTATTTCTAACTTGCAAATCGAGGCCTCAACACAGAGAAAGGGCTGCAACATTTTTTGTTGTTCCTCATTATGGGAGAGCGAAAAAAAAAAAAGTTCATGAGTCGAGTCGTGAATGGATGATGATGTTTGCTGATGATGTGGTGATTTACACTGAGCACAAGGGCAGGAGAAGCCATTTTTAGAGAGATTTTAGAGAGTCAGAATCAGAATCAAATTTATTGCCATGGTCAGTGGAGATCCTACCAACTAGGAAAGTGTATTGGAATAAAGTGCTGACAGAAAATAAAATAAAATAAAATAAAATAAACAACAAGGGCATTACGGATGAGGATTAGTTGCAAGGAAAATGAAATGATGAAAGAAGAGTGTTAACTGTTGCAGGACATTTTGTGAATGCATGCTGCCTTTTACTGGTGCGTTGCTTGTCATGTTGGAGGCCTAGAGGTTGTAGAGCAGCAGAGATGGGACTTGGATTCTGTCGCATTTAAGTCGCACCAATCTGTGACTAGAAAAATGACTTGGACCTGCAAAAAATGACGTGAGCATCTCTGAAGGGTAGTTAAAAAGTTAAAATCATGTTATGTTTTCCCAAAAAGGAGCAAAGCATTAGCTTCGGCTCGAGGTGAGGATCAGTATGGAAATGAAAAGGCCCTTGTCGACGGGTACAAGGTCTTCGCCTTTGTGATTGAATAAGTGCACTGAATGGCAGGTATTGACCTGAGACGGCACAAACACGACGCTCCCTTTTGGGTGATCTGATTACGCCGGTGCTCCTCGGGGTGTGAGAGCAGACTGAGGGAAAAGAAGCAAATAAAAGCAGGAAACTAGAAACTACAGGGCGAGTAACAGAGACCAGAGAGAGAAATAAAAGAGTATTGTTGTCCAAAGGTCAAATCAAGTCGTGAAAGCTTTTCACAAGTCGCCGGGAACTGGAGTCGTGACTGCCATTAACGGTGCCCGGCACAGCTGTTAGGCTGCCATTAAACTGCAGTTACAGGTGAAGCCACGGTGGGCCAGAGTCAGGTGGTTGGAGGAAGCAGCTGTTTCCCTCGGACTCCTCAAACCGCTGAATCACAGAGAACTCTCTTGCATCACGCTCACATACTGCTTATTTGGCCGTCTGGAGTCTGCCGCTTCTTGTGTCACCACCGGTGAAGCTGAGTCAGCAGTTTTGTGCTTCAGCGCAGATGTGCGCTTTAAAGCCATCTTAGTGTTGCACCCTGGACTCACTTGTCTAGCAAATGAACTTTGACCGTTGAATGAGTTTTTACGCACATTTTTTTTTCATGATACATATGTGCTTGATATTTTTTCACTGCTAGTGCAACTATATCTGCCAAATCCATTCTGACCTTCTCCATCACCGCATGGTACTCTGCTGCAACCGTCCCAGTGAATTACACGTTGGGCTGCGAAGGTTAATGGTGGACCTCTTTGATCCGCCCCCTCCAGACTTGGACGTCTCCAGGACATTTAGACGCAGAGTAGGTTCCGGCTGACCCTTCTCATCTTTGACATTTCATGCTTGAAGTGCTTCCCTCAGCGTGAAGCCTCAGATCCCTGTGAACCAAAATCTTCCTGTTCAAGAACGGTCTCTTTCTCTCTCCTGTCCTCTCACCCCTGTACTGGATCACTGTCAAACATTAACTGGTTCCTTGCACTTTAGATGCAACGTTCTGCTCATTTTTGCAGCTTCATCTGTGAATGGACAGTTTTCTCTTTTGAGTACAATTACGACCACTTGCACTCCTATGATTGCTTCAACAGACTTGTTTCGGTTTTAGTAAAACTTTTCCCCACAGGTAGAAATACACCTACTACTTGTATCACAAGTCCCATAATGCACTGCAACATTTAAAGCTCTTATAAACCCACAGAGAGTTTATAAAAATGTATGAATGGGAGCAAACACAGTGAGTTTTCTTCAAACAAAAGTTCACTTTCATGTTTATAGATGGCGCATAGATTCCGCTTCCAAGATGTGCACATATTTTTTGATGACGTCTACTCTACGTAGACATATAACATTAAAAGTGATTTCCTGATTCTACATGTTTAACGTTCAGCAAATTCAGCAAGCGTTTTTGTGACACTGGTCAGCAAAAAAGTTTTTGTATTCAGGGAAACAGTTCAGAAGGAACAAGGAAGTGGTGTTTGGTGCTTCTTTATTTGCCGTCACGCCATGTGGTGAAAGCCCTTTAATATCAGTATAAAACTAAGACTCAGCACTTCCTTGTTGAAGCCCATCGGTGCTCGCACACACTTGTTGCTTGTCTGGTTGCCACACTGCTCTTTGAGCTGAAAGGCCACAGAATAATAGTGCTGGGTGTCAGTGTCACCTACCCCATGATTGACATATGGCTGCCCATGTGACTCAGCCAGCATGACGGTGAGATCAGCGTAATCAAGAAGCCATAAAGAGATGCTTCATTCACACCAGTCCAACTTTAATCTGCACTGGGCGCCGCGGGGCGCCTGTAATGAATGGTTTCCCTGCTGCGACATCATGAGATGTATGACTTATAAAAGTACAAGTACAGGACAATGGAGGAGGAGAAACCAGATATTTGTTCTCTAACTCAGGCAAAAGTAGGAGAGGCCTTGGACTAGTCCATTTCAGGGCAGAAAAACGGTGTCAAACCCAAGGCCTGGGGGCCAAATACGGCCCACCTAATCTTTTTATGTGGCCCGCGAGATAGCTAGCTCAAAATGAAAGTCAATGTGAATGAGTGTACATGTAGTGACCTTTGAAGATGCATGTGTTTAAGCTACAAACAAAAGATAGAGGAAGGTAATTGAAAAAACAGATACAGAAGAAAAGGAACTTGAAAGAAAGCAGATGTTCGTCCCTTGACTTGAGTGTGTTTCATATTTTTGTGACTGAGAGACATCCCTGATTTAGAGTTGCTTTGGCGTGTTGGAGGAAACCGGAGCTCATTTAAACTCCCCGTTGCAAATGGCCCTGGTTTAACCCTAAGTGTGTTTGAAGCGCTTTAGTCACTGACTACTAACTGGTTGAAACATTTCTTCTAAGTCTCCTAAACCACCAAGAATTCACAAATGATTTTTGCTGAGTCGGCATTTCCTCCGAGCCCCCTTTGCCCCCCCATGGATCTGGTGTTGGAGATTATATCTGCGCGGTGCCGTGCCTCCTGTTAACCAGGATTTAATTTCTGTACTAGATGTGCTGTACCTGGCTCAGTGTCTGCCGGTGCAGATACTGTACAGCAGTCAAAGAGGCTTACAGCCTCTTAATGAGGCTTTGAACACTCAGACCCCCCCCTCTTAAGAACAATGACCCAGCTGTGTATGCCCCCCACCGCCACGCCACCGGGGGTAAATTTGAACTCATGGGTCAGAGGGGCAGTTCTGCATCCTCAGCTGTGTCGCTCAGGTGTCACAGACTGACCATCGGAGATCGGGCCGAACACCTCTTGCGTAACACTTTGGTGCACTATGGGAGAAGGCCGTACTGCGTGTCTTCCCTTCTGCTGCACATTACTTCATGCGCAATGTGATTGCATTTCTGCAGATCACCAGGCTTTTCCTGAGTGCGAGGCTTCTTATGTTTGAAGTTTGAAAGAGGCTTTAAGCACTTGCCAAATAATGGAACCATTGAGCTCCCGACTGCTTTCGCACAAACCGGACTCCCTATGAATAAACAGGCCCCTCTTACATAAACCACCAGTAAGGCCGGGTCCAATTATCAGAGCGCCACAAACAATGGCCGCCCGACTTCAATGTCACCGTGTCAGCATTGGTTTGGGCTTCTCCTTATGATGGTTTGGGACGCACCATGACATCACTTTCTCCTCCTGCTGCTGAGTGGTAGCAACTGTTGCCATTCTACAATAGCACTTTACCATATCTAGGCTTGTCTGGCTGAATTTAAGTGTGGCCAATGTCAAAGGGAGAAACCACTGGGATGCTCACAGCTGGTCCTCACACTTGGTTTTCCGCGTTCACGTGTCAGTGTAGTGTGTCCCAACAGACCGAGGGCACTTGCTGTTACTGCTGTTAAGTACTGTATTTAAAAACAATGTTGGATAGGACAACAGGGACTTTTTAGTCACGTGGATTACTCTTCAGTTTGTTGACTTTCTCTCACACGTTAGTGACCCAAATGGTCTACTGTGTCCAACAACATGAACAATACAACATGTATGTACAACAGTATGTTTTTATGTCTTCTTAACAAACAACGGTCGGCTAGCATCCAGGCTAACGTTAACATCGCTAACTCTCTAACAGATCTATCACCGCAACATAGCGGCGATGCCGGCTTTCTTCACTGTTGGTTCACCAAACCAAGTGAGATCATCAGCACAGAACCAAGAGGTTGCAAATACGTTGGGGCTGGCATTTCCAAAACGTCTCCAACACTGGATATGCACTGCAAAACAACACAGCAGCCAATGACACGTCACGTCTTTACGCGTGACATCATGAAGTGTTGTCTCAATTCTTAGGGACGTCAACCACTTCACTTCGTCGTCGGAGGGCACTTCATACTGGAGGCCACTCAGAACCAAGTGCTAGTGTTCGGGTGAGAAATGGGATACAGCCTTTATTCTTTGGTAGCAATGTATTTGTTCATTTATTTACCTGCTCTTGACATCCTCACAAATGTATTTCAAAACACCAAGCTAAAAATATATCACTGGTCAGGTACAAACAGGTACAGTATGTTTATGGCAGTGATATATTATTTAAATTTTAAAATTCGTCTCTTTGTGTTCCCTCACCACAATTATCAGAAGCGCCTTTTTAGTTTCCCTTTTGGAAAAGCCATGACTCACAGTATTTAGTGTTACACTCAGCAGTACTATGGGAACCTGTTTTATCCGCATCATACTTTAACAAACCAAGCTGTTGTCAGTCATGTACGAAAAAATCAGCTTACATCACAGTTTAAAACAGGAACTGAGACTGGTTTTATTTCTGGTAACCAATCTTTTGGAAAGACGCCCCAGCTTCCATCAAACTGTGCCATGGATCGGACTGTCACGATTGTAAGAGGAAGACGGCATTTTAAATAAAGACCTAGCAAAAGAAACGTCGCAGCATTCAGCCTCCTATAAAGAAACTGATTTTAGTTCACTTGCCTTGTGAGTTTGGAGTGAGGAAATAATGTTACATTCCGATGACACATAGCTGTCATTCTTCCATGATATGACCATGGTTTCAATTGTTAAACTGTCACATATATATTGTATATTGTAAAGCAAAATGTCTTACCAAATAGACTGGAATACCCATAATGTGCTGCAACAGTTTAAATTCTAACTACAGTTAAACAAGCCAAAGCAAATGCTGCCAGTTTTCCGAGTCACTTTCATCCTCAATAGTAGTCAGCTCCATTCAAAGGGCGTGAGATCACTACTGTTCTGTTTTGCCAGCACCTCCAGAAGGGCGAAGCTTATGTCTGACCCCTGCAGGAGATTTTCATTCAGAGCACTGGTCCAAGCAATAAGTCGCTGTTTGTGGTTTCATGTTCTGGTCTTTAATGAAGATCGATTTTCCCTCAACATGTGCACACGCTTCTCTGTAGCTGGGAGTGTTGAGGTGGTCCGGGCTACACCCCAAAAGAGGGACAATTGGATGCCCCCGGCCTGATTCAGGTCAAGCTGGTGGTGTTACACGAACAGGTCGCCGCTGCCAAACAGTTTGTTCTTCTTTCTTATCGGGCAGCACAATGCTCCTCTCTGCTCAGATACAGTTCCCACGGTACGGTCGGCTACCTGGGACTGTTGGGAGGTGCAGCCCGGTTTGGTTACCTGAGGGTCCGTTACGCAAGCGGATTAAAAGCCTCCCACATGAGAGTTTCAAACACAAGACACGTAACCCCTCTCTCTTCATGGAATAGTCTTCCAGGGATCCAAATACCAGAGGAAATAAAGACCAAACATCCAGATGTGGCCGCTGGTGTTTTCAACCGAGGTCTGTGTCCGTTCACATTCCTCTGACAAAACTGGCAAGAACAGTCACGTCTGACTGTCAATTAACCATGAACTGTGCTCTTTAATTTCGCACTAAAGTTAAAATCTTATTGCGGATCCACCTCGCCGGACCACAGGAGGGCAATCCCAAACCAGCACGGACTAGTTTCACCCAGAGAGTGATACGCAGAAACTGCCCTGGGAAAGATAATATGTGTCATTTTAAGATTACAGATGCGCCGTGTTCCTATCCTGGATGGGTCACTCACATTTTCACCATCAACAGAGACACGCAGTGAAGTTACATAATCGAAAAGACTTTTTTTTTAGTTCAATCCTGTAACATGTTGTTATTTGTTTTTTTTGTGTTTTTCTGTTTTTAATTCACGCAGCTCTATTACACGCCTACTACAAGCCAAAAGATATGACACACGGATCCATCATGACGTGTATGAAATGAAAATAAAATGACAGTAATTTCTTACTGTAAGTTTTAATTTTTTTTTTTCAGTTAAGGCACCACATTCAAAGCATTTGGTCTATCTGCCAGTTATTTAATGATCCAAGCTTCACATGGTTAAATATTAAACTCACAGGACTTTACTTGGATTTACAAGTCACACAAGGAAATATCAAAGAAAATAAGCAGTGCATAATGTCATTCCCAACTTCCTCTTTTCTGCTTCTATTCGCCACATTATTAAACTCTGGCAGAGGAATCCCAGGTTTTTCCACAGCGGAGATGAGTATTGGTTTAACCTCCTTTAATCTCACACTCTGTCGCTCCCTCACTCAAGAACTAGACGCGATACAATGACTACTCCTCAGGAACTCATTCCCAACCTGGAGCAGGAATTCCGTTCTGATCTGAAAGAGAAACACGATCTCATAGGCCACAAGCAGCAACTTCAGACTTGGCTGCAGACTCCAGTAACAGTTGGAAGCCTTGACTTGATGGATCAGCACAATGCACCCCTCTCCAGCCTGACAGCATCTGCAGGTTCTGTCCATTAAAGTTGAGCACAGACACAGTGGTAAAGGACCCAGACAGACTGTTAACAGGTCTGACTAGTTACTGGCACTGTAATGGATCTGGTACCTCATAAATGCAAACCATCCTTGAAGGTCCCTCGGACTCGTGACTCGGAAAGCTTGTACTGAAATAGGTCGTGGTTTGTTTGTAATCCCAGAGCAACACAATAAGGGGTTGCATTTGGGTTTGTTCCTCTTAAAAAATGTGCAGGACACTTGCAGAACTTCAGTGACCCGTTGGTGTTTTGGAAAGTCTCACAGGCTTCCTGGTGACAACCCAACAAAGCAGCAGGTGCAAAAACACCATCTTCTCAGTGGGGAAGTCATGAAACAGTCAACAAACACTTGAAAATGCAGAGCTGTGAAAAGAGACTTGACATTGCTGTCAAGACTTCCGATCTTCTCACAAACATCGTTGGGAAAGATCCCAGTCTGTAATCTTGGTAGCTGCACGTCGTTCAGTGACGCAGGTTGTCTTGCAGAGACAGCTGCGCGGCCCGTCCTTTCACAACGTGATATGTCGTCTTTATTTACACTGCAGGCGGAACACCCCGCCGCAGTTTTGCACAGCACGTCTGGAAATGTTGCAAGGTCAGCCCGATGGTCGAACCTCACACGACGACGAGGAAGAGGAGGAGGAAGAATAGATGCTAGAGCTAAAACTCCCAAGACCTATTGAGCTAGCACGTAGCTATAAGTGTGTTTCCATAATGCCGTTAAAACATTTTTTTGTCCATTGAAAAATGATCCCTGTGTCGTAGCTGCATTGACAAGAGAAGCAATGATTGGAAGCTATGGAAGTTTCGCCAGCGAAAACTATGGAGATGTATTTTTAATACTTGGATTAACACAATGTTTTTTGAGAGCCATTATTGTCGCACACCATTTTTAAATTTATATATACACACACACACACACATAAACATGCATAAACATGGAGGAATCCCTGAACAAAAGCAAACAAAAGCAATCTATTTGCTATTGTTCAGGGATGGTTTTCGCTGCACAGTGGCCAGGGTTTCTACTACTGTGTATTTGAAATTCTTACAACATTGAAATAGTTATACAAATATTTTCAAGACATTAACAAATCTTTAGTTTAAATACGGTTTTTTATATATATATATATATATATATATATATATATATATATATAGATATATATATATATATATATAAATATATATATATATATATATAAATATATATATATATATATATATATATAAATATATATATATATATATATATATATATATATATATATATAAATATATATATATATATATATATATATATATATATATATATATATATATCCCTTGAAATATCATGGACATCAATGAGAACAACAGGTGGCAGTAGCGTTCAAACTCCTGCCACCACAAACAGTGATTAAACCGTCAAAAGATTCTCTGATCTGGACGGTTATTCGGATTCAAATGTCAACAGACAGTCACATGACCTCCTTTGTGTAGGAAAAAAATCCCCCCAAAATGAAACCTATTTGACCACACCACTAATGTTGTACTGCTAAAAATATAAGCTTTAATAAAAAGCTAAAATAATATTAATGTCTGCTCTGTTTTGAAAGACCTCCCCCATGAACCGGCAAGGCCACGTTTGGCCCCTGAGCCTCAGGTTTGGCCTTATCTTGTGTCCCATGAGAAACCAATTGGACCGTCCAGGCCTGCTGCACATGACCCCGCGAGCAGCTCTGATCCTGTTTTCTCAGAAGAGGCTGTGAACATGCACAAAGGCGAACGCAGTCTTACACCTCATGCGTCACTCCTGCTCTCTCAGCATCATTTTCATTACAGAACAAGGATTACAAGTTGATTTTTTTGCCTTGATGACAATCCTGTACCGCGACACAGCAGTTTACGCTCTTCGGCTTTGCCACACTTGTTGTGCGGCAGTCATGTCTGGCATCAGCGTGTGTGATGTAGTGAGGAGAAATAAAGGCTTTGCGGGGATTAGGTTTTCACAACAGACTAATAGCAGGAGGAGACTTGCTGCAGCGCCATGAGATACATGATCAACTCTTAATCTTACTGGAGCTGGAGGAGGGTGTGGAGGGGAGCGGAGGGCGCCGCTTTCGCATAATCATTTTTAAATCTCCGGGCTCAAGCGATTCATCAGCTCCTGTTGTTGTCGTCATCTTTACCCACTCTGACGTCTGCTACTCGAGTGAAACAAAGACAGCTGGCAGAATAGGAACCGCACTTTTGTGCTCGATTGAAGTTTTTGTTTTTGTGTGCACAAGTGAGCTTTTGTCTGTCGCTAACTCTGACCTCCTGATGGCAATTATATAACCTCATGGAACAACTCACACAATGACAAGTTAAAGTGTAAAGACAAGTTTAAGTATAGGTCACGACTGATGCAGAATTCCAGAAGAGAAAACGATAAATATGCTTTTTAACTGGGTTGTAAGTGTGTCTTTGATAAGTAATTCTTTATTACGGTATTATTCATTATGTTTTTAAGAACTCAGATATTATTCAAGGCTTGCTAAATAATATTAAATATAAGTCTAGGACAATGCTTTAAATTCCAAAATAATTTGGCTGACACCATCTTGTAATTTACCGTGTATTTATCAGCGGCTACATATATGTCACGTGAAGGCTACAGCTAATCGGTCCGCGTCACGTAAACTTTATCTTATTTTGACTGATGTGGCTCCAGCTAGGATGAATTTAGATCGAATTTGGTTCTATTGAGTTAAATTTGACCTTTCTATTTGAGTGAATGGCGTCTCATTTTATTCTTTGATTTGGAAATGAAGCTGTTGCTTCTCAAATCGTGTTGTACCAGTCCAAACTGGAAACCCATATAAAAGAAAATGTCAAGTGACTGTTCTGCTTCAACTTCAGTTATGTAACCTCCATATAATAACCTGCATGTGAACCTTATTTCCATGTCGTGTCACATGTGTGTAATTGCTGTGGAGTTGCTTTGCATTATGTAAAAACAAACACAAATGTTGACACACACACACACGCACACACAAGGCCAGCACTGTGTGTGTCAGATCGTGTGTGAAATGTCCTCATGTGCTCCACTCACGTTCACTCTGGCGATTACATAAGTTCGCTTGAAACCAGTCCGTGCTTTAAAAAACCTAATTAATATCCGTCGCTCGCATCACTTCCTGACGATTGTTTGGATTCATCATCCTTGTCGGGCAGTTTCATGTGACTCACCCCTGATGTGACTCACCAGGGAGGAACCGACTTTTGCGCTGGTTAATACAGAAGAGTTGGTCAAACGTTTCTTTAATACTAAAGAGAGGCTTATGTGCTGAGAGGGTGGACCTGTGAGGGAAGCAAACAGCCTGTCCTGTATCTTCCTCCTGACTTCCTCTTTCTAAATCCTAATAGTCTCTATTCTGACAGCAAGACAGAGTCACACTTTTGTTGTTTTTTTGGTACCATTTAACCCCTTGCCTAGCTCACTGTATGTTCACACCAAACATGATCTATGCGACTCTTGCGCCAGACCAGTCGCTGGTTTCTAGAAACCTCCCCCTGCCTCTCAAGCGGCATTAAAAAAGTAGGTCAAAGTGTTGACGATACTCCTTAAGTTTGAGGCACCATTGGCTTTGTCCCATTTCTCACCCTAACACTAGGTTTTGCGCGTTCACATGTAAGTGTAGTGTGTCCCAATACTTCTAAGACCGAGGGCACTCGCCGTTCTCTACTTGAAATGATCCCTTCAAACCGAGGGAACGCTGACTTGAAACCAAGTGGGAATATGGAGTGTGGATAGATTTCCAGGATACCAAAGTACTATATTTAAAAACAAGGTTGGATGGGACAACAGGGACTTTTTAGTAACAAGGACGACTCTTCCGATTGTTGGCTTTCTCTGGTATCACACGTTAGTGACCCAAATGGTCTACTGTGTCCGACAACATGAACAATACGACAAGTATGTACAACAGTATGTTTTTATTTCTTCTTAACAAACAACAGTCGGCTAGCATCCAGGCTAATGCTAACATCGCTAACCCTCTAACAGATCTATCGCCACAACATAGCATGACTTCGGCTCCAACCACTTCTTCTCCGTTGGTTCACCAAACAAAGTGGGATCATCAGCACCAATTCGAAGAGGTTGCAAAAACGTTTCCAACGCTCTATGTAGGAAATAAAACACAGCACAGCAGCCAATGACACGTCACATGTCTTTACCTGTGACGTGTGTTACGTGTGTTGTCCCAATTCTTAGGGACGTCAACCACTGGTGGTGGTCAGAGGGCTCTTCATAGTGGAGGGCACTCAAGACCAAGTGCTAGTGTTCGGGTGAGAAATGGGACGCAGCCTATATCTGCTGTGGAAGTACTTTAAAGTGAAAAAAAGGCTCTGTCACCTCGGTGAGTTGTGAATTCCTAGATCCATTTTACCCTCTCTGCATATGGCACTGTAAAATCTGGGCTCTGATTGGTTGACGTAGCAACAGTAACAACACTATCTTTCAGTCCTGAGGAGCAAACCTCACTCCCATCAGCCATGATTCCTGTCGGGTTGTTCACCAAGCGACGGCCGTGTTCCTGTCCTTACGTCATGTTTCTTTCGGGATGTTTCCCTTAAACACCCAAGACCATGAGTCTGTCCACTTCCCTGTTATGATTTGTCTTTGGTTGTTATCACATGACATATCTGGCATGGACGACAGGCTGCGGTGGGACAGAATCGTCATGTACTATGTTGAGATTATCGGGCGCAACACAGATATCACAGTCAATCCCAGATATACGTATTTTTTATTGTCATTTTCTGGGTCTCAGGCAGATAAAAATAGAAATAAAATTCCCTCGCTCTAGATAAGAATCCAATTCAAGGTCAAGGAAGTACAAGTCTATATACATACAATAATTGTTGACACAACTTATATGTGTGTTAAATATAAGCGATTCATTTCAAATTTTGCACAATAATTTTGAGATTTTTATGCAATATAAAGCTTGCTTTTTTTCACCAACATCTTGTGTCTTTCCCATCATATATCTGCTTGTCTATCTGGAGCAACAGGGCTTAATGCTGCCAGCGTCACTCACCTTAAGGAACGTCTAATCCCCTTAACAATAAAGAGCCACGTCACTTTCCGTTGCATCTCTCTGGAGATTATGTAACTTTCCCGGACAAAACATGCAATATGGAGCAAAGGTATCAAGATATGTGAGGAAATCTGGTTGTTAAAAAGATTTCATCTCTGACTCTTTCCATGTGGATGATTTATTAGGGCCTGCTGTAGTCAGATGGAGGTTAAAACAGTCACTGGTTCTAGTTCTAGTTCTGGAGCATTTCTGTTGAACGGGATTTCTTTCAGTTTTAACACACGGATCGTCATGTGAGCTCAAAATTAAAGCTCTCCTTTCGTAATGCTTGTAAACAACAGTGGGAGTTGCTCCGTAGTAAAGAGGACGTCTCCTGTCTTAGCTGGTCCGGACTAGAAGCGAATGGACGGGTGAACAAAGCAAGACAAAGCAGTTGTGTTTTCAGTCTGTGGCCCCAGGGTGCAGCTGGAGCTCACAATGGAGTTGACCTGTCTGGGTTTGCCTTTTCTCTCCACTTCTTAATGAGCCTAAAGGGAAGCTTGTGACTCGGCGTATGTGCTTCATTTCACATCTCCAAATATCACCTGTAGTTCTTTTCGGGACCAACCACAACTGTTACGTTTCTACCAGCTCACAAAAGTTATACAATCTTTCACATGGCTGCATAAAGCAAGCTCAAGGGCTCCACAAAAACACATTTCCTCTGGGCGTTTTCGACGCACCGTCCGGGTCCATTACTACATTACTTTCCTAAAACCTTTTTCTCCAAGCAACCAATGACAGAGCAGCCTCATGTCACATGCTTGCCTGATGTTTCAGCACCTTGCTGATACCAACACCGACAATAAGTTTGGATGAATCACTAGTTTTTAACATGTTAAAAGCAAATCTGCTTTTCTTCAGATCCGACGGTGACTTCCATAGTCAAGCATGAACAAGATGAGGTTGCGTACGGTCGGTCGATGGTTGAAAGTTTTATTGCGCCATTATGAAGGTCATTACAAACCTGTCACATTATCACTGTGTAAATAATGTATATTACAGCCTTTTATGAGTGAAAATTAAGCAGTAATGGTTAGTTTTCAGATGATTTTTCATAATTCCTCATTCGTTTCTGCTATTCCCGTCCACATGTGAGTCAAATTTACTCTAAGATTGTGTCAACAGGATGATGTGGACAACTTGCAACATCAGAGGAGGAACTGTGTTGTTACTGTGGCAAGTCTGAAAGTGTTTTTTTTTAACTGAGCATTATCAAAATGGAGCTAGCTTCATTTGTATAAGGTTTGTGTTTTTCCGTTGGTGAATAGGGTCACAGGGGTCATGGTGAGGGTCAACAGCTCAACACGGACTGAACACATAAAGTGCTTTTCACATGGGGGTGAACCGAACCAAGCTGTGGTTTTCCCGACTAAATTCTGTGTGAAATCTGAGGAAAAAAGAATAGAAGCAAAGGTGAGGAATAAAATAAGTTAAAATATTATGACATAATT
The DNA here is from genome assembly GCF_027744825.2 of Synchiropus splendidus. Classification (NCBI taxonomy): domain Eukaryota; kingdom Metazoa; phylum Chordata; class Actinopteri; order Syngnathiformes; family Callionymidae; genus Synchiropus; species Synchiropus splendidus. The sequence goes on along the minus strand of NC_071346.1, from coordinate 9,629,609 downwards.
CCAGCCAAAAATACATTTTCCATATTCAAGGAAATTTTGTTTTAAGAGGAGTCAAACATGAATCAGCTGTTGCTGGTAAGCTGTCACTTCCTCCTGCCCAAATGTTTTGCCAACAAAACCAAAAGAGGGAAGCCAAACCGTCTGACGTGCAAATATAAAACGTCTTTGCGGCGCCAGCAGTATAATCCAGCCAGTTAACCAGATCGGGGTCAGCCCAGGTGAACAAGGCTGATGCATGAAAACAGCTGTGATGACCAGCCATGTTTGTCCTCGGGCCTGCAACGGTACACATTGTCCACGTCTCAATTATGGGAAATGTTTGGGCTTCTGATGAGCTTTTATTGTCTGCGGAGCGAGTAGAAAAGAGGGACACGCAGTCAAAGTCCTTCTGAGTCCAGGCCTCTTAACCTTCGCTGCCTTTTCCACTGGGTTTATTGCCTTTAACTTGAGTGTGCAATACTCCCTCCAAATAAACCTCTGCTTCACCTTCAACTTTACATAAGCCTTTTGCGATGACATCATTTAGACTTGTCAGTAGACTTGTTGACTCGCTGCGTCTTCCGAGAAGGAATATTCAGCTCTGACTATGGTGGCGGGTGGCCAGTTCCTGGAGTGCAAGCATTCACTCCCTCTTCTGAGGAAGTTCTCCACGTGCCCAGGGAGACGTCCAACCTTGTGGAACACCGGTTCTCAGAGCAGCAAAACCTCTGTCACGGTTCTGGCTGGAGCAGGTTTTTGCTTCCGGAGAGGCAGGAATGAATTAAGCTGATTAGAGGGATGTAGCAGACTGGCAACCTGCTGGCTCCCCCCACTTTGTTTTCCACAGATTTACTGCTGGTGAAGCAGCTTAAAAAAAACCCCATCTCTCTATTCCTCTCTTCTTACTGGAAATATTTGTGTCAGTCACCTAAAACATGCTGCAGATGGTTGTTTGACTCATGTTGACAGTGTAGTACGACTCGCGCTAATAGCGGCTTCGACTGACCTGTTACTCCTCACCTTTTTCTGTTTCAAACTCGAGGTCTGGGGGCCAAATCCGGCCGGCAAGTCATTTGACGCGGCCTCCTCAGATCAAGTTCTAAGTAGTTTACAGCTCCCTGACACATGTTGGGATCCTCATTCGAGCTTAGCGGCTTAGCAGGTAGTTTTCTTTCAAGCATGAAACTTTAATGTAAACATATTTCTGAAAACTTCCACCAAAAAAAGCATTGATGCAGATAAACTGTATGCAGATGTGTATTTGTGAATGGAGGCAGACTCTGATATGTTGAAGTTGTTAATAAATGGAAACAAAAAACTCAATAAAAGAGCTTTATATGTTTTACGACCGCTTTTTGCAGATGATACGATGCTGTTTTTCTCTCAACAAACATTTCCCCCCAGTTCTATCACGAGCCCAACAAACTGATGTAAACAGAGCGGCCAAATGATCGCACTTGTGGCGCATACATACACTTCAACACCGTAGCAAAGATTTCCAAACTTGCCACCTTAGCTGGAGTTCAGCTTCTGTGTGTAAACAAGCTCATTCTCGATACATCCTTCCACGGGTGGAGGAAGAAACAGGCTTAAAAAAAAGGCAAAAAGCAGGACAAGGGTGTTTGTCAGTTGGGATGAGCTCAGTCTTAAGAACTAGCGGAGGTCTGTTGGCGGTTGCTGGGTGCATCAATATAGGATCAGGCTCCATCTCCTCCTGCCCTATAGCAAAAGCTAAGAGGACAGAATGTTCTGGCCTCATTGTTTTCCTGACACTTTATCGCTCCATAATGTCACAGAGCTGCATCGATGATCACATCGATCATGATTGTGCTGTGAGGAAAGAAAACAACTGCAGAAAATCTGAAGGATTTTGGGGGGAGGGGACCAGCGCTGCTTCTGTTTGCCTAATCCGCTAAAAAGTGGGTTGGGCCTTTTTTTTTTTTTTTTTTAGAGCGGTGTATTCGTGTTTCTAAAAAGGACTGGAAGTGTGTTGACAGGTGAGCGCAGTGAAACATCTGCTGAAAAACAAAGGAGCCGTGTGCGAGCGGCTGTTGAATGTGTGTCACTATGTCACACGCTGCTGCGACCAATCGCGGCGCAGGTAAGTCTGAGTGACGACGGGGGAAGAGACCCACGTCCAATCGTGCCAGCCATCCCGCCCAATCGGAACATGCCCTCCTGAGCGTAAACACTGGAGCACATGAATATGAAACTGCAGTGTAAACACGCTGCAGCTTGTTTTTCTCAGGCTGTTTGTGGAGGATCAACGGACAAAACCACGAGCGGTGTTCCAGTCAAACACTTCTCAGACTGTTGTTTTGGCGGGATGATTGTGTAGAGTTTGATTTAAAATGATATCGCCCTCCCCCCCCAACCCCTCCTGCCGTGACACCGCTGCAGACTTCCCTTATTGTGTGTGACACTTCGTCGAGCCAGTACTGGTTTGAACTAGTCTGCGTTACACAACAAGAGTCTAAATTAGAACCATCATCATATGGACCGAGTTAAATCTCAGCACTTTGTTTTGCCTCCAACTCCTCAGTCTGCTTTCAATGAGAAAACCTCTGATCGGAATCTTGGGTTTTGGAGACAGAAAAACACCAGTCGGCTGCGGTAGCGCACGCCACGTTTGGCTCGGGGGGTGGCTATTGTGCGCCTCCATTTCCGAGACCCCGTTTTCTGTCTGCCCCCCCACATCCCCTCCTCTCTGCTTACATAACATCGAGGTGCCCCCACCCTAACCCCTCGCTGCCCACCCCCCACTGTTTTCCCACTCCACACACAAGCACCACCAGGATTGAGCCTGTACATTCTGGTGGTCGCCATGGCAACAAGGCAGCATCCCTCACCATTCTGCGTCCTTTATTTCTCCCCATCGCTCGAGGTTCCCAGGCAGACACGGGTGTGGATTCTGCATGCAAATCAATCTCTGCATTCAACTCTGACAGGCGGAAGCAGGGAAATGATGGAATGTTTATTTCACTTTATTTCACTAAATCAGCTTCACACTGAAAAACATAACACAACTACTACCATGCCGTGCCTAAACCAACGCCACCTTCATCCAAATCAATAAGCTTGAATTAAAAATTGCCATTATCAAAGTGCATATTGAGACAAACACCTCTTTGATTGAACAGAAAACAGATTATTAAATGATTGATGATGTTTATAATCTCATTTATCAACAGAACTTTATTTGTCTTCTTGCAGGGAACTGACGCTGGTTACATTAAGAAAACAAACAATGATTATGAAAACGATTTGTTAGTTGCTGCAGTGAAAGTCAAACGGCAAAACCAGAGAAAGATGCAAGTCAAGCTCAACATAGCTTCATCCTTTTATATCTAATCCTGACATTCCTTTCAGTAGCAAAGATGTGATCACCACATGAGTCTTATATAATCCGCAACATTCATTCTTTAATCGAAGGCATGTGTTATCGAAACATTTTACACTTTAAACCTCCTTATGTTCAGGAATGTTGACTGTAACAATGGTCCTATATCTTGACTTTATCCAGCCTTCTTTGTCTGGTCTCTTGTTCCAATCCGCACCCTTCAGTAACTAAGTATGTTGTGACTCTAACAGCAGCAGAGCTTGTGTAAGTGTGCAACATATTTTTAGTCGCCCAAACACTTTTATTGCCAGGTCGATGTATGCGGACGTGGAAGGGTCTCGATTTACTCTGCTGATTGTAAACAACTTTGATACAAAAGCCTACATTGCCGCAAACAGGCGGCGACTTCTCGACACAAGGAAAGGAGCGCTAGTGTTGGAGCGCTTCCCAAAACGTCTCAGTTGTGTTTAATGGGACAAACTTTTACTGTTGGGTTGGTTGACGTGCGCAAGGCAAAGCCAATGAGCGAACAGGCGTTGTGGTGAGGGCAGATGGGATGTAGGGGAAAGGTCTCGGCGCACCCCAGCCCTTCCCCCGAAGTTGGAAGAGAGCACTAGACGCCAATGTTTATGTCCCGTGAAGAGATGGTGTTGTTGTTTGAGTCTCTTTGTTGTGTGGACAGAAGGAATCTTCCTGGTCGTTCAAGGGCTCTTCTTTTAAGCAAGTTGTTTCCTCTTTATTTTTAGAATGAATGAATTAGAATGAATGTCCAAAAGTGTCTTTTACTCTTTGTTTTTTTTTTTTATTTCCTTTTGTCTATTCCTGTAAAGAGAAAATTAACATTTAAATTTGTTGTTTTAACTTCCACTTAGATGTACATGTGTTGATAGATGTGAGCCGCACATCGACCCACTACAGCAGAGGTGAAAAAATTAAAACAGAATAAACAAAAAATTACAATTTAAAAGCACCCAAAAGCGGCTCCCCCTTTAACATGAATCTTGTCAGAATGAGCAAGAGTCTCATTTTATCTGCTAAATTAACCTGTGTTTAGTTTCAGAAAACATAAATCACCCTACAATAAAATGTATTTTAGTAAAAATAAACACATTTATTTCAACCTGCGTATTGTTTTACTGCCTGCTACCTGGAAAACACATAATTGCAGTTATAGGCCACTCATAGAAACTGTAGAATAAAGAGTAAAACTGAAGCGTAAAATAAAATAAAACTGTGAAAAGGGGTTCTCTAGTGAGTGATGACTGTTTACTATAATTCCTTTTTGTTACTGACCCCCATCACATATCCATTACTAGACAATACGCATAAAATATTTTGCTCAAATGGAAGTTTGTTTTTCAATCGCAGCAGGACTTATTTCCTTCCTTGTTGGTGGTGGTGTAGTCAGCAAACACTGATCCCGGTTGTTTAATTTTGTCTGAATTCTGTTGGCAACTTGAGCCCGGTCAGTATCAGAGGGGTGGGGGGGAAAGAGACGTGTAACAACAATGTGCACTCTCTCTTCCCTGTGACTGCTTTAAAAGGGGAAAAAATCTGCTTCATCGCCTGCCAGTTGAAGAGAGTTTTAATAACAGTTAGCTCACGTGCACTGTGTTTACCAAGGAAAGCTATGCTCAGCTAGTCGAGTCAGACCACGTGAGCAAGGCATGAAATCATATAGTGTAGACTTGATGGATGTTATGTAACAATTTGGTGGAGAATTCATCTAGTTTATAGCAGAAGGGCGGCACTGTCCCGCGTCCAATATGAGACGGCTTGGATGTTCAGCCAGTGTTGTTGCCAGTTTCTGTGGCTGAGAACTTTAATTCAAGACACATGAGGGGCCCCTGTTTCACTGCTCTCCCTGGCAGAGACTCTGTGTTTTTTTAGTATGTGAACCTTTCAAAATCTGCCACGCAAACAGTCGACTTAAATGACTTGAAATAATTCTCAATAATGTCGCTGTTTTTCTCCATTCATCACTGAAAATAGAAACGATTCTGAAGTGAAGAGACAGACAGGCATGTTGTGATAAAAATAAAAGCTTTAAATGTATCAATAAAATCACCTGGTTAACATGATGTCTTGCCAAAACAGGTGTGTTACAATACCGTCGTTAACGAAAGGATAAAACTCCTTGAGGAAATCTACATAAATGGCAGTATGGACAAATCCACCACAGTTGAACATCATACGTCTGGGCACGGACATCTACACAGAGTACCATACGAGTTAACCCAGTGTGTCGAAGACAGACGTTGCCATTTAAAAAGAGACACTTCATAAAAGTCAAAAGAATTAGTCACTGGATGGTTAAGAAAAGTCAGGTCGACGTACATTAGCAGGACATGAACTAAGATTTGTTACATGCTGTCCAGCGTCGCTACGCTTCAGTGTCCATGTGCTTTAGTTCATTTAAGTCACCGACCGACAGACAGCGAAGGGAAAGATGACCGGGGAGGGGCTACAAAACCATGTTACAAAAGCCAATCCCTTCTAAGGAGGAGAGGAGATAAACCCTGACATTACCAACTCGTAACTACAGAGTGTTACTCTTTTAAGTTGACCAGCCAACTTCCAACCATTTAAGAGACTGGTTAAATCATCTTAATGGGAGAGAAAAGATACAGTACTAGAAGTTTAGAAGGGCAGTGGCTCAGTCTATTGAGGGTGGATCTAATAGTCCACGGGTTCTTCTCCTTCCTCGGCCAGCAAACAGGTACGGATGAGGGCCTCGGTGACGCCGTAGGGGTCGCAGTTGGCGGACGGACGGCGGTCCTCGAAGTAGCCTTTCTTCTCCTGGCCCACGCTACGAGGGATGCGGATGCTGGCGCCGCGGTTGGCCACGCCCGCGGAGAACTCGTTGATGTTGGAGGTTTCGTGGTAGCCGGTGAGACGGCGGGCGTTGTCCAGGCCCCCTTTAGGATCATAGGCACGGATGTGGTAGCTGTGCCTCTTCCCAAGCCTCTCGATGGACTCCTCGATGGCTCTGAAACGGCATCAATGTCAAGTCTGCCTAGAAAGAAGGCAAAACTTCGCTGAGCACTCACTTCAATCCACCGTCTTCCCGCATCTCCTTGGTGCTGAAGTTTGTATGGCAGCCAGCGCCGTTCCAGTTCCCTGGAATGGGCTTGGGGTCGAATGAGGCTACGACGCCGAAGTCTTCGCAGACCCGATGCAGGATGAAACGAGCCACCCAAAGATGATCCCCCATGTCGATCCCTTCACAAGGTCCCACCTGGAACTCCCACTACAGACACAAACAACCTCAGTTTTTCATTCATACATTTTTTTTTCTTTTAATGGTGGCATACCTGGGCTGGCATGACTTCAGCGTTGGTGCCGCAGATCATGACTCCGGCGTACAGGCACGCTCTATAATGGGCCTCCACTATGTCCCTCCCGTAAGCCTTGTCTGCTCCCACGCCGCAGTAGTATGGACCTTCACATCAGACAAGCAAGCGTGTTATATATACATCTCAGATTTGGTTTGACTCGACTGTTTACCTTGTGGACCAGGGAAGCCGTTGGACGGCCAGCCGAAGGGGTGTCCGTCCGTGCCCAGGATGGTGTACTCCTGCTCCATGCCAAACCAGGGGTGCTGGTCTGCAACCATCTTCATCACCTTGTTGCACGTGATCCTCAGGTTGGTTTCTACATAGAGATGAAGACATGAAATAAGTCGGCACAAACATTTATCTCATGGTTTTTTTCAGTTTGCAAAGGGAGAAAAACTCTAATGCCAGCAGCTATGTGCACATGAAATGTAATGAAGCATGTGCACATGCTTACTCATCATTATTATGTAACATTACATCAAGATGGGACCGAGCTATGGCTGTATTTTAAAGAGGACAGGCGGCCTTGTTGCAGTTTCCAGAGATAAGGCTTCAAAAAAGGATGCGTCAGGGGGTCATTAAAGTGACAGTGACGCCTCTCATAGTAAAGGCTGTTACGTTCACTTGTTTCGTCTGTCGTGGCTACAAAAGCCTTGGGAGGTGGAGGAGCAGCCCAAACTAGGTTACGAAACAGAGGGTGAGGAGAGTCCGCAGATGTTACTACAACCACATATGGAGACTATTTGGAGCGAATAATGGCTCACATTTAGGGTCAAACTAAATGTTGAGGTCTGGACACAGAGCTGTGGGTACTAATAGTGAATATCTCACCTGCAGGTTTGCGGTTGTACTTCAGCACTTCACACAGAACCAGCTTGTTGGGGTCTTTGCGGAAAGGATCCCGAAACATGGCGGAGGGAATCAGGTACATGTCACTGTTGGAGCCTTCAGCTTGGTAGGTGCTGGAGCCATCAAAGTTCCACTCAGGTAGTTCTAGAGGGGACGAGAACACACGTGAGCCAGCCGCTATGGACGAGAAAACCGGAGCTGCTCTTACCTTCGACGCTTTTCGGCTCAAAATCCAAGGTTCTTGTTTTGCAGCGGAGACCCTCCCCGGTGCCGTCCACCCAGATGTACATGGCCTGGACTTTATCTCCCTGAGGAAGGTCCATGTACTGGTGCTTGACGCTTTTACACAGGCTGGCACTGGCAGACACGGCCATCTTGCTCTTTACTATAACACACCTGAGGACAGGAGGACAGGTGTGTGAGCTCTGCTGCGGACCACAGGTTGCATAACTGCAGATATGAGGCGTTGCAAACAAAAGACCAGCGCTATTGTTCCACCTTCCAGAAGTGAAGGGAGGTGGGAAAACAAAAAAAAGGTGATGGCACGGCTCCAGTGTTTTCCTGCTTCTCCACGTGGGAATCAGGGAGACAGTACTTTTCCATCACATCGGACAGCGAGAGCGGTAGTAGATCGGAACCCACATTCACCAGCCCATCTGGTTTAAAACCCACACAACAGCTCGCGAGCGCGAGGATCTGTTGATGTAGTCATGGTTACAGCAGTCGACCGCCACATGGACGCAGCATTACATCACCAGCTTTCTAGTAAAGATCGACCGCTTCCCACCTTCACCAAAACAAGCGCATCAAAATCCAACACATGTCGAACGAACCGAATCCAAATAGAACTCTGCGAGAGTCGCCACTTTAACACGTGACTGTAAAATAGTTATACGTTACCTGGAGAAAGGAGAAAATTGAAATAAAAACTAAAGGACAGACAGGTCCAGTATCTCGTCTTGAGATTCTTCCTTAGTGGTTCTCTCATTCTCCGGTACCGACACCGATGAGCCAGGCTCATTTATAACAGAACTGGGACGTCTTTGATTGGTCGGGGGTTGGCTTAAGCCACATCATTGGACAGTCTCGGATCGGAACCCTAGCGCCATCTAGTCACATAACGACAACACAAACGTAGAGGGGGGTCCGCTATTGTTCTCCCCGACTGCTCGGATAAAGATCCTGACCGTTTAGGAAGAGAGAGGAGACGTTGGTTGTCTATATCTTTCACTGGCGCTGGACGTGTTCAGTAAAGAAAACTCACGTCTTCGTCACAAAGTCGTCTTCTAGTTTGAGTGCCATGCGCCACCGCGCGGTGGAGTTGCGTCACTGCGTGTCGCTGGTGTTACGTAATCCCAATAGTAGAGCGGCACCGGTGCGGCTTCTGCACTGGGTCACGTGTTTCCCTGCGTTTCCATTAACCTATGGGCTGACCGCGTATTTATTGGGACTCTTTCAGAATATACTTGCTTTTCTCAGTGGTCAAATAAAAAATAAAGTTCGGTCTTAAATTCATTATTTTCCCCCACATTCGCATGTGTAACTTTCAGTGACGGTGCGCCGAACTTGACACCGATTTTCTCTGCTTTGCCTCATAAGTCCAAAAGTCTCCAGACGTGTATCAACACAATTAATCTGACATAAAACTAAAACTTGCTGACTCGCTCTCCAGGGCGTGGAGGTCAGTGGAGCGCCTATCTTTGAATGATGCGTTAGGCTTTTGATTTTTTTTTTATCTCCTGTGACACCTTTTATTCACTGAAGACAAGCAGACATTGGACTGAACTTCAGAATCTGAATCAGAATAGAATTTATTGCCATGGTCAGCGGGGGTTCCACGAACTAGGAAAGTGCTTTGAAATAAAATAAAATAAAATAAACAAAGGCTGATCACAAATTTAACAGTCTGACGGCTGAGGGGAAGAAGCTGTTCCTGTGACGGGAGGTTCTGGTCTGGATGGACCGTAGCCTCCTGCCAGAGGGAAGAGCAACAAACAGTCCATGTCCAGGATGAGAAGGGTCGGCTCAGATCCGACCTGCACGTCTCTGGGTCCTGGAGACATACAGGTCCTGAAGAGGTGGCAGGTTGCAACCCATCACCTTCTCAGCAGAACATACGATGGAGCTGTTGTACCACACAGTGATGGAGGAGGTGAGGATGGACTGGATGATGGCCGTATAGAACTCCACCAGCAACTTCGTCGGCAGTCGTAGTTTTCGTAGCTGCATCAGGAAGAACATTCTCTGCTGGGCCTTCCTGATGAGGGACCTGATGGTCGGCTCCCATTTGAGGTCCTCAGTGATGGTGGTTCCCAGGAAGCAGAAGGTGTCTACAAGGGAAATGGGTAAACCAGCCAACATGAGAGGGGACAGAGAAACTGTGACTCTCCTGAAGTTTGTGACCATCTCCACTGTCTTTTGGGCGTTGATCTCCAGGCTGTTGTGGCTGCACCAGGACACCAGCCGCTACACCTCCCTCCTGCAACCCAACTCATCCCCATCTGAGATGAGCCCCATGCTGGTGGTGTCATCCACAAACTTGATCAGCTTCACGGACTGGTGACTGGAGGTGCAGAAGTTGGTGTAGAGGGAGAAGAGCCACGGAGAGAGAACACAGCCCTGAGGAGACCCGATGTTGAGGGTCCGAGTGTCAGAGACAGTCGTCCCCAGCCGCACACACTGACTCCTGCTGGTCAGGAAGTCTGTCATCCATCTGTTGCCGTCTATTCCCTCGGTTAAAACACCATACACGCGCAGCCATGGAGGCTCATCTGATTCACACATTAATGCCGATCACACTTCTGTTTGTCAATAGATGTGACTGTTGTTTCCTATCAATCTTGGATGCAAATTGTCATGACATGACATTGGCGATCAAAATATTGGCTCTTGTCACGGGGCCCAAACTGCATTCCCATACCCCGCTAAGACACAACACGTGAGAGATATGAATCACTTGTTGAAGAAACTTTAAAAAAAAAAGAAAAAAAGAATGGACTGTATTTGAAGACAGTAGGATCACAGCTGGAATACTGAGAAATAAAAAATCTTCATTTTTCTAATCGGGTTTTGAGTTAATTGAATACTACATAAAAAAAAAAAGCATAGGTCTATTTGTAGTTGTGAGCATATTTGAAAGTAATTTTGGATGAAAACGTTGCCGTCCCGGCTTCGATCTGTTGTCATGCACCGCCCCCTAAAGGACTGGAGCAGCTTGTGTTTCTGTTCATTCTAAATGGTCACTTCACTGTCAAAGACGCAGTTCGATCACTTCAAATATCAGGCAAAAGTCGGTTGAGTGTGAAGTTATTGTATCTTGTAGGATATAATGTAAAATGTAAAACAATAATAATAATAAAATAAAATAATTACGATTTCAAATTTTACAAATAAACAAAAGGAATTGTTTTATTACACTGGCACACCACCAAATACAATTAAGTATTGCATAAATATGACATGTCATAAAAGATCTAAACCAGCTTCCTCCTTACACGATAAAATGCTGTTTGAGAATTCACCATCTTTATTATTTATTTGACTTTTATTATTAATATATATGTAACTTTTACTTAACGAACGTAAAACTCCACTTTGGACTATTATTTTCTAATTTATGTTGCAGTGTACAAGCTTAAGAAACATATAGCTACAGTTATATACACTTACACTTGCAATAATACGTTTATCCGACAGAGGTCACCATCTTCAAGTGTTAGAATCCACGGCCGTCCTGGATTCAAGCGTCTATCAACTATATTTTTGTCTGACTGGTTGACCAAGATGTCGAAAAGTCATAACATGTCGCATCGTTATCACTCGTACGATGAACAGTAATATTATGATGATCCTCCCGTCGGCGTTGTTGACTTCATGTGACGTGCCAAGGCCAGATTTGAATAACATTTGGAACCAAGTGGAGCACTCAGAACAGAATCTGAATGTGCGTTATAGTTATATCAGATGAGGTCGGAAATAGTTTTTATTCCCCCTTAATTCGTACTTTCTCACGCATCACAAGCATATATATATATATATATATATATATATATACTCTATTTCACTGACGTAGTCCTCGTGTTCTGATTTAGTTAATGACAGTTTGCTATAAATGCTGAGTCTTTTAAAATGGACTGAGCTCTTCGGGCCTGTGGTGAGTTTGGTCTCTCAGCAGAAGAGAGATGATGAATATCCATCTCACACCTTCACCCCACTCAACCTTTAACAATTAGGCCCTCACCCCCTGCAGTCCCTCGGCTGCAATATATCATCATGTCCTCTACAAACCGCAGGACAAGGCTCTAACTTAAAAATTAATAAGCTTCACAACATACTTGTCGCTATTTCAATGCCCAGCATGTCCTCAGTGACTCATCAGCGGCGCTGTAAATCAGGCCAGGAGCAGCCTCGGGGGATTCACTTCCTCCAAAGCTCCTCAAAACACTTGATATGGAGGTTCAATAACCAAACACTTGGCAATAACGCTTATTGACACGGCGGCATGAAATACTGTTGACTGTTCCAAAGGGAATCAGCAGAGACAGAAGGGATTGTTTTTGTGCGCGTCTGGCTCGGCGGTGCCACCAGAGGACCAGAGTGAGGCGTTCTCTTTAATCCTGCCTGCCTCCTCTTTGGGATAATAACTTTTTGCTCCATTCCAGGGCTTGTCTGTCATTTTGACATGGCAATATCTCCCAACTCCACTGTTTCATAGTCACTTTCATTTATTTCCAAATACCATTTCACACCCTGCTGGCTCTAACTGGGTATTATACCGGAGGAGTGTGCGGCAGATTGAATCGTGACAGAGACAACAGTGTTCCTGCTGAAAATAACTGAATATCGTAAGTGGCAGACCCTAAAAGATGATGTTTTTCCTTCGCTTCTACTTGTTGAAGTAAATTTAAATCCTCTGTTGGGAGGCGTTTGCATGTTATTTAAGATTAACTATGGGCTACATTATCCTTTTTAATCACTTCACTTTGACTATTTTGCCATTTGCATGCTGCTGTCTGTTAACAGTTTTCCATTCTTTATCCTTTTTAACATTATATCCCTTTCCTCTGTTCACCGTTGTACAATATCAAACCACACAGCTTCATTGTTTAATCCTACAAAAATCTATCAACTTTTGGGGAGTTTGTTTAATCATGGCCGACCCCTATATGTATTGCAAATTTTCATTTGAATTTAGCCAGTCTTACAACTCCCATAATGCACTGCAACAGTTATAAGAGCCAAAGGTAGAAAGCCAATTCTGATCAAACATGATAATTTCCAACACAAAAATGGTGGTGTGGAGGTTCACCATGTGCTGGTTTGGGTTTCCTCTGTGCACTCCAGTTTCCTCCCACCATTTAAAAACATAAAGGTTTATTACTGAGTCAAACCGTTGCCTTGTACAACTGGGAACTGCAGCCATGATGGAAATGGAATGTAGCTGGGAAGCACCAATCACAACTGCAAAATCACTTTCAACAAAAACAAAGGTGTCAACCTTCCTTTATTGTTGACCCAAATGTTTCCCAGCTATAACAGTGGCAGCCACGATGACAAGCAGGATAAGCATCCTAATAATTTTAGAATTTTAGTCCAAAAATCTGGACCTATTTTTTATTTCTTTTGTTTTTTTCTGTCTCTGACCTGACTTTTCGCAAACAATCTGGCCATTGATGGACAAATGAAGACTACAATGATTTATATATGTATTGTTTGGATGAGTTTTCTCCCCAAAATTAGTTGGACTCTCCCTCAGAAATGAGGTGCACATCTGAGCTGGGTTCCTGAGGACCTCATTTTGAGGAGAAGGGTTGAGGTTTCTGGGTCTGCATATGGTGCTGCAACTCCAACTTTGGGGGTGAGAAATGGATGGTTCCGATGTGAAGTGTGGAACAAGTCAAACCCCATATTTTCACAACACAAAAGTTGCATGTGAGTGGCAATTTGGAAGGTTGTGCTTTGCATAATGGCGTTGCCAGGTTTGGCCCTGGATTTATTCTTCTTGTGTAATTGCCCCACCGGTGCCCTGAGGGGCCTCCATATGGGGCGAACACCCACGGATGCCAGCAGGTGGTCCCGGGCATGGCTGGGTGGTGGGTACCCGCGCGGTGGAGTCCCCACTGCCACCACCGCTGACATATCAGAGCTGTTTATTAAGCGGATGACAAGTCTATCAAGCCCCATAAGCGAGACCCTCGTGCACAGGAGTTCTTTTGTTACTTTGGCGGAGGGTGTCATCAATCTTGCTGCCATGCTAGTCTCATGAGCTGTTGATGGCAAACACGATTCGTCCCTTTCTGCCTGGCCTCACCCGCCTCACAGTCTGGTGAGGGGAGGGGGGGGTGGATCATGGAGATAGGAGGACTTTCCCCGAGAGTGCCTTCTCTTGACAGGCGACGGAGCAGACCGCTCGGACACCTCGGCGGGATATATGGGAGCACGTAATGAAAAGAGGTTGACAGGACCTGCCTGCTCTGTAATGAAGGTCCTCTGGAGCTGTGAATGGATGCGCACATCCTTCATGCTTTTGTCCCCCTGCCTTTCCCACCGAATCCATCTCCTCCGTATTAAGGTGTAAAAGAAGCACCACAACAACAGCACTTAGCTGAAAACATTTACATGCCGGGACGTGCTGTGAATTTCTAATTGAAACCTCTGATTTACGCCCACGTTGGCGTAACGCAAGGTGCAGCGGAGGCAGAATTCTCTGTCAGAGCAGCTCAGAGATTCTGCGTCGCTCACAGAGATGGACGATGATGTATGCACTCCCCTTTAGCGTTGGCTGGGGTCACACACTCCATAAATGTCTGAGACAAGTCTGATATTTTAATCTCTTTTTAGTGAGGGAACGTTGGGCCCCTGCCCAATCAATATTCCGGCAATCGCCTTGCCAGCATGTCTTCTGTCTAAAAACTGAAGTCAGTCTGAGGAGGAGTGAAATGCTTTTTTGCAGGAATCTCCCAAAACTCATTTGAAGTGTGATTTAAAAACAAAAAAAAAGCAGTGCAGTTCAGGATATGGCTGCAGTTATGTAGAGTCTTAGACTGTTTTGCCTCTTGTTTCCTGTGAAACTTGTCAATGCAGTCACCCTCTCCGACCCCTGAACGTGACGGCACGTCCAAACACGTCCATCCTCCGTAAAAGCCACGTTCCCAACCCGCCCCCCCCCCCACCATTTATTTTCATTCTTCCGCCGCGTCTCTCCACCTGCACGAGCCGCCGTGGCCTTGTCTCGTTCCTCGGAATTCCCAGTCCACTGCTGCGTATCCGCCTGGAAACTCCACAGATGCCAGCTCTCGGCATGTTGCGACAACACACACAAGAATCAGGATGAAGATGTCAGTGATGGCAAATCCAACTTGAAAATCTTTATTACTGACTCTCGAACTGAGAGTTTATTACTGACTCTCGAACTGAGAGTCGGACACACCAGTCAAAAATCGGACTTCATTGCAAAGATTTTTGGAAGTGAAAAATGTTCATTTACGAAGGAACATTGCAAAGTATTGTAAGAAAATAATTCTTTATATGACTATGTTGATTGATTTCCGCACTATAGGTTGCTAGGTTTTTCGCTGAACCCTGTGGCTTATGCAATAACACTAATATACGGATTTGTACAGGCTAAAGAACGTCACGCTGCCAAAATATTGAGCCTCGTCACATCAAACCAATGAAACCACAGGCATTTTATTGACCTTGAAGCACTCAAAATGCACTGGTTTCACCCACGTGTCTGCAGTTCCGCACACAGAGCCGTTCTCCTGGAGGACCAGAGATGAGAAGCAGCAGCTGAGACCGGCAGTGGTGTCGGAACTTTGGACATGCGGGCAAAAACAGCACATTTTGAGCGCTTCAATGTCAATAAAGGACGTGAGGAGTTCATGATTCAAGTTCAGAATGAGTCAGTGTCCATGCTGAACTCTGTTTTCAAAGCTAGTTTAGAAGTGATCCTCAAGCATTTTAAGCACCACTGACCTTTCTACGGAGCAGACAGCACCACTGCAGCCGCGGCTCATGCATGAACAAGATCTAGTTTCCTTCTTATATTTAGTGGGTGCGACTCGGTGCACTCTATAGTCTGGAATTCACTGTAATTTGCTTAAAAAAATTTGCCTTTATGGCTTAACAATGCAACAAAATTAATTTCTTATCAGCATGTGCAGCCTTAAATCAGCGCCTCCCCCAAGGTTCTGCTTCATATGAAACCCAGTTCAGTTTCTCTTTAATCCCCGTATGTAATTAGTTTCAGTGCAGACAGCACTTGGAGCAGGAGGCTCTTAAGCACTGTTTTTCTTGTGTCTCCAAAATGGGAGAGAGGGATCACAAGGTGAGGAGTCAAGGGGAGGACAAGGTGAGTGATTGAGCCGAGGCATTAGGTCAGTGTCGGCCAGCGGGAATCAAACCCGGCACCGACCCTCCTCACCGCTAACTATGACCAAATACATCACCCGGCTCTGTCAGCACATGTGTCCAGCTGCTATATCAATTCCACATGTGCATGAACCGCACAGCGAGGCACATTAGCCGCCTTATCTGCTGCCGCTCGCTGACAAAAGCAGTGTTTGGGTGGAATAATGGAAGCATGAAATCAATCTGTGAGTTTCAAAAGGTCATCATGTGCACAGCGACAGATCCTGGAGCAACAAGAGGGGGAGCCATATCATCTCCAAAATGTCCCTCGCACACACACAAAGAAGGCTGCAATAGAACGACGGTAATTGAAAACGGGTTGAACACGAGTTAGATTGTTTAAAAATTCAAAAAGTCTGCGTCTCTTTTCGCCGGCCGGGTAATTAATGCGGCGAGATGAAAATGAATTTGCACCAATCGGTGACCTTAAAAAAAAAAAGAAGCGTATCACAAGGCACATGCTTCTTCTCAGTATTCTTCCAACATTCATCTGCAGGATTTTCAATTATGCATAACACCTGAACAAACAATATCTCACAGGCAATTATTCTCAGCCGCCGAATACGCTGGCAAACAAATTAGCCGCGTTAATGTGGGAGAGCGCCGCGATATTTTTGGCTGAAGTGAGTCACAATAGCCAAGTTTCCGTAGCTAATTCCACAATTGTTGACTGGATAATTGGAAAGATGTGAATCCGTGCTGCTATTAGAAAGATGATGTTGAATGCTGTGGTTTTATTCCTGTGTGTGTGTTTGGTCAGCGTCGGAACGCTGTATAGCATTTTACTTTTTTAGCTTTCAATGGTGTGTGTTTGGAGTAGATCAGATCGGGGGTCTCAAACTCTCGGCTCGCTGGCCACTTGTGGCCCGTGGGCTGCAGTTCCGTGGCCCTAGTTGTCCAATTACAGTGTGGGTGTGGCCTCAACAGGACACTCCCTCTTAGTCCAAAGTGAGATGGTTAGTAAACTATATATAAGAAAATCCCAATGGAAAACTTGATCCCTGAACTGAAGGTGCAGATACCTCAGTGATATATGACACTGGTGGGGATGACTTGTTAGCATGGAAGGTGTGATGCTAGCTATATGCTAACACTTGATTAAACAAAACAAATGCAATTCTAGCTTTTCAACGGGGGTGCTGCGCCACACTAGCCGCGAAAGAGTGACAGGTGTGTCGTGGGAAAATGAGCTAGTTTCACGTCATTTGTCCTGAAATACATATGATGACATTAAATCATGACAATTACAACGTGTTGACAAGCGACCAACGTGAGGAGATCACATGGATTCTCTGACATTCTTTCTATACACTGTGCCGTAGAGCTACAGTGTGTTGATGCGCTGATCTGTCCGTCAGTCAAAGCAGCGCTGCTGTGGTGCGCGGCGCTCCTCTTCCCACACACTCACCGCGAAGAAGCTGCTCACATGCGCAACTTCCAGCTGTTTTTAAACCTGATGCGCCTCTAACATGACCACACACTTTCACGACAGAGTGATCCTTGTCGGACCCGCGACGCCAAAGACTGTCTGCACCGCAGAGCTAACAGAGCTAACAGATAACGTGACGTCTGACTTCAAAACTGTATAGATACTAATATAATACGTGTTCTCCAATTTGTTTCAAAATATCATGGCAAAATAAGTGTCAGTAGCTGAGGTTTTTCACAAGGGAAGAGGGATTTTCCATAGGACTTTAAGGACAAGTGTGCTTTGGCCGAGGTTCCTTTGGTGCTGAGCCCCGGGATTTTCTCAATGAACCAAGGGTGTTGTGGCTTGAAAAAGGTTGAAAGACACTGGTGTAAATGGCGTTAATTCCATGCTAAAGGTGGTACAGAATGACCAATGATGGGCGGCAAAGACCCCTCACTCCCTCTGGCCTGAAGCCCAGCCTCACCACCAAGACTTTGCCTCTGGTGTTGGCCAATTTGAGACCCCTGGATTAGATTCATTTTCCTGAGGAACGATGGGCAATATCACTATGGAATGTTAATGGACTGATTCACCTAGGAAGAGTGATATGTGTTTCTGTCAAATTGTATGTATGATGTCGCTTCATCTGTAATTCCTGATATTGCTGCAAAAAAAAAACAGTCTAAAAATACAGAAATTGGACCCTGGAGCTAACCAAAATTTCACAGGTTTTATGGCTTTGTGGTATGGTTTTCAGTCGCCATTTTCTGTATCTAAGGGTACCATTATATTTGACCTATTTTACTGACATGCTTTCACTTGTGAAATAAGAAACAGAGCAATTGAATGACCGACACACGGCCAAGAGCCAGAAATATAAAACTGAACTGAACATCAGTCTGCCATTTGTCTTTCTTGGAGGCTGTCACTCCAGTGGACCTATCACCATTATTAGTGATCTAGTTTCTGATACTTTGTTTGTTTCAGGTTTTAAAGGACTTTGAAAGATATTACTCACAAACATTATTCAGGATTCTTCAGTATTGTAGTTAAGCTGCCAATGATACAGTGTTTTTAAGAGTCAAAAGTCAGTTGTGCTTCACACGTTTGCAGAGGCCCACAACGCCTGACCCCTCCTCTTCTTTGTCACCGCCGGAGCTGTTTCTCCCTCATCTCCATGGCAACCAGCGCTGCACCATTGTGGTGATGTTTGTCCACAGCTAAGGTGTCGCCTGTGTGTTTAATGGACCTCCCAGTCCGACTCGGAGTCCCTTAGCAGAGCTGAGCGCCCGAGCCTGCCACAGTTGGTCCCTGGGTGTCAGCGAGTCGCGGGCAGGCGGGGATGAGATGGGACTGATAATGGCCGCTTTGTCCTTTTTTCGCTGGATGTGTTGAGGCTGCGCTCCTGTGGACCACAAGACGCCTGGTCAAACAGAGCCACACAAAGGCTTTGGAAACGTCTGGCTGCGGCCCATTCACCAGAGCGGACCACGCTGCCAACGCACAGCACTCTCTGCAACTGAATTACGACCCTCGCAACCTTTCACACTTCTAAAAGCTCCCTCTCACTCAGTAGGGACTCTGACATTTGCCTTTTGATGCACACAAAGGATTTTTTTAAATTCCAAGTGTTTTTTTTTTTTTCAGCGATTACACCGAGGTCATATACACATTAGAATCAGTATGTGGTCCTGCATCTCAAGGACATTGAATTTACCCGCCGGTAAAAGCCACACAGACATTACTTGAGTCAGTCAGGCTGAAGTAAAGATAGATGCTTTCTGAAGCTTTTGATGTGCAAATGGTGCATTTCGCTTTTAAGATATTATTTTCACTCGATTGTGAGGGTTTAACAAAAACATTTATTTTCAGGTTCAAACGTATAGCAGAGACTCGACCTGTTCGCTCCACAAAACCCAATCAAAACCTTAGAAATGCCACGCCTTTTCCCCTGGCGTCTTTGGCGTTGACCCCCAGCGTGAAGAGGGAGTGTGTGGTTCTGGACTTTGTTAGCATGGCGTCTATTTTTGTGCTGATGACACACTTACTTCTCTGCTGCTGTCCCTTGACTCACATTCTCGTCTAAAGTAGATCAGCTGTTTATCTCCCTGCAGAAATTAACCACGGATATCACTGACTGAAGCGACTTCCCTGTCGCCTGAATCTACTCTTCATGAGGAGCTTGCAGACAATATTTCCGCAGTCTACTTTATCCTAGCTTTTTAGACTCGTACAGATACAAGCTTTAACTCACAAGATTACATTCTGTTCAGATGAATTACAAGATAAGACGACACATTATTTTGATACAGCCTAGTAAGGGGGGTGAAGAGGAGAGAGTGGGCAGGGTGGAGACAACTGTCAGGTGTGATCTGTGACAGAAGAGTGGCCACTAGGAAGAGAAGCTGAATAGAACATGATGTATGGCTGAGAGACAGTACATACACACAAAGATAGGAAGCATTTGGAGTCAGTAGAACGGACAATTTTATCGGACTAAAGTGGTTTGGTCAAGTGCGGAGAAGAGACAGGGAATGTGCCAGGTCAAAGAACAAAAGGAAAACAGCAAATAATGGTGTGGTAGTGGGGGGCATAAGAAGGACAGAGAGGCTAGCGAGACAGGGGAAGGTGGAGGAAGCTGGTTGACTGTGAAAAACCTTGATAGGAACGACTGAAGAAAAAAAGTGTGGCCATTTGTTAAGCCTTAAGTGAAACATCGTAATTCCATATAACAAGACACAAGACTTTCAAACTGGGTTTTCATCTTAGGGAGTCTTTACTCCACTTGACACAGGGTGAGAAGCTCAGTCACCCAGCAGCTCTTTCTTGTTGAGAGAAGCCAGATGGTTGTATCAAAGTTGGTGGCGGAACGAGGACGTGCTGAGTAACCATCGCACCTCACCTCGGCTCTACGAAGGCCTCAGTGGTGCCAATGAAGAAGAGGGGACAGCAAGTGCCTTAGATCTCTGTGAGAGTGTCAGAAGTGGGGTGGTCATGTGAGGCCATCTACTGAACGTCACTAGTGCAGTCAAAAGCTGGTGGAGAATTACAGAATTTGTTTGCTGAAGAACGATTGCTTGAGCTGACAGGAGCCGGTCACAAAATAACTTCCACCATAAAAGTCCTATTTCTCTTTTGAGCGCCATCAGGAAATGGCTCTAAGGTGCCCCACGGGTATCATTGTTTTGATCCCTCTGATGTCCTATTGATAGGGCCATGAGTTGCCAACCAAAGATGAGCCTTTGGGTGAAGACGACTTATAGAACAGTATAGAAACTATTTGAGTCTTGATAGGAAGGATTCTCTTGACAAACTGCAGCTTTTCTCAATTCCTCTTGAAGACCTGTCTGAGCATGTGTTCCTTTTGTTGCTGCCAATGGCCCCGATGTGGTCCCACTTGCTCCAACTATTCACCAAATGATAGAGAAAAGGACAAACCCCATAAATTGTGGCATACAATTCTGTTGAAATCAGGCACTTTTTGTTTCTCGCTATCATGTTAGGAGCAGATTACAGCGCGCTCACACGTCCCGTCTCCCCAGGGCGCCCCCTCTGTGGCACAGGTATTGTGACCAGGCGGGCAGGCTGGTGGCCCTGGGCCCTGAGCAGTTTTGGCGAGGAGCGGACAGTGGCTGCATTTGTTTCCCATTGAAAAAGATTACAGGTCCTGACGGGCGTGATTAATCACCCAGAGGCAGACAAGTGAATACGGCCAGGAAAAGGTTCAACTTTTTAATTCATCCCACACACAATCTATTCAAACCAGCTGTTGGCGCCGCGTTCCCTCATCTCCTCTCTCTTTCTTCTCAGTGACCATGGCCTTCCACTGTCTTTCTTTTCCCATTTGTGGCTCGCAGAATTATCTGGAGACCCACAGTTGTTGTAATTGTGGGGGCGCCCGGGTGTCACCTGGCTCACTATTTATACCCGAGATGGGTCCGAGTCTTCTTTGTTGGAATAATAGTTCATTTACTCTGTTGATGCTTTTGGGAATTAGGTATTCTTGGAGAGCAAATTGCCTCATAGCACGATTCTAAAATCAATTCAAAACATAAGAGCAAGCAATTACAAAGCTTTAATTGCACGTAGGTATTTCACATTTGCTTTAAAAAACTTTTTTCAAACACTGTTTTTGTGTCCAAAGAATGACAGTTCTGCCATACTTGAAACGGTTCGGTTTTAATCCCATAAAAATACAGTTTAGACTAGGGATGGGCAATAACTTATCGTACACGATATACCGCCATAAACAATGAGAATTTTGCATCTCATGATAAATTCAATAAACACATGGCTCACTCGCTGTACTGGACCTGCATATATGAACATGAGAAGACCGCAATGGCTTGCTGTGCTCTCCAGCTTTGCGGCATTTGACAGCCGACACCTGCGTGGGACAGTTGTGGATAGTGTGGTGGAGTTTGGTTCACAATCGTAGTTTAAAACTTATTTTTTAAACAGGGAACCTTTGATAATGACACTGGTCGACTCTGAGTCTCTGGATCTGTGTTTACTTTATTAGATGTAGTGGTCCTCATAGGTTCTCTGACGCGGTCGTCTGCCTCATATCAACACATGCAGGTCTTCTGTGGTGAAAATAGTTGGATATTGGACGGAGCTCCGCTCCGCTATTGGCGGCAGCGTCCTCTTCTGTGTCCCCATTAGGGTTCACTGATTGTGGACACACTCTCACAGGCAGCGCTAGTGCTACGACCCGGCATCAGTTGGGGACCATCAACAAATTCTGAAGTGGTCAAAGTATTAGTGGAGTCTTCAATAAGGCAATGAAAAACAACCATTTATTGAGAGAGAATTGTGAAAATGTTTTTCATCACACAAGACAAAGGACTGACAGTTTGTATAATGTTTTGGAGAATAGAATATGACTAAATGATTATTTATTCACATTATTTCTGCGTCTAATAGCGTCTAGTAAATGTGTCCAGACTGGTCCATAGTTCAAGTCAACTGTTCTGAGACATGAGACACAGCAGACAGATGGCTCAATTTAACCCCTAAATAAAACTGGCAGAGCAGTGGGTCAGAAACTCTCCGACTAGGAACCTCATCAGGATTCCTCCCAGGCTAGGGACATATCCACCTGAGGCGGAAGAGATCATGTCTCATGGTTGTTTTAGGAGCACCAAAAATGACCAGATTATTTATTTCCTCTTTTTTACTGTCGCATGGTTGATAATGAACCAGTCATTGAATTTGGGGAAATCCTAAACATGCCGAACAAATGGCTATTTAACACTTCTATTAACCCTTGTTGAAGGGAGTTTGGAAAAAAAAACTGCTGACCTTTAAAAAGCACATCAGCGAATACTCCTCCGTGTGTGTAGTTTTGAGGCGCACGCACAGGCATGTGCGTGTGTGCGTGTTTTGACCTTTTCCCGGAGTCAGGTATGTTTGTGCATGCGCAAGAAAAATATTTCCCTCCATGCCTCAATTGCGAGGCGCTCCACATTCATATTAAGATGCTGAAATCTTGTGTTTTGAATAAATTTCACATCTTGCCATGTTCATTTCCACTCACATGAGCAGGCCTTCTCATTAAGACTCAGCAGGTTATATGATGGTATTGCCGGAATCCCTGGAGCAAAATGAACAGGGACAGCTACACTGCTTAATGCAAGGTAGCCTAGCAACAGATAGTGGGATGGTGGCGGAAACATACCCTCATATTTATGTTTACATGAGAGAATGATTCGTCTGTCAGGCTGATGGATCCTAATGTTCTCCTCTCCCCGGGGCTTTTCTTGTGCCGCACGCAGGCCTGACACTTACCCTGAAGGACAGGCACCACCTTCCCCAGCGCGCATTAATACTTAATACTGTTAGACTGCATTTATGCAAAGAATGGAAATGGCACGAGACACCGAGTGGGGGGCTCAAATGCATCAAAAGCCAGACAGTCAATGCATCACAAAGACGAAGGCAGACGCGAAGCTCTTCTTTTCTGCAGTTTATTCCCGATAACAGCAAACAAGTAATCGCATCATGGGAACCAGTGGTGAATGTGACAATACAAAGTCACTTCCAGTAAGTACAGATCACGAGCTATATGACTTGATAGAGCTTGTCTTTACTGTATGTCCAGCTCCTCCAGGGACAGACTACATCAACTCAATTAGCCTGGCACAGCCCGAGTATCAGCACCATAGATTCGATTTTCGCTCGGCCTTGTTTACCAGAGAGCCGGCCGCAGAATAATATCTATACAATTTGTTCCTTCAGACGAATGATGATCGTAGCAAAGTGAAGAGCAACAGATATGAGCCTCTCCGTGCGGCGGTGCAGGCGCTGTGGCGGGGTGAGATATAGAAGAATGCTTGTGTCAGGACAAGGCTTATCCACCCTCATCTTGGGAACTTGTTTCCATAGTTACATCAATGTTGTTGAAGGAAGAAGATCAGGTATTCCAGCGAGTGATCTTTTACATGAGCTCTGCCGGAGTATTGATTTTCAGCCCACGTTGAAAGAGACACGGCAAACTGTCTCTGAGCTCTCGTGGAAGTAATGGAAGTTGGGAAGTGACTGAGGAAAAGAGAGGAGACGAAGATGAAAGCCGGGGAAAATCACGCACCGGATCCAAGGTGCTGGTGCCGGGAGGGTTGGAGATGGTTCAGGTAGGGTTCCCACAGCGCTATAGCATGTACAACAGCTGGCTGTAAAGCGATTTACTCGCAAGTCTAAAATGTTTGAGCGGCAGACACTGTCGTTGTTTATGCTCCCATGTTCTGTCTTCATTGAAGAGAGTTACACCCCAAAATCCAATCTTGATCACGAGGCACATGTACATTCCACAGACGGAATTTGGGTTTAAAGATCAGATGATGTGTTCTTGACTCTTGTCAAACACTTATTCATGGGAAAATACAGCATAATTTCTCAAGTATTTCTCTGGACAGACCTGGCATTTTAGTTTATCAGTGGCATACTTGTTGTGTACTCTTTAATGTTATTGACATACACGATCACTTTTTTACAATTATTATTATATATTTTAATTTCATTTCATTTTTTGAACTGATCCTTCACGATTGAGACATAGGACTGAGACATTAGCTTCACGAATTTTTATAAAAAAAATATATATACATAAAGATGTGAGATATAAAACTCACTATTAGAGGAAAGACGTTCATATTATGCTTATTATGTGACTTATTTTGGACTTATTTGACTCCAAAAGGATGGATGAGATTTTGTGAGGATGTTTAGCCCTTCAAACACCGGTGCATATGACTTTTCAAAAATAATATTTCTAATAAAAAAAAGGCTTAAATTGCTTTACGGAATCTGGGTTCTGTGGATTTATTGGGAATGAAATCTATGCTCACAGATTCACATTTACAGCTAAACTACAGCTAAAAAGCTAAACCCTGTATTACTGTCTCACATGCATGCCGCACTGCTTCTGCGGCATGCTGTGCGGCACACTCCAAGACTGGTCTGTAATGCCACAACTCTTGGAATCCAGAATCAAGTCTGTCATCTCTGGAGTCTCCCATAACTTTTCCAGGTTTAACTCCGCCTTATGGCTGCTGTCTCTCCTCATAACCTCACCAAGAGCTCAGTGCCAGATGAATGGAGCAAGTCAAACCAGCTTGTGTTCCCCACAGTCGATAATCTCCGCACACGCCTGAGTCTTCGGGATATTTCTACCCCGCGGTGATTTATTGGGAAAACCAAACCTGCGCGGTTCCCCGGCGTGCACGGCGTGTTCCAGGGGTTACCAAAACACCACTGCAACACATGATCACTCTTTATGAGTCTGGGGCCTGGAAGAGAGAGGAGCGGGGGGGGGGCTCAGACGATGCTAAAAAGACGGTAATGACAGCCATTCACTGCAATCCAATTATGCAAAAGGGAGTCTAAACAATTCCATCATCCCCTAAATTAGATTGTCCTAACGAGATAAAGGCACCAATTAATCCTGAATTAATTTCTACAGCTCATTTTCCCCAGAAAACACTCTAATATGCAAATGCCAGCGAGAGACAGAGAGGCTTCCGTCGACAGGCATCCACACCACGGCTGCCTTTGGGGCTTCACAGCCAGCGAGCTCCAAAAATAAAGAGAAACACGGAGTGAAATGAGGCGTCCGCCGTGTTAACACCTACTTTGATGACTCCTATTTTGGTCCGCGGGAGGAGGAGGAAGAGGCATGATATGGTGTTGAAGAGGCCGCGAGGTGTCGAGAGGGATTTCTAATGTCACTTAGTGGAATGAACTTCATTAAAAAGGAGATTATTTTTTCATTAACAGAGGGGTTGAGTCGCACAAGCTAGTCATACACCGTCCAGGTATTTATAATGTTACTACTTGCTGCTTATGAGCGAGACCACTCGATGGCTGGGCTCCACTTGGAGCAGGGGAGCCACATTCAGCCTGTAAAAATCCATATATGAGCTGCGTCGCTGTACAAGTTGCAGGGTTCAGACGGCGAGAAAAAACTAGCGGCTTATAGTCTGGAAATTACGGTAGTTGTAAAAACTCACAAAATATTTGAAATAATATCGAACAAAATTTTAAAAATCCAAGACTACAAATGGCCCATGTGCTACACTTTGCCTAGGTCTAAGTGCTACTAGGATTAACATAGGCGAGGCATTGTACAATAAGAAATGATAAGATAAGATTTAGTCTTTACCCCACCAAAAAAACTGAAACTATGTTTCCTCCATGGACCAATTCTTGGTGATTTTTTTTTTTTAATCTTTGGCGATGCTGTGTTTTTTGTGTGGCACTGATAATACTAGGTGGCATTGCATCAGTGGCGGCTGCCACGGGGTCCAACCTCTCAGGGGCCGGGGTGAGAGGCCAAGTTGCTTACCGTCAGTGACGTACCGTCACTTTTTTACTGCCTAAATATGTTGGCTCCAATGGATCCAGGCTAAGTCATGCTTGACAAATTGTTTACATACAAGTAACATCCGATTTACGACCGGGATTGGTTCCGACCAACCGGTCGTAAGTCGAATGCCATTCAAAATAGCCGACGCGAGGGTTATAGGTGCAACTGTAGTGGTAGATGGCTGTGTGAGAGAGAGATGCTGGGATACTGTGCTGCTGTAGCGATGCCGGGCTGCTACGTGCTGCGGTGCCAGACATTGAATTGAAAAAAAAAAAAAAAAGCATCTGCTTTCTGAGGTCGTAAGTACGGGTGGACCTAAGTCGTGCAGGTTGTAAATCGGATGCTACTTGTAGTCAAGACTCGTGTAGTGTTCGTGTTCAAAATATTGCATATTAATGTCTGGAATCTTTCTTTGTAGTGTAAATTTTTATCGTACTAATTTGCAAAGTGGCTAGCCTACATGACCACAGGTGTATTCTGGGTATAGACGGCCAGATAGTATGCCCCGCCCACCTGGCATTGATGTCCTTCCGCTGCTGCCTACGCACACGTCAAATACGGCGGTGTATCCTGTGTGAATGGGTCATTAGAATGACCTGCTTCCCGCCGCGAAGTCAACTGGAAGTCTCACGTTCCAGTTCAACAACTGGAACGTGGGACGTTCAAGCAAACAGAAAACCCTCCCAACTTGAATTTTTAGGGCATGTTTATTACCGGCACTTTAATTTTACGACGTCCGAGTCTTCACCAAGGTACGACCACGAGCTAATGGTTCGAATGAGTTTGAAAGCCCACGTTTTTATTTGGGTAAATTTCACACGCCATTATCGTTACGACGGATAAAAGAGGCTTGGTGGCAGACATTTGTCACCGCGCCGATTACCCACATCCAGGCTTGACACTTGAATTGGCGCAGAAAGTCACGTTAGCTGGAGACAGACGTGACTCTGCTCAAGTTGAAAACAAAGCAATTAAAATTTTTGTTCATCATCATCTTCATTATCATTTTCGCACTGCTAATTGTCTGGCTGCCAGCTGTCTTGTTGCTATAATTGAGTGATCTGACACATTTTCTCAATTGTGCCTGAAATGCAGCCTCCACCTCGGCAGCGCGTCTGCGGTTAATGTTGGGTGTTATTATTTACTGTTTACTTTGGGAGCCGACACGCGCCGGCGCGACGCTCCATCAAAATAAACGGCAGTTTCAGAAAGGCTTTTTCAATATGGCCGACGTCTTGATCAAGCCGGCGTGAGCCTTGAAGAGACGCGGGCCATCGATCGGCGGTGAGCTACTACCACCTGGGCGCCCCCCCCCCCAGTGGTGACGGAAAGAAGCCGGCGGTGGGTTGCCAGGCAATATTCCCGACCACTGGCCCACATCAGCTAATTACCAGCAGAAATCACTTATTGACAGATGGGCCTGTGCATATTGATCGCCCAGAACTGCCTCGTTCTAAATCACCGACCGCTAATGAATCATTTCCCAGTTGGACCGGAGCGGAGGAAATAAAACACCTCAGCTCAACATCATACCTGTCCACAAATCAGCTGCTTGAAACTCGCCAAAGATTCCAGCTTGGATTCCGAGACCCCCCTGGCTCCGATGGTCCTCCTTTTTTTTTTTGGTTCATGGCAGTTATTTTTCATGGCAGTCGGCCAGGCGGGGCAGTAAATACGCGGCTCCTCAGACTGCGGACCCGCACTGACCCAGTGACCCCTGTGTCTCACCCAAGGTCTCTCATTCCAAGGCTCCTGTGATGCAGCGCAGACCCTGTAATTCACCGGCCTGCTAGATCGCCTGCCAGGAGCTATTGATTTTTGTTTCCCCAATCTCCAAGAGAGACGGAAAGAAAAGATTAAAAACACTTTGTCAGTTTGGTGGGGAATAAGAATCCAGCGCAGGGGGGATACCTAGCAGGGCACAGGGTCAGGGCCGAGGTACAGTATGTCTTCATGGCTTTAACTATTTCCCCTCCACAGACATCTCTGTCTCTCTCTCTTTGCACAGAGAAAACCCCTCAAGGAGCCTGGCTCCTTCCAGCATAGACCGAGCATATCTGCTATAATGTACACAACCAGCTCCAACGCTGTGTCTTCTAAAGCCACTTCTATAGTCAACCTTTAGGCAGGCTATTGCGCAACACCTGGGCGTAGACCGGGTCTCGACACTTGAGACTGTCGAGGGATTCCAGGCCAGTTTGAATCTTAAGACAGAGCCCTCTAGTAGAACATCCTCAGCCGTTTGAAATCTGACCTCCGTGTCCACAGTCAATGTTGGACAGGATAGGAATTGATATAACAGTATTGATGCTTCTGCCATAATCCATTGCTCTGATTGGACCGATACCTTATTGATCGAGGGCATTGACCCCAGAACAGTTTTCTGAGTGAGAGGGAAAGAAATTCTATACTGCACTAAGAAGTCTTTCATCATTCTAGTTGGGAGAGTTCAGGAAATGCAGGTTTGTGGCTGTTGAGAAAGGTCCACTGTTCACCGACTGTTGACTTAAGAACTGGTTCGTCTGCCGCAAACAAAGGCGACTTACATGTTCTTGGACTGAAACTCAGCTCAGAGGTTCAGTGAGAAACTTTTAGCATGTTTTTGTCATTCAAAATGGCTTGTGCAGTCTGTTAAATAAATAGATATATGTTCATTGTAACAACTAACTTTAGCAAAGTTAAAGATTTCAGTCGACAGCCCCCACCTCATGAGATCATTGCTAGCTTAAAATGCAAATTTTCAAGATCCATTTTCTAGAGCACGCCGTGACCCACATCAGTCAAATTCTTAGTATCATAGGTGTGTAATTTCTCAAAGTTCAAGACTGTCACTCAACCTAGTCAAGAGCTACTTTGTGAATCATATTTGATCCTTAAATCCTGAATAAAAAAAAAAATGTACGGCAGTATGCGGGGAGGCCGGCCTTTTCTCCATGAAGTGAAATATTACACCTCGATGTGCACTGCCTGAAACACTTGTGAGTGAGGATGTCACTCAGTTGTACTACTTACTACTACTTACTACTTTTTTCTCACATACAACCACGTGGCTGATATATGGATTTTAACAGGCGAAAGAGCGTCATGCTGCCAAAATATTGAGCCGCATCCCATCAAACCATGATACCACAGGCATTTTTTTCACCTTAAAGCGCTCAAAATGCATTGTTTTCATCCGTGTGTCCGCAACTCTGCCAACAGAGCCGATCGTCGGGAGGACCGGAGACGAGAAGCGGCAGCTGAGACCAGCTGTGGTGCCATCTGAATCTGCCATTCAAAATCAATATGTAGCACAGATTTCTTTTAGATAATGGATGAAATGATTGGACTTAAAATGTGCATTTTTTTCCACATTAATAAAAAAGAGCGGCAGCGTTGATAATGTGGCTATGCTGCACCAAACCTGTGCACCTGAAGAGCAGCCATTCACACATTCACTGCGTGTCACAAAAAGTGTTACATTTCAGACTAGAAATGTCAAATATTTTGCTGTTAGTTTTCTATTTTTAAAGGCACGTACACCTGCGCTGCTACCCCGCCAGCATTGTGGTGTGTTCCCTATACGACATCATGGCACACGACACATGGACACGTCTCATCATCTCAGCGCTAAACATGGTGGATGTTTCACCCACCTGACATCAGGCTCTGATAACGCTTTCTGGGCCACTCTATTTTTCTGGAATAAAATATTCATTCATCCATCGGGCGAGGACAATCTTAGCCCGCTTGAGATGTGAATTCTTGGTTCCAGCCGACAGATCTTCAATATTTGATGGGTCATCAGAGCTCTGCGACTAATACTGGATTGTTCATCCAACTAATCCTTCACTAACGGCTCCCAGAATTCCCTAAATCCTCTCTCTGAATATGCCTCCCAAAAAGATGTGAAATTCGAACCCACTGTTTTTTGAATTTGCTGTTTTTCTTTGCTGATTTCTCAACAAGTTTGTTCCCGTCTCATCCATTGTGTGAGGCATCCGCCAGCGCTCGCTAAATCAGCTTGATTGTACGCCAACGTGGAGATAAAAAGCTCGGAGGTGGGTTCTGTAATCCAGAGAGAGCGGGTGGTCTGCTTACAGGCATATCGTTTTATTCTCTCATGCATATTCACGTCTAAGCCTCAGAGTATGCAGATTAGTCCCGTCTGAACACCGGACGCTCCAGTCACATCCTACTTTTGCGTCTTGGTCCCCCCCCCCAAGTGCCCCCTGCTGAGCCTGAGCCGGGTGTAACCTCCCGGTGTGTGTGTCGAGGAAAGGGGGGTTCTTTTGCATGTTGTTAACTTCAGGTTCGAGTGTGCATGCGTAAATAAATGTCTATAGAAGTGTGTATGTGTGTGTGTAGGTGTGTGTTTGCCAAACATGCGGCTTTGTCTAGCCTTGGCACTGAGCTCGACTCACCAGATGTTCTTCTTTTTTATCATCCTCCTCTTGCGCTGCGTTCTTTGAGGTTCGGCGAATCTGTGTCGCTCACATTCAACTTCCTCTCTTGTTTTCTGTTGTTTTGCGTTTGAAAGAAATTAAAGGACGACCTCTTCAGAAGCGTAAGAGGATTTGGAATTCTTTAAAATTCATGCTCGGGGTCCTTTGGTAGCAGGAGTCAAATACTTTCTTATTTGAGTTGGTTTCTACTTTCAGGTATTTTTGGAAGTGTTGTACAAATGGTGCCACCTTTTTGCTGTCAGGAGCGTCGTCTTGCGAGCGCATCATCTCGGCGGCACCATCATCATCATCGCCGTGTCTGGATGTGCTTGAAAAATCTTGCGAGATTCCCATAAATGAAAACTCAGCGGCTCTACTTTGAGTATCCGATGACCAAGCTCCCGTCTAGGAGCAAATACCTGAATTATTTTGGAGGGGGCAGGGACTAACTAAGGGCAATAGTTCAGCATAAAAGTTATGTTTCTAAACTGCAGGAGGATTCAGCTTTGCTGTACTTTACGTACCATTTTTATTTACGGCTTTATTTTCTTTTTATTTTCAAACTACGGCAATAAATTGAGGAATAAACAATTCCCTATTTCTATACACATATAATCCTCAATTATTGCGTATATTTATGTATATATTTCATTGCAATATTTCTATGTGTTTATTAATTAAGTTTTACTTTTTGTATTATTTAATAACCCCCATCTCTCTCTGGGTAGGTATAGATATACTTCATTATGCAGGTATTCATAACCATTTATATGTGCATAAGCCCTCATGTTCTTAATTTATATTTCTCCCACTTCTATAGATATTTATTTCCATCATACTTCCAAATTTTTCTGTATATATTTCTCCCTGTTTCTCCATTTATTCCTGTAAATACTTATATATAGTTATATTGTTATATATATATATATATATATATATATATATTACAATCACGCCATAGATTTCCATTCAGAACAGAAGCCATTGCTTCATTGATCGCAGAGACATCGGCACTTGTTTGCCTTCACTTGCAGGTTAGTTTGATTCCGCCACCTGGTCAGCACCGCCACCCGCCGAACCCTTGTACGAAGCCATGACGCGGGCATCTAAAGAAGCACTCGTAATTACGGGAGGAGGCGGAAATTTCAATTTATGTATTCCGAAAAATGACGCCTGCCGATCGACGGAGGGACAGCTCTCCTCCATCTGTCATCGCGGAAGCCACACACATCTGACACGAGGATTCATTCGTCTTGTCGTCTTTGACAGTTGGATTTTCCCGGCGCACTCCCACCAGGAGTCGCGCGGGATTTTGGAGGCAGAGTGAAAAAGAAAACACTCTGTGACAAGGAGTAGGCTCTTTATGAATGCAAATGAGTCTGGGAAAATTCACAGAGCAGCTAGCGGGCTCCGAGGCTTCGGCATCCGTCACATCTCCCCCCAACAGGCACAACCCACGCCTTGCCAAGAGGTCTAAGGGCTTACAGGGGCCCTACAGCAAGAACAGACACACTCATGAAAAAAGGGCATGGAAATCGTGTGGCTGGCACTCGCTGCACTGCCACCGGTGAACATTATTTTCATGGAAATGATAAGCGTACTGTTCTTACATGCCATCTGCGGAATTGCTGGTGGGCTTTTTGGTTTTATTAGAGAATGCTCATGTCTGCGTGCGTGTGTGTGTTCGCCTGTGTGTGAGAGGATGCCACGCTTGGATCGCTTGACATTTGCCTCCTCTTTTTATCCTGTTTCAAGGATGGTAAATCAAATGTTATGTGACAGGTCAGCCCCTTCATATCAGTCATCCTTCACCCTGACCCAGCCGCCGCAGAGACACATCAAGCCCTGGCTCCCGAAAAATCGCCCTTATATACAAGAGCACCCTGTCAGGTGAGTATTTCATTAATGGGACACTTGAGTGCTTTTTTTCTCTCGGTTGCGCTCCGTGTCGAGGAGCGCGGTGGGCGGATCGCACTCCGTTTGTAACTTCCGTACGTCACGTGGTTATTTGCTTCATGTCAGAGAACTGCAGCTTGGACTGAACCAGAGGTCAGCAATTGGAAGACGTCACAACATCCTGATCATATTAGCCATGTAGCATCTGCATCTACTTCCAACATCACGTTTTAGAATACATATTCAAACAATTTCCTGGAGATGATCCATCCGCTCACCAGGCGTATAGGTGGCATTGGAATAATGGAAAAGAAGTCATGACGCCGGCGCATAAAAAAGCTAGCCCGCGGCGTATACCGAAGAACAACAGCGCAAACACAGAAAGCTAAATTCAAACTGCATCGGAGACGTGCAATGTGCGCGCATGCGATCGACTCCATTGTTGCGTGGACGGAGCTTCAGTTGATGCTTCTCATTGGTTTCTCCCAAAGAGATACATTCTGTACCACCAAGACCATTATAGCTCCATTGAACAAGCAGCTTCGTGGCTACATTGGTCTTGCTCTCATTTTAAAGGAACAATTTAAGGTATCGAAAAATAGTCCCTATCGTGCATTTTTCTCCTGCAGTAACCACATCTCTCCTGCTTGAAGAAGCGGTGGAGCTGAGATCCACTTACGCTGGAAGAGGGAAGTTGGAGCTGCGAATGACATCACAGCCGAGTTGAGTCGAGAAACCTGCTATTCTCCGTATGTATGCAACTTATGAATCAATGTTTGCCATGACAAAACTCACCACGTTTGTTTCTTTCGCCACATTTCAATGATTCAGGACTTCTATTTTACGTTTGAGGAAGCCATCTTGGATTGCTTACTCAGGGTATTGAGGATTCTCCGACTCTCCTACATCGGATCATGCAATGGGTAACTGGGAATTTCCAACTGGAACGCACCCAGAGGAGAGTGTGGTGTGTCACCAATCCCATGATCCTTTGTGTGTTAATGACGGCGCTCAGTTCTGATTACATAAGAGACTGCGAATGAATCGTGAATAAAGTAGTGTGTATGTTAATTTTAAAAAGTTAATCTCTCAGATATGTGAAGGCTTCACCTTGCTAACACTATAGATAACCAACAACTTATGAACTCAAAATACGAGATTATTTTCCATCAGGCTCCTGGAAAGTTTGATTTAAGTTTCTGCTCAAAGTGCTGTAACTTTTTTTTGCCACTAAGCTTATCACGGGTCGACAGAAGCCAGAACTCGCAGGTGTTTAATTCATCGAGTCTGTGCTGCAGGATGGTCAACCAAGGCAAAACATTGGCCTGGATTTGCTGACTCCGCTCCTGCCGCTTAATCTATCTGAGACGTGATTAAAGTTTAATTCGTGGACATCCTCTAATGCCAGCCCGCGTGTGTGTTTCTCAGCAGTGGGCCGGTGAGTAGTTTCAAGCTGAGGCTGAGCCTTTTCTTTCGGTCCGAGTCCCACTTTATTCATGCCTGAGGGACGCCGGGAGCGGCAAACAACTGAATTTTTCATCAAGGTTACTTCCTGTGGAGATGTGCCATGCAGTTACAGCTTTCTGCCGTGGTGTGTTTCCAGGCTCATACATAACTTACCTCCAGCTGACCTGCAGCAGCAGGACTGGCTTGACCCTGGTTCTCACAGGACAACATGAACTCGGGAGTTTCTGCTTCATTTTAATGTTCTGGATTTGAGAAAGAACACACTTGTGGACCGCAGACTTCTATAGAGGCTGTGCTTTTAAAGTGAATCATAATTTTCATTCATTTTTGTACTAAACCTCAATATTTCAGCTTTACAGTCTTGGTTAGAAGTAATCCAGAGACTATTCATTGCAGGTCATTTTCACTGATACCTGTTCACATACTGGCACGAACAAGAATTTCAAAACACAAAGTATGTTTACCTTTAAAATTCTGCACCTATTCATCACATAGATCAGGGCTAGAAAATGAAATTTCCTCAGGGGCCACGTTATATACTGTGACTCTTGTGAGGGGCCACTCACAATATTACAATTAAAAAAAATGAAATTTGATGGTGATATTATGAGTGTTTATGAAATTATATTACACTTTGGCCAGGTCTGACATAGATGAATGTAAAATACATTATGTGTCAAATGGAAAATATAGATTTGCTTTTGTTTATGATGGAAGTACTGTTTCAATAGTATGCAGAAAAGCTATCTATATTGAAGCAGATGTGTGGTCATTTTGTCACATTTCGCCCTGCTACGCCCACCATCCGCTCTGAATGAGCACATTGTTCAAAATGGAGATTGAAAAAAACAAACAAATAAAAAAACAACATACAATTCTTGCTATACTCTTATTGGTTATTATTTTTATTTTTACATTTTTTACATTTTCCTACTACATATTTAAAGCACACTTTCCTCTTCACTTTGTACTAGTATTATTATTTTCTACTATTCTACTCTACCCAAAGCCAAATTCAATTCCATCCATAGTTCCAATTTCATTGGGCAATCTCTAACATGGTCCTACTATACCTCTGAAATTTCATAAGATGATCTAGTAATGATCTTTATTACATTTGGCTTCAGTTAGGCTTCCAGGTTTAAATAAACAAGTGTGTTATGAAGTGGCTCCCTATAGTTTCAAACTTAAATGTTGTGTCCAATGGTCAAACGTGACGGCTAACCTTAATTCGACAGACTTATGATATATAGTATGGCTATACTTCTGAAAAGTTCATCCCTTACTTTCTCATGAAATAGCTCGCATTCCTCTGTGTTTACGCACACGGTCTCACCCAGTGACACAACACAACTCAACAAACTCAACTAGTTCACATCCCTACTGGGATTACCAGCACGCGCCGCATTAACATTTTCACAACTTCTGCAGGAAAAACAACAACTATTTCAGAGCACATCTCCAAACCAACATTCATTTGCAATTATAATAAATCCCTACTTATTCTTTTTGTGGGATTATTAATGCTGCAACAACACATTTGCTTTTAATGGGCGGTGAAATATTCAATCTCTGAGGATTTTCTTCTCTTTCATTAAAAATCATGCTTCTCTGAACAAAGCAATCAGAGCCACCAGCAAGGTCTTATTTATGCTTTTCAAAGTTGACCTAGAGCATCGGATCATTCCTTCCTAATGGACGAGAGCGGAATATATTTGGATCTGGAGTCACTACAGGCGTGTTTCTGCATGAATCAATGAAAGCTTGATTTTTGAACCAGGCGCTGGAAGATGGATGGAGGGATGGACCTGCTGAAGGAACAGCAACAGCTCGACACTCACTATGTACGTTTCATTTGTGTAAATCCTCTTCCATGAATAATGCAAGAAACAGAAGATGCTTCTCCTTTCCAATAAACTGTTATGGAGGAATCTGAGGAAGTTATGAACAATGTTCAAACTCATAACTGTAATCATCTGGAACTAAGTTTAATGAGGACTCCACTTTTGACTCTGGCAATTGTTGCGGTACATTATGGGGCTGGTTCTATGAGATCTATTTAAAATAGACAGTATAATGCTGTAAATATATAAACAGGTAAGTGCCTTGAGGTGAACTTTCCAGCCAACTGTTAACCATCATACTGTATCATGAGACGGATGTACAGGTGTAGAACTTAAATGACCTTTTTACATATACGTCAATCGTTCCTACAGTGGGTTTTAAGTATTTTCTTGGGCATCATATGACACAAACTAACTAAACCAAAAAAATGACTTATTTTCTCATGGTACCCGAGTTCCTCTGGTGCATTCAGGGACTAGTTTGTGCGACAGCTCCTGATTTCCAAACTGCAGCAGCAGTTCTCAAGTTGTCAAGACACAAGCGTTGTAAAGTTTGTCAGAGAAGTTGTGGTCCCACTTCCTGCATATATTCAAACATGCATATTTTCCAAATAAATGTTTAAATATATGATATTTTAAATAAATAAATACAGTTTCCACATTAATCGTTTTGAATATATCACAATGAATAAAATAAACATTATTTTTATTAGTGAATTATTAGCAGATGTCAACAAAGCAACAGCTGCTATGCTTATTTTAAAATATAATATAATAATATAACATAATAATTGTATTATTTTACCACTTAATATGAATTTATTAAAAAATATTCTAATAAATCTGAGAAGTTACACTAAATATTTATATTATTTACAATATTTATATTGTTGTTCTGGTCGGTTAGAAAATGTGTAGTTCCGCTAACTCTTTGTTATAATGGAAACGAATAAGCTAATGGTGTTATTACCTCATAATAATACAACATACAGTGACACTAGAAAGATAAGATTCTTTTCTTTCCAAAAGTGAGCTGGCCATTTAAAGTAAACCAGCAAAAATGTCTGAGGCAACAACAGCAGATGTAAGTGGCGGGTGAACCATCCAGAGGTATATAGTGTATGTCATGCTGAGAAGAGTGATATTCCAGAGTACACTTGCTTTTTCTCCCTGTTTGCTTCTAAATGAAGCATTGATTGGCCTGTAAAGTCCGCAGTAAAAAGATAAGGCTCCATCACATTACGGCCGTCTTAAAGAGTCAGGGGAGTGAAGCAGAAGGCCCACTTGTGCTGCAGTGTCAGACATTATCACCAGCCGCTACCCTCAACCTCACCCTGCCCCTCGCGACAATTACGGCGCGGCCTCCCTATTCAGCATGTAATGAGAAAACGGACTCATCGATTTCTCCCCATCCAGTAACAGATCACGAGGAGGCAGACGGGTCGGTGGAGGAGGCTGCTGGACTGGAGATTTTAACTGGTGAGAGCTGCATTGTTTGGGTTGATGCAGCTCACTCGCCTATTTTGACTTGGTGCTTTGAAATTGTAGTCATGAAGGTGAAAGTGGGTCCTTTCTGTCCTTTTCTCCCACAAATATTTGTGCCACAACCAATATTAAATCATCACCTTCACCTTCTTCTGCCGCTTATCCGGGGTCGGGTCGCGGAGGCAGCATTCGGAGCAAGGAAGCCCAAACTTCCCGATCTGCACAAACCTCCTCCAGCTCCTCCCGGGGGATTCCGAGGCGTTCCCAGGCCAGACCGGAGACATCATCTCTCCAGCGAGTCCTGGGTCTTCCCCGGGATCTCCTCCCGGTAGGACATGCCCGGAACACTTCCCCAGGGAGGCATCGAGGGGGCATCCGGATGAGATGCCCGAGCCACCTCAACTGGTTCCTCTCGATGTGGAGGAGCAGCGGTTCCACCCCGAGCTCCTCCCGGAGAACCGAACTCCTCACCCTGTCTCTAAGGGTGCGCCCAGCCACCCTGCGGAAGAAACTCATCTCAGCCACTTGTATCCGCGATCTCATCCTTTCGGGCATTACCCAAAGCTCGTGACCATAGGTGAGGGTGGGAACGTAGATCGATCGGTAAATCGAGAGCTTCGTCTTGTGACTCAGCTCCCTCTTCACCACGACGAAATTAAATCATCTCAACACCAAAACTGACTGAAGATTTTTTTTTAAAACCAAAAACCGCATGACCTTAATGGTGGAGGCATTACATGTAATGACATGTAACTTTCTTCACTTGAAGTCAAACGTCACCAACTACAGGGTCCGACTTGTTCCTCGCTACCTTCCAAAGTGTTTTCATGAACATATCGCACTGACTGGTTATGTTCCGCTATCATTTTGCATCGCTTCCTAGCAATAGCAACAAGCTAAAAAATAGATTTTGCTTCATTAACAGATGAATTCAAAGTAAACAGGAAATACCAGTGGTAGTGTGTCTTAGTGTGCGTTAATATTTACACTTGGAAAGCTAAATATTTTTAACTGATATAAATGATGAAAACAGATTTAGCTTTGCGCACAAAATTGCTCATCTCGTCGGCCATTTTGAAAAGCTATGACAGTGTCGTCTCTCAAATGGCTCTAGAACTATACAACGAATACAGAAGTCAGTTCAAGAAAGTGCAACTTTCGGTTGAATCGTCTTCTGTATGCTAAACTCTTCTCATACGGTTTGATTTATCCTCCCTCTGGCTGATCAGTGGGATGTAAATATCCAGAGGGGAAATATATGACGGCGCCTCTTGCAGTGTCCTGCTGGGTCAGAGCTCCACTGCCACTCACGGTTATTTATTAGGCTACATATTCACTCTCTATCCATCACCGAGCTCACATCTCTTTATGTTTATGACGATGTCCCACCTTCCACCGGGAAGATTGACGTGTGAGCAGAAGCTCGAGGTGGGACTTGAACGCCGCGTCTTCTCCAATCGTGGCTCGATGGGCGGAGGCTCTTCCATCCACACGGATTATGAGTCAGTTACCAGACATAAGCGAAACAATAACAGTTGGTGGCTACTTTCAAGCCACAGCCTCCATAAAGGCAACTTGTCTCCGACTGGAGCGTCTTTTTTCGGGGGGCAGATTTTGGCGCGTTCAGATCTTTTCCCTCCTCTGGCAGGAGAAGTACTTTTAATCCGATTAGATTTTGAATCCCGCGTGTCTCTCCTCCGCTACAGTAGAGGTGCAGGAGTGGCCAGAGCCAAAAGCAGCGATTCAGATCAGATTTCATCCCGAACCAGCTGGAGAACCGGAGAGAAAGAGTCCTCCTCCTCCTGAACCCAGAAGAGGGGAAAAGGGAGGCGCGTCGGACTCGATCCGGAGGAATTTCCGAGGATATTTTGGAGCTTTTTTTTCCGCCCCCCCCCCCTGGAAGATTTGAAAGTTGGAGGCGAGGCAGCGGGGACCGTGGTCAGGGATGGACGAGCAGCCGCGGTTGATGCACTCCCACGGGGTAGGCATGGCCGGACACCCCGGCCTGGCGCAGCATATGCAGGATGGCACGGCGGGGACGGACGGAGAGGGAAGGAAGCAGGACATCGGAGACATATTACAGCAAATCATGACCATCACAGACCAAAGCTTGGACGAAGCACAGGCGAGGTGAGACCAAACACCTTCGAAAAAACATGACATTCCAAAGTATTTTGGAAATATTTTAATAACCAAGGAGCTATGAAAAGTCAGAAGTTCCAGTGATGCTCTCATATTTTAATATTTTATCAATAACCCCGCTAATTTTAATCAATAACAAGTTCAATTCAAACCACCTCATCGCAGTTACATGCTATTTTGCCAGTCTAAATTCATTTATTCAGCTCACTCCATTGCATATTTGTGTCTGAGAATATTTCACCTGCAAAACAAAGTGATTTAGGGTTATCTTAAGTTATTACTGCGTCATTACTACACATGGGACCACTATGTTGTTTTTCAGTACTCTGAAACTTGTGTCACTGTTGCAAGTTTAAAAGGACTGATTTATGTTTTGATTCATTCGTAATCATTATTATTTCATTTTTGTATTTTTTAGGAAACATGCACTGAACTGCCACAGAATGAAACCTGCCCTTTTCAACGTTTTGTGTGAAATAAAAGAGAAAACAGGTGAGTTTTCTCAAAGCACTGATAAGAGCATTATTGTGTGCTCCATCTCACCATGTGCCATGTCACACTTTTTCAGACATTTTCACGACCATTTCTGTTATCGGCCAATTCGCCGTTAAATGCGTGTAATAATGTGCGATCGCCCAGATCCACACTCCGCTCATGTGTTCTCTGTCAAATGGAGTGTTTTCGGAGCGACGTTTGTGTCTGTTCCTGGGCTGGGCTTTCTCACTGCTCTCTGTCAGCTTTGGCGAGTGTGTCAGTGTTTGCTAAGTGAGCTGTTTTACATGCAGGGGCAGGTCGGAGGGATTTTCTGTTTATGTTTGCTACAAGGGTCAAAGTCATGAAAAGGAATGTGTGAATTATTAGTCACTTAGCAGCAGATTAAACGAAGAGCGGCTCACATGATGAAAGCCTGTGATTATTCTCTTGAGGGACGTGGCTGTTTAACAGGCGGCTTTTCAAGGCAGGAAACGGAACAAAACACTGGAGAGGACCTTATCTGCTAAGACAACTTTGAAGCAAAGAGACTTGTCACTATGCTGGTGGTGCTTTCACAGGCATGTCGACAGCTGAAAATAAATACAGGGGCCACTATAGAGACATAACCATTTTTCTAAATGTAACACGAACTGCTATTCACTGACCTTTCCTTTTTATGAGTCAGAGTGGCTTGGGCTTTTCCCAAAACAAGGAGTGGGAACAGACAGATCTCAAAAGGTTAAGCAGTGCTTGTTTTAAAGGGGAAGCTCAAGTAGATTGGGGCCCTATTTTAAATTGCAGGCTTGGAAAAGTGAGAGAGTAATGCCTGGCTTTTTGTAAACTGTCTGGCGTCTCTTTGGGTTCAACTGGAGTTCGTTTCCAAAATGAAGAACAAAGTGCTTTGGACCTTTTCCTGGCTTTTCCCCCTGCCTCTCCTCTCTTCCCACCATTCTTGGCAACCAGATCTGCTCAGAGGAGCGGTCCCCCGGTCTGCGAATTCTCTTCCCCTCTTTGAGTCCATGTTTGGAAGCGATTGTATTTCACTACTGTTTGTTTTATTTTCCATAAGTAAATCATTTTTTTAACGTAAAGCACACCAGCAAGCACCTAGTTATAGTTTTATTATTGGGCAGGTTGAATTAAAAATATATGGCCAAAGTAAATCCTCAAGCGAGATGGTTTCCTTGAAGGTGTCAAATCAGACAGCAGGATGGTAGTGGAGAGTTAGAAGCCTGAATAGAATATGATGGCAAGCTGCACCCAAAAATGTGACGTATGAATGACAAAAAGTGTGTGTGTATATATATATATAGCCGCACTAGTTGCTTTTTTAAGGTTCTCACATGGTTTGAACTAGCCAGCAGGTATCGGCTATTGACTGTTTCCTGTGTATATTAGGAGTTGTGGGGCGGCTCGACTTCCACCTAAGGGAGGTTTGTGCAGGCGAATCTGAAAAATCCTTTCACTGCAGTGACAGAGAAAATGAGTCAAAGCTTCACCCTGGCATTTACAGCCAAATGTGCTGAGTGCAGTGTATGGCAGCCGAGTACAGCCTGTAATTTGTCAGGTCTTTTTTATATTCTTTAGAAAGAGTCAGCTCCTCTTTTGCTTCTCACATTGTTGCAGTCGCAGAGCATCTTTGGGAAAGAAGAGCCGGTGAAAGATGGTGGATGAGTGGTTGCTCTTGAGTTCTTTTTTTTTTTTTTTAGTGGATTAATAAGTTCTGACAGCCAAACATGCGAAACTTGCTTCCAAGCTTCAGAACATTTACACCTAAATGGGTCTGTGTATTGGCTAGTATCTTGTGATACGTATTCCGATACAGGAGTGGTGATGCGATGTGATACAATACTGTAAGTTCAGCAATATATTGCAATATGAATCATTATTTTAAGGGGGAAAATCAGACAATGAAGTACAATATCATGTGCATGAACACAAGGTTATCAACAAAAGTGTGCAAAAAGAAAATGCATTAAATATGTCACAAATACGGCAGAATATCTAAGTGTCTAAATATCAATGTCAAGACAATATCACACACTTAAGTATTGTGATATTTCAGCAAAAATAGTGTACAGTATCACATAAGTATCTGGTATTGTTTATGAGTGTATTGATATTTTTTTCTCCCCTACCCCAATCATGTAATGCTTGTGTAATGTTTATTCATTTAAGCAGCTACCCTATGAAAGGTTTAATATTTTTTTACAAAAAAAATGCAAAATTTCATTATAGCATCGTGCACTGAAGAAATACAGGAAGTCTCAACAATCAAAACTGAGATAGGCAGTGAAACCAGATGTCTCACTCCTTAAAATTTTGACCTTTTAAATGCCATGCTCTAAAACCTGTCAGAGCCAGTCACACATTCCCAAAGACAAGACCGAGAAACAGACATAAACTACATGATTTCACTGCTCCAATGTTAAAGACCTGTTCATAAAAAGTGCTTTCACTGGTGGCACTAACAATACCATGATGCACTGCAGCAGTCATTAACACTAAACGTGTGTTGCCTAGTACAAAATACAGTAGTTAACTGAGATCACATAAGATGCTTTGCTACCTCAGATAAGCAACACACCTGCCACACACCTACGTGTAGTTGTTGCGTTGAACTAGAGGAGTGTTGACAGCAGCATTACGAGTCATCCCAGCAGTGAGGTGTCCACCCCAAACAGCTGAGTGACACGGCGGGAGAGCAGGCCTTCACTGTTGACCCCACCCCACCTCTTGAGCCGTATATTTGTGCCAGGGTCGAGCGGGTGTCACGCTGCGAGGGTATTTAGCAAGCTTAAACAAGCTCGGGTTTGCACGCCGACTCCTACAGCTGCAGCCAGGGAAGCTTGTGTTACCACTCGCGGCACGGACGCTCCTTTTTGCCAACAGTGTTAGATTTCATAAAGCGCTCCTGCAAGCGCACCCCCCCCCACTCCCGACCGCCGGCCCCTTCTGTCTTTTTTTAAAACTGTCATCATTGTTTCTGTAGTTCCTGAGAGCACTTAGAAATTGTTTTCCTGTTCTTGCCTCACATCCTGCGAGGAGAGCGTCTTTGTTTGTGTGGAACCATTACAGCCAAGTGATCTGGCACGTACAGGTTGACTAAGTAAAAGAATCCAGACACCAAGTCGGTGTTTCTGGGTGTCAGATTTCAGTCCAACTCTCGCTCTTGTTAGCTCCCTCTTCCTCTCTCGGAGCGAGGACCAGGCACGGTGGTGTTGGCAGCCTCGCATTACCTCCATGGAAGCCGGGGTCAGATGCAGAACTCCTGCATGACTAATGTGATCAGACGGATAAATGCATTAGACCGCTTGAACTTATCAAAGCTGGAGACCTGCTGAATCAGTTGATCTCACTAACGGCTGCGTTGCAAAGCCTGCTCTGCTAATTAGAATCGCACACACACATTAGGACACACACTGCTCATGACGTCTCGTCCTTGTCTCATCCTCAATACACCCTCATCGCCCTGCAACAGCAGACTCACGCCAATACACATGCAACTGAATCCATCCATACTGAGTATTTCTGTGAAGGTCATTAGTTTCTGAAATATGAAGTTAGGATTAAAAAACTAAGGATTTATATTATTAAAAATACTTTATCTAGTAGTATATCATGTTTTATCTGTTCATTTGATTTGCATTCTGTTGATATAAAAAGCCCAGGAATAAATATAGTGAAACAAAAGTAATACTTGCCTTCATTTCCTCCTGACGGTCTTGTTGCCTCTCACTGGCCAAAAATATACAGAGGTCAATTGATGGCTCTCTGAGTGTTCCTGCCCCAAGTTGACTCCAGACTTCATGTGATCCTTGCCAGGCAATATGTCGGGGAAAATCAATGGTTTTATTCAAGGATTTTATAATGGAAAACAAGGGTGTTATTTTGATGTCTGACTTTTTAATATCACGGTGAATCTGTTTTGCAAGTTTGCTTTTCAAACTGCCATTAATTTAACCTGTAGATGCTGGATTTTAAAAGACAAGAACCGGCTTGTTCAGAGTTCCACTGAAGACAGGGGAAAAATACAACATTTAAAAATAACTCGAAGCAGACATAAGCAATTATTGCAGCAGAACTTGGAGTGTTTGACAATCATGTGCTTGTTCATCACAATTTAATCTTTTTTATAAATAATTATTTAACTTAATAACTGAAGCTATTGCTGGAGCATCTTTGTAATTGAGACTTTCTATGGTGTACAGAAGCAGCGTGTGTCCAATGCTTCCCTTTCAGCCTTTGCTCACAGTCGGCATGGAAGTGTTTGGCTG
This sequence comes from Synchiropus splendidus, assembly GCF_027744825.2. Taxonomy (NCBI): domain Eukaryota; kingdom Metazoa; phylum Chordata; class Actinopteri; order Syngnathiformes; family Callionymidae; genus Synchiropus; species Synchiropus splendidus. Next base: position 9,585,408 of record NC_071346.1, on the reverse strand, counting down.
GAGATGGTTTGCAAAGTGTGACACCAAAGATAAATGATGATTCCAGTTGTTCGCTCAGAAACCTCTCAGTGATGGAGCTAGTCGCGGAGCCACCATGAAGTCGGCATGGACTGGTCACTATAGCTCCCAGCGCTGCTGTTTTTCAGTGTTTAATTGACACGGCTGTCCATGATGAGTTCAGAGGTTAGTGTTGCCTCTCTTTGTTACTCTCCTCTCATCTCCAGTGACAGATGGAAGCATTAGTCTCCAATGTGGCGCTGTCCTGAAACTAATGGCTATGTCCTTGGTTTCCTTGCGCTAGCAGGGAGACTGTATATCAGCATCCCGCTTGGAAGTGCAGAAGCAGCAGTTTATCCCCCCATGTTTCAGTTTCCACGGAAATACGGCTGAAAGGGACCCTGTCTGTCTGTCCCCTCGTAAATAACCCGAGATAAATAACCTCCGAGCGAGGGCAAAGTTTGCCGGAGAAAATGTGGCTACTCTGTTTGTAAAGAAGTCAGTGTTTATATCTGGATCTGATGTGTGTATTCACTTTGGGAAGTGTGTTCACTGTCCACCGGCGTGAGCTCGCGCGCAATTAGGACGGCTAATATATTATGCAAATGTTGACTGGATTAATTGAGACGTGTTAATCATGTTTTAAGAGGCTAATTACGGCCCTGTATATCTGAGGTGGGAGTTGTAATTAGCCGTGATAACAGATCTGGCTGCAGGACGGTCACAACCTGACGCTAGCCCGGTGTGTATTTGGGTGTGTGCGTGGGAGAGAAGCGGCTACTGTGCTTTTCAACTGTAGCATTTCCTCATTCATGTAGCGCGTCTCCATCAGCTCACCAACTCAACAGACGTATAAATACATCACGCCGCTATCTTTAGCTTGTTTCCGGCGCTTCTTTATGTGGTTATCTGATGCTGCTCTGGCCTTTTATACGCCACTGTGTTCTTAGCCCTCTGACAGAGATCATATTCAGATCCATTACACTAAGAATGCCTTCCTACTTATCGAATATAAAATTGCTTTAGAGAGGAAATTCGCTCCACGTCGGAGTGGAGTTTCTTTTTTATCAGATGTTCGTCTCTGGAGCGGCTTTTAGTGTCTGAAAAAAAGAACAGCTTGAGCGGCATTATTGCAGTTGCAATTGCGCCGGCCATTGTTTTTCTTATTGGTGCCGCCTGATTGGATTTTCCTGGCTATCATGGAATTTACTCACGTTGTTGGACCTGTAAATCCTCATATTGTTGGGGCTGAAACACTTAGAGATCTTATTAGCTGGTCATGAAGGTCCGGCTTGGTGTTTAAATTAGTTTAGCGACATGCTCTCCACATACGTAGCATTGCATTACAGGCGGATCAGCTGTGGTTGCTCCTCTTTGATAGGCTGCCCGTCCTTTCTTTCACCTAATGCAATTAAATGTATGTTTTGGGGCTGTAAGTACACTAGAGCAGCCAGATGGTCAAGCAGAAACATGCTAGCGTTCGCAACAAACGCCCAATAAGGTTAGTTAATCACATTTTTTTTAATGTCAATGACAAATATTAATTTCACAAATGATTTTTTTTACGTTTTACTGCGAACATTACCTAGTACTTTGCAGGCTTTGTGATTGTTCACCCCGGATTCAAATGTCAAAAGTGTGAGCTAACTGTCGCAAGCATGGCTCATTGGTCAACATTGTCTGTCCTAACACAAATTTCATAAATATATCCAACAGTAAATAAAAATAACTTGTGTTTACGTGTTGAAAAGAAAGAGAGAATGACTAACGCCTTCATCCGCTGATTCCTTATCGTGAAACGCTGAGTTTGAGTCCAGAACAAAAACATACAAATGAATTTCTAGTGCTGCAAATACTGTTAATTTAGCTTTGTTGTTCTTAAACTGTCGGCCATTGTGGACACTTTGAATGCGTGCATCTTCCCAACTATATTTTAATATTTTTATTTTGATGCTACTTTCTTAGTATATGATATTGGATTACTGAGGAGAAATGTGCAATAGGGCCCCAAACATAGCTGTTAAACTTCACTGTTTTAATGTTTTGTTTCTGTTTTAACTTCAGTTTTAATGTCCACCTGACTCTGGGTAGCATCATCATACCTGTCAACCTCTGTCAATAACTCCCCTTATAAAGCAATGCAATTCCCCTTATAAATTGAAAAGAAACCTTACAAACACAATCGCGGCGCATTTTAATATTTTATTATTACTGTTTACATGACAGCCAGACAGACAATGTATTGGAAAATGATAACAGAGATAACATATAAAAAAGCTCTTATTAAAAGCTTGGATTACGTTTACCACGTGCAGCATGTTTTAAAATAAATAATTCTTCCTTGTATGCTTCTCTTCTTACTAGGTGGTAATTCCCGATCTTCCATGCTTACTTCTATGATTTTTCTCTGAATGGTTCCTCTTGCAACACAACGGATGCGCGTTGCACTGCGGCACACAACACTCCTATCGTCAAAGGCGAAAACAACGAGAAAAATAAATGTGCGATTGAGGATAACATTTGCTAGCGCCAACCGTCGCTTCAACCAGCGAGACGAGACGATGCGTTTTGGATCTGAATTTGCCGAGTCAATATCGGCCTGGCGTGAAACGTCAGTGGGAATTTTTTTACTGTTGTTCTAATTTATTTTTCCCCGTATAACAGTGGTTATACGGCGTACATGATTTGAAATTGTAAAAAAAAACTTAGAATACTGGGAAAACGTATAAGTTGACAGGTATCGATCATGCTGCTAGCATGCAGCTACTTAGCTACTTGTCTAGAAACTTGTTTCATATCCTGACATTCTGAAAATTACAATATAAGAGTATCTTAACTTCACTCCATCCTAGGTATTCGCTACACACCTAGCTCACAGGTATACAAGGCTGATCTTAACATGTAGTCCGGTCTATTTAGCGCCTCTGCTGTTTGTCCTCATTTCCTTGACTATGACTATGAGGCTGTCTTCTTGCTTTAATGGACTGGCTAGATATATCTGGGAGTTGCTAACCTTTAATTTGAGGTGTGGGATCTCATTTCTCTGGCCACTCCGGCGTAAGTGGCGAGTTGGCAGCGTGCTGAGGACGTACAAAGGAACCCTCCGACTTCGATGAACAGTCAAACATTAAATGGCAAGCTCTCTTCTCTGGCTGACTTAGTAAAAATGACACAAATTAATACGCGCTGCTTAAACAGGACCAAGATTAATGGTTGCCTTTCGCTGCGGCTTAGATCCTCTGTCAGTCGCTGCTCGCTGCCCAGATGGAATCAACACCGATCAATGAGGTTACCCGACTCTCCCAGGACATGCCGAGCTGCCGCGCACAACTTTTCACCGAGACAAGCCCTACACATGTAATGTTTGTCACCCCCTGATAAACTCATATCCTGTATGACTTCCTATATTCCGCAGGGTTTTCAATCTGCCGCCACCGATCCAGAAGGGAAAGAGAAGAGAGGGGGTGATGGCTCGGTAGTGATGGGATGTTTCAATTACTGATAGTAATGCCGTGGTGTAGTGAGTCATGCAGTGCAGATAGCACCATTTATTTTAATCAGTATAGAGGAGAGATGGGTGTGGATGTGTCTCCCTGGTTTCAGATACTTCCACATTTAGATGCAGGGGAGTGTGCCGCCGTCTCACCCTCGCTCGCACTGATACGATCAGGTGGATGGAGGTTGCCGTGGGTAACGCGCAGCGGCGAGGTAGTCTCTCTGTGAGCTATTCTAATTTATGTTAATCAACCTTTCTGTTGCTGTAAAAGACAAAGGGGCCACAGATGAGCATGGCTCACCTCGCTACCTTTACTGGAGGCAGACAAAGAAGAAGGCACACAGCGAGGAGAGAGGAACCAGAGAGAGGAGGCGAGAGATGATAAATTTAGCCGCACAAAGAGTTGTTTTTGTGTGGCTGCGCAATCAAACAGCCTCACGCTGGCAATCTTTAGCAAGTAGGTGTCTACTATCCCAGTGTCAAGTTGTGTTTCCGAGGGATTGAAACAGGCAAACAAGCGCTCTCCAGGGAACGCTGCGGCTGGTTCAGCGAGGCCCAGCAGTTTTGGATCACTTCCTCTGGCAGATGTGACACCACAGGTAGCATTTAGCACAGCGAGGCGAGAGCACCAGGAGCAGAGGCCAGCTCTTGGCCTGGAAACCTGGCAGTGCAAACACACACGCTATCGCAGATAAGGGCCCTCAAATCAGCCCCCGGAGTGGTGTCAGCACTTTGTGGTTACAAGAGAGCCCTGAGAAGGAATTTCAAATGAGCCATAATATGATTTGGAATTGTTTGCTCTCTAGCAAATGGGTCACTGCACTGAAATAAAAATATGCACAGCAGATTTGTTTTCGTGTTCGTGCGACACAGAACTTAGTTATTTAGTCCCTTAATCTAATCAGAAAGAAAGTTGTATAAAACTAAAATGAGCACTAAAGTGACTGCAATTTCCAGCTTGAACCGGGCTCATATGTCAACAACAACTTTCAACAACAAGACCTAATGTTTCTTGATCATTTGGAATCAAGGCTTGTGATAGTAATTTAATTTTTTGGGGACATTTCTCTGCTTCTAAACTCAGTCAAAACTTTCCCAAAATGTTTGACCCAATCCAGGTCACAGAATATTTATGTATTGTCTCCCCTGTAACGGGAAATTAAGGTGGAAACAGAAAGCAATATCAGTCACTTGATAACCTGAGAATCGCCAGAATTTGTTTTTAGCGTATGGCGTCAGTCACGCCCCCAGTTGGAGCCGCTGAAGATAGAAATGGAAAACACTAGGACCGAAGAATACGGGATAAAAAAATCATACCGCGATATTCATGTCAAGCTCAATATCGATGCAATGCTTAGAATTTCCTTCTATATCTTTTACGTTTTCAGAATAATTTATGATCTCAGCATGCTAGAAAGAAGCCTGTGAATACTTGAACACTGTAATGACCGTAAGTCAAAATATCAATGTAGTTTTTGTCTGCGTTCACTGGCCATATAAAATGGATTCACCAACTGACTTTGGCCCCATGGCCCTAAGTTTAACAAGTGTCGTCCTGAACAGCAACAGTTTTTGAACTGTTATTGGTAAAAGTGTTTCAGTCCAGGGAGAAATAAAATCGTCCTATTTTTTAATCCCCCACTTGACAAAACTACAAGTGAGCTAAAATATCTTATAACAAGGTTAAATGTGTGAACAGCATTCGCTCTCTTCACAACATCAACAAGGATTAATGTAGTTGTGGCGCTGCTTCACTCTACTGTAGATATCTCACATCCACGACGTGTAAGCTCTTCGCCTTCTGTCTGCCAGCTTGCCTTTGGCGGTGTTAGTTCTGGACAGTTAACTCCCACTGAAATTATGTTAATTGCTGCCATTTTCTTTGCTTTTTTCCCCCCCCCACTTCAGCATAATCAGCAACTTATATACTCATGCTTGTTTATTACCGAGCCATTTCTTAGCAGGAAAAACTGTCTTTGTGAACAAACGTTTAGAGCGGCTAATTGAATGTTTCTGTGCTCATTTGTTTACTGGCCTTAATTTGAGGAGGAGAGACAATATGTTGGCGCGATGAAGAAAAGGAGCTTTCGGATTTCAATAGATTTGCATTTTATTTTGTTTTCTCAACAATGAGGAAAGTGCTTTTGGAGAAGTGTTTTGGTTCTGTTGATGCAAGTATTTCCCTGATATTCTCCTGAATTATGAACAGATTTTTTTAGGGAAATTAGTGAAAACGGAGTACGGAGTACATGGAGGCTCAAAAAGGACTTTATGATGGAATGGAATGCTTAGGAAGCATCTGTCCGAAACAACGTCCTTCTCTCTGCTGAGCGTCGAAGGTGACGCTTAATCCAGTCTAACAGTTAAACATATTATTATTTGATATCAACGAACTAGCTTACAATAAGCAGTGCAACTTCAACTTCAACCTGACAATGCCACGGTTTCTTCCACAGTTTCAATCGTGTCATTTACTTATTATTAAGTTATGATGTTTTCACCTAGTTTGTATATGTTTTATGACATGAGCTTTCTTTACCAATGAGTTCACTATCCTGAAGACTCTCATTTAAGCGGTGGCAGTGTGTCACAATTGGAATCTCTAAACGCGTCTTGTCTATAGTCGCACCTTATTTTACTTTGGAAGTGTATTAAAAGTAAAAAAGATTTGGGCGCCACCATCCCCAGGGCCATCATATTCTTCGTACGTGCCTATTAGCCCGTTGAGTCGTGGATTCCAGCGACCGCAACGGTCACTTTAGTCTCAGGTTTCGTGTCGTGTTCCGTGTCACTTTTTCGTCCTGAGGATTTATTTACCTTTGCATAAGTCACTGTAAAATCTGGACTCTGATTGGTTAACCTGCCGTGGTGGAGTACCGATATGTGAGCTATAGCATCTGATGCTACAAATGTTGCCTGAAACACGTTGCATGAATCACGCAGACCTTTTATTGCTCCAAATCTGCTGCATCCCCAGTGTTTGGCCTAAATATTTGTTGTAAAAATGTATGTGAATTTCATGCAAAAAGAACTATTTGGCATCTTTTTGTTCTGAGCATGAAGGTTTTATGTCCTGGTGAGGAGTTTCCTCCTAAGCCAGAATGAAATCTCTCCATCTGGTCCAGGGTCCTGGTTGCCCACCAGTTGGCACTATCCGACCAAGGCTACCGTGAGTGAACGCATCCATGAGCTGTGCTTTATTAGAAGTGTCCCTGAGCACCGTGTTTAGCAGCCTCCTTCCATAAAAACATTAAATTCTTATTACTTGAGTTTATGAAGAGACGCCGCATCCCCTCCCGCCCCAACTCTCCCGACAAGATCATATTGATAGATTGATATTGGGAGAGTGCTAGCGTGATAAAGGCACGGGGGTTAAGAGCTTCTTGGATAGTTTAACCTTGATAAAACAGTTGTTTCACTGAGGCTGATTTCGCTCCATCCGTCTTCATCCGTCAGAGCGCCGCTGAAGTATGCAAATGAAGCCAGTAGAGGGAAGCGCCGTGTGCAGTTAAATGGGGCGTTGCGAATGTGCGGTGTACCGCGCCGACGGGGTGATACTACTTACTGTCCAAATTTAGTGTGTCTCTTCTGAAGCATCCCTCTGCCCCCCTCCCATTCCCCACCACCTTCACCATGTTCCCTTTTTGTGTCCAAGAACAGCATGCGGCTTTCGCCGCTTGCTACCATTCGAATGTTTATCGGCTGCATTTTTGTCTTCATCTGCTGTGGGTGTTTTATTGCACGCTCCCGCCGCACTTCCCGGACGTGGCCGTTCATTGTGCTAATTCGTGAGTCTGGAGGTGTCAGGGTCATAATCTTTACCATAATATCTGTGTATTCCTTAACAAAGCTCTCCATTTGCTGTTTACGTTCATTTGCCTGAGTAGTTTTGTACCTACTCAGCAGCATTAGCGGCGGTTTTGTGCGGACTTGATTCTCTCATTTATCTCGTATGTCGGCATGTTGATCGATTCTCCTGTTCCCTTCTTCTACAACTCATTTCCAGATTTGGGGCTGGAAACACATAGCAGATCTCCACTCTACTGTCTGACTGGCTACCTCACACATAGAGCTGTCAATCAACAGCTTTCCTTCTTGCCCTTTTCGCTATGGACCGCCAGCTTCGTGGGTGGGTCCTGCGGGTGATAGATGGCTCCGAGAGCCTATCGGACTGCTGGATGCATCCATCTCTGTCTGGAGCCTGTTAAACAAGCTTGGGAAAGCAGCCATGTAGTCCTAACCAGCACTGGCCTCCACTAAAAAAACCCATTAACATTAATGAAGGATAGCTTTAAAAGTTCTCCCATAATAGGCTTCAATTGGATTTACGAGTCACGTAGTTTGCCAGAGAGTACGTCATGAAAAATGTCACCGGCAGATAAATGGAAATGAGCATTTGAAAGGTCTCGGGACACCATTTCAGAGAGGATTTTAGCTCAGCTTAGAAGCACTTTTTGTGCCCCTCAATCATTTTCCCTTATAACTCCAGCGCTATCTTCAGAGTGGCTGTGAAGGAAAAGCAAGGCGTTTGATGTTTTAAGTGACTGCAAAGCCGCTCATCTCCCACCTGCTACTTTCCAGGGAAGAAAATATGTTTTTAATACTTTCTTTAAAGATTTTTTCGTGTGTGTGCGTGTGTGTGCGCCAGGCGGCGGAGGCCATTTCAATATCTTGCAACTGCCACTTTACCTGTCTGAAAGGTCCCTATGGAAGGCTGATGTGAAACGGCCATTAGCCAACCAATTCCTCAGCCTCAGATTACCGTGCCAGTATGTTGTAATCACAATTTTGAAAAAGGTCTGATTGCAGTCCATCCAAGGCAGAGAGTCGGGAATAAATGGGTGTTTTATGGGCCTGTGCTCAGCTGTTGGTGTGTCATCATAGCGCTTTAGGACTGTCACTGGAAAAATGGCAATTTCTGAAAGCCTTCATTTCATGTGAATATTTTAGGGGTGCGCTCCAAAAAAGCTGTGAAAAAAATAAAGTAAAACTACTTGATCTTTTTTTTTTTATGGCTTGAAAATGCCAGCTCCATTCATGGTACCAAACATGTTGCTGTAGTCACTTTGCTTCAGGACATATGACTCTGTGGTCTGACCTCACTGGTGTCATGTGATTGAAATTTATGTGACTTTATGTGACGTGATTTTGAGCATGGAAAGGTTATGAACCCTGCTAATGTAAACTAATGGAATGGAAACTAAAAAACTCAACATTATGACTGTATTGTGTTGTATCTGTGACAGCTGCGAGGGGATCGTGTGTCTTTATGGGACTCAGTGTAGAGCTGCAGCTTTGGATGCAACCATGCCGTTCTTATTTAATACCAGTAGCCCAGCGTTTTACTTGATACTGTACCGTCAATGAGCCGAAAGTAGCACAAAGCACGCATTCAAACTACACAATATGAATACACTCTTCTCACTTCATACAGCCGCTCCCGCCGTCTCCCCCTCTCTTCCACCCCTCCTTCGCTCCTCGTGGTCCGTTAACCTCTGATGTCATTAGCAACGGAGGGAGGTTGAGGGGAGAAGAGGGTTGCTATTCTTAATGAATTCCGCTGTGTCTTTGCACTCCCCCACCTAGTTAACCCGACCCCCTCTGGTGCTCAAGGTGTCAAATTAGAGCAGCTGGAAAAGAGGAGAACAAGCTACATCCACCCCTCATTTCTCCACTCCTCTCCAAATCGGATGCTAAAGGCGCACAGTCGCAACTGGTGTGTGTCGCAACTATGCAAAACTGCTTGGATGCACTTGACATGTTCCCTTTAGTGGGAGGATACATCACTAGCAGCAGTGCTTTGCTCTGCTGTGAATGATATGTCATTCATTTTGAAAAGCTGGTGTGTAAAACTCAAGGCTCGGGGCCTAAATGTGGCTCCGATAGTTTTCTGTGTTGCCATTAATAGTTCACTTTCTACCACTATTGCACTGATGACAGTAAAAATACAATGTTTTTATCCGCTTAAAAACACCCCAAACACCGTAATCGTTGTGTTTTCGGTTGTTGTGACTCTTAATCCCACGAGATTTCTGGCTGGGAGTACGACATTCTTGATCGGTGGTTGGGCGCATCACGGGCATAATGCAATGTTTGCTTCTTGGTTGCATGGGTAAAAATTTTGAGTCGCACCGGAGTACAAGTTGCTGTGAAACTTAAAAAACACAGTAACCATGTGGCTGTACTCTTGACTCTATCGTCAAATATCTTCAAAGTTAGGGGAGGCAGTTACGTTGTTTTTTTCATCTTTCACAACGCACCCCCATTGTGATGTACTTGCCATCTTTGTATTGAGCATCCCCAGCCTGAAGGGAACAGACAAGTGCAGAAAGACATTCTAGTAATTCTGTCCCACTGGAACATGTGTTTTGAGCCTTCATTTTGGAATTACAGACCTTTGATGTTAGTTTCTTTAATCCAATGAACAGACAAGGGTACAAATATGGTTGATCCGCTATGAAGGGCGCATGCAGTAGTAAACAGGCGGAAGGCACCTTGAGTTTTGTGTTTCTCTTTATGCTCTCGTGCTTTCCTAAGTGATGACGCGATTGCCCTAAGGTAATGCCAAACCCTCCAAGGTGTCCTCCGCCGAAACAGGAAGCTTCACTTGTGCATTTAAAGATGCCATACTTCATCCGTTTAGCCTTGAAAAAAGCATGTGAAAACTATTAAAAATCCAAATCGGTTTACGAAGACATTAAAGGTGACCGTCCCTTTATCATGCATGTTTCATGAGTTACGGTTGCTTAAGTTCATTGGAAAACATTTTGACAGTTGGAAAAGCAGGCGTGTTGGTCGCAGGCTATAAATACCTCGCTGCGCTGTCACATCCTCCTTTCGGCCTGAGGAATAATTAGAAAAACACCACCTGCCGGAGCGAAGTACAAGGCTGATTTCCACAACAGTCCTTAATGATGTTTAAGTGTTTCAGGGTGGTTTTTCCTTCCAGCCTGCAGGAGTTGTTGTTGTTGCCTTAACACTTGCTAGTTGTGACTCAACAGAGTCGACGTCCCCTGGCGGCGGCACTTACTCACTCCCGAGCCCGGCGTTTAGTTTTCCTTGGCAGACCTGGGCCACAGCTCATTAGACCAAGAGAATGTGCCTGCCTTAATTAATGATATGTAAATATCCTTGAATTGGCCACATTTGCATATTAAGAGAGATTTGCGGAATCTGCGGAGTAATATATTTTAATTAGGGATTAATTAAAAATAATGGGAATTTCATTTCGCCTGGCAGGTCGTGTTTGGTGTGACGCGCCGCATCCCGGGCCAACCTCCCGACGCGAGCGTGTAAAGGAAGCTCGGCTGCTCCCGCTCTGACTGTCTGTGCTGCATACAAACACGCGCGCGCACGTTCTGGCATCACGTTCCTTGAGATGCCAGAGTCTTCCCAGGGGGTCCGTGCAAAGTGCTGTAGCGTTGAAAAAGGGAATGAGGGCAGAGGATCCAGCCTGAACTCTTGCAATGTTTTCTTAGCGATGCTCTCAGTTTGGCTTCATTTTCTCTCATATTCCAGGTTTTTTCCCCACGTAGATGGGGAATGGTTCTCGGACACGGAACACTAGCTACGTTGGCAATTATGTTAATGGAATGCCATTAGGCCATGATTGTGTATGAGCGAGACGGGAGAGAGGGCATTTTCAGAGAGCCAAGTCAAGGACTGCTTTGATCCGCCTCTCGCTGAGTCTTTGCCAAAACAGTTTGTATCATAATTCCTCCTCCAACTGAGGATCATAGTTTATCCAGAGAGCGAGATTATTTGCTGCCAGAGTTTCCCAAACTCTTCAAACTTTAATGATGTTTTCATTATCGCAGCCCGATGTCCTTGTTGGGCCGTCGCCTGAGACATTTCTGCCATATAAGCTGCTTTTCAAATATGTTTTGCATTCCCAGATATCAACAAGTTTAAAGCTCAAGGCGGGTGATAGTTTAAATTCGGCATTTCTTGTTTTAAACCACAACAATGAAATCCTTTAAATATTTTAGAGGCACCACTGCTCACTAATTTGTTGCTCAATAACAATGTAATAACAATAAAGTGAAAAAAAATAGTGTATAGAATTCACTGCGAATGTAGCTGAAGTTCTTAAGCTAGTTAGACACTGGTCTATGTATCTGGCTAGCAAGCGAATTATGAATCACAAAATGCTTTGCCAAAATTACCAAAGTTAAAGAACAAACGTGGACAATAAAAGTGTAGATTACCATATAAATATGCTCACGCAGACAAAGAAATAAATTAAAAGTCGATATAACAGTGAAATTAAATGATGCCGTAAATCTATGTGTCTTGTCGACACTGTAGGGGGGATCAATTTGATCCACTACCCTTATGCAGAGCTTCTCTAGCAGAGATGGTATGTGTGACTTGTAATGATGGTGCAGCCTCGCCATCCTTAACGTACCGTTTAGCTAGTTATGCTAATGTCACACGAGGTGCTCTGCCAGCCCATCTTCTCCCTGGTAATCCTCCTTCTAAAGTCTTAAGGTTTTACATGCGGTTATGTGATTCACCACATCACCGGAAGGCAGGAGAGTTCTCACCACCCCGACTTCCAAAATGGCTTCCTCGCATGTAAACAGGAAGTACAAGTTTTGAATGAATGAAATATGCCAAAATAAACAACGCAAATTTATGGGACGTCATTCCCGGCACCAGCTTTCCACTTTCCGACGTAACCGGATGCAGGGTTAAACCAAATTCACAACACAAAATATTGAACTGTGAAGCTCATTCGAAGTGTATTTGAAATTCGATCAGCCTGTAAATACCATGCTCGCTGCCCCAGCATCAACATTAAACCCGTTTCCAGTCGCGTAGCCTGTTTCCAGCTTCTTGGTGCTGCAGCGTCACACGCACTTTTCACTCAATCTGAGGAGACAATTTCCGAGTCTAAACCATTCTGGAGTCTTTTTTTTCTCGCCATTAGGAAAGACGCCTGTTAACAGCCTGTTTTTCTTCAGACGAGGCTCACAGCCGAGAGCTCCTCTGGCATTTGTGATGTGTCGTCAGCGCGCTGATGTTATTGATCCGGGACCTTCCGAATTCATTAGAAGATCCAGCCCAACTGTGCCGCATCTTTATTTATGTTGCTGCCCCTTCCCTGGCCTGTCTCTCGCTGCCTCTCTCTCCTTCGCTCCCTGGCTGCCGTCCTCTTTCATCCTCCATGCATTATTCTTTTATTATTTTTTTACAGCCGCCTTATCGCCCGCATTTTGGTGGGGATAAGACCTGTCATCTTTGGGTCTTGTCTGGGGAGATGATGGGAGACTTCAAGGGGTGGAGGAGCTAGATGGTGGGGGCGGAGGAAGGAGTGTGTGGGTGTAAAGAATGCCTGATGTCCCCCCTTTTTTCCCCCCCACCCCGCTTGAAATGGACCTCTCTCTCCACATTTCCTCCCTCTACCTTGCTCTCCTTTTCGACTGGCTGTCTCTCTTTGTAATGAGAATCTCTCTCTAATTGAGGGAGCCGCAGCGAGCTGGCCGAGGGCGGCGGGGTTAGATTGTGATACTGGCTACGTGACCGTTATGCTGATAGAGGTGGCAGATCAATAATTTAGGCCCTGACCTTAATGGTGGTGTTAAAACGCTCATTCCATCGGAGTCTGGGGGCCTTAAAGGTGCAGAGTTGGATAAAGCCGGTGGATGTGGAGGTGGAGTGGGGGATGGTGGTGAGACAGATAAGAGAGGTGCAGAAAGACAGGGAGTGTATTTGCACTGTGAAAGGAGGATCATGAGTGATGCTTCTCTGCGTCTACATTCAGACCATTGTCACTTACATTCATCCTCTTAGTATCTATATGAATGCCAGCAGCTTTTATTTCCTCTGCTGTGTTTGGGTTGTAATCCGTTTGTGTAGGAAATCCTCCTCCCATCCTCAGTGATGCAGAGAATGCATCACCAGTCACCAGAAGTGAACAAAGACCGCAGTAAGGAGTGGGTTTAATCTGGTTCTGGGCTTGTCTTGTGCTTCTAGCTTAAGGCAATGCACATTGAGAATTCGGACAGGCATCGATTTGATTCTGAGAGACATTAACGTCACGGCCTCACGCGTCTCGCTGAATCTCAAAGACTGGACTCATTCCCTGCTGGCAGGATGCGACCATCTCTCCTCTCCCCCCGCGCCGACCTCCCCCCAGCACCGCCACCATCACCACCCACACCCTTAGGGGATGATATATTAGATATAACCAATTCAATTTTATGCAGCCAGGACAGACGCCCTGGGGACATAAACACACACATTTTTAATACACTCCTCACCGGGAAGCCCTGTGCACCAGAGCCTGCGGCGGGCCCGGGTTTCCACTCACACTCAATTATTAATGTACGGCCGTAGCGGCTTAATTAAATAATAAAGACAAGCGCGCTGCGAAGGAATGGGCCAAGGACGAGTCAGACGGAAGAGTGACGTGGAAAAATCGGACACATATTTGACGCCCCAAATGGATTTTTTTATATCGGAACATTTATGCCACAAACGGTTGGCATATTAATATTGATTTGGCCGGTGACAAAAAAACGCGTGACTAATACAGGATACAAGTCACGACAAATGTTGTGGTTCATTGCACTTTATATTCTCAGGTAATAAAATGTGTGTTGAGCGTGTTAAATTAGGCCACACAGATGAGTAAAATTGATACTGATATAATATGTATATCTGTAGAAATTACTATTTGAACTTCAGTATTATTTAGTATATGAAAATAGGCTCACTTCAGTAGCTGAAGTACATCATGACATCACTGACGTTTTACTCCAAAAGTCAAGTGTATCCCAAAAAATGACCTGGTTTGCACGTTTTGTCTGAATGTTTACAATGTAAAATGGTCAGTGCAGTCAGCTATAAGTTCTAAAATGTGGAGAAAAAAATAGCTCTATTAGCTGAGAATATGCTACCGGTTTTCCCTAGAACTTGCTGAGCTTGTTGATGGCAGAGTTTATTCGAATTAATATTGGATACTTGTTGCTGAAACAAAGTATACAAAGAGACAAGCCTGGCGTTGCAGCTGGCTAATGTTTTGCACTGCACTGGTGTGACTCCAGGAAGGTGAAGGTTGACAGCTTGGACTTCCATATTTGCTCTTCCCCTCAGCGCATGGGCTAAAAGAATGCTAATAATAGCCGTGGCAGGTTTTGGCCTCAAGTTGTAAGATCAGCTCGTAAATCAATCGTCTTGAGATGCGGGTCAAACTGTGATTCCTCAACTACATCAAATGGATGGCTTCCTCCAATTACGGATTCCGGCCACCTCAAGGGCAGGCGAACGGAAGAACCCCCTTCTGTAGTGATGAAATGTGGCGTTATCTTTTACTTTGTTTCATTAAATTCACTTGAGATTACACACTCCATCCTCAAAGACTTTTACAGGTTTCTCAGATGAGAGATCTTCTGGCCTCGGGGCCCAATTTTTCCTCTCTTCCGTCTCACATCCCCCGCTTGTTTCTCGGGGTTTGTGTCTGTTTTAACTTGCAATTAATTATTCAAATTCATTTTCAAATCTGGGCTACAGTTGGAGTGGCAAAAGCCGCCCCCTCCCCACTTTAATGCCACGTAAGCCTCACCATTAGATTGAAAAATAGGCCCATTGTGCGTGTTGACTTGGTGACATACTGCGATGAAGGACTGCGACAAACTAGAGTGTTTAAATCAGTGAATTGAAATGAATGCCCTCTCAAAGTCGGTCTTGCTGACGATACATTAAAACAAATACTCTGAGGTTGAGCAAATGTTTGTTTATGTACATGAAAAAATGCTCCGAGAAGAAGGAATGATTGGATTTTAACCAAGTAAACTGTAAACACAGGAGACACATTTTAATTCTAGAAGGTGCTGGCTGTATATTTAATGTTATTTCTCCACTGGAATAATCTTCCTGCTCTACTCAGGGTTGTTATAAGAACTGTTTCTTTTCCAGCGAATCATGAAGTAATCCACTTTGTTTTGCCTCTACTGTCTCACACAACGTTTCATCGTCAGTTCCTTTCTTGTCATTTATAGATGAAATCCACGTGATCCACCAGCTATTGAAAACTGTTGGTTGAGGCAGACAATATTCTTTTCAATGCAGTGCCACTAGAGGAAGTGTTGGACATCTTTTATGCTTATTACAGCGATGTAGCACATTTAGCTAACGTCTCAAGTGTGCATCAATGGCGACCCACACTGTTCGTTGAGTTACCAAGGTTTTTGGTGAGTGTAAACGCAAGGCTTTTTTCAGGCCGGAAAGCTTGAAATCGCAATCTTGCAATTGCATCTATGGTAATTTAAGGAGTATATAGATCAAAAACTGCATCTCCCACAATACATGACGCTCACCTGGAAGTGATACTGGCTGTAATGCGTACCAGTTATCTCGGAATAGGGCCTAGCCTGGATATAAGCAACTCTCCGTTTGCAACTAAAATAACTGCAGGCTTAAAAGGAAACACACACATTTGTGGAATAAGTTTGTTTCTGTTGCCGTATCAACGTTTCCTGTTTATGTTTGCGGGAAGCCATCTTGGATTGCATACACAGGGTGTTGAAGATTCTCCAACCTTCCGACTGTGAAATCCTATAAGCTCAACTGGAATGCACCATAAAACTATAAATATCGGATATAATGCTAGGAACTTTTGGTAGATGTAAGAGAATTTAATGAATGATGAATGGTTTTAGAATGGTGCTTAAAGATTAAGTACCATTGTGTTCACATGCGTGAAGGAAAGTATTTCATTTATTTAGACACCAAACATCAGTCTTTTAGCAAGGCTTTTTTATCCCCTTTACACAAAGCCGTCCGTGTTGCATCACAGAATTTGGACCATATTATCACCGCAGAAATTACTATGGAAAACAGAGGAGGAAAAACATAGTGTCCTGTCTTAAAGAAGGGCGTCCCCAAGACACTCGTACACCCTGATAGCTGAAAGTCTGCTGCCACTTAAACATTCCATGTATGTACTTTATTATGTACTAGTTATGAATTGCAACATACTGTGTTGTCATTACAAACATATTTATCACGAAACTAAGCTACTGTACCATCAAAAAAAAAAAAGTTTTTTTGGTTCTCTGAGGCGCAGATGCTCCTGTTGACTGGAATAATCTTCCATGACGCATCTCATTCATATTTCTTTCTACCTTTACCATACGCCCTCTTCGTGTAGACTGACGCATCGAGACACTTTCATGGGTCTTGCCTCAACTCTGTCTCGTCACATCACTTATTCAAGCTGGCTTTATTTATTCATGCCACTTTGATTTTAATAATTTAATATCCAGAAATGTTTCTTTTCTAAAGTGCTCCTGAGCAGTGTAAACAAGTGAATCTATGGCTGAATGGCTCCTTCATAAGACTGAACAATCTGCCAGGGCGAGTGTGAGCTGTTGCTGTCACTACCCGCTGAAATGTGTACGGGTAGAAATTATTCCACTTTTCCGCGGCAGCCTGAAGACCCCTCCGATGTGAAGAGGTGGAGTGTATAAGAGGCTCTTTTTATACTTTTCTTTTTCCCTTAGAATTTACTGCCAGCAGCTT
This sequence comes from Synchiropus splendidus, assembly GCF_027744825.2. NCBI lineage: Eukaryota > Metazoa > Chordata > Actinopteri > Syngnathiformes > Callionymidae > Synchiropus > Synchiropus splendidus. The sequence goes on along the minus strand of NC_071346.1, from coordinate 9,568,388 downwards.
AGAGTGGTATTTATTTTCCTCAGACTCTGCGCCGCTATCCTGGAGTTGGCAGAGTGATTTTGTAGAATAGAAACATTATAGACTGTTAGTGTCAAAGTGTTAAATGTGATGTATAGAGCTGGGGCTTTCAGAGGGGGGCGGGAGGAGCACTACCAGCCATGACTGGAGCAAGGTGCTCATGGGAGTGAAGAGCCATCCAGCATGTGAGGGATGGCAGGGTAATGTGGCGGGAGGTAATGGCTTTTCTCAGTCCGATGAAACAGAGGGGAGATCATTAGGGGCTGCAGCGACGCAGAGCGCCGTCCGTTTACCCCGACTCTGCCGTCGTCGCCTGTCAGGAGGGGGACGTGGAGACACTCATTGCAATCGTATGTCTGTTTTCTGCGGCGCTGGCACCATTGCTCCGTGGAGACAGCAGTGTTTGATTATTATTTTGGGCCTTTCTCGCTGGGATGGATAGACAGTGACACTTTGGCATACAGCTGCGCTCAAATATTTCCTCACCAAATGCTTCTCCAGCTGTGAAATCAAATCAAAGAGCAAGCCAAGACCTGATGACAAAAACAAAACTGCCTGTTCTCCCTTTTGAAGAGACTTGATCCACTTTTTTGCACACAGGAGTCAGGTTGTGAAACTGAGGCTAATCGGAAGCTAAAAAATAAATAAATATGGAATAAATAAAAATATGTTTAATACCATAAACAAACAAAAATAACTTTATATATAACGCATAAATAACAGATTTTTTAAGCCGCACATGCAACATTTTCTGACAAAAACAAACTTTATGAATGTTATGTGGTGCTATCAGAAACACAACATGATCGGTCGAACCTTGCAGATTATTATTTATTTTCCATTAAAAAAAACTAAAATTGGATTTTTTCCAAAGATGTCTATGAACCATGGAAAGTATATATTGACTGCAAAACAATACAACAGTGAATGTAATTTTCTCTCTATGCTACACAAAACTTCACATTCACAACGTCCGACTTTGTTTGATTTAAATGTTTCATGTGTATAAAAGAAAAAAATCTTGTTAAATTATATTAGAAGTATTATTTAAAAATGGAAAAAGTAGCGCTCTTCGCTAGGTTGTGTACTTACTGTGTGCCAGTGACTGCTGAGGTGACATCTTTGTTTTGGCTGCTGAAATATTTCTCAAAATAAAACATGTTTATGAAGAAGATATTCAGGCTGAAACCCTGAACAAAGGTGTGTCTAATAAATAAATTCATGTTTTGTGACGTCACATAAATAAACATCGTAAAAATCTTCATCTGAAGCATCGATTATTTGGTCAAAGTGATGATTTTACTTTGAAATCTTCATCCTCATATTATTGTAATCATAAATCTGTAAATGTCATTTGAAGCCAGTTGGCTGCGTTTCCAGTTGTTGGCGGATGATCCTGTGACAAGGAAAATTGGATGTTATTATGGTCTACTCTCGCACCGCAGCCTGTTCGAAATGGTCTCTGTTGCTATATTGTTATTGTGTTTCATTTAAAACCATCAAAGAAAAAAGCCTCTCAGTGCGGCATCGTTCAGCCAGATGTTCTCCTGGTTCATGATGACTTCAGAACCACCAAGGCTCCTCGCATCCCTGTCGCTCTCTGCGTCTGAATAAAGCCTCTCAGAAATATGATTGCCCCTATAAAACGGACCAATTACTCCCCATTGACAAGCGTCAAAGCCTCTTTTTATTGGCCGATTCTGCCAAATAAAACTTTATTGCGCACGTGGAAAAGGGACGCCGTCATTTTTGCATAGCTTTTCCAAGCCCAGCATTTATATGATCTGGTTATTACACCTCTGTGACATTTAAACTTTATTGAACAAGACTTTAAAATCTGTAGGCAGTATATAAAAGATTGAGGTATTTATTTCTTTCAGATGGGTGGGAAATCCTCCGCAGTCAAGACGGGTCTGGAACAGATTGGGGTGATAATGTTAGATGTGATAATTGATCTAATAAAACACAGTTAGATTCTTCTTTTTATTTAGCTGCAACAGCATGGATAGTTGAACTTTTATTATTATTATTATTATTATTATTATTATTAATAATAACTTCACTTTCTCATTTAACACATTTTTCTATAGTTATGTTCTGTAATTATTTTATTTTATTTGTGTCTTTTTTGCTATATTAAGTTGCTTTTTCAAATGGAAATAATATTTTAATGATGCATATTTTTATTGTAATTCTACTGTGTTTAGATATTTTCAATTTATTTCTTCCTTATATATATATATTTTTTTTAATGGTTTATATATTTCATCACTTGTTATTATTATCATTAAATAATGATAATTTTATTATTTCAATTTTATTTTTTATTCCAATATGTATATTAAAAATAAGCGGTCTATTGTTTTTATTTTTACTAAGCGTCTTCAACCGAGCTCATCTTCCCGACAGCCAGGCTGGAGTTCAAACTGGAGGAGAGAAAGAGAAGCAGCATCGGGGCGAAAGGTCCTGCACCCCCACCCTCCCTCCTTCCGTGTAATTAGAAGAGGGTGTCTGTCTGCTGCTTTGTGTGGCCCCATGTGTTCGGGCGCTGATACTGGGAGGATTATTCCGTTTGGTGGCCTGATAACAGCCTGTTTATAGCCCTGGCACAGGCTGGAGCCGTATCTGGCTGCAGCACATCTCTCCCCGGCTCCTCCTTCCTAAAATTGTCACCGAAAACCACATCAGCTATTTTTTTTTTTTTTTCCGTGACCCAGAAGACTCAAGCGTTGACACCTTTAATTAAAGTGCGTGTGATCTGGTCTGAATGGCATTAGTTGAGTCGATAAAAATACAAGTTGTTTTAAGTGTTGAGTGTCTCTTTCTAGGTCAGTTTTGGGGTTAAATTTGGATTCTTTACTACACAGTTGTATCATATTTCTCCCATCCAACAATCTAGTTTTTAATTCTGAGAACTTTTTCTTCAAGGTGCATTTGTATTATTTGACTGCAGTGATTGAGAAGTGTAATGTACGATAAGGTTTATTTTAGTCTGTCAGCAAAATCCAGGCAATACATTTGTGTCACATTCCAGGTTTTGATCATTAGTCAACATGCTGCGATAATGTAATTTTATCTCACTCATTTTTTTTTATGGCATGGCAATGTGATTCCCAACAAAATCCAAATAGAGGCTCATAAATGTGACAAATTTCTTACTACTTCTACTACTACTACTACTACTATATTTCTGAATCTATTCTTTGTAGTTTTAAATGTGACTCATTCTTCATATTTGCTTCAGGATCCTGCTTTTTTTTCCAAGTATTTTTGGAGCTCTTGCCTCCCGCTACAGTGTAGCAAATACAGTGTGAATCTCAAAGATGCTAAACTTAAGTTAAAATGGGTTCCCCTCAGGATTTTTCGAATCCTAGCGTACGGGGCGCCATGCTGCGAAAGTGCTAGGGACAACCATCTCACAGAAGCACACAAGATGCTCAAACAAAGTGCTGAAAACTGTAAATAATCCAGTTAATCATAGCTATGGCTTGTGATTAATCGCGATCAATCGCACATCAAAAATGCATTGGTACTATGCAGTGTTGAAATCAATTAGAGCACAACAAACTGAACATGATGGATGACAGAACTAATGTTTGTGTGGCAGCAGTTTCACGTTTTTAAGTCTTTTAAAATACTGATAAAAACTGATTTTGCCTTATATAGTATGTGAATACGGCGAGAGCCCCGACTCCCTGTTCAGCTACTGGATCAAACAATTCTCTGCATGCGTCGCCTTAAATATGCCTGTTAATAGGCGGGTTCCAACCTTGAAGCCGGGTTTCCGGAGCACCGAATAAAAGTCACTCTCAGTAATGCACTGTTCTCTAGCGAGGACCCTTAACTGGCACACTGCAGGGAGAGGGAGTGCTTGGAGTGGCAGGCAAAGAGAACTGTCAACCTGTCACATTTCTCCCTCCTCTTCCCCCTGATAAATTAAAGTTACACAGTGTGCGTGTTGTAGCAGCGGAAGGCTGTGCAGAAAGCCCTGCTCCTCAGGTCTCAGGAGATAGCTGGCAACTAGGTCAGACTGATAATGTAATCCGCTGACTGGATCCACAGCCCACTACATCCATAGAGAAAAGCATGACAGTAAAAAAAAAAAAAAAAAGAAATGCAGGAGGAAATTAGGAAGTTCTTCTCTGTCTGCTGGTAATAAAGTTTGTTCAGGAACACACACGGAAAACAGACTTCTCTTTAGCTCACTTTCTTCCTCAACAAAAACCGTGTCGTGTGAGTCCACCGGGAAAAGTGACAGGAATATGTTCCTGCATCAGCAAGGTGCATTTTCATTCCCATGCAGTATTCCAGCGAGGCTCTGAGCCCACTGTGACACGTCTGCCTCCCTGCAGGTGTGGAAATGAAATAGGGCCTAAAAATAGAGCCGGCAGCTGGGAGAGAAGTGCCGTGGAGCAGGAGAGCGGGAGGGAGGAGACCGGGAATTAGAGGTCCAGCTGTGGGTGCAGGTGGAAGCTGACCAGCGGAATACACGGCTGTCTGACCCACCCAGGGGAGGAACGTGCATGTCCAAAGACTGGTGCACCATTGAGTCCCAACACTGATGGAAAACAAGTGTGACTTAATATGAGAGTGTTTTTAAGTCTTTTGTCTATTTATGTATGTTGAAAAAAGATCTAAAATGACAGAAGGAAAAATTTGTTTTGCTGCAAACATAGGTTCACAACAATAGTAATAGTAAAATACAATAGAGTGTGATGATATTAAAATATCTACTAAAACTACTGATTCAATTTAATATTAAATTAATTAATCTCGATTAATCATATTTTTATTTGGCTTTGGAGTGATCAAATTTAAGTAAAAAAAAAAACATTTTTTAACTTAAATTCTCTGCCTTCATTGTGGCTGTTTAGATTTTGACATTGCATTGTATAATGTGGTGCCTCTACAATTGGTGCTGTAACACTACTAATAATTTTTGCCTCTAATAAATTAATTGAAATAAATCTGTGAAAGCCCCAGCACTAAACATGATTAAAAATGCATTGTATTCTTAATACCAAAATTAGTTAATAAAAATACAGATTTTAAATATTAGTTGAATAGCATTAGTGCTAATGCTATTCAGATGGTAGTAGTGTATCACATTTGCTACTCTTTTTCTTTTGTTGAATAGCAACAATAATAAAGAGCCGTGGAATGCAGCGCCATGCCATTTCTCTGAACTGGTCCGGATGAACTGGTTGACATCATGGTTTCACTCTGTTGCCATGGTTACAGCTGACTGACTGCTGAATGATCAGCCCCTGCTCATTCTTCTCGTCCCTCTCCCGCTCAGGTTCAAACACCTGCAGAAGGAGTCATTTTAAAAAGGCCTGGATATTTCGGATGCTTGCCTTTTTCTTGGCGCCAAGTGTTTCGGAGTGTTGCACCGTGAGCGAACACTGACTGACAGATTTATTAGCTTCCATGTAAATTGAAAAGCCTGCAGTGTGTTAAAATAGGTCAAACATTGCTTCATTGAAAACATCCTCAACACGCATATTTCTTTAATTTGAATATGATATTACCACAGGGCTGTTTGCAGCGCAGCAGTGTTGTCTTTATTTTTGGGAGGAAAAAAAAACAGCCTCGGCTTCCAGGGCAGGAACGCCGCCTTCATTCCCGCTGGATGAGCTGATATGCTTTTCATGTAAATGACGTCTCGCACGTTGGTGTTTGCATTAATGCATTAATTCTTCAGTACTCTATGCTTTTTGTAGCTGCAGGCGAAATGAGACATTCTCACCCAAAACACCCTCCCACCCCACACACACTCTCTCCTCGCTGATGAGTGACAGCAGGAGCTCCCTCTGACCCACTATTCTGCTACAGTGGGACGATCCCACAGGCCCGTGATTAATGACTCGGCTTTATCCACGAGTGGTGTGGTTGCCCTGCAACCCTGGCCACTTAGACTGCCTGCACCGCTGCACAAAAACATACCCACATACTTGTCATATTGAAGCTTTGGTCCTGAAGTCTCGTCCGCTCACACGCGCCATCATCGCATTGGCAGCTGCTCGGTTCAGTGGCAGCAACAAGGATGGGATGAAAATTTCAACCCTGCTCAGCTAGTCATTCCATCACCACCTTGAAATGTTGCCAAAAATAAGAGGCAATATCACCACGGTGACCGTCACGTGGTGCACTAAACTGTAAACCCTCAGTTTGTCCGCACTCGTGCATGTAGTGCCGTATTTTTATGGTTAATATCTTGACCCTGTACAAAATCCCACAAAAAGAGTATTAAAAAAAAGTTAAATAATATGTTGAATAATTTAAAAAAATCACCAATAAAACTATAAAAGCATAGACCTCATTTCCACCCATGTTTTTACCCAATATTATTGCCCTACGTTTATTAAATAGATGCAATTGTATACATTTTTTAGCAATTGAAATATAAATATCATCAATAGGCAAATTTGATTTAGCTGGTATGGACAGCAAGTGGCAGTAGCATTATGAAAATTACTTGGCTTGTCTCAACACATAAATACAGTCGATATATATTGTCCCTTCCTAGTATTTGGGGAAAAACCCGAAATATTCAGGAAATTAATGGACCAACCTAGCAAAAAATGGGCTCTAAATAAATAGAATTAAAATCTAGTTGGTGTTTTTTTTACATATACGGTATGTTGACGCGGGACAGTTTTTTTTTTATCATACTATTAATATTTTCTGTTAAACTGCACTTCTGCATCAAACGTATAGAGTAACCATAGTGTTTCTGAGTGTGTGACAGCGAGGCGCTCTGACTAATGGACAGTGATCCCTCACATTGTTTTTCATTCCTGACAGCCGGGGGCAGGCTAAGCATCACTAGTCATCGCAGCACCCGGACTGGCAAAACAGTAAACCTCATTGGGATTTCCGTGGTTGTGACAGCGTCCAAACAAAGTGCACACACAGCAGAACAGAGTCAGTTTGACTTATTCTGCCTTGATAGCAAGCTGCGTGATGAGAGACCCGATTTCCTGCTGGAGCGAATCCTTCTGGGTTTCAATATTAATGCTACCTGATGCTCCATCAAACTTTTGTCCGGCTGCCAGATTGTGGCTTTATGGAGTCATTTTTGCTTGAACATAAAGGAACAAAGTGAAGTTTTGATAGTGGCAAATGTAGTGCGTTGGCTCAACATAATTGTGGGTTGGTGCACATTTATACAGAGTTTATTTTCCTCTAGGTACTCTGGTTTCCTCCCATTTATTATTTTTATTTATCCTAATTTCAAATTAGTCTTTGTCCTTACACTATGAGGTTATGGGTAAAGCTATTTGTATTTTCTCAGATTCTGTTCTGCACAGCCCTTTTTGTCCACTGTATTGGTATTTTTAGTTTCTCCATGGTTTGTCACGGGACGACTGAAGTGTTCTCTGTATTTTTATGGCTGTGTGATCTGGATCGGAGCTCCGGGGCTTCGGCTGTCTGCCTGTGCAGAAGTACGAGAAGCCAAAAAGAGGTTTGCAGTGATTCAATCTTGGCTGTCCGACTGTCAGCTGAGACGTATATATGATATCGCATCTGTCCATCTATATTGTTCTACTGTATCTTGATATGGTGGTTGTCTGGTTTGTGACGATTGGAAAATGTCTATATTTAGGAGGGACAAAAGGATCAGATCTATTTGTGGATGAGAAATTGGCATGTGGTTAACATCATTATTGCTCCACTCATGGCATCAGTGGAGAGGATTGAAACAAACTAAAACATTGTGAAATACATGAAACCATGTGATCATCACAAAGATATTCATTTGTCATGGAAAAGTCCAACTAGCAGCAGAACCAGTCATATTTATCCAATTCACTAAAGAAAAAAAAAGAAGAGAAGCAAACTGTTGAGAACATTGGAAAAACTAAATAAAATTCTGAATAAAATAAATATAATAAAGCAATGAAAGTATTGCCATAAAATGTTCGAATTACTTTTCAAAACTGCTTCAATAGGTGCTTTTATTAACAGTTTTTACTGTTGGGGGGAGCAGCATCACTTTGTTTTTTTTCTTTTCAAGAACTTCTCTATAGATGTTAACTATCACAGATTTGCAGATGTCAAGTCAATTCAATGACACACTGCTGCCACCATATGTGGCTAATATATTATAACTGAGTGTTTCGCTGCCCTCAAAGCCCAAAGGTGTAAAACAAAAAGTGTTCAGTGGCCCTTTGGTTAAGAATCACTGAACATGGTTCCATTTTTTTAGTAGCAGTGAATCATAAAAACAACTTCCATTATATTGAATTGTATTGGCTTACTTGAACATAATTTATCACAACACATTTTCCATTTTTTTTTCCTGAGTTTTTTTTTTGCTGGGAAACAGACTGGTAATAAGCATCACATGACCTTCTTGGTGACGGTAACCAGACTCATGACTCATGGTGCCAACTTGCGGACACTGTGTGCACTTCAAGTCAGTGCACACGTAAGCTAGCATTGAGAGCTGAGGCTCGTCGGTATGTATGAACCTTACACAGCTCCTTGATCCCAACTTCAGGAGGTGTTCCCGACTACAGTGCCATGTCTGTAAAGCAACGTGACGCCTGAACCCCACTTATCAAGAAGTTCCTGAGTCATATTGAAATCAATATCTGTTCCTGTTTCCTACTTTGACTGTGTCGTGCTGTAAATAAGTGCTCACATGTTGCCACGGGGAGTCGAGCGTAGCAAACCGGGCCTGACTGTGGGTGGCCATATGGTGGCTGTCGTGAGCCTCGGGGAGCCCATCTCTCCCAGATGTCTGTTTTGTTTAGAAGCCTTCACCTTCCAGACTCGCCAGACCCCGCCCGAAGACCCACCGTGGAGAAGAGCTCATTGATCCCGCAGGAGCCCATGCGCAATCTATATGGATCCCAACACTTCCACTGGCTCTCCCCCATGTCAGAGAGCCCACCCCGAGCCAGTGCCGTGCCTCCAGATGTGGCTTAATTTACTGCGACTCCGCTAATTGCTGTAATTAAGGATTAATTACTGTTAATTACCTTCGCATAAACTCATCACCAGTCAAAGAGCGAAGCCTTATGAAATGTGCCAGGCGAAGGAACACACACTTGGGGAGGGGGGGCGGAGGATTGTGTTTCTGGACCTGGTGTTTGGCGTGTTGGGACGGCTTGTCGGGCAGTGGCGAGGGCAGCATGCTAACTGTCATGGACCACCTTCTCCTGGTGCCGCCCGCCTCTCATGTCAGCTGCTTGCCAACTGTTGTCTGACATGTCATTAGAGGAGATCCGAAAACACGCTTGGGATTGAGATTCAGCCACACTCAAGGCACGGGGGCCAAATTGGGCCGGCCGTGTCTTTTTGTGGCCCTATAGTTGGCTTGTAAACATTTTTAAAGTCTCAGAAAAACAATAGCTGCAACACAGCATTTTGAATAAAGTATCAGGTAATGGCGAGGAGAAGGGGGTTATCACTACCTCAACTTAGCATCATTCGGTATAGGCCTATATTGCACGTAATACTGCTCTGCCCATTACTGTAGGTACCTACATGGTGTGTCCTTTTGAGGTGCTATAAATACCAAATGACACAATTGAGTATACAGAGTGCCACCCTATGACTGAACACTAACCGCAACGCCCATAAAAATGCAACGCGGTTGGCGCAATTTGAAGCATTCAGAGTGAGAATGTGTTTGGAAGTATGGCTGTTGTGGCACGTAAATGAAACAAAAGCTGTTCAGCGAAGTGCAGCTTAAGCGGGAGAGAAAGAAGAACATCGTAAGAAAGTAAAAGCAACACAAACACCTTGTTAAACAAATCAACATCTTGCACTAGTAGCATTTCAGTGGAGCTTTTTCCAAAGTGATTCCTCAACAGTCCTCTTCATCAGCCTGTGACTCCAATCTTTGACGTGGAGGGGTCATAGTGAGCCCCGCGAACCCTTCTGTAAATATGATCGTCATGGTGTCAAGGACACCCAGTACTTTTGATTTAAAGTTCAGTTTGGCTGGGTAAACGTCCACTGTTGACTAAGCCTCATAATAGAATCTTTCATGAGGAGGTTCCCTACAAAGTGTGGCCTTCATAGAGCCGCCTTTGTCTCCCCAGGCCTCCGTCTGCGGTGCCCACCACTCCACAAGCTTGTGACTTCTCCTCCGTCTATTCAGGTTATCAGCCCGGAGCTGCACACAATGAGTTTGATTCAATCTCAGGGATGTTATATTTCAGGACACCCCAAGAAAGGACCACAGCCGGGGGCCTAATGTATTGCCTATTTTAATAATAAATTATTTTAATGAAGATTTTTTTTTTTTTTTTTTGAAATGGAGGAGCTCGTCTTGGGTGTCAGGGCCGGTCTTCTCCTCTGGCTTCCTCATTATCAGGCCGGCCCCTCAGGCCGCCGCTGGCCTGCTTAAGCCTCCGATGACGACGATAATTACCGTTATTAGGAGTAGCTGCGGGGGGAACTTGTTCTGAAAACACCAAGCCCAGTTCCTGCATGGCTGGCAGCCGCCTCTCCTGCCGCATGAGATACTGCCGATCACCAGTGGAGAAAGCCGAAGAGGGAGAGGAGGGAAGAGGAGGGGAGCGGCCACCAAATCCGCCTAATGTGACGCCTGTCAGCTCGTCTCCCACCAGCTGTCACCTCCCAAATGCACCAGGGTTCATTTTTTTAATTGACACCTCGCTTTTCTATTCCATTTCTGTTTTTCGCCTTTCATTCTCTTTCCGTCACCCCACGATCCCCACCGTATTTCTTGGCTGTTTTTCTGGTCCCCTCCTCCGTCCTCCTCCAGCCCGTGTCAGATACAAACGCCACGGCTCTGCTTCCGTTCTGTACATGATTGCTGATAAAACATAAAGCTGTTTTATGGCTGCGCCCTTGTGTACTGAGACTGTACAGCTTCCCATTATCTGGTGATGGAGGGAACGTTTTGGAACCGAGAAACTTTCCCATGAGCTCAACCACAAATCTTCCTCTTGGCTAACAGTAGATCGCGCTTTAAAGACAACACAGTGTTGAACAGTCGTTTCCGTGTCGTTGACTTCATCGTGGGCGTCATTCAGTAATGATTCTTCTTTATTAAAGGCAGGATTTAATTTGGTAGAAATGGCCACGTGCACAGTAAATTGGATCTAATATTCATTCAGTGCGCGGGGTAATGATAACAGCTTTGCTTAGCCGAGTAGTTTAGTTTACCTCTGGAATCATACACGTCGGCTTTTTATGATGATGTGTTCCACGGTGAGAACATGGCTGTATGTTCAAGCCAATTGTCCTTTATTAATGCTTGCTTTGATTCAAAATTGTGCGTTATATTGCTTTTTCATTTCTAAATGAATTTGCATGTTGTTTTATGTGATTTCATTATGTATACAGTATTTGTTTGCATATATAGATACTGTAGCTTAAATATAATTTGCCTTATTTTATTTTATTTTTTTACATTTTTTCTGATATTGGCAAAATGTAGTGTAAATGATGGTAGAAATATATTCTAATTTTTTTACATAACATTATTTCATTCAAAGAATTCCATATAATTATAATAACAATAATGATAATACTGATAATGTATTTGCATGTAGGTTTATGTGTTGTAATTATTACTTTGCATGTATAGCTATTGTAGTTTAAAAACAAGTTGCCCAATTTATTTTTTATTTTTTACATTTTTTTTCTGATATTGGCAACATGTGTAAATGATGGAGAAATATATCATTTTGTATAATATATGAATTAATATTTATTTAAATTCTCTGACACATGACATATAAATTACTGACCTATGATTTTTTTTAATATTTTATTTTATATTATCTATACTTTTTACTTTTACTAATACTAATTTTATATTATCTATACATATGTTTATAAAATGTCTATTTCAAAACGATTTACATTACAGAAATATTCCATTCAATAATAATAATAATAATAATAACAATAATAATAATAATAACAGTGATAATGATTTTATAATAATATAATATTTATAATAATAATAATAATAATAATAATAATAGCTTGCATTTTAAACCTGACAGTTTGAATTGACTTCTGAATTGGTGTATTTCAGACTTATTTTGCACAGTACTGATGATTAAATGGGCCTGTTTTCTTGAGCGTATGAAGGGAATATAGCAATAGAACTTAGCCTGTTAGCTCTCTGCCTGCTGATGTGAGATGCAGATGAGGAGAAGCTGCTGGATCACAGAGGTGGGGTGTGTGTTGGTGATACTTGTCATGTCTGCTGCGAATCACACTCCTTTTTTCGCCAGATTGTTGTTTCGTCTCAGAATGCTGTGTGGCAGGGACGAATGGTGGTGATGTTACATTATCATGTGGCTGTCGCTTTCACTCCCGCTGACTGCTCTGTGACAGACACACACGCTGTCAGATGCAGAGCTGATTTATTAACTGCTGAAACCATAGATGACGTGTGCCCACACAATCGATAGAGAGGCACAGCCGCCGGGGTCACGTGACGCAGGACGCAGCAGCGTGCCGCGCAGTGTATCGCATTACTCTATTGACGGGAAATGGATCCAGTCCAGTGTTGGCTGCTGGCTGCCAGTCAGAGGCACGGAGGTTAAACTTTCATCATGCCTGTCAGGCGCGTCGCTGCCTCTGTGTTTGACCGTAAATCTCGGTAATTGTGACAGAATGCTTCAATATCATTAATTAAGCAGGCTTTCATATAAAAGCACTCGCAGGGTTGTCTGCCAATATGCATCGCTTTGTACTTTCTCTGTGCATTCTGATTCCCTCTGCAGGAGTGGGAGGCTTAATTGCCGTGTTTATTTACACTCTTGTTGTCTGCAAACAGCAGGGAGTGCGACTATGGGAATAATCCAGCGGTAAATAAAACTGCTCAAGTTCTGGATTCCGCCCCATAGTCATTCCCAAACTACAATATTTACGCTGTGTTTCTGCGTTCAAGAGTGAGAGCACTTGATGAAGGGGTGAGGTCATGGCCTTTTGGAGTGAAACAAAAGGAAACCACACCCCAGGTGAAAAGTATTTTCTCATACCAGGGAAGAGCCACAGAAGAAAGTAATCCATGTGGGCAATAACATGGAATACAAACATACAAAAGTGGAACTAAAATGATTTAACACATGATCAAGGTGAAGAATGAAATTGAAAACACACAAATAAAATATTTAGTCCCACAATTATCATACCAGAAATAAGGCGCCAGACACGTCGCACCGACCTGCAAGTGGGAGGGGAACACATTGAATCAAATATGACTGACACGGTGCTAGAAAGGCTGAACGTTTCGTCTAATTATAAAGTCATACTTCAGAGGAATAAGTAGCAACCTAGTCCTGTTGCTGACAGCCAAAATGAGAGCTTGCAACTACTTAAAGTGAAACAGACCACTAATACTGAATAGATAAATTTCTGTGTCCCATAAAACAAGAAGGATCCCTTTCTAAGTCGAACTTTACCCTATTTAGTCTTGGAAAAAAATAAATAAACATAGTCTCACGTGTATTGGAGTTTTATTGATTTGCACCAAAAAAATAAACACATAAAAAATAAAATAATAATACTATCTGGCAGGTCTTAATCTTAATATAGGCTCAGTGATGGACTTATTCTTGGCTCTCATGCAAACTCCTGTTTGAGGAAGATTTTTTTCCCCTTCTTTCCAGACTATAGTTCACTTTTCAAGATTACCTTTATAGGTCATAACACTAACTCATGGCTGTAGTCTGAATTTTTTGGGATACCCAACTGTGCTGAGGTTAAGGCGGTCTGACAAAAATATTGACAAACGTGACAGCTACGGTAGGAGAGAAGCTAAAGGGGCATCATTGGGGATCACATTCTTAGCACAGTGAACAAGTTTTTACTTCCTTAAAAGTCATTTTTTACTGTCTAATGCTTGTGTTTTCATGAGGTTTATCTTGTGCATCCTCCTTTCCGCCCAGTCCATTTGACAGGAACTAGTGATACATGAGCTTCAGTCCTACTCTTCCCTGAATTACTGATGAGAGTATGTATTGGTGGGAAAGTAAAACTGCTTTTCAGGTGACTAATTCATTCCAATTGGCGTTTGAATGTACAGCTTAAAGAGGAAATGAAAGAACGTCCTGCACAAAGGGAAGGACGGACGGCGAGGGAAGGAGGAAGGAGGGAGGGATGGAGGAAGCGACGGAGTGGGGAATTGTGTCCTCTCATTGTTCAATTAAGTCTGTCGGTAATGATCAAGACGAGATGATGGCCGTCTTCCTTTTCTAGATAATAATCGCTGAGTGTCCCTGGGACGGCGACAACGCCGCGCAGTATGGACTATTTTACAGGCAAATATTTCCCCTGGAAGCTTCTGATGTCTTGTAATAGAGGGCAGGTCCAGCTGTCAGGTGATGTTATGTTAATGTATAGTCGGCGACGGCAGAGTTCACTCCTGCAGCCGTCGAGGTTCAAGCACTTTCACCGCTGTTACTGCACAGAAATAAATAAAGCTGATGGCAGTGTTTAGGGTAATTACGCCACGGCGCAGTGGATTGTTTGATTTCTCTTATTAATTGTATTTATTTAATCCATTTCATGCTTTTAGTTGTGCACTGGAGGGACGCGCAGGGAATGAATAAATCACTCTTAGGCTCATTAGATTCCCCCTCTGGTTGGAATGTGCCACTATTTTGTCAGCATCAAATTGGCGCGGGTTATAATTTCCCGCTGGTGTGATTCACATGAAAAATATCCCCATATTCATCAGGCGCCAACCCGCCAGCGCGCGCTCCCTCGCTCCGCCTCTGAACTCCTGACCTTTTCCAGCCGTCTGATAGCCATTGACATTTGCCTCTTGAGCGGAGCTTGCTCACGTGTAGGAGCTGATAGGAATGGATGATGTTATGGCTTGAGGAGGGGAAGAAAGAGGACAGGGGAGTGCAGGGTGGGGGTGGTGGTGAACAAGCTCCACACGCCGCCCCCAAAATCCATCTGGACCCCCCGCTGGCCGGAAAGGTCACAGGGCGACTCAACCTTACATCCTCGTTGCAATGGAGCCGCTGCTGTGAGTGAGCGGCGAGCGCTGCGTCGCAAGGCGTCTGCTCTCGCCAGACAGACACATGCATGTTAGACTGCCGTCCTGAGTCGCCGTGATAGATGCTAGAATCATGCACGGGTGACGTGAGCGTCATCTTTGTCCTTGAAGACAGTGGATGTAATGGTGGGCTGCACCTGGTGCACACTTCTGGCCACCTCTCAGGGAAGAAAGCAGGGCGCCCGCCTCCTTTACTGAGGGAGCCTTCTGGTGGCAGAAAGAGGCAGGACACTAAACCTTGTCCAGAGATTTTTATCTCCAAGCTTTAGAGAGTTATTTTGATTTCTGCTGAAGCACACATACTTTTAAAGGCTCGCTATTGTGTTTTATTACGATGTGATGGTTAATACTCACCTTTTACATGTTTAGAAAAACTTTTATAACACTGTGTAAAAGTCAGCTGCCACACACACATATATAGTTTTTTTTTAATGTTTTTATTTTAATTTTTTTCAGGATCATTTACTTCATCCAACTTTAAACTAAAGTTACATTTAAACTAGCTGAGTCTTTGGTTTTCCCCAGGTTTGTTGAATGTAACTGTCTAAAAGTCAGTGGTTAGATGGGGATTAAGGTGTCAAACGCAAGGCCCCTAATGAGTTATGATCTGTGGCCCACATAACGTTTAAATATTAATGAAATACTAACACAAAATACATCAAAAGCAGATCACTTCCAAAGCACGTTTTCTCACCCATAACTTTTCTAGCAGGCTGAGGAAATCTGACGTACTGTACATGGAAGCGACAAAGTTGTATGTTTATCATGTTTGATAAGTCTGTGGGCGGAGTAACTCCACGGTTTGTTTCCGATAATAACAGACCAATATCACCTTCTGTTTTGTTCTTGTTTGGCCCTTAACTTGGGGTTCAACAGTTTTTGTGCATTTATTTGTTTTTACAATTTAGATTATCCTCCTAAGTTTGAAACCTGCTCCTGCATCATAACAAACACGGCCTTATTTACTTTGTAAAGAGCTAGTTTACTGCCTATGCCTGCTGAGAGTTTAGTCATAACATGTAACAGAGGGTGATAAACTGTCCACTGTGTATCTATGTATCAGTAAAGGATCACATCTACTGTTTTCCAACCTTGAACCTACGTCCTGTTTTGACCTAGTCATCTGAGGATCAAGAGCTGTTTGAATCATTAGAAATGTCATCATATTTTCTTTTCAATGGTGCTCTATAGACTTTCTAAAGACAACTTGATGGTGTGAGTCCACGGGGGATTGTGCATCATGAGACTCCTGGTAAATCTGTGTGAGACAGTGTTTGTCAACTCCAGACAGCGTTTGCTTTTCTGTTTGCGCGTCACTCCTCTCATCACGGGAGTGTTAGTGTTTGAGCTGTGTGAAGAGTCACAAGTTCAAAATCGCGTGAAAGCAAGCAACAAGAATTCAGGCCATGGTGTTGTCGTCGTTGACGCCAACAAACTCTCAGAAAATGTGAAGTGGACTTTTGTTACCTGGGATATCAGTTCATAAAATTCTGGGAGATAATAAAGCCATCAACTGGCGAGAAAAGAAAGATGTACGCTGGTGAAAGACTGTTAATTTTGAACACGGAAAAAAGTCTAAATCAATGAAATTATGGTTTTATGGGCTTTACGAGCAGCCGGCGTCTCTGAGGCGGCGGGTTTTTATGAGAGAAGACTCCATCTATTCTAATAATTCATTAAGTCAGCGGCTGACTGAAAGTTGTCTGTTCATCTTTGATAGCAACTCTGTGTGTTGTATTTTACTTTATCCCTTTGTGTATCTGCTTGTTTTGTAACCAGCATAGAAAAGAATTTGTCTATATAATTATATTTTTCTGCATTTTATTTATTCATAGTTTATTTGTTCTGTGGTCATTTATTCACTCAAATATACATTTATTTATAGGTTGCTGAGCACTTTCTCTCTCTTATTGTTATTTCGATTTTTGGGATTGTTTTACTCTTTAAACAATGCATTTTGTTTTTGGTGCCCTTGTACTCCACCTTATAATGCTTTTAATGTGTATTTTGTCATGTCTAACTATCAACTAGGAAGTGAAGTACATTTCAAGTGTGTGAATGAGTCAGGCAGCAGCAGGTTCAGCTCCATATCTCTCATCCATCAGCATGAACTACTGTCTGGTTTCTCTTCCCTCTCTGTTGTGTAACATCATTACCAGCAAGTTAAAGTGACGTGCATCTTTCTACTGTTAAAACTCTATCCACAAATGTGACTGCCGTTGCTTCTGCTCAGTGTCTTGGATGTGTCCGATTGTAATCGTCAATCTTTCCCACAGTGCTCAGTATCCGTGGAGCCCAGGAAGAGGAGCCTCCGGATCCCCAGCTGATGCGACTGGACAACATGCTGCTAGCGGAGGGCGTGGCCGGACCGGAAAAAGGGGGCGGATCGGCAGCTGCCGCGGCCGCTGCCGCAGCCACAGGCGGCATCGGTGCCGACAACTCGGCGGAACACTCCGACTATCGGGCCAAACTCTCGCAAATTCGACAGATTTACCACACGGAGCTGGAGAAGTACGAACAGGTGGGCCAGAGGGACCTCATCATTCCTGCGAAAATGTGGATTCAACTTTTGATCAATCTAATTTGAAGTGGATCGAATCAGTTTATTTCCTTCCTCCGCTGTCTGTGTCCGTCTTTTGCTTTTATGGATTGGAAGTATTTGTGTGATTTCATTAGAGAGGCACTGGGGAGATAAAGGCATAACTAGATAAGAGAGGACGAATGTTTCGGGGCTTGCAAGTCAACGGCGATTTGCAACCGCTCATTACTTTTGACTCACCGGACGATGATCACATGTGATTACATCGTGGTAGAAATATAAACTGCTCCATAGATGCCTGTCATAAAATTGGAGTGCATTCAGGGGGAAACAAGCTGGTGGTGTGATGCTGTAGATAAGGCTCCTATATCTTCTATCTCACCCGCGCTCTCCGCACACAACTCTCCTCCAGGGCGGAGCTCACATAGCAGCCTCTGACCTTTGACCTGTGTTGAAGAAAGTTTCAAAGAATGTCCAGAATGAGCTTCAGATTGTGGTCAAGATAAAAAGTTAAATAAAGTGATGTAGACTATAGCTATATTACATTTTAAAAACTCTCCTGTCCACATCTTTATAAGAAGAACCATTTATTTTACCTTATTTATTCTCTCAATGGGATCATTATGGGGGCTGCAGCCTGTTGTAGCTACTCTGGGCGAGAAGTGGGGGACACCCTGGACAGGCAAACGCTCTGTTGCAGCATGTCTATGGGCAGACAACCGCTCACACACAGGGGGCCTCTTGTGTGAACAGTGCTTATGACTATTTTAGTGAATTATTATTGTGCTTTATTATTGTCTGTATAATCACAATTTGAAAGTAAATTCTTAGTTTTGTTTTAAACATTTTTCTTGTTGCTATTTTCATTTTTTGTTAATATATAATATACAACATATTAACATTATATATAATATTAATATGAATTAATATTTGTTACTTGTATTATATATTTTTAACTGTGGTTAATTTATATTGTCAATAGAATATCGAGAGGGCCAAAATGAGCAAATAAATAAAAAAATATAAATGGAAATACCAGTGAAAATAAATATGAAAAAGATATGTGTAAATAATAGATTAATATTTCTACTTTTTTACATTTATATTTCCGATTTGATTTCCTCATTATCGCACTCCTGGAAATCCCATAATTGAGAATGGGTAAAGTGCATATTAAGATGAACATTTTTTTTTTGTTTTGTTTTTTAAATTTAAATTTTAATATTTCTATAATATCAATGTTTACCCATTTAAAAAAATAACCTTTTTTAATTCTCATTAGTGTACGAAACTGCTAAATCAGGCTCATGAGAATATTATTATTATTATTATTATTCAATTGTGACTGCATTTTTTTTTCATTTAAAAGATTCTGAATTTCTGAAGTCTGAACACTTATTCTTGATTTTATGTTTTTGCATACTTGCCAAATAAAACTGTGCTGGCATCTCCTTCAATAGAAGTGAATAATCATAAATAAATTGGTTTTCTGTTCCCTGTTGACCCTAAGAAATGCCTTTGTGCATAAGCTCTGCTCACGCACCCGAAAAACGGCTCCTGCTTACATAAGTGCGCGGCATATTTCAGTGACACCTCTCACAAGAATGTTCCTAAAATGAGCAATCGTGGCTTCCACAGATGCCGTCTTCAGCAGCCATTATATCAGTCACACTCCAGCTCATTTCCAAAGACGGTAATGTCTTGTCATTCTCTCAGAAGTCAAAGCAGCGCGGGTTTGTCATCTTCTCAGAGGAAGGCTAGTCATCGCTAACTGTCACACTCGATATCGCCCACACCTGAGCATTTCGGTGTCGCTACGCTACATGGAGCGCGCGGTAATATGAGTGAGTCGTGTCTGCCGCGTGTGTTTGCAAGCAGAACGCCGGCTCGGTGCATCACTTTGACTGACGTAACCCCGGTGTTGACAAGCAACAGACACCTTAGCTCCGAATTCACTCATATCCAGTGACTGATTCAGACAGAGAGAGACGCAGACTGAGAGATGGAGTGAAAAGAAAGAGGGAGAGACAGTTAAAACCTCTTGAACGTGAACGGGACTGAAAGCCTGCTGTCATTTTAGATTTCTATTCACTTGTCATATTTTCACTTCCATTGAAGAAAGGTCTTTTTAATATTCACAGCAGTCTCACTGGGTGACTCTGCTGGTGGGTTTGTTTGGTGCCGAGCGTTTCGACAAGTCTGCCGCTTTAATTCGCTCTATTATTATTACCTCTTAATGCCACACTATGTACCGCGCTCACCGCGTTCTGCCCCGACCTCTGGAGGTGCGGCTGCCTCAGAAACCAATTTCATTCTTTTGTTCTGTCGCCGGCGTTTGAGCATCAGCGAAACTTATTCTTTTTATGATTCCTGTCTCGCTGTGCATCCAGGCGTGCAATGAGTTCACAACCCATGTGATGAACCTGCTGAGGGAGCAGTCTCGAACGCGACCCATCTCGCCCAAAGAGATTGAACGCATGGTCAGCATCATCCACCGCAAGTTCAGCTCCATCCAGATGCAGCTGAAGCAGAGCACCTGCGAGGCCGTCATGATCCTGCGCTCGCGCTTTCTGGACGCCAGGTGGGTTCCTCCACATGAATATGTTTATTACCTTTTACGTCTGAACCGGGGCACTCGGGAGAGATACAGACCCGTCCACACTTGGGTGGACATCTCTCATGTCATCTCGAGTCCCAGCTCTTTTTATTGTTGGGAGAAATGGTTCTGGTCTGTGTCTTACTCATCAGCTGAAGAACATCATTGTAGACAAGACATTAAACTTGTTTGAAGAACTTTGTTGACAAAGTTGGGATGGGCCAGATGTTTACCAAGTAGAGAAGAGGAAGTCTACCAGTAATGTTTGTGGAGGTGGTAACCATGAAGGGCTTGATTCTGGAGCATGTGTTAAGGTGGAGTCCGATAGCAGCTGCTTTACTCAGAGTCTTAAGTTGTCACTCATGAA
This sequence comes from Synchiropus splendidus, assembly GCF_027744825.2. Classification (NCBI taxonomy): domain Eukaryota; kingdom Metazoa; phylum Chordata; class Actinopteri; order Syngnathiformes; family Callionymidae; genus Synchiropus; species Synchiropus splendidus. The sequence goes on along the minus strand of NC_071346.1, from coordinate 9,547,855 downwards.
CTCTGGACAATAATCGTGGTCAACTACAGCACTAAGGGCCTATTTATGCTCAACGTTATCAATAGGGACGGAGCCTTTGTCGGTATATCTGCACGCTTCCACAAAGCTTACGGATAAGGACCAAACAGAGCAGTACCACTGCAAACCCGTGGGGGCAGCGTTGCTGTTACTACCTAGAAATTCTCCATCCTCCAGTTGTGATATATTTAACAGCCAAACCGACCACCACCTCAACGCTGCCTCCGTTTCATCTTTTGTGCAACCGGTAGTTTGCAGAGGAGTTGGTCGTTGTCATAGACTTTTACGCTGGGCTGCGCCCCCTGGTGGATATAATGTGGAACAGCAATACCAACGCAAACACAAAAAACGCATGGAAGTATGAGGTCAGTGACGGTAGAATCGCTTGAAACGGACAGGTACAATGTTGTACGAAAAGGGAGCATAAACATGCCTTAAAATGGATGGATCTGTTGGCTGGTGTCTTATAAAATTGGGAAACTGTTCACATCACATATCAACATCTCCTTGTCCACCATGTTGGTTGATCAAGTCTCTCATAACTTTGCCGTTATGATGTGCTATGACTTGATGCTGATGTCAAGGTCTGTGTAAAGTTGTACTTGGAAACTGTGTGGAACCTAAGAATTTTGTGGAAATTTTGACCATCGGTTCCAGCCTCGGGAAAGAGCTTCAATTGTATGTTTGAGAAGGTCATTAATGAACAACCTTATGGAGGCGTCGATGTGGTGGTCACGATATGGCCCACAGGCCATGAATTTAACTCCATGTTGTGACATGTTGTGTCATGTTGTATCATTTTGAAAGCCATTTAACTGGAATTTTGTTATTTTTTGTTGCCCTTTCCCATCCAGACGGAAGAGGAGGAACTTCAACAAACAGGCGACAGAGATTTTGAATGAGTACTTCTACTCACACCTCAGTAACCCTTACCCCAGCGAAGAGGCCAAAGAAGAGCTGGCCAAAAAATGCAGCATCACCGTCTCGCAGGTGAGCAAGCACACGAGAGAAGTCAGTGGGAATGTTGGGAAGCAGAAAAGGACGACGTGAGGTCCGAGTGTGGGGGCGACCCAGTATTGGCGGTGGCTAGAACAGCAGGAATAAGTGGGGAAACTTGTCAGTGACCATTCCAGGATGAGTCCTAACCATGTCCCTGCTGCCTTTGAAAGGTCTCGAACTGGTTCGGGAACAAGAGAATCCGATACAAGAAAAACATCGGCAAGTTCCAAGAGGAGGCCAACATGTACGCAGCAAGGACGGCCGTCAACGCCACGAGCGTGTCGGCCCACGGGAGCCAGGCCAACTCACCGTCAACACCAAACTCAGCAGGTCAGCCTCCTCCGAGTCTTGTCTGTAATTCGGTGAGCTCATACCAGAGCGACCAGTGATCTTGTTTCCACTTAAACAAATCTTTTTATTCCCGCACCAGCGATGATGCCATCGCCCTGTTTTATTTTTTTTCCCCCTGCGTCTTGGACGTCCGTCCTCATCTCTGTTATTGACCTCTTGGTCTTGCGGACGTTAATTTTTCCTTCCTCTTGTCCGGTTGACCTTGTGCATGCCATTAAGCCGCTCTAAGGGCAAGCGGAGTCTTTTGTCATATAGATACTTCGCTACAGTATTGGATTAGGACCGGGTGTTGAAATCAAGTTACGCCATGTTCCCTTTACATCTGGGGAGCTGGACTCTATTAAAGGACAAAGACGTTTCTTTTGGTCTTCCTGTGCATCAATTATTACTTCCGTAATGAGCAGCGTGGATGCTTAACAGCAATATAAAGCACCAGGCTTCTTTTACCTGGACGTAACTGGTTTTGTGACGATCGTCTGTCGTGATTCTGTAGCGATGGTTCGGAGATGTCTTCCGCCGGCTGGCCTGCAGCATCCTAAACTAACCAGCGCACTTTTGCTTATGCATGATCACTTCTCTCTTTCTCCCCTTTCATCCTTCACGCTCCTCTCCTCTGCTGTTCTGTATTCTCAGGTTCTGCTGGCTCTTTTAACATGTCAAACTCTGCAGACTTGTTCATGAGTGTGCAGTCTCTCAATGGGGACTCGTACCAAGGGGGACAGGTTGGGGCCAACATACAATCCCAGGTAGGACCCTCCTCAAACTTGGATCAAGCAGAAAATTGCTGTCACTGTTTATCGCCAGGGTTTGGCTTCAAGCTGGAGTTATTAGGGTTCAGAGACCTCCAGACCACCTCAAAATTATGTATGGTCTTTCCTCTTTTATATCCACTTACATCCATCCATCCGTCATAAGAAATCCCGATAAAGTATATATATATATATATATATATATATATATATATATATATATATATATATATATATATATATATATATATATATATATATATATATATAACCAGGTGAAAACCACATCTAAATAATGCAGGTATTTGAATGCATATATATATATATATATATATATATATATATATATAAATTATTATTATTTATATTTATATTTATATAGATAGATAGATAGATAGATAGAAGTGAGGTGAAATGAGTTGAAGAAAAGGCTACTTTCTGCTTTTCTTTTATGTATTTTGGAACATCTTTGGAAGTAAAAAATAATAAGTAAAAATGAGTTTAAAAAAAAAAAAATTATTTTGGATTTTTAAGATATTAGTGGGGAAATTCAATGTAAACAGGCACCTGATGCTAACTGCATAAGCATTGAAGGTTATATAAATGTTCCCTGAAACACCATCAGAAATAGGACCAAGTCACACGTTTGCTAGTTTCAATTAAGTCCCAATTCATTTTTTCTTGGGCAAGTCAAGTTACCTTATGTTAGTGTCCAATCTGATCTTAATAAACTGAAAGGACAAGCTGTTAGTAGCTGTGAGATTTGCATTATAATAACTGATAATCAGTAAAATGCAGACTCAAACTAAACAAAAATGACTTGATAAAATAATGAATTCATGCCTTTTAATGTCAACAATCCCCCTCCAAGTCAAGTGACGGATGGAGTTTGAGTTTGTTGTCTTGCTTTCTGTTCTGCTTGCGCCGCATGTGTTGCACTCTGCAGTTTGGCCTCACACTGGAAATTTTTCACAGTATTTTGGTCAACTTTAATACTGATCTGATGTCAGAGGGCGAGTTTAAGATAAGCGCAGGTGGACATGATGACTGATGACGTCACGTTGAAACAAACAGCACTCAAGTCAATTCAAGTACTGAGTCTTTGACTTCCAAGTCTTTCGTTTTTATCAAGTCATCAAAACAGCCTCGTCTCAGTGACTGGAGTCCCCATCTCTGGTTTCTACTAAACATAGCAACATCAAATTACATGCCGTAGATCATTTGTGTAATATTTATAGCTGTTTTATTTGAGAAGTAATAGTCGCTCTGGGTGTATTCGGGATGGGAGGTGAAGGGCGGGTGGTTAATTCAGCAGTTATCAGAAGAAGACGACCGGCCTGTGATCATAAATATTCTCCGAATGAGTCCAAACCACGGACAAGAATAGACTCAGTTCAAGAGAATCCCTGCCTCTTAGAGAGGCGTCTACACACGTGGCTGTTTTTCTTGCTGGTCCTGTTTCCAGCACTGCCGCACGTGTGTTTACCTTGCTGCAGAAGTGATTACTACTGTAGCGATTTCATTTGCACGACATGTCCGTGCAGAAGTGTCGCCTCTGCTTGAGTTGTAAAAACATCAGATCAGACTGAAGACGGCCGCCGCGGCTCGTCCTCCACAGAAGGACAGAGGTCACACCGCGCCTGCAGCTCTTCATTATTGCGGAAGCCATTGTCAAGCCGCAGTTGAACAGACGACAGCGGACACTTTTGGAAAAAGTGCAAGACTCATCAGCGCTGCTGACACGGGTTCACATAGCCACTGGTGCCATCCAGCACCCTGACCTTGCCCCAGTGGACAGTGACGACCCGCGCAGTGCTACAACTCTCACCACAGATTAAGGAACCGCCACCCGTGCTGATCGTCTCGGGTGGTTTAGGTGCTTTTGGCCCGAGCTCTCCACTCATCCCCCCCTTTCTATTCAGATCTACTCTGAAATGGCTGCAGGTGCCTCATGAATATGCAAATGCTCCAACTCTTACAGCGAGGTAAAATGGTTTTCAGCCTTTAATTACGGCGACTCATACTCCATCTAATGGATTATGTTTCTGAGTATGTCAGGTTTGGGCAATTTCAAATGAAAAGGGGGAAAAAAGTTGAATAAATTAGCGAGAATTGACTTGTCATGAAATCAATATGGCAGTTTTTTTTTGTTTTTTTTTCAAATGAAGTCCCTGCCAAAAAGAACAGTGACAGCTTCCAGTGGATCTGTGAGGATGAAGAAATTGGCAGAATTTCAATGAACTTCATCATCATTTGAACTTGAATCTAGTTACTTGTTGTTGTAGTTAAAACTCTTAAATAACCTTCTCCAACAAGAGCAACAAATCTTTGGCTAGGTAGAACTGTAGAACTTTTTTAGTCCATCTCTTACTTGACTCAATACGTGTGTGTCATACATCATCAAACTCCACAACATTTTGTGTTGACGTGAGGCATAGGCAACACAATTGATCTAAAAATAACATTCATAATTACATTTATGTTTCAAAAAGATTCAAGATCTGTTTGTTTATGCTGCAAATTCATGAAACAGTGTGAGTATCTGTTTTGTTGTACAGACAGAAAACAAAGTGATTTACGGGATAAGTGAGAAAATTGAGAAGCTAAAAACAGGAAAAATAACACTGAAAAGTTGAGCATATTGAGAGGAAATATAAGGAGTGACAGTCTGCAGTCCTGACCCCACCACAAAAACTGGACTGGACAGACCTCGCCATCGAACCTACCAAGGCTTGAGCAACTAGTGGGGAAAGACTCAAGATTTAGTGCTGTTTTAATTTTAAATATGATATTGATGTGATAGTGAAACACACATTGATCTGCCTGAGACAATCTTCCGCTCCATTCAAAAGTATTCGTGTCTTCTTCAGCGCTCATTATCAAACCTTTATCTGACTCCTCTTTGTAACATTTCACTGTTTACTCTAGCCTTTTACTATCAGACTGACCTTTCCGTGTCCATCGCTGCCTTTGTTATCCGCTGCTTTTGTCTGACCGCCGCTCTTTGTGTTTGTGTCCCTGTTGTTCCAGGTGGATACCCTTCGCCATGTTATCAGCCAGACCGGCGGATACAGTGACGGCCTCGCCGCCAGCCAGATGTACAGTCCACAGGGCATCAACGTAAGACCTGTAAACAATCTCCTTCTGCCTCTCAGTGTCCAGTGTTCCATCGCCTTTTCTGTCTTGCATCTCATCCATTTTTGGAACGTCCGGTTTAGGAAGGTAGCGGTTTCATGCTGCGGGCATTTGAGAGTCGAAGAATTAAAAATAACAATGATAATATATTTATTCAACAGGCTACTTTCATGACATTAAACACCAGGGTTGCCGTAAATGAATGTCATATGATTGAAAGAAATACATATGTTTGTCAGAATGTATAGACAAGCAGACCAGCAGTGTATTTATATTTAGCATAATATACAATAATACAATTTGTAAAAATGCTTATTAAAATGAAATTAATATAATAACATTTCTTAAAATAATCTTGATATTTTATACTAATATATATAATATAATATAATATTTTTATATATTTACATAAAATAAAACAAAATATGAAAAACAAAAAATATAATACAAATATTACATTTTTATTTCACTTCAATAAAATTTTACTGTTACTTAACAAAGTAAGTTTAGATAAAAGTACTGTTAATAGCCCCAAAATGTAGGCAACAAAAACAACTGTTTGTTGAAACTAGACTCAACAAAAAAAATACATATCACTTTTTTTCATTTATTATCTGTTATTTAGAAAATGTGAAGAAGTCGTTTAGTAAAACCTGACTGCGGTCCAGCTTCCCTCCCTCCCGAGTTCCTCCGGTTATGCCCCGGGTGACCTGCAACAAAGCAGCCACCGGTCCTGGTAGCTGGACTCTGTCCGAGAGTGTCTGAGGGCATTAGTGTTAGCGAAGCACCTGCTGTCGACAGGACACAGGTGTCTCATGACTTCTCATCACGTCTCTCCCTTTGCAAAATAAAGTTCTCACGTGGAAAATTGTGAAAAAATTTTCTCTGCTGGGCAATGTTTCATATATTTATTATTTTTCCACGTCTCCGCTGGACGACAGAGGCGACACTGGAGGCGGCGTGTGAACATGTAGATCTACAGCGACAGGCGGCGCAGGGATGAACAGAATCAATACGACAGTCGCAGGGACAGAGAGCGCAGAGCTTTGGGCGAACAGTCCGAGCACATTGGTCAGATCACTCGTCCACAGGGACAGCCGCGCTGACAAGCCTGCGACACCCCTCCTGCTAAAATAGGAACGTGGACCCTGCAACATACAGCAGTCGCAACCAGGAACAAAAACACTCCACTGTGTTTGTCATCAACAATGAGCCTGCAGCTTTCAGGTGTTACATTAAACCTTTACAGCCTCTGTAAATCCATATTAATCAGTGAATGAATTATGAAGCTTAAAAAAGTACAATTAAAAATTGGCTCAAAAATGACATACTTGTTAGGTAAATTGATTATAAAAATGTTTCAATAGTAATAATAGTAATCGCTTCTTTTAATTCGCTTTATTATTGAATATATGAGTATAAAAATGCAGGGCAATTGTATAGGAAAAATGAGCAATAACTAACAAAATTAAATCTGCAGGAATGTAACATATTATTTATTAAAGAATATATATATGTGTGTATATATGTGTATGTATATATATATATATATATATATATAAATTTATAATTTATTTATTTTATTTTTTATTTATTTTTTTGCCGACTATAGATTCTCTTCGAGACCTTCCCATGAAAAGTATTTGATCTAGATATGAACAGCTACTGATGTTTATTAGAACAAGATTCTTGGTGTTTCCAATCCCATTTCTTCGGTCCAGATTATATCACAGCCGACCCAGCTCTCCTTCTTTATCCTTGAACAGCAATTACACTCCTCAAAATTGCGGGTGGGTGTCGCCTCTCCGGGCCGGCAAATGTTTTTTGGCTCATTCTTTCCTTCTCAGCTTCTTCGCTGTGAATAAGATGACAGACAGTCTTTACGCCAAATAACAGGGTTTGGAAATAAGAGGCTGCCAGAGCACGTTCCCACTTCTGCCTAATAGCAGGAAAACTGCAATTAATGTCTTTTAATGGCGGTTAGCCGACCTTTTACCGTGATGGGAGGAGGCTTTTATTTTAAAGAGCTATTTTTATTGTGATAATTTATTCTTTTATCTGCCATCTTCGGGTATGATCTGGAAAAAGGAAGGACTGAATTTTGTGGAGTTTATCACACTTTTAAACTGCTATTAAATGGAAATGCAGTGCAACTTTTCAACTAACTAAAGCCAAATTTAAGGTTTGGATTTCAGGTACATGAAGCTAGTTTGAACCTTTTTGCAAGATGGATGACTTATGTTACAGGCAGCTCTCAAAAAACAGTTGTGATCTAAATTTTGGCAAGTAATGCCCCAAAACATGTTCTTAAAATGACAACCAAAGAGGGGCAAAATGTCATTTCCATATGTGAGGATCTATGTCAGAGGCTGGAAATGAAATCTCCTGAAGGGCCACACTATAAACTGTGACTGTTGTGAGGGGCCAAAAGAAAGACGGCGATAACAATGAAAAATATCCAAAATATATACTTCAATAACAAGGACAAAATTGACTTCAAAACGTTAAATGTCAGTCAGGATATTAAGAAGTGTAAATGTCTCATGATACCTATTCAAATATTTCATTTTATATGCATTTTATTTGAATATAAATTAAAGTTTAACAGGCCAGGGGCAATGCAGTTTATTTCAACATTTAGTTTTAATTTTCTCACAACGTATTTTAAAGAACAAGAACTATGAACTATATGGCAAATAAAAAGAAGGAAAAAAAAGAGAATTTGTAGTCTTAAAACAAGGACATGTTTTCTTTACTTATGAACAAGTGACAAATGGGACAAAGCAGAGAGTCAGGAAAATGACTACATATCAGTTGTTATCATTAGTTTTAGTCTGACCTCAAGAGGGCTGTGAAAATACAAGCTGAGGGCCTCATATGGCCCCTGGGCCGCGCCTGGTCTACATCATGGGTGCATGCATCTCATTGTCTCACTCAGTCATGTCTTGTGTTTTTGCTCATGTTCATACAGTATTTAACATCTCACCTTGGCTTGTGTTTTCTAACATATCAGTATTTTTTCTTGGGTTACAAAACTCAAAAACAACTAGATAATATAGAAAAATTGTATTCTATTTAAATGAAATTACATTAACATGTGTAGACTTTTGTAAAAGCTGTGTATTGTTTGGAGTCAACAACATTTAAGTTACCGTAATATGAAGAAAAAAGACGTACTATGCGGGGGGACTAGTTCACCTATAATGGATGTATATGAAGGTATAACAACATATTAAATGCAGTTTATTTAATGTATCTCCTAATTTCTGTGTTTAGTTTTTACCTTTGCCAAGGTGTTCAGGTCTGTTTTGTCTCAAAATAGCTTGAAAACGTATGGACAGATTACAGTGGGTTTCTAAGGAGATGTTGGATGTTGAACAGATGTTTAATTTTTGGTCGAGTTCTGGATTATGATCTGGATCCTTTTTCTTACTTTCTGTTTCAACTGGGTTGTGCGACTGCGTTCTGGAGCGGGTGAAGATGTTTTTTTTTAGCATGTTGAAACACCGGAGTTCATCTTCCTCGTGTGTCTCTGCAGACAAACGGTGGCTGGCAAGATGCTCCGACTCCTTCGTCAGTCACGTCACCCACAGAAGGACCCGGCAGCGTCCATTCGGATACCTCCAACTGAATCCCTCCGTCATCTTCAGAACTCCATCCGAACACGAACTGACCTTCAGATTTCACAGTATGAAACAAAAGGAAGTCACAGTCCCGCTGTTTGGAGGAAAACTGTGAAGTCCTGGCGCGAAAAAATCCAAACGACGTTGGACATTTGAGATACAAATCAACAGTTTGACAATGAAAATCCGAATACTTTGTACAGATTTCACATTATATTCAGAGGGCTGGGGTTGCTTCGTCACTTGTAATGTTTTCACTCATGATCAACTGGTGTAACAAAGTAAATAAACCATTGGGTCTAACCGAAAGTACGTCATTCTACCTCTCAGCCACTAAAAGAAGAAAATAGAACAATGTCATGATTTGTTTTTTGTAAAAATGCAACTTTTTGTCTTTGCAAACAGGAGGCACATCTTCTTACGTACATTTTGTTGTCTCTCACCTATTCAGTGGTACGCCATTTTAAACTTAAATATTGCTCAGTTGTTTACAATGTGTGCTTGATAAAGTATGTTCATCTTTCCCTTCTGTCTCCGGCAAGTTGAAACATCTCTGTCAGGAGATTTTACCTCTGAGGTAACCCTGTGAAGTATGTTATCTGTAAAACAATAAATAAACACTTGTCATCAAACTACACACGGTTGCCGTCGTTCATTAAAGCGACTTTGTAGGACTTAAATTCAGCCCAATATTTTAGCTGTGTTGTAAAATGAGATGTGCTGTGCAAAAACACATATTATCATATTCTCAGCAAGTCATCTTTGCATTTAAGAAAAGCAAAAATGAATAGAAAAAGATACAGGTGAAAATTACTTCTCTTGATATAATTGTTATTTATTTTATTTTAACAGGAAGATAAACTAGATATATAAAGTAGATAAACATTTTATTATTTTAATGTATGTTTTAAAATATGTTATAAATATTTAAGTACATGGCGAATATTGACAAAAGAAAACATGTTCATATAAATGATAATAAAAACCAAACCATCTATATCTATATCTATATCTATGTCTATGTTTATGTCTATGTCTATGTCTATATGACTTTTTGTTTTTATTATAATTTATTTGAGCATGTTTTATGGAAACATTTTATCAAAAAATAAATTATACATGTATATATATTTCACTCAATGATGAATGGATCAATTTAATATTTCATCTCTACATTTATTTCCCCCATTCCTCCACTGGTAATCTACAAACACAATTTTGACTGTCAGATGCCAAATCACTGTAAGCAATGAACCTTTTTATGTCTTGTTGAAAGTTGAACAAGCAATGTTCCGGCCATCGTGGCTTTCCTGGCTTATGTGCTCGCAGACCTCTTAACAATGGTTAAGCAGCTCCTGTAAAAACCACGATCACTCTCTAAAGAGTAGAAAGTTTGTCAAAGGCAGACGTAACTTCGTTTGCTTTTCAATATTTACGCTTCAGTCTGCCTGAGCAGGAAGGTCATTAGGTTAATAGAGTTTAGCGCGCTCGCACGCTGGAACTCGAATCCATCATTCAAATCCAAGGACTGGAGCGTGTCATTTCTATTTCAGACAAGGGATGAGTCATTTTAGGTCCCAGAACAATTCATGTGTTTTATATTCACTTATCAGTTCCATTATTCCCAATGAAAATGTTTTAATTTTCACGACTTATTTCATGTACAGTGGGATTTAATTCATCTTATATTTCCATGTTTACTTCCTAATTGTGGCACTTCTGCTTTAATAGAGGTAGATAGATGATAAGAAAATCATATAAACTGGTCTTATTGTTGCCTCAGTGAGGTGAAGTCATCACTGTTGTTTCAGACCGGTGTGGAGCCAGACGTCTGCTGCGAACCCTGAGGGAAACACTGCTTGCATCAAAAACAATGTGGCAGAAATTCATCCCAAAACGTCGACACCACTCCCGCTCGGTTAGGAAGCGATCCTGGGAGGATATTTCCTTGTCATTTGTGAGAAGGAACTTTGTCGCGCAGCATGGTTTTAACACCTCGTGGTGGCTCCATGCAAGCGGACTGAAATCAAGTGCTGTGGTTGACATCTGCCTCCCCAGCTGCCACTGTACCCGGCCCATAATTACAGCAGCCAGGGAGGAGGTGTCACCGACACCTTTGTCTCAGCCTGCCGGCGGCAGCAGCACGGCACCCAGCCTCCGGGGGCCACCACGTGAGACCCAAGGTGCTGAATCCAACACCAGCATGTGACGGTGTTAGAGACGCTGGTGTGTAGAATATTTTGGCCCCTCTGTTTTAGTACACACAGTTCTGAAATGTTTTAAACCAGGGGTGGGGAAGTGAGTTTCTATAAGGGGCCAAATTATGTACTGTAATATGAATGTGAGGGGCCAAAGCACACAAAAAAAACAATCCTAAGTTTGCTACTTCAATATTCTAAAATTGATGACAATTGACAATAGATGTTGTATGGTCAATGTGTGCTGTTTGAGTGTATGTCAGTTAGTTTTATAAGCATTTTATTGACAGATTCTTTATATAAATAATGAATATTGGAAGTTCTTACCAAGTGGAGAATTTCTTGTTAGTGTAAGAGAACTCAATGTAAAGTAGTGTTTGTTTTGCTCTAATCTCATGAAAAATTTGACAGGCAAAGGGTAAAATGTTCCACCACTGTTTTAAACTAATATTAAAATACTTTCAAACAATACAATACTCAAACAAACAATACTTTAAAATTATATTTACTGTAACACAAAAGTTTGTGTTAATCGATTAATCCGTAGTATATTCATCATTTAATTTGTTATTTTAATTGAAACTGATGCATGATAAATAATTTGTTTCCATATATTTCCGTCTATTTAACAGGAAAAGAAAGGTGTCGATGAGCAGCCAAATAAAGGGTGACAGAAGAGTTCTAGCGCCGCCAGTGGCTCCCCCTGGTGTTGCACTCTTAAAGATGCAGTCCTGCGAGTTCTCTGAAGTGAGAGGAAAAGAACATTCCGTAACTCTGTTGCTCCTCCTTCTCTCATTCGGAACTCAATCCTGTTGGAAGGTTGTTTGGCTTTAACTTCTGTCTTGCCGGTTTCTTCCCACCCTGCTCGACGGCGAACAACATGGCTGACGATGCCGACAAACCCGACAGAAGAACCGGCGGGATTGTGGTAAATAAGTTCGGAAATACGAGTCAAGAGTCGTGCATGTGCCCTGCGTGCTTCCGCTCTGCCGAACCCCAGTGTTCATTCTGGGCTGAAAGCCTTTAAGAAACCCACTTTCCGTCCGTCTGAATGCCGAACTCAAATGTCTTGATGTGTCCGTGTGCAGATTCCGGACGACTGGCCTGGATACAGTATGGACCTCTTCAGCTATCCTGCTCACTACGCTGGAGATCTGGACCGGGTTTTCATCCCGCATGGTGTCATCATGGACAGGTAGGATCGGGATAAACCACCGCAACTCTGTTTAACTAAGTGAACACGGAGAAATATGACAGTAAGACTACTCATTTCCGTGCAATAATAGTATTATTGTGTTCCTTCAATAGGGTGTTGAATGTATGTTTTTGAGCTGTGAGAGGAAACCAGAGTGCTTAGCTGCAACAACCGGAGGAATGAAGAGTTTTGAATGTTTGATAATGCTGAATATGTTTGATAATGAATATTCACGACTAATATTGGCCAATAGAGGCAAAACATGCAGAACTAAAGTGTAAATAATTGACAACTAATATTCTCAGTGAAGTCGTGTACTTATAAAATCTTAGCACTTTAATAGGCCAGTGAGGGACCTGCCCTTTGACCTGTATTGATCCCTTTCGATTTTTATCGCTCCCCCCCGGATTACATGTAAAGTAGCAGTGTTTAACTAACTCTAAAAATTCAAACCATGTGCACTTGTACACCTTTGGTGACAAGACAAAAGTATTCCATTCAGAATGGGTGTACTCCATAATATTTCTGATACTTTATCATGACATCAGTGGCTAACCTGGTGTAAGTATTAATTTGTGGGTCATTTATTGGAAAACAAAATTGGTTTTGTGACAGGACTGACCATAATACATGAATACACTGGTACCTCGGTTTTTGAACGTCCCAAACTTCGAACATATCGGAGTTCGAACAAAAATTTTGAGATATTTTTGCTTTGGATTTCGAACGAAAATCCAGAACTCGAACGCCCCCGAAAAAAAGCCAGAAAAACATAACGTGCACGGACCGATCAGCTGACCCACGACGCGCTTTGTTATTGTGTATACCGCAGCTTCTGTATGCAGACGTGTCCCGTTAGCTCCATTTACTGGCTGTTTTTTCTTCATATTGAGGTGTAAAACCTTTCCTGTCTCCGCACTGGACCGTGGTAGAGTGTCACAGGGGAGGTGCTCGCTCTCCACACCTCCGAGGCTCCACTCCAGGGTTTGATGTCCTGTTGTGGGCTGGAGCTGGGACAGGGATGAGGCGAGTCTGGGACAGAGCGTGACTTGGTTTATGACTTTGTCACAGCCAAACTGCACAGAAGCGCACATTCAGAGCTGGACACGCACCGGGCACCTCTTCACTTCTGGAGAGACGTCACTCACTCGGCAACCCCTCCCACATGCAGCGGCCACACACATAGAGGAACAGCGCACCTGCAGCAGACGCTCTACATTCACTCCTACAAAAGCCTATTTTAAGGCTCGGAACGCGTTATTTCTTTTTCCATTCATTGTCATGGGAAAAATCGATTCAGATTTCCAACAAATCGCTTGTCGAACGATTGAACGGATTGTGGTCGAGAACCGAGGTACCACAGTACTTCGAAGTTAAATGTAATCTACATTTCTTGGTTCTCATTCCAGAACAGAACGCCTTGCTCGAAATATTATGGGGGACCTGGGAGACCATGACATTGTGGTCCTGTGCGTCCTGAAAGGAGGATACCAGTTCTGCGCCGACCTAGTGGACGGCATCAAAGCACTGAGTCGCAACTCCAACCGGACCATCCCGATGAGGGTCCACTTTATTCGGCTAAAGAGCTACTTGGTGAGCTGCTGTGTGACATCAGATATCGGTCAAAGTAGGATTAGTGTTGTTGCCTCTTAACAACAAGTTCTTTGTTCTTTCCTGTTTGTGTGCGTGCTATTTTTTCTCCTACATGTGAGTACTGTGACAGGAGCTGTTTTGCATAATGTTGTGAGCGATCGTACACTGCGAACCTCTACTTAGTTTGTATATACTTTTTTAAAAACCAATATACAAAAGCAAAGTGTATTTTTATTATTATTATTTAATCGTTTTTAAATCTTTAAAAAAAAATTTCACCATGTACAATTCTGTCTCTTGTTCTCCCACAGAATGATCAGTCCACGGAAGATCTTCACATAGTCGGGGCGGAGGATCTGTCTTTTTTAGCAGGAAAGGTATCTTCCATTGAAACAAGTAAATAAGAATGTAGTAGCTCCAGTTAGCCACTGGATGGCGGCATCCGCTATTTGAACACTTAACTGAGAGACGTTTTATTGCTGTCAAAATAAAAGGAGCGCTTCATAGCACTATGTTATGAAGTCGCCTGTCATTTTCACAACGCAGTGACACGTTTTCTTCTAGAGATAATCTTATCGTTCTTAGGAGTGTCTTTTAAGTTGAAGTATATTTAACAAAACAGGTACGGTGAGTCAAAGACGAGGACATAACTTATGTGTGGCAGAAATTAAACCTCTGAAGAATAAAATATAAGAGAAGAATAAGAATAAAAAAATATATATATACATATATATATTATATTTAATTGAACCATTACTATTATGTAAATAAAACATAATTTAAAATGTTTATATCACAGTTTAAATAAAGACAAGTTTTTTGACCCTAGAAACAAGTGAGTTCTGAAACATATGCTGAGGTCAAACTCCTGATTCATTCTTGACTGGAGTGTTATCCTAAAACGTGTTTCCTATGATACTGGTGATCATTGGGATCGTCACTAGCAAATATAGCCTTTTTTATGCTTGATCATATTAACCCGGTGACTGGTACACCCTCCCCCCTAAAGGTGCGGTGTGACCGTCAGAAGCATGAATAAGATATGAGATAGTGAGCTTGAGTCATGGCAGACTGCTTTTACTCACTTTAATTGGTCTTGTGAAATTCTGGAGTTTTTCAAAGAGGCGCTCTCAGTTCCCACTTCGATGGTGACACTTCCCTGGATGACATGAGCGAAGACTGTCTTACAGTAACATCACATGTTTCATTTGTTTGGTCCAGACTGTGTATTCTCAGCATTGATAACCAACTGTTAATGCGAGAATCCGTCCTTATGGTCTGTCAGTTCACTATCTTATCTAGCTTCTCCACAAAGCTCCATTGTTGTCTCCTGATTGGATTAACGTAGAAAAAGAAAAGATTAAAGTCAGTCACCTTATGTGCAGTTGAATGGAAACATATTATGGAAATAAATGTGCCTATATATTAATTTATTTAAAAACTTTGGCAACCTTACTATTCCGAATGTAAGAGTCGCTCACAACAGCAGGCGAAACATGTGTATTATCATTTGTTAATAGACAGGAGGAAATGAAAAACAATTCTTCATATAATGTTTTTTAAATAAAAAAGATATTTAAATATGCTAACACAACATGGGAAATTTGGAATGCAGTGTGTGAATATGTGAAGTTGTTTATGCTATAATAATGTAATAAAAAGGGCAGTATAAAGCTATAGCTATGGGAAGAGAAAAGATATATAAACATACGTATTTTTAATATGTAAAGATCTGGGACGTGAATGCTTAATACAATTCATCAAAGTTAGAATTAACATGAGAAAAGAAAGAAACACAATTTGCTTTTCTTTTTGAAATTCTTGCTTCTGTCATTGACTCTGCCACTCACTGAAGTGTCTTGCTTCAACTGCAAATTCAAGGAAGTCTTCTGCTACTAGTCAAAACAAATAAGTGTGAGACCCTCAGGTCCCCCTCTGTTCTGTTGTGGTGTAGCTGGGAAATGTTTCATCTCCAGGAAGTGAGAGGGCAAGAAGGAAATGCTGATCAATCCATTTATTTAAAGTTTTTTTCTGTGTTTTACTGAACATTGTTTCCTTCTCTTCTCCCCTGACATCAGAACGTGCTCATTGTTGAGGTGAGTCAACCTTGTTTGTCCTCCTTCTTCCTTCTCCCGAATGAATGGTTCGATGTGCTATTATTTTCTATCCAGGTCAAGTTTCTCCAGGAACCAACCGCACAACTTTATAACTAACAGACCCACATTTTTAAAATAAGCTCCCTGTAGCTCGAGTCGCATATCGAGCGGCTTCAATACGAATGATAATTGAATGGAAATGATGTCGCATGAAAATGTTAAATGGCCCCAACCATTATCTTGGCTTCCATCATGACTCTTCATAATTATCGATTTTGAAAAGTATTTTTCGTGGTGCTTGCGCATGCTAGTTTGCTAATTTAGCATTAGCTATTGTTGCCTCCTCTTCAGTCCAGCTTTTACATCTGATTGACTGATCTGAACATGTGTTCAGATCATTGATATTGATTTATGTTGTGGTTATGGTTTTATCTTCACAGCTCCATAATCTCTATTGCTGTGGACAAAAGTAACGTTCAAATGTGCCTGGCATTTGGTTAAAATTAGCAGCAAATTTGGGGATTTTAATTCAACTTATCTGTCCTTCACTCCTCTAAAATGACTGCTTCCAGGGCAGGCGTCGGTATGTAGGACATGTTGACCTGTATTTACATGACAAAGCTCCCTTCAGTGCCTACATTCCTCCGCTACTTTTCCTCCCTTCAAATGTAAAAAGGTGGATTTGTTGTTTTCTTCTAGCATTTATTGTCTTTTCCTGGGCTGAGGCTTGTTTGTAGAGCGCCTTTGAATGGCCATCCACTGAGCTAACCTTTTTCTTACTCCTGTTTCACATGCTAACGTGGCCTGTTTTCCGTTACGCAGGCCATCGTGGACACGGGGAAGACCATGATGACTCTTCTGAAACACGTCGAAGCCTTCAGGCCAAAGATGATCAAAGTAGTAGGGTGAGTTGAAAACAAAACCGCTCGCCCTGCTCCGTGAATCACTTAATTTCCGCCCGCGAGTCTAGACAGCAGGACAGACAGAGGCAGGTGGTGCTGGTTTTCGACAAACACTACTTTCTGACCAGTTCAAGAGGGCATTATATAAGATTGTCTGCTTGTGTCTTCCACAGGCTGCTGGTGAAGAGAGTCCCACACAACGCGGCGTGTCTGCCTGACTGTACGATTTCGACCAAACCCTTTTTGTCTTTGTGACTCAGTGATTCATTCACAGTGAAATAAGCTTCTAACTGAGCGAGTCTATTGTGTGAATAAATAAGATTTCCTGTTCTTTTTCTCCTTCTACAGATGTCGGTTTTGAGATACCCAATTGTTTTGTGGTCGGATACGCCCTGGACTATAATGAGTATTTTCGAGACCTTGATGTAAGTGGGTGTTGAAAATGGTCTGAAAGTCATGAATTGAAGATTTGTTTTTGTTATTTGGCTTTTTTAGAAGCCATTAAAACTGTAGCATTCATGCTATCCACAATTAGCAAGTCACAGCAGACACAGAAAGCACTTCAAAAGAATTGTTTTTTAGTGCTGTGGGCTAAATAAATGATTAAAAAAGTGGCCCAACACTGTTAGAAATACTTAAAAATTCATTAAGAGAATTGAAGAAGTGCTTTGCGTTTGAATCATTTCGCATATTTCAGCAGCCACATATTAAAAACACGAACATCGAGGAATTGCCATCATTTTAATGTGTCCATTCATCTCCCCATCAGCATATCTGCGTGATCAGTGAAAGCGGAAAAAGGAAATATAAGATCTGACTTGAAGACGGCAAGCTTCTCTGAGGGGCCCTTTCCTGCTGCAAAGCCTGGATGAGATTGGTGGTCGACCAGCTCTGTTTTGTTTGAACATTCCTACTTTTTTCATGGTGAAAACTGACTTAGATGCTAATATGAATTACTCATTTCATGTAAAAAGTTAGATGTTTGAAGGGTGTTCTGAACCAGAGAAAATCCATGTATTTTTACCTCTTTTCTTGACTAATCTTTTACTACTGTAGCTATTTTGGATAGATTCCAATTTCCTCAAGTAAGAATAAAGTATTTGTAATTGTATTTTGAATGTTTCTTACTGCTACTTCTGTGTCTTTAAATATGTGCACATTAAATCGAGCTTGTGTAAATATATTTTTAATACTATCTTATTTATTTTTCCTCAAACAGCTCCTTTTTAAATTTGACTAAGACTACTACAGCAGCTATTTGAATTGGCCCACAAGATATTTTCTCAGCAGCATTTTTCAAACTGAAAAAGGGGACATCCTGAAGCTGCTTCAGGTTTCCATTTCAAGATTTGGAAAGGGGGGGGGAAACGGAGCTGCAAATGATACCGAAGGGAGGGAAGAGTTTGTTGTGTACAGCTCTTTGTATACAGTTGACATATGATTCCTCTTCAGAGAGAGAACACTGAGGTCAAACAAAACAACTTTGTTCTTGAAAAATAACGTCGATGGGATACAAAGTGAATTCATTTTAATAGGTTAACCATTAAATGCAGATGTAACATTATGACCTTGGTATATTGGGTGTGAGATGTGGTCAATACTGCTTCAGTCAATAGGCTTGTGAAAGGGGTGAAATTTAAACCACTGACATTTAAACTCGCTTTATCTGGCATAAAATCATGGTGTTGTTGGAGAGTACTTGCGTATGCCCATTTAATGGATCATTTATAGCTTTGTAATTGAGTGTAAACAGCATCAATTTGAACTATTTAATTCGCTGTGAAGCTTACAAATCTCTGTGTGAAAAACCCACATTCCTCTTGTTACCATCCACACGCCAGCCCTCCTCGACCTCAGTGTGAACCACGACATGTGACTCCCCTTCTAGTTCACATCTCCCTGAAAACAAACCTATTAACAAGGTGCATATTTTAAAATTAATGAACGATTCTAACTCGTGTTTTAAGTAGATGATTGATGGCAAGCTTTAAAACTCCGCTCAAACGGTTACAAACAAGCGTTATAATAAACCTTTGTTATGTCTTGCATGATTGGTCGGATCGAATGCAAGGTCGCTTCGGATTGGCTGAGCGTGTCCTGTTGACCGAAGGTGGACTCGGAGTTGGGAATGCTCGCAGCGAAAAAAAAAACTTTGTCCGGATCAGCACCATGCGCCTCCCCTGACTGGGTTTGGAATATTCACCGGGAAGCCGATTGGACTCAAATTAAAATTCTACTATGTCGCCTTCAACATTCCCCTCTTGTTTTTACTCCTCGCTTTTATGGATCGCTGTTTCTCGCCTGCGTCGCCCCTCAACTCCTCAGGTAACTTTTGTTGAACTCCAGCCGCTAGCACAAATGCTAACAGTAGCACAACGTTAGATTGTTTCATTCGCTCACATAACTTGGCTCGAACGACTTAAACTTATCGGCGTGTGAGTGGCAACGGCACGACGCGACCGAACAATGCAACGTAGTGGCGTGAATCGTCTTAAATTTCAAGCTTTTAAGCCGTTTGAGAACAACAGCTCAACACGCCGCGGACGTGCCCCTGCGACCACTCGGCTAGACAAACACAAACCTCATTTAAATCGCGGGTCTCGGCTTTAGTCTTCGCTCGTATTCTGTTGAACTCTCTCAATGTATCCTCAGATGTTTTCCAGCCACACAAATGGTCGCCACTTGTTGCTGGTCATTCATAATGCAGTTGCGATTCAAGCTCATGACAACAAGCCTTGAGGAGTTGGTGAAATTCATAAGTCTCGAATGTGCGCGCACTAGATTGTAGTATGTTAATAAGCTGTTTATTTTCACACTGTTTGACAAAGGTACTCCCGTTTGCTCACCAGCTTAAAAACATAAACAGCTGGTAATGCAAACCATGAGGTGGAATCAAGTTCAGAGTTGCATAATGTCAAACTAGTTGGTCTTCAATCGCCAGCAACAAACAACCAAGTTACTCACTCATGTTTGTGATAGAAGACTTTTGTTTCCAGATCCATTCTTGTTATGATCCACCACGCTGTTCTGACACCAACCCTGTGTCTTTCAGATGGACCGACAGTAAAGCAAGAATGAAGCTGTGATTTGGATTTATTTTTTCATCCTACTGGATATACATTTTCGATGAAGGTGTTGACTGACACTGGGATTATAAGAGAAGTTGAATGATGGCATCTCGTTGGTCTCACGCCGGTGAAGATGATGAGAGACAACAAGCCAGATCCTCCTGTGAGGTACATGAAGAAGCCCTTTTTCCCTTTATAATCTTACTTCTACTGAACGGCCTTGTTGTTGTTTGCTGTGTGTTTTTCTTCCTCCAGGTCATCGTGGTTTGGGGAGGGGAAATGTGCTTGACATTTTGTCCCAGCTGCTTTTAACACCTGTTGGATTTTTTGTTTAGGAGCCGCTTTTCTCTTGTTTGTTTTGTTGTTGGCTGTCACCACACGTCTTAAGAGATTACGCATTTGTTATTGAAGTGACTCTTCACTATTAGAAAGTCAACAAAACACCTGAGCTTAATTCACCACAAAATAGATTCATTTTAAAGTAAATATTTGTGTTTTACCCATCACTAACTTGTGTTTTAACTGTCAAGCTGTTTTGATGTGTCCAAACATACTTTAGCTAAAAGAATAAGTAACTTCAGCATTTTCATTGTGAAAGCTTGTTGTATATTCTATTACACCTGGCATTAGTGTAATTTCTAGACCATTTGACAGCAGTTGTGTAAACCTCCACACGGCCACACATTTTTTTTTATGTGAGAAAGAATCACATGATCAGCAGCTGTATGGATCTCAACATAGGTGCTCATGAAGCCGTGCACTGGTGTTCTTCCCTCAAATACTGGGACCATCGCTGTACGTCTTGACCTTTGGTTTGTTAGATGGATTAAAAAGAAGCCGCCTTTGTGGTCGTGACATGGCTCAAACTACTTATATGGAGTGAACAGTATCTTGAACAGATCTAAATTGGACCGTGGTTCATTTATGTGAACAATTGTTGCTGGGCAATAAAGCACGGTCAGCCCATTAAAATGAGAATAGCCTAGTATATCAATTAGACACACAGTAGAGAGAACAGCAGAGGAGGCATTGCTTGTGTAGTCTCTTTTGACGTCCACTCCACTGCCAGTGTCTGAGTTGAAGATGAAACTGCGCTGAAGTTTGCTGATGACATCTGTGGAGCAGTGTAGCGGGTGAGAGATGGTACTTGCATGTGGTTTTGATGGGAGTCCTTTTATTACCCTGAAACTATTCCCTCTTTCAATATGGCTTCCAGTTATTACATTATAATTATGAATCTTGCTCATGAGCAGCGTGATTCGATGCCATCTATATATGGACACTTTAAATTCTTGAATAGAACGTGTGGGAAAACGTACTGCTCAGGAAGTCATTGATGTTGGTGCAAGAAGCTTAGTGTGATTCAATTTGGATTTGATGAGAACCGCATGGTTTTCATCCTTGTTTTTTTTAGCTGCACAATAGTTATGTTTCCATGAGGAGGAATCAGCTTTTTTTTTTTTATCCTGCCCCCACACAAAGACTCTGTAGTTCTCAGTGCAAGACATGTTTACAAGTACTTGAGGTGTTGGTATGACGTGGGAGGAATATCGCAGTTCATTACAGCCAGTTCAAATCTTTTTTTTTGGGTCTGTGTAATGAGGCTGTGCCCATCAATTCATGTGCTAATGTTGGTGCTGGAAACTCCCTTGAATTTGGACCTGGCTCTTTTTCAGGTCATGAATGTTGAACTGTAGAATTTCCCTTTCGTAGAAACTCACCGTTAAATGAGAGAGCAGAAAGCGAAAGGTTTTTGTGGATAAGTAAATGTGGTCTGTTGTTGGGCTCATTTGGAGACGGCCAGTTCCTGATCGGATTGTAAATAAGCAGCTGGACATTTAACAAGGGGGTTGGTCATGGTCCCTGATGTATTGAAGCCCATTCACAGACCTGAAGCTGGACAGAGATTTTAAATTGCCCTATTTCCTCTCCGCCTCTGTCGACTTTTTGGATTTATTTTGCGTTTCTTTACAGTGATATTAGTAAAAACGTTTTCATAATTTGCTGCTCAGCTTTCCTGGCGAGGGCCCTGGTTTTGTGTTGACATTTATCATCCTCTTTCTGTGTAGGACAACAAATTAAATGGATGGTTTGCTATGATAAATCATGATCCATATTTAGTCCTGCAGGGGGTTATTGACTGGCAGACCCCCTCCATCCACACACCCCTGGCCTCATTAAAGGTCACTGTTTATCTCATTTAGCCGGCCTGCCTCTTAGAGAAGCCTGTGCACAGCCACGGCTCGTTGATGGCAATCGGAAGGGAAAATTGACCCTCAATTGGATAGAAGTCTGCTACTTCCTGTTGCCCTTTCCTCATGACTGCAGTGCCTCAGAAGAGCAGAGACTCTTGTGTGCCTGCCTTGTGTTAGAAGTAGATAGAGATCGCCTGTTCTCTCTTGTGAAACTTTCACCTGTAGCAGGAGACGGCACTTGAATAAAGACCTGGCAAAATATCACACCAAGTGTTTTAATGTTTCATCATAAATCTCTGGTATGCTCCTCTTCAAGCAGCGACTAGTTTTCACTCTTGGCCCAGATCAGCTCAGAACTGTTTCAAATTGAGACCTTTTTTTTAAAAAAAAAAGTCTCGGTATTAAACCTTGGACAAAGCGTAAAGCTGTTTCATTGCAGCTGCTGGCCTAAATTTGGATGAATTCTCACCTCCAAGTGTGAAGCACACGCCGCCAGCGCCTCGCTAATGACACCCAAAACTGCGGGTCCCGCAGTAAAAGACTGGGACGCCCGAGCTCCCCCAGCACCTTCCTGTATTATTATCCTCGGGATTTTCACAGTCAAGTGTTCGGCTGGACAGGAATGTGGTGTGAATTTTGCAGCCCACCGAGAACTAGGTTTACTGACATTCTATGGCTGCGCTGACATTTTCAAGGGGCCAGTGATGTCATCCAGTGCTTGTCATTTGCAGCAATGGTTTGGTTTTAAAATCAATTTTAAGTGTGGAAATATTTAGCCTGATTTCTGTCTCCTTGTGTATAATTAGATGATCTCATTTTTACCTCAATTATTTTTATCATGGTTAATGTTATCACATTTGCTGAAATTTCTATTTTTAACTAACCATTCTTTATTTTTGTGTTCAATACCAACAGTTTTCCGTTGCAATACCTGACTCTGATGTATTTATGATCCATAAATGAGTCGGTCTGGTCCAAGAATTTCTCATTTGAGTCAGCAGCTGCTCCCACCTTTAACCTGACATCACAAAGCACCACTTCTGTTGCCTAGCAACGCTGACAGCTGCTTCAGCAGTTCAGGAACATGTCTGGAAGAATAGTATCAGAAGTCCGACTGTAATTATTGCTTGAATTTTGCATTGCGTTGTTTTAGGCACTTCATATGTGGTGTTGTACTTTTGTTGTACAGAGCTTTTTGTAATGCCAAACATCTTGTTTCTTAACCATATATAATTTTATTTCCACATACTAGTCAGACAGTTTCTGCCTCATTTGTTTACCTGCATCACCCGGGTTCTAATTCAGAGTATTCTTGATATAATAATGCAATTTTTCTTGGCTAATGTTAAAGTTTTTGTCCAGGAAAGTAGCTTGCCTTGTAAAGCCTGCCACGTACGGTACTCCCCCGCTGTAGCTGGGCCATTTTCATCCAACATCTGGACTGCACACTTGACAGTTGGTCAGCTCATTCACTTGAAGGGAAAATTTGTCGCATCGGAAATACTAACTCAACTGGTTCCTTAAGTGATTCTGTGTTGTTGTCTTCCTCTGAGGATATCCAAGGTTTGTGAATAAATGAGTTCCCTGGATTTTACCTAAACCTTTCACCAGAAGTCCCTGCTCGCTGTCCTCATTCACATGTGGTGAAAGGGAATCCATGAGAAAAATGTGGGTCTGGAATTTATTGACCTGGAATGTCACAACAGGATTAACTATGCAAGTGGCTATGGCAACAGTGCGTGGCATGTGCCTGTCAGGAGGCCCGCGCCCACTTCTGTCGTCCACATCTTAGGACCAGAGTGAAATCAGAGCCACTGAACTGGGCACGTCGTCCCCCTCGAGAGCTAGAACAGCCATTCAGGCATGTCAGAAATCCAGTCGATGCATTGTCATATCATCAAACGGCCCTTTGTGGCCGTGGATACCATTTTTTTGTTTTGTTGCTGCAGTGCTAAATGACACCAACCTTAACTTGGAGCAGCTGGAATTACTGAACAGCCGAAGCTTGTTTATACTCAGCCAAACCTGTTGAGCAAGTTGAATCAAAATACATTTGTGTCAGCTGAAACTGCAGCGCCTTTTGAGGGACACTTTTTCTTGATGAAGATGGCGACAAAATGTACGGTTTTGTTAACCAGTATAACCAACATTCAGTTTGAAAAGGTTATCCTTCGCTAAGAGATGTGGATATTTAGCTGAATTTGTAGTGGAGGGAGATAGTCTTTCATATATGTGTGTGAAAAGTGACAGTATGTTGATCTATGTTTTCCTTTGATCTTAAACTTGTTGTTTACTCAGGAGTTTACTTTTCTATTTGTTCTGTAAAGAATAGATATGAGTGCTCAATTTGAAATGTTTGGCTGCTGATCATGTCAAGGGTCACTGATAATCGACAGGGTCTCTAGTGCTGTACTTGTGGACTTGAGCAGCACCTCAAGTGATATTGGCGTCAAAATTGCGCTCTGAAATCGTTCGATTCAGGCTTTTAGTTGAAGTTGATGTTAAACTTTTTACTGTCCAAGTTTATGTGACACTGGTCACATATTTATTTTGCAATTGTAAACATCACTAACTTCTCTTTCCTGTAAGTCCTTTCATTTCCACAAGTCGTCCTTTGCTTTCACTTATCTGAATCTTCGTTTCAACCAAATTATCACGTGCACATCAGTGCTGCCTTTGTTTGAAACAGAAGAGAACATTTGCACTTTAAACGCCGTCTTTATAAGCTCAATAAACCCTGAGGTAGTGTGATGCATACCGCATGTCATAAAATGAATGTTCTTATCTTTTACAAAATATTCAAAGCATATGGAGAGGCAATAAAACATGAAGACATGTTGGTACTGAGCTCACCTTCACAGGTACAGTCATGATGAGTCATGTTGCGTCATTCCCTCCTTAGATATTGGCTTTTTTCCTGGAAGTATTTCAGGGGGTTTTGGTCACGTATGGTAGGAGTTACACTGTTTCTATTTTGAATATGGCAGAATTAAATATTCAGTCTAAGACGTCGGTGAAGAACAGGAGCAATGTACTGCTAGTATTTTTAAAAGGTGCTGTGAAAAAAGGGATATTAGGGGATTCGATTGAAGTGTGGACAGGGTTTGACAACACAAAGGTGAGAGGATATAAATAAACTGTGCAAACATGCACCAGTGGCAAGACTCACATGCTCTGATCACATGACTTTGTGTAAACACCGGACACCGTTTTTTTCTTGTCTCTTGTGATGATTAAATCCCAATCGAAAGACACTATATTTATTTTCTGTAGTTTTTTGGTTTTTTTAAATTTTTTTATGATTGAAATCTGTGGTCTATTTAAATGAATCCAGGGAACAGTACCTGATTCTTAATAGGATCTTATTTATGTCAGCTGATGATAATGAAATTGTCTTCCTCATTACAGTTGTTACTTTGTTAGGCAAGTTTCATGTGCTGTAACCATTACTGATGAGTCTTATAGCGGATTATGAATAAATTGAATTGTGCTCAGAGTGTTCATTAGACAAATCATTTTCAGCCCTCAACATCCTACATTTTGTTTATGGATCTCCTCCTTCTTCTTTTTCTTTCGGCTTCTATGGATATATCTGCTAATAATTTTATTATCTATGTAGTAGGCATTTACTTATATTTTATTTACTTATTCATGTTTGTTTAGATGTTGTGGGTATTTATTTGTATTGTGATGTGTGATAGCTTGTGACGTCACTTTATTTTTTCCAAAGCTTAGCTCTTTTACATAATTTCCTTCGGGATTAAAAAAGTTTTCTGATTATGTATTGTGGACATCTTTGATCTTTGTTGGTGACTAATAAAGGACATTGAATCCTGTTGAGCTTGATAGTGTTTCAGTTGTGCACCTAAAACTACTCTAAACCAATTTTTGTCTTAAATTTTGTTACATTCTGAAACAACTTCTGCTCTTCAGATTGACCCTGCGGAGTGGCGAGTTATGGCTGACTCTCCACCATCAAAGTACACGAATGAGGATGAAGCCTTCTCGTGGCCGAGACCGAAGACCGTGCTCCTGCGACGTACGTCTCAAGGGTTCGGCTTCACCCTGCGCCATTTCATCGTCTACCCTCCGGAGTCTGCCCTGCACTGCTTCCCGGTAAACTTAAACCCCTTATAGACTGTAAAATGCTTACAGTTTAATATCAACCAAGTCTGTAAATCAGCTGGAATTCTTCTAAAAACTCACTGGTTCCATTCTGTTTTCACAGGAGGAAGATCACGGCCGCAGAGGTAAGCAGAAAAATGTGACCGTTCCTCCCCCTCATTACTGCTGAGTCAGAGCTGTGCCTCTGACTTTTAGTCACTCTTAATCCATCCTCTCTGTGCAGCCATTAGCTTCCTTATGCCACGAGAATAATGTAGCCACTCGGTGTCACTGACCTCTGTGGAGGCCTAAAAGGTTTGGTCAGCACCACCTGTCTCTCTCTGACCTCCCTCTCTATTGTTCTACTTTGTTGTTCTTGCTGCTTTTTGGCACTCGTCCCTAAAAGCCTCTCCATACGGGACAGTTTCGAATGTACACAGTTGTATAGTGACCCCTTGGCTTCATTTTCACTTGTTTTTACTTGTACAAACATGTCAGTTTATACTTTATTTCCTGATTATTCTGCGATGTAGTAATGTTGACTTGCTCCGTTATTAATCTTTCATCCAGTTCTTCACGAGGAAGTTAATTGCGATTACCGCTCAAAGAGGGAAACACAAACCCCAAACACAATTTTCAACATTCCTCAGTGCTGCAATGCTACTCAAAGATTTGTTGACATTCATCTTTTGCGTTTCTCAGTCGGAGCTTCCGCTTTGTATTCACGAGTGACATCTTTACGTGTGCAGTTTTTTTTTCCCTAAACCTCAGTGTTTGCTTTTTAAATATAAAACCCATTAATATGTTTAGTTTTCAAGGTGTAACACAGCAGTGAGTGACTTTTTTTACGCGTTCAGACGCAGTTCCGCAATGTGCCACGAGATGGCGTAATAGCGGTCCCTGTTAGTGACGCTCGTTGCAGCATTACATAATGAGTCCCAGGTTGTGATTCAGCGTGAGTAATCTTGTGTGTGTGCATGTGTGAACGCACAAGCGGAGTTTCTGTGAGGTCATGACTCTTAAGAACTGGGAACTTATATATGCAGTGCTTGTCAGACGTGGTGTTTTCCTGCACGTGCATCTCACATTCGCAATTCAACAAGCATCATCACATTATTTTTAACTATCGCAGTCTAGCATCGGCTTTTTATAAACCCGTGTTGGACGACAACTACTGGTGTGGGATTCTTTTTGTGCCCAGAGCTGTTTATCACTTTATAAGGAACGTGTGGGATCGCAGCAGATCTCACTCCCGCCTCCATTTTCCTCAAACCGCTCCTGTCTTTTTTTTTCTTTTCCTTTCTCAAGTTTTTTTCTGAGCTCTGCTTTACAGCTGCTAGGAAACAAGAGCGGCATTATCTAAACGTAAAACTCATTTATATTCAGAGGTTTTGGTACTGAGTGGTTTCTTCAGTGTCTTTTCCATGATGCTCCTTTTCACATGTCGTTCTTATTTTTCCAGATATTTTCCATGCAAACCTTGATAAAAACCACGCCGATACGTCTCATTTAGACTGTCTGTCTGTCTCTTAGATGGCTAGTATTACTTACCTTGACCCTGTCATTTCCTGTATGAGTCTTTTGGCACTCGTATATCATAACTACACGCTCCTGTTTACATGCTGTCCACGACGTTATATAAGCAGGAGAAGCCCTTCATTTCTACCATGTGGTCAACAGGGAGACAACGGAATAGGCCGGAGCCGATGGACACCATTTTTGTAAAGCAGGTTAAGGAAGGAGGGCCTGCACATGGAGCTGGTCTCTGTACAGGTATTCATCCATCATATCTGAGCCACCTGTTCCTTTCTTTAGTGTTTGTTCTTGTTCTTGGTGTTTTGCACAACAATAACGTCTCATGTTTCTGGTGTCACTAGGTGATCGCATCGTGAAGGTGAACGGAGCGAGTATCATCGGTAAAGCCTATTGTGAGGTCATATCCTTAATTCAGGAGAGGTGAGGTCCTTATCGAAAACATTGTTTTGGACCTCCAGATTAAATCCGTTTTCTTCCTTACAGTGGGGAATTTCTTGAATTGTGCGTCATGCCGAAAGATGAGGATATACTGCAATTGGTGAGTTTTCCTTACACAGGAGTGAATGTCTGCTTTGGAGGCTGCTCCAGTTTGTGTCCGGACTGCAGTCATATGATTCCATCCCGTCTGAGGCTCCTATCTAGGGCTGTTAATCAGGCCAGAGGAGCGCTTACGTCCTAAAAAGTTGCTTTGGAAATGCCCTCATTACACTGCAGGGAGCTGGTTTTCAGATCCCATTTTGGTGTTCAGTTTATTTTACTTAATTCCATCTTTCTACTTTTGTTCAACAAACTGGCTTATTGTGTGCTGGTGTATACATTTTAGAATTCATTCATCAATATTCCATTGTTCTGTTACACATTTTTGGCAAGTGAAACACACTAAAAAGTTGTTTCATTTGGCAAACTCTGGTCTGGTCTTTAAAAAATATATTGTGTTTTCTACTGCATTTTCTTTACATTGAAAGCACTTGAAATTGAAGTTACAAGATGATAGTGGCATCATTTGCCTGGGATGTGCTTCTGCACTTTCTGGTCAGCAGCCCTCGAAGACGAGTTTTTCCTGTCCCGGATTAGATTTCTGCGGTCAAGTGTAGGTTTTACTGATCTGATTAGTATTGATTTTCTACCTCAAAAAACCTGTTTTATACCATGAAACCCATCAAGGAAAGCTTGAAAGCTAATTTCTCTGTATGCAAGATTAATGATCGATGACATGTTAAGTCCACTACTCCTTCAGTTAGAATGTAAACTAGTGCATTACGCTGCTCTCTCCACTTAATATCTAAAAGGATTGTCCAATATAAACCACATTTTAATTGCATTCTAACCATTGTATGGTGAGAAATATTTGTGTCTCGCCGGCCTGTGCTCAATATGCTACAGGCTAAGCGTTTTAAGTCCAAGTGAAGGTGCACTCAGCTGTGTGTCAGTAGCTTTTCACGGTAAGTGCTTTACTCTGACAGAAGGTTTTAGTTCCCAGGAGTTTGTTTCAGCCAGCAGTCCGTTAGATTATCCATAAATGCTCCCCTGTGTGTTCTTTACATGATGATGAATAATGAACGTATACATGAAATATGGATGGGGTTTGGTGAAAGGTGTATTTGTTTATTAGCTGGTTTTTGATACACCCTTCCTGTTGTTTGATCAGTCCTCCGTTTCATTCCCAACATGTTAGCAGAGTGAGGCAAGGATTCAGAAATCACACCCTCATAGCATCTTGTAGCAACAAGAGGAGTACAGACGCTGGTCACATTGTAGGAGGCAGCACACTAACTGCTTGGAGACCAGCAGCAGTTGCTTAGCAAAGAGATGTAGCGACTAAATAGAGGGAGGGACTTGGGGAGCGAGTCAGCGCGGAGAATGCTGAAATGGAGTGAGTGGAGCCCGGCTGATGGAGGATGGAATAAAACAGCTGATTGCGTGGTGTTTTGAACAGGTTGATGCTGGAGGAAAGGGAGCAGCGAGTGGGAGGGGGAGCGCGCGCATCACAGCTGAATGTATTATCAGCAGCTGCTGCTTCTGTCATGTGAGCAGCAGGATAGGGAGGGAGAGGTGGAGCGCAGGCACCTTGCTCAGTTAGCGTAATACTCTGACTGAAGATGGATTTAGCCGTGGACGCCTAATGGCAGCATGAGACGCGAGCTTCTGCCATCCCGCCCCGGACAGACTGGCACAGGCAGGTTGTAACGTGGCAACCCCCCGCTACATGTATGCTCCTTCATCCCCGTGTGCCGGCGGTGCAGTGTATTTTTAGCATGTCAACTCAAAGCAATGCTGTTGGCGTAACACCCACCCTCTTTGAGTCGCTTTCATTTTTACATTTGCTTTTTCTCCTGCTGCCATCGTTTCCTCGACCACCCTCATTCTCTCAAGTTCATCATGCTGTCATTTTTGCACGCTCTCACAGCTGACATTTTTTTCTGGAATCAACTGGGGTAAGAATTAGGTTTGTCTTTGAATTTTCACATGTTGAGCTCTCTGTCGTGGCATTGTTCTCTGTTACTCATGACAGCGTTTATGGGGAGCTGGACGTGGGAATGGCGATGCTCCTCACAGCTGCAGTACCTGTTAGATTGAGCTCTCCAGTTGGCATCTTGGTGCCGCCTTGATCCTCTGTCAGATATGGTTAGGTTGATAAAGGCCAGTGACCTCTGAACCCTCCGCCTTCAGGGAGTAAAATGCATGAGCGCTGTAAGCACACGCTGTATTACGTAAGATTTGACAGCACCGAGATAGCTTTCCTGTTGCATCCAATCACCTGTGTGCTTATTGAATATCCATATGACTTTATTTTGGATGGATGAAAGTGTTTATCAGCGCCAACAGTAGAGATCTTTGAACCTTGGCAGCTAATCAAGCAGGCTAAATATAGCACTCTCTCAGTGAGGCACAGGGACTTCCTGTCTGTCTCAGGTTATGATCTTATCTTGTTTTTTTTTTTTTAATATCAAGCATTTTTATGCATTTACAATTGTTTGATCCACGGAAAGAAAAATCCAATGTAGTTTTTTGGAGGAACGAAACAGGCTTAGGGAATTCTTTTGCCAAGTGTGCCATGTGACTTGTGGTTTGTTTGCATTGTACGCGAATGGTGAGTATTGTAGAGTACTGACACTCCCACGCTCATGCATACTGCGACTTCATTGCCCACACATCCTGTGGCGTTTGTGACTCTTCTGCTAGCTTCTTGTGGACTACTTTATGTTACGCCTGATGGGATGTTGCCTTCTTTTCCAGGCCTACTCCCAGGATGCCTACATCCGTGGCCAAAGCAGTTACAGTGGAAATGCCTGTCACATTCCGGTACCACCCCCCATATGTTACCCCAGAGTAGACTGTAGGCCTACGGGCATGTCCCAGGGTCCTGACTTGTTGGGGCCAGGCTGCAGAGGGTCATCAGCAGCCCCTGACTATGGGTACCGCAAGGAGATCACTGTGCCTCCTTCTCCCCCTCCTCCGACGAAAGCATATCCCAAAAGCCAAATGGCAGTGTGTATGCGAAACGATGGCGTAAGGACTGTGGTGGTTCCACCTGAGACCGCCCACATGGGCCGTATGGGTCCTACCCAAAGAATGGATTTTGTGGACCCTGCCTTTGTCAGTCGGAGGCCAGCATCATTGGCTCAGTATCCTCACCAGAGGAAGATGGACCTTTATCCCAGCGGCCCAGGAATGGTTCTTTATGGAGGTCCTACCCCCCACCACCCGGTCAACAGTCAGAATATCGACTGGCGCACTTATCAAACATACAGAGAATACATTGACAACAAAGGCATCCACTCCCATGGCAGTCGGACTATACAGGAACGGCTAGACAGCCTGCGGACAGCCAGTCAACCCTTTGGGGCTGCACACCATATTCCCCGGGGAGACTGGGTGGCCAAGGAAATGCGAAGGAGGAGTACTTCTCATGAACGGTCTTTTCAAGGACCTCCACCTCACTTTCAAATCCCCCCTCGCAGTGCCTCACAGGATCGTATCAGTGGTACAGAGAGATTGAGTCAAGGAAGGAATTGGCCACCTCGCAGTGCGTCACAAGATGGTCTCGTGCACAAAGCCCGCGCCCATTCTGTGGACTATGTCGACCCAGTTGAGCTGTCCCAGCCAAATCGTAGGGATTCAAGGAAGGGATATGGCAGGACAGACCCCAACTCGCGCCCCAGCAGGCAGCCTGTTCCAAGACATGCAATCCTCTCACGGCCATCATTTGGACCCAACAGTGGCTTGAGAGGGGTCCAGAATCCTCCGCTTTACACGAAAGGACCAGATTCTCGCTCCTCACCCATGCTTTCAGATAGACATTTACAATTGGGAAAAAGGACTGAAAATTCTGTGGCTGACCAAAGAGTTTTAGTCAAAGGTGCAGGCCACGCTGTTCAGCAGGGACTGAGCAGGATGCGATCTGAATCTCTAAACCCTGTTGAGGCAAACAGAGACCTTGTTTCGGTTGGCCATCGATCCTCCTCATGCTCTGCGCCAAAACAGATCAGTCAGAAGCCCAGCAGCATCCAACAACCCCACAAAGAGTCTCATAGTCAGGTTAACGGACGCGCTCCCTCAGAGACGGGGGTGGTTCTCAGGGAGAAGCCCCCGTCAGGAAAGAACCCAAGCCCTCTGCGTCACCCCTCGTACATATTGGCTGTGAACGATGAAGGAACAGACCCAAATACAGATGTGATAGCATGTTGGCTTCCCAATGATACGCGCCGTGAGATCCACATGCGACGACTTGAGGAACAACGCCACACCTCCTGCTCCAGCAACCTGGACGAATCCCTCGACTCCATTCCTTTCATTGGTGAGAATTGTCTCCTAGTCTATGGAATTGGATCCATAATATACAGTATATTGCATTTTTAATTGTGGGTACATATTTTTTGTCTTGACTGGAGTCCATTATTTCTCAAGGGTTTTCTTGTATTATAAGTTTTTAAAGACTTTTAGAGTGTTTCCAATTTCAAGTCACAAACGTTGAATAACAGAGTGGGTTCAAGACGTTTTGTACTTTTTTTTAGCAGGTTAGCTGAATCTGGGTCACCAAGAGTGCTCTTACACTCATGGGACACAAGTAACTTTAGGAAAGATTAATGGGGATTTTTTTATTTATAAAGCTGCACATTCTGATAAGTAACAGGACACACGTTCTATTTCTTTGCTCGCAATATAACTTTCCCCACCTCACTTCCTAGTTTTTGATGTCTGTCTTGACAGCTCTCTTCCAGTTTTTTTCCCCCTGAAAATCGTAATCATTTGAGCTGAGTCCAGGTGCAAACAGAGCTGGTATTACTGGCTGTGAAGTAGAAAGGCCTCCATTTTGGGACTGTTGCCGTGGCTCAGAGGAACACTGTCCTGATTGAGCCGTCTATCAATGGGTCTGTTTGAATGGACACTGGTCCTTCCCTTAGTCATGTGACCCAGTGAGTACTTGAAGAGGCTGCAGAATACATTATTCTATTTTAAATTGTTCTTGGGCAACACAATAGCAGAGTTGTCCTTTTGAAGTTAGCGCTGAAATATTCATAAATATTTTGCGCGTCTTTTTACAAGCAGTTAATAACTTTGTATTCAAAGACAAGTGTTGGGATGAAAAGTGTGGACAGGCTATTGTCTAATAAAACCTCAACCAAATCTGCCTGGTATCCTTGAATCGAGCCGTTGTCATCACTGCTCACAATGGATGTGTTGTTGTCATCACAGACGAACCGGTCAGTCCCAGCGTGGACCGGGAAGCGGCTCCTATTCCCCCCTCTGCTGTGATATCTGTCGCACCTTCGATCGCCACGGACCTCTCCAGTCAAGGCTCTCCCTGCCCCCCCATTCGCAGACAGCTGTCACATGACCAAGGTAATTGTATTTGTGCTCTTGAACGTTGTTTGCAATGGTTCGCTTAACAACCTTGTGTGGTTTTTGTTGTTTAAAATCCTGTCTGAGGCAATTCGATGCATCATGTTTCACCCGAAAGTGAATTCAGATTTCCCCCTCTAGAGTCTCTTCGAAGTGCTTTGCTTGAGTCTGACACGGCGAGCCGGTCAGAGCGCTCTAAATCTTACGACGAGGGCCTGGATAACTACCAAGATGAGAGTCGAGGGTAAGCACTGGTTATTTGTTAGTTGTCACTGATGCATCTTTTTCACGTTTTTTATGTTCTTTTCTCAGGCGATCGTCTAGTCGGCACATGCCCAGTCTCAGAAGCCTAAAGAAGGTGAGCAAGATTTCATGCTTTCATCTCCTGCAACTCGCTGCAGCACTCAGGGGGGAGTTTGGTGAAGGCTGTCATGACTGGATGGTGTTAGTAAGATTCAAATGTATCTCTTCCATGCAGTTTAGTTGCAAATCCAAGTCAAACCTGAAGCCGCTGGCACTTGTTTCTGACTCACATTTTGGCTGCAGAGCCTAAGCTTGAGCTTGTCGCTCTTATTAATTCATCAAGTAAATAAATGATGACTTATTTCGGATCAGTGTTGTTTGTACATGCTCTGATAAGTGACACACAAGTGCAGTTGTAGACTTGTTCAAACAGAATCAGCTTAGATGAAATTGTGTTGAACTTTCTAATCCAGTTGGTTGCAAACATCTTGAATCTGAGGATTCCTCAGTCTGTTTGACGTAGTTGGATTTGTTTTGTCATCCTGCTGCACCTTATTTTTCCGTTCATGTCCCAGTGACATGTCACTGTTGGAGTGTGTATGATTTAGACCAGTTGAATTAGCGCATCGCTAGAGGCTCCTTGCAGTTTCCTGACCTCACCGCCGTTTTAAAAACATATACAAGCCTAAATTAAAAATTGATTTATTAATTTCCAACGTCATGTTTTCAGGCTCTGGATGGTCATAAATCTTCTGGGGACTCCGCTAACCGAAGAGACTCTTCAACTGATATCTTTGCTGATTCCAGTAAAGAAGGATTGCTCAACTTCAGGCAGCGCAGCACGGACAAAAACAAGGTATGTTTACAGTCAAATCTATTTTTCAGTTTTGAACGAAACTCAGTGTGTATAGAGTCTAAATATTTCAATGCACAGCTTAAGCATTATAGAGCAAGACATATTAAAATAACATCGGACATATAGTGAAGGAATCTCATTCATCCAATTCCAATATGAATCTCTCCTTGTGTCCTTTTAGGACCCAAGTGTAGTGAATGATTTCACATATAGTAAACAAACTCTTGACTTTTCCCTGCAGCGTGTTGGTGGAGGAATGAGATCATGGAAGCAGATGTATACAGTCCTGCAAGGTCACACGCTGACCCTCTACAAGGACCGGAAGGAAGCGCTCTCTCATGTGGCGACGCAGGTCGAAGAGGAGCCTCTGCGGATTAGCATCAAGGCCTGTTTGATTGACATCTCCTACAGCGACACCCGGCGCAAGAACGTGCTGCGACTCACCACGTCAGACTGCGAGTACTTGTTCCAGGCAGAAGGGAGGGAAGAAATGCTCACCTGGATCCGAGTCATACAGGAAAACAGTAACATAGATCAAGAGGTGAGTCTCAACAAATATGGATGATTCACGGCTGAAAATCCCCAAATAGCTGGACCAGAGTGCAACTGTCTTAAGTAAGATTAGGCATGTTAAACCTGCCTGAACCTGGTATGTTCTGAACTGACTCCTACTTCCCTTTACGGCTTGAATTTAGGCTCAGTTAAAATGTTTTGAGTATCATCTGTCTATTTCTGTGCAGAACTCTGATGTGACAAGTCAAGACCTGATAAGTCGAAAGATTAAAGAGTACAACATGATGAGGTATGCTACCCGTCAAATATCGGCAAACTAGTAAAGTATTCCAAGTAATTGTCAGTGTAATTGTATTTTTGTTTTTTCCTAGCACCCCCAGTAGCAGGTCTGAACCGTCTCCCAAACCCTCCCGCCAGTCGCTCAGCATCAAACAAGCCTTCCTCGGTGGTAAAACGGAGAGCAAGTCTCACAGCCCTCACTCGCCAAAATCAGAGGAGCGCAGGCCGCTTAGAGGTGAATATAGCATTTGCCGCTGTCTTTTGTTTTGACACTGGATTCATTATTGATGTGTTTGTGCCACTGGTTAGATGACTCCAGTCCACCGAGGGACAGGGCGGCCAGGAAAACAAGAAAACTAGCAGGGATTATGAGGAAGCCCTTTGAAAAGAAGCCCCCTGCCGGGGTCACGTTTGGGGTGCGGCTGGATGACTGTCCTCCTGCTCAGTCCAACAGAGTGAGTCCAGTCCTCCCCGCTGTCTTGTTAAGAATTTATCTTGATGTCATTTATTTAGATCTGGAGTTGCATTTGCTTGAAATATTTAGCATCAGTACGCGTCCTGTTCCTGTATGATTCATATCCGCCCGACAGACCCAGAATCACTGTCGTCTCCTTTCAGTTCGTCCCTCTGCTTGTGGAGCTGTGCTGCACGGTGGTGGAGGAGCGAGGCCTGGAGTACACTGGCATCTACAGGGTGCCAGGGAACAATGCTTCCATCTCCAGCATGCAGGAGGAACTGAACAGCAAAGGCATGACTGACATCGACATCCAAGAAGATGTAGGATTCACTCTCTTAAAACGAGGCCCAACCTTTTCGCTTTACGGAGATTGTTTTTTGACATCTCTTTCTTGTTTTCCTGTAGAAATGGCGGGACCTCAATGTCATCAGCAGCTTGCTCAAGTCCTTTTTCAGAAAGCTTCCAGAACCATTGTTTACAAATGGTAGGGATCTCTGAGTGAATGCTAAATAATAATGGAGGAGCTGACCTGAAGTAACCCTCCACGGTTCTGTTTCTACAGAAAAATATAATGAGTTTATCGAAGCCAACAGAACGGAGGACTCTGTTGTGAGACTAAAGGAGCTCAAGCGCCTGGTGAGCTTGATCATCGCCATCATTTCAGAGGTCATTTGGAATAGTGGTTAATTCTGGTTGTCTTTTTTCAGATCTATGAGTTACCGGATCATCACTTTGAAACCCTGAAATTCCTTTGCGCTCATCTGAAGAAGGTTTCTGACAACTGTGAGAAGAACAAGGCACGTCACCCTTTGTCATGCTCGTTCATCTCGCAACATTCAAACATGGCCTTCATCTCTCCTTCCGTCAAAATTTCTACATTTGAATTTTTTGATACCTTTTGAAAATGAATGACATTTGTTTTTGGCGCTCATTCAGATGGAACCTCGAAATCTTGCCATTGTCTTTGGGCCCACGCTGGTCCGAACATCTGAAGACAACATGACCAACATGGTCAGCCACATGCCTGACCAGTGCAAGATAGTGGAGAACTTAATCCAGCAGTTTGACTGGTTTTTCACAGAGGAGGGCGATGAGGACCCTGTGGTAAGAAAAGCAATGGTACTATAACATTCAGTCCGTTTTCATTTTGTGTCTTCTAAAAGTGATGAAAGAAAAAAGCCTTAATGTCTTTGATTCATTTAGTTTTTTATGATTATCGACAAGATAAATAACTATAATGCTGTAAATACGAATAAAATACTAAGTACCATATTGGATGTGAAACATCAGAATTTAAATTCCCCTGAAAGGTTGCTTTCCGTTGTTGACAAAACTGGCTTACTCAAGCAGCGAACAACTGTTAAACAGCCGCTTTTTCTCCCTCTACTGTCTATAACTGGGAAGCCGTTGTGATCCCTGCGGTTAAGAAAATAAGAGAATAAAGCACTGACCTAAGCCCATAGCTTTCTGCATTTTGCCGGTGGTGTCTTTGTGGCTCGGTAAGATATTGACTCTCCTTTTGTCCTCAGACCACCACAGAGCAGAAAAGCACGGTGCAGTCACAGCCCGTTCCCAACATCGACCATCTGCTCTCAAACATTGGACGGACAGCAGCGTCGCCGGCCGAAGTTTCCGGTAACGCTCCTCTTTTCTTTCCTGGCTGGAGTCAAGCATCTGCCAGCAACATTATGCTTTAATAGCTTCATTTCAGATTGAATTGTATTGTGTAGAAGGTATAAAGTGAATTGCATAATGATAAAATTCTGAATATCGCTGTCTTTTAATTGAGTTTTGTTTGAATTAGTTGGGTTTGTTTGTTTTTGTTTTGGCTCAGTATTCATTTGTCCAAGTTTTCAGTTCATTTGTTTGCCTTACTCCTTTGTTTCAACTCCAGTCTTCTCTCCTCTCCCTGTGCTTCGCCTGTGTTGAGACGACGACTCGTTTTCTTTCAGTTCTTTTTTTCCCCCCTCCTGGTCTCTCATAACCCTGGCATGTTTTTTTTTTCCCGAAAGAAAATTTAACCAAACAAAAACAAACAATGGAAGTGCTAACCCTTCTGACCTTTGCCCTTCTGTGTAGTGTGTTTTTCTCCCCTATCCCTGTCCAGCACTTACACATTACCCACTCTTGACACAGGCCAAGTGGGCGGCGTCTATCACTCGATGATGTCGCTGATGGACTCTGTTTTGTCAGTGATGGACAGCTGGGACTGTAGGAGGAAGGACGAGTGTTGTGCCCAGTGTAGCTGCCTAGTCTGCAGAAACCCGCAGCTCTATTAAAATTGGGCGAAAGGAGGAAAAAAGATAAAAAAGAAAGAAAGAGAAGTCGATGTTTGTCATTTTTCCTGTGGTGTTGCACGTCTCATATTTCAAATAGTCAATATTGAGGAGATACAGAGCAAAGCTGCTGTTCTTGACCTGAAAGCCCTTCTGCTGTCTCTGTTGTCTCTAAAGCTGATCGCAAGGACAAGTAGCATGGTACGGTCTCCCTCAGGTTCTCTCCCAGTCATGTGGCGCAACCTGTCATGATGTCTGAGGGCGGGGCCGCATTTGTGGGGCGCGACGCTCGATATGTGCACACACCTGCTCCGGCACACATACAGAACCAGACACTTGAAAAGGCAGAGGCAGGCATGCTTTTTTAGGGTTCTGTCCAGGTTTTATTTGTCGCTTTCAGAGGTTTTTCATTTGCTTCCGTTCCTGTTGTATCTGTTCGACCTGTTTGTGATGTCTTGTTTGTTTTCTAAACACAAACACATCCTCCCAGGGAACATTTCATTCTTCACACACAGAAGCAGTTCAGAAAATATGTCATCATTTGCAGTGTTTTGTGAGTTTGTTTTGGCTTTTACTTTGGTGTGGCGCTTCACCTCCGGACCCAAAGTGTCATGGGCCCATCCGAATCCACACACAGGTCACTGATAAGGTCAAGTCAGGGAGTCTTCGCAGCTTCGTGTGATGCTCTGTGATGGACGTGTCTGTCTGTGACGTGCCGTCGTTCCATCCTCACATTAGCATGAGCTGCTTTCTGTGTCTCTGCGACTGCCAGGATTTCTTCTTTACCGAAATATCACCCCTGTCTCCTGCTGCTTCCTGTCTTTCTCTGTGGTCTCTCTTGGCTCCGAGTGGAAATGTTCATCTGCTTCCATCAGTCATCTCATTTATGTGGAGGGGCTCTGATCCGTTATTTTAATGAATGTTTAAGTCTCCTGCTGCGGCTGACTTTTTAAAATGTTTGCTTTCTTTCCTCAGATTCAGCATGTTGTGACTCCACCAAATCAAAGGTAATGTGCGCCTCTCCTTTTATCTTGAATATAAAATGTATTGATTGAATCCCTTTACTGCTACAATTATAAACATTTCATCTGATTTTATGGCCATAGAATTATTTTTTTAAAAAGCTATGAGTGAGTGATCGTTTCAAGAAAGGCTACGTTTCATTCTCGTAGAAAATCAGCTAAAATGGAGATGAATGGCATAAAACATGTTTTTTTTTCAAATTACAGCAAGGTAAAACACTGAAATGTAGTGAGATTTTAAATGTGTACTAATCTACTTATTT
Organism: Synchiropus splendidus; assembly: GCF_027744825.2. NCBI lineage: Eukaryota > Metazoa > Chordata > Actinopteri > Syngnathiformes > Callionymidae > Synchiropus > Synchiropus splendidus. The sequence continues at coordinate 9,508,340 of NC_071346.1, read as the reverse complement.
ACAATAACAAGCTCAGGCAGTAAGTATAATGTACTGATCTTCAGACATGGTTTTGATCGAGACTTAAAAAAATGCTCGACCCAGCTAGCCTTTCAGTGAAAATCTGGTTGTTTTCAAACTCATTTTCTAAAGAAATAAGTGCTCAAATTGTAATGTAATAAAGAATGTAATAAAAGAGAATTGAAGACCTTCAGTTGTGATATTCATTTTCTTCTCTTCTCTTTCTGCAGAGCTTGTGGGGGTCAGGGAAGGATCAGTGTAGACAAGAGATGCTGCGCTCTTCCTTCTTCGTCAGCCGCAAACGTAAGAAGCCCAAGGACAAAGCTCTTCCGAGCAGTTCAGATGACGACCTGGACGGCGCGTACTCCAAGAAAGACCTGCCGGGGGAAAGAGCTCCGCAGAGTCTGTGGTCCCCAGACAGCCGGACGGAGGAGGAGACCGATGACGCCAGTGAAAAGGAAAAGGACAAGAACAGCTCGGAGGAACAGCTGGACCAGACGGACAGCAAAGAGTTTCTCTCCGACAGCCTCACGCAACTCTCCACCTCGATGCCTTCTCAGCATCTGGACATCAGCTCTTCTAAGACTCAGACTGGCTCACCGTACGCTTCGCCCTCACACTCCCCGGGACTCAGTTACCACATCCCCATGACACACCAGACTTCGCTGTCGGACCCTCAGTCCACCTATGACGACACGGTCTCGGACCTGGGTACGATGAACAGTACCAGCTCGCAGGCCTCGGCGCCCCGCCTGAGGCGCGGCAGGACAACCGCTCTGGGGTCGGAGGCGAGCGGCAGCTGCCTGGGAGCGGAGGTCTGTTCCATCACTTCGGACTACTCCACCACTTCCTCCATGACGTTCCTGACCGGCGCCGAGCTCAGCACCATAAGCCCGGAGGTGCAGTCCGTCACAGAAAGCAGAGGAGACGACGCCGACGACGAGAGAAGCGAGCTCATCAGCGAGGGCCGGCCGATGGAGACGGACAGCGAGAGCGACTTGTCTGTGTTTACAGTCCGGAAAGAGAGTGGCTCAGTGGAGCGAGTGCAGCCGGAACCCCGCCCCCTCCCCTCACATAGACTCATTGAATGTGACACGCTCTCGCGCAAGAAATCGGCTCGACAGAAAACCGACAGCGAGTCGTCACTGGACACCACCCGCAGCGACAAAGACTCCAGTAGACTCTCACAGATTCTGGGCTCGGTGAAGAGTCTCAGCTCCTCGTCCAAAGGCGAGCTGGACAAGACGGAACCCGCGTGGCGGCTGAAGATCACAGACCGGCTGAAGGTGCGCCTGCGGATGTCAGTGGACGACATGTTCGGGGTGGGCAGCCAGAGGTCCTCGGAGGCCCGCAGCAAGAAGAAGAACATCAGACGGAGGCACACGATGGGTGGACAGAGGGACTTCGCCGAGCTGTCTGTGCTGGGAGACTGGACACAGCAGGACATCAGCTCCAGCTGTCGATCCGAACTGTCGGCTGTGGACCGTCTGAAGCCCAAGTGCAGCTCTCAGGACTTTTCCATCGGAGACTGGATTGCTCGCGAGCGCCACCGCACCAGCAACCCGGAGGTCAGTTTGGACTTCTCGGAAGGCGGGCTGCACGCGACAAGCTCCCAAAACCTGGGAGCGTCGTCGTCCTCCTCCTCCGAGACCCAGCAGACGGAGTTGCTGAACGGGGAGCTTCCGCCGAGTAAAAACCTGAGCCTGTCGGCCACGGCTCACCCTCACAAGCTGGCCAGTTCCCAGGTGGTCCACTCGCGCTTCTATCAGTACCTGTGATGAGCGTCAGATGTGCGTGACTGTTTTTTTTTGTCCGAGACGTGTGGAGCTCTGTCAGCGTCATCCCTGTTGTGTGAGCAGTGTTTGTGAATGAGCATGTTGTACAGGACCGTTGCGCTTGCTCGTGTGAAAGGCATGGAACCAAATGACCTGTGGACAGTTCATTTTTTATTTTTACAGGAGGGAGAGAAGATGAAGATTTTAAAGGAGCTCTAGGTTTTAAGCGATCAGATTGAGTAGATTTGTAAGTGGGAGGAGTCGCAGGCAGATTGTTAGCGATGTGGCTACAGGATTTGCGAGTGAATAGAAAGTAGTTCCGAGACTTTTAGGATTGAAAATGAACTATTTTTGTGAAAAGATGACTAATAACGTCGGTGAATCGGTAACCAAATGAAGAATGTACAGAGGCGCCTGCTGTTCTAGCGACTAAAAGCTTTAGATGCTTGTTCGAGTGTACATACTTTAATTTTTCTGTTTACTTGAATGATGTTCTCGGTACAGGAAGACGACGAGCCCCTCATTCTTGCGGCGGCTTTTCCAAAGGTACAAGGCTCATAAGGAGACACTGGACTTATGCAAAAAAGAAAAAATAATCGAGTTAGAATTCATCTCATTCTGTCTAAGAGCAGTGAACAACGACCCTCTGATGCAAATGTGATGCCGTGTCTGTGATTTAGGGGAGAAGAAAAAAGAACAAATGGGAAAGACTTAACTCACAAGGAAGTGCCTCTCAATGAAACACTCTGGGTGCCATACTGTCTTTGTCGAGCTGCAAGGAGATGTTACTGTGAATGACAGTTTGTCGTCGACTCAGTCATCGGACAGGTTTTTTTTTAAATGCCGAGCTTCCGGTCTTTAAGGCATTCCACTCCGGTCTTAACATGTTTTTGTCATTTTATTCCGCTCCTTTTAATTTTAACAGAACTTGAATGATGTAAAAGAAAGAAAAAAAAATCATGTACATAGATGCCATCTTTTAGCTGCTTTGTTTTGCTTTTTCCATCATTTGCAGGGTTGAGTACAGTATTGTGAGACGATGACGCACATGTATGTTTGGTACTTCTCTGGAGAGGAAACACTTGGAGTTGGAACATCTGTGTCTACGCTGTGTTCCTTGGACTGTGAGACCACTCACGGACTCGTGAAACACTGGAAATAAACTTTGTCTATGGTAGTATTGTCGTGTGCTTTTTATTTTCAGACTAGTACCTCAGTACTGTAGGGTATTCTATTTGATGCAGAAGTACTTCACCAGAGTTTTGTTCTATATTTAGGTTTTTAAATGTGCGAATCATAAGGGTTAGTGAAAAATTAAATTCCATTGTTGTGTTTTTGTTTTGTTCGTACATGAACACTTAAACTTACCTAGCTTTATTGCAGAAAAATTGAAATTCGTTCCATAAAATTTGGATTTATTATTAAACTTTTGATTTCTGTACTTCATTTCATTGACCGGTTAAATGAGGAACTGGACAACTCTACATTTGAAAATGCTTTATATACAAGGTGCACATAGTACATAAAGACTCAAACAATATGATATTTATACACTTTGTACATCAGCTGACTGGAAACCACTGACAAAAACACACAAGTTAAAGTCTGTCACAAAACCATGAATAATCGAGGAGTTAATGCACCGGTCTGAACATAAATGCCAAGTGATCTTGAAGATCTCTCCCTGTATGAGGACAGAAGGACTTCACAGGACGGAATAGTTAAAAACCTTTTTATCTTGACTTGTGTTACCGACAGCGTACGACTCGGACAAAGGCCTGCTCACATTCACGCGTTTCAGTGTCATGTGGGGTCACGGCGAGAACTTCCACCCACACTAAGGCACAGTGACTGAAAGAACCTAAGTATGCGGGGGATAAAAGAGATGAATACCATTCCTATGCTATGTTTTGTTGATTATTTCATGCCTTATTCCGGGACTGGTCCATCACCTGTGGAATAACAGTTAAAACAAAAATGTTTGTGCTGATATATGACCTCTTAATGTTTACTGTGTTTACAGAAACTCGATAGTTAAACTGCCTGTGATGTCTCAAAGATCACATCTGTCCAGTCCAAGAGGGTTTTCCAGTGTGTCCACGAGGCGGCGTGAGAGGTTGGCTGTGTGCAGGTAAACTGAAATTTTCATGTCTCTCTTTCTCAGGAGCAGGCGAGATCGAGGCCGCGGCGTCGAAGCGCATGCAGGATCTGCACTTCAGAGTCCAGCTTGAACCAGATCGGACATCAGGAGGTGGGCCCATTGTGTTGGGAGATATCTGTTGCATATTGTGCTGTTGGTGCTGGTCCACGGTGAGTCGGTGAGCGGGGGTCTTAGCTGTCGTCCTCGTCGTCGTCTTGCTGGTCGTCCTTCACTTTCTCTGGTACCCGGAAACACTCCTCAAAGAAGTTGACCAGCGACTGGCTGAGATGCTGCTGTGTTCCTTCGCTGTGGAGGAAGTGTCCTTCGTCTGGGTAGATCTGTGGAACAGCCAGAATTATTTCATTTCCCACTGAGCAATAGCACAGCAAGCCACTTCTTATCATTTAGATGAAGTGTAGCTAAACAACTACAAAATATTAGGCTGTTATTTATGCATTTTATAGAAAAATATTGCGTATAAACAATCCAAATCTCATTCTTAGTTCTCATCATTGACAACTATATATATATATATATATATATATATATATATATATATATATATATATATATATATACTGTATATACTTTATATATATGTAGTTTAGTTGATAGTTTATTTTATTTTTAGTGTAGTTGATACACATATATTATGATAAATATTAATATTTAACAGTAAAATGCCAAATATATACACATACACATGATATATATGATGATAAGCAGATTCAAATTCAGATTCTGAAACGTTACTTCTATACGGCAATCTCCAAGTTCGCCACTAGATGTCGGCCTTTGACAGTGTAACATGGGTAGGACATGTTTCACTATCATTCCATGCATAGAAATACAATAGAATACATAGAAACCTGTAAGGTGTAGTTCGCCCTCTCACTGATGAGATGGTTGATGAACTTTGCCGTGTGCTGGAAGTGGACCTTTTCTGTTGGGGGTGAGCAGAGAGATCAGAGCGGCTCGCTTGAATCCCAGTCACAGTGTTGTTACCGTCGGCAGTGGGGTGAATGATCAGGTAGTGTTTGTCCAGCAGCTGAGCCGCTCTGTGCGCGAGGTTGGCCATCTGAGTGGAAGACACGCCACATTCATCACCTCCTTTCTGTCACTCAACCTAAATCATCAGGCTCTATATGGTGAGCAGGAGATGTGAACGGTACCGTGTAGACTCGTGAATCTGTTCTGGATCCCAGGTATCGCTCCGAAAATGCTGACGCTGCAGACGGAGAAAGTTATGGTTAGAAAGATTTACAGTTTTCAGAAGGCGTTGTGATTTAGCATGAGTGACATTTATTAGTGCAGCACTGTGGGGGAGGATCTTAAAAAAAAGGTTCAAATCCCACTGAGGTGGGATATTTTTTGCCAAATTTAAATGAAAAAAGAAATTTATTTGAACTTTTCCACATTTTTTTTCTGTGTCTTGAGTTGTGTTTTACCGTAAATCTCGAAGTCTGTAATGGGAGAAACTGCCGTTCCACATTTCAGTTGGGTGAATTCTTCTGAGCTCAGCAGCATGGTGGCCAAATACCCTCCGTACGCCTGCAAACACATGGACATAGGCCGCAGTGGAAGCACCTGGTCTCCTGGTCTCCACCATCTTACCCTCCCATGTACTCCTATTCGGGTCTTATCGACGTACGGCTCTTTGGATATGAACCTAGAAAAAAAGAGAGTGGGTTCAGCTCAGTCAAGCGTCTGAGCGAAGGAGGCGGCGCTCGGACCTGAGGGCCTCCAGCTGATCCCGCTCCTCCAGCTTCCCCAGTCTCTGCTTGACTTTGTGCAGGAGGTTGGTGCCCTGGAAGCCGCTGCCGTGGCCGTCGAAGCGGATGACGATGGTGCTGAAGCTGCTGACCAAAGCGGTGGTCCAGTCCACCTGGAACTGCTCCGTGACCATCTGACCGCCGGGCGTGCCGTCGCTGCGGAGCACACGTGGGACTCTGACTCCAGTCTGTCTATTGATACATGATGGGATTCTTCCAAACCACGTCGGCTACTCACACGAGCAGCAGCAGGGGGTAATGAGCCGTGTCCACGAACCCAGCTGGCTTCAGTATCTGCAACGTCAAAGCTGCGACACAGAGATCAGTCACCGGCTCTGCCCCGGACACCACGAGCCACCTGTGCACGTACTGTAGTCGTCGATGGTGATGGTCTCGTACTCCACTCTGGGCATCTGCATGTTGTTGTATGTGTTGTTGACCCGCTCATTGACCTCGATGTCGAACAGCTCTGGAGGGAGCGGAACCATTAACACTCTCCCGGGTTGAGATGAAGAAGTTAGGAATCCCAGAGTCACTCACTCTGTTTGTCCTCAGTGCGATAGGCGGCCACACTTGGTATGTCCGGACCTGCCATGATATGTAGAAGAAAAAACATGAATCGAAAGAGACCAACATTTAAAAAGAAATATTATAATGACTGTAGTAGTATAAGACAGTGATATATAAAAATGTAAAAAGAAAATTTCACATTTTTAAATATGAATAAAAATGCAAGTATATAGACACAAAATGAGAAAAACGTTTTAATGTAAAAAAAAATTAACATTGATCACAGAATTTATTTTAATAAATTATATATAAAAGATATATAAAACATAAATACTAGTGGTGGTGGTTGAGTGGGACGAGGAAGAGTAATGATTAGTAGCAGGCAGATATGCAGCCAATACACAATGGACTAGGTCGATTTCTGTACCCAAATATTGATGCCCAACACGTATTTTATCTCTATAATCTGTTATTTATAGTCTGAGTGCAATGCGCCAAATCGGACAGGAGGTGGCAGTGGCGTCACGCAGCATCTGTAACACTCACACACCTGAGCTGTGAGGAAGAGGCTCGAGGGAATGAGTGAGGAAACCTTCAGAGCACTGGAGAAAATCCACATTTTGTCACCTCAGTCGCCTGAAAGGTGATTTCTCCTCGTGATGCCATTGTCTCCTGTTTCATAGAGTCACACTAACCCTTTTTTCTGCCCTCTTGTCTTGACAGAAGCAGCTACTAGAAAGCAGGCATCAGTGTGAATTTACATTGCTCTTTTGTTTGTCAGGAGACTTGAATTCAGCGCTGCTCTCTGCCACCATGACTCTCCTTTAAGTGCAGCCGATGATGAATGAAGGTAGCGCTGGGGCACAAATGGCTAAGAGGGAACCAGTTGCCATGGAAACAACAGCATTTAGCGCTCACTCCGAGGGACACATGTTTTCATTTTATCCATACAGTGTTTGTTTCCTCCGACACAGAAGTGCGCTTGTTTAGCGCAAACAAAAGGACCTGCGACTGTGTCCTCGTGAAAAGATCCGAGGCTGACAAAGAGATCTACTTCACTTGGATCTTCATTCACTTCCACTCAGTGCTTTAGTTCTCCGGGCTGCGCCGGCGTGACACCAGCTTCTTCTTCAGTAAGAGAAGTCACTTCAGGTGGAGGACACTTACCTTTGCAGTGGAGCAAGAAGAAGCGCATGTCGTGGCTGAAAGAAACGTCCACGTAGCCGCACTTGAACTCGCAGGAGAGGCAGCAGCGATTGAAGGGCGGAATTGTGTCGGCGCTGAACGGTGGAATAGTATCTTTGAGAATCCAGCGCTCAGAAGGAAGGACAGGGAGTGTCAAAGAAGCGTTTGTACCTGTACAAGTGGCGACGTTTGGGGTCGTCCTCGGTGCTCAAGAAATATCTGGGGAACAGAAGGAGTCCAATTGAATTATGTGCTCGGCTGAATGCACCTTTGAAGACGTTTAAGTCCAGAAAGACATAAAAGGATCGGCTGAGTCTCAGCGAAATAAATGGTGAAAAAGTATCCAACACTCCCAATTTTTTTTTAAAGTTGAAGGTACTGAGGTTTTTGTTATTTAGTTTAGTTAAACACATGTTGATGACTTATGACATGCTACAGCAGGTGACTGAAGCTAATGCTTTTATTTTGAAAAGCAAGTCCCTGTTTTGTTTAAATGCAGTGTCTGTGTCTGACATGAGGTTTCTTCTCTGATCGTAGGCCAGGATCTTGGTGACGTCCCAGTCCCCAGAGGTCAGCGAGTTCAAGATGTCCGTACTGGTGTTCAGCTGCCAGGGAAACACACAAGAGTACGCTGAGTATCCGACAAGCCTCCAACAAGTGAAGACGGGCGGTTGGACTACCATGGAAGTGGACATGGAAATGTGGAAGAACTTCCCCCGGCCTCCTTGAGGAATCGCTCTGGTGAAGAAGAACTTGAGGCCGTCGTGTGAAAAGAGCGGCGCTTCGTTCTGGTGTAAGGTGAGACGTCAGTCTTTCCAGGATGTTTTCTTCAATGAAAAACACTCACCTGTCTGTGCAACCAGCTCTCGCTCTCATCCTCGTGTTTCTGAGCGCAAAGAACACATTTAAACCCCGTTATTTATATATAGCCTTCTGTTTGTTGGGGTGTCACAGCTGACGTGAACGTCCATCACCTTAATGCAGACGCCGGTGGTGGCCTCACACAGCGTCAGTATGGAGTTGTTCTGCGCTCTGTTCAGCCAGTTGACGGCCAGTTTGGTGCTTGTGGCCCACTTCACCATGGTGATGTAATATTCCCTTCTGCAGACGTGAAATTTGTTTGAGTGTTTGGCGCTTCGTCGCCTGACAGTCGGTCACTCACCCAATTCGGGGGTCATCGGGCTTCTTCATCACCACGGTGTGCAGAGGGCCGTTGAGACTAGCCACCGACAGGTGGACCAGCGGGTTCTCCTCGCCCGCCTGGACACCAGATACAGGGGTTCGGATTACAGGTGGAACACCGGATACACGTGTTGTTTTCAAGCTCCGACGAGTTGAACGGAGACGTGACAGTTGGGTGTGAACACCGACCTTGGGGTAGTGGTATTCCAGGCTGTTGGGGTAGGTTGTCCCCGTGAAGAAGGGCACCTCCATCTTTGGCACCAGGGTGTCGTTGATGGTCATGTACGCCAGGCGCAGGCCGTCTGGAGACCACCAGTGAGCTAGCTGCGTCTGCAGGATCTCCTCTGTGACATGGCAACACACAGGACTCAGACGAACGGGATCTCGCGAGGTTTGACCGCAAGGTGGCAGAAGAGTCCCATTTTTAGATTTGTGTGAAGTTGACTTTTTTTTTTTCCAACGTAACTTCTATCTAATAATTTAATAGAACTAACAACGTTTCTGCATTCTGTGTTGCTGTTCCACAACAAAGTGTTTTGTTGCGCTTTTAAAAAAAGGAAAGTCATATTCATGAATTATATATGTTGTTATTCATTTTTAAAATTAATATTATGGCTTCTGAAGCAAAGCACAGATGTAATGAGAGATATATGTACATAAGAAAAAAAAACAGATCACTTCCGTAAGTACAAATAATAGAAAAAGAAAAGTATTTATTGCTACAGTGTTGAAAAATAGATATTTTCTTTCAGAGAATGTTGTTAAAATAAGCAAAAATGCCACAGAAGATATCATTTTCTATGTGATTTTAATTGGGGCAGTCGAGCTGTTTACCATTATAAGACAGTGATTAATCTCTGCATGTATTTATACTGGGGGAGGCAGTCGGAGTGCCTGAGGGGGAACCCACGTACCCAAGCATCAAATCCCATGGAGAAGACAGAAAGAAGGCTGGTGGCTGCAAAATGCTTGATACAGTGATGGCTCAAGATGTGTTCTTCAGTGGGAAGGGACGGTGTTCTACACAGCGTGAGAGCTATTTTAGAAAATAACTCAGATTCTCCGGTGAAATATGAAACAAAAATGATGGACAAATTCCATAATTGGTCCATAAAAGTGCAAGCAGGTCACTAAAACACTGCTGATGAGTGTGTTTAGTATTCACGACGCTTTCAATCGACCATTATTTATGCTCCTAAATAATACACAGCGGGAGCATCAGTTACATCAGCGTCTGAGTGACTAATGGCTGCTATGAATATGCATCGGTATCTCATTAATAAACAGTGAAGTACGAATAAATGTAACTATATTTTTCAGGGATTTGTGGAGAAAGGGAATTCTGGATCGGATTATCATTGTATAGTTGTTGTCAGGATCCCAGCTCATTCTATGCGACACAGTTTCCCAACATCAGCCCCGCTCAGCAGACACGAATGAATGAGTCAGAGACAAGCTCTGGGATGTTTGGAGTGGGAGGAGCAGCCACAGGCATCCAGCTGAGCGCCATCAAACAGAAACACAAACACTCATCACACCGGCGCTGGGTGAAGATGTCAGACTTTTTCAAACTGCGGAGCGATTGTCGAGGCTGGATGAGTTAAGAAAGAGAAATATTTACACCCCTGTCTGAACACTGGTCAGTAGTTTTAGCTGCACTGTACTGTGCTTCGCCTTCTCAGTCACTTTATCTACCTAGACTATCCATAATGGAGGCTTCAACCCTTCAAGGTCAGCGACAGCCAACTGGATTAGAAGCAGTGAAGTCCTGCACTTCCTCAGCTCACCTACGTCTGTCCTTTCCTTTGTAGCACATGCTTCGGTCTCTCACCAAAAAAAGAATCCTTCACAAAGACCTTAGGTTCAATAGTTCCTTTTAAAAAAATCTCTATTTTAAAAGCACTCTCGGTTGAGTTTTTTTTATTTTTTTAATCTCCCATACCTTCGTAGAGCCAGTCAGCGAGGCCGTTGAAAACCACCCCCTCTTTGCCCGTGGAGACCAGGCGGATCGATCGGCTCTCCACCGTCGCCCTGTAGTAGATGTTGTTTTCAAATATGAAGAGCTGCAAGGAAAAAAACAGGCACGTTTGTAGCCCCAACGCAAACTTCATCGCAGGCAGACTAAATGGAAATGAGGTAGAAGCCTAGATTTCTACTTAATGACTCTGTGGATGCGAACACCTCCAGCACTTTGTTATGACTCGACGCCGATTTGAGCTTTGCATCATTACTGCATCCGCCTCAGAGGGAGTGTGAAACCTCTCTGCTGCTCATCAAGAGTTGGCAAACTTTCCTCAGGCAGAAGGGAGTTTGCATCTCTCCAAATCCAAACATGTTTTTTGTTGCCCTTTGTACAAACAGTACTGGAGCTGTGAAAATGTACCAAGTGGAAAGCTGTTCAGAACAGCGGTTCTTCACCATAAGGCCGAGGCCCATGGTTGGGCCGCGAGCGCCCCTTAGAGGGCCGCGAGACGCTGACTTTTAATACACTCACCACCTATGGTGGCAGTAGTGTGTCACTGAATTGACTTGACAGCTGCAAATCTGTTATAGTTACCAACTATGGATAAGTTCTTGAAAAGACAAAATGATAAAGAAAGTGACCTTTCTGTTGGAGTAGTTTTTCAAATGAATCAGAACATTTTATGCCGAAACTTTCATTTAAACTTTACTTATCTTCTGTAGAGTTCGTATATGACAAAGAAAATATGTTATGATATTTAGACGTTGTTTTATTATATCTATTTTATTCCGAATTTTATTCATAATGTACAGTGTTTACAGTTTTCTCAACATTTTGCATCAAGAGCATTTTTTTCTTCTTTTTTTCTTTAGTAAATTTAATAAAGATGACTTGCACCTGCTTTTGGACTTTTCCATGACAAATATCTTTGTGCTCATCACATGGTTTCATGTTATTTCACAAGGTTTTGGTTTGTTGTTATTGAACACGAACGACATCAGTAATTCTGAAATCTGAAATCGGTATTCACAGTCATGAATGAGTTCTATTCCGAGAATGGGCCACGGACGCATTGGGACGTATCTGGAAAAGTTGGGCCCCGATATCAGAAAGGTGAAGAACCCCTGGTTTAAAACGTCACAGACACTAACTTTTGGCAAAAAAAAATCAATCTTGTTAATATTTACAATAAGCTGAATCAGCACTTCTCTGTCATCCACTTTTGTTGTTGTGAAGTCTTACTTTATCACGTTTTTTATTAGATAACATCATCACGTACAATAAATAAACAAAAAAAAAAGCTTTTTTTTAAATGAGTGTTTTTTTCTGAGTGTCGATTAATTCCCCCCATATCCTCCAGGGGGCTCTGTAACGCTCCTCTGCTCTTCTGCTCAAATAAAGCAGCAAAATTCCAACAGAAAATGCAAAACATGAGTGAAACTATACGTTATGCATTATTTCCATTCTAAACATTCTCTCTAGCTTAGTGTTCCTGTCTTAGTTTCAGGGACTGAGATCCTCTATTCACGTTGTAAGAAGCGAGACAATGAATGTAACGGCAGCCATTCCTCCTTCTTTGTCGGGTTTTGCTGTGCTTTGTGGCGATTTATTCATTTGAATTCCAGGAGCTTTTGTGGCCCTGAAAGAAAGTCCGTTTGTCGGCGATGGTGGAGGACGGCAGTGAAGATTACGCTGATGGCTGGTGATGGCCAGCAGACGCACGTCCAGCCTCAGAATCATGGAGCAACACGGCATCAAAGATAGAAGCAGTGTCTCAGTACAATGAAGATCCTGATGCTGATGAGCCCTCGACAGACAGATGCAGGCACTTGAAGAGTTTCTCGGATGAAACACAGAAGATTGAAGGGGCTCGACTAAAAACCTCTTTGGTTGAGAGGGAAACTTCAAAAAGCAACCCAAGAAGCTCGGCTTCTCATCTACGGTTGCCGTTGAGCAAATCAAAGTTTTACATTGTGGGATCAACATCAGAGGGGAAACAGATCAATGCAGAGCAGTGTAAAAGCAAACCAAACCAGCTGTTGGCGAGGGTTGCAAAACTACCAGGGGATGAAGCGAAACCACAGGCAGCTTTCAAAGAGTTCACGCTCAAAAACGCTATGTTTGAAGGAAATACGACTCAATCTTGGCTCAGCGCCCAACGCCAAGCCCTGCATTTCAACTATGTTTCAGGGCAAAGTCGACGGTCTGAGCCAACACTTGTGAGGGGGAAGGTGATATGATGCTGCACGTTAGTTTAGTCCAGAGCGGTGTAATGCATAGTAGTAATGCATGACTATTTCAAACAAAGTAATCCAATTAAAGTTACTTATCTAAGTCACCGTGCGTTACTATTGTCACCATTGTCGGGATGTGAAATATTACCATTTGCTTTCTACAACTGCGTCTTTGGGCATGACGTCATGTGCGGGACACGCCAGTCACATTTTCAACACACGGGCAGCTCACGTGTCAAGCTGCCGGCTACATGGCAGTAAATAACAGGCGTGAGGAGAGAGGCGCACCTTTCTAGCTGAAAATACAGCCACTACTTTGAATGAGTGTCTGCTATAGATGACAGTATTAACCCTGCAGAGTCCACCAATGCGCAGATTCACCAGTTAAAGAGAGACAAATAAAGTAGCCTCGCAGATTTGTTGAAAGTGCGGAATAAAAAAAACAGTACCAGTTTTTGTTTTTTTTAATTCTATTGATAGGTCAAGTTGAACAACACTTATGATAGACTTTTTGTCTTTTATAGATTACTTTCTCTTTGGTGCAGGAAGAGACGGTACTGATGTGATGTACTGATGTTGCATTTGCTCTTAAAAGTCAGAAATAAAATGATCCGAGGCGTGACGGAGCGTAGAGGCGAGTAACAGCAGCCACTTAAGTGCTGCTGCCTCCAGGTGGCCAACAGGAGACGTGACACACTGAGACTTACTAATCTTTTGCCTTGTAGTTAAAAAAAAGCAAAAAAGTAAAATAATAAAAAATAATGGGGCATTCCAATTCATTATTGTATTATATATATATCAATTTGTTTTCATACTTGTTGCTGTTGTGTGTGATTTTTGCTCCAATGGATGAGAGTGTCATAGTAAAACATTGACTGTACATTCATATAACTGAGATTGTGCTAAAAAAATGACCCCAAACATGGAAAAACACTGGACCCCCAAGAACTCCAACCTCCAAATTGACACAAAAGATAGTGTTCATGCAATGAGAGCTGTCGTGGACTGTCAAATGTAACTTGACAAGTAACTTGTAATCCAACTTAGTTACTTTTAAATTCAAGTAATCTGTAAAGTAACTGAGTTACTTTTTGAGAGCGCAGTCAGTAGTCGGATTACTTTTTCAAAGTAACTATGGCAACACTGAATGTGAGCCGTGTTTACTTGGCTTCCCCCCAAAGCTGAATGATCTGACGTGAGTCAGAATCCAAGCCCTTGTCAAATTTCTCTTTTAATTTCACTCCCTCTGTCCAACAAGAGTGAGATTCAGTGCTTTGCTTGACACCAGATTTACTTGTTCTAACAGGAAAATCTGTCCTTTAAACTGGTCCAAGCTGGTCCGCCCACATCTTCCCAGCGACACATCACTCCTGTCCTCAAACTTAAAAGCCTCATCTAACCATTATTTACAATGACACCCACCCTCAGTCTCACCTGCACGTCTGGGTCAACTTGACTTTTCCGTGTTAATGCTCGGGATGTTTTTTACCTCCTTGATCCTTGAGCTATAATGGTTCAATTATCCATGAGCCAGTTCAGTTCTGCCACCTGCTTCTTGTTTCCTCCGCCCTTGTTCGCCATTTCCCACCAACACAAGCTGATTTTTGTTAGCTCTTATTTCCTCCCTTTCTCCGAAGTGCGGGATTTCAACCGCCACCTTGTTTTGTTAGATTTTATTTGACTTTAAATTATTAAATATCATTCACCTTGCTGCTGGTTACCACTCGCACTTGGGTTCCGTGCACATAAACTGCTAAAAAAGCTAGCTAGTTGATGCAAAAATAATTTCATTTTAATTACGTTTTATCTAAAATAATTCACTAAATGTATAATTTGATTAAATAAACTGCCAGTTTTTAAACTTATATTGTACTTATACGCTTCAGTTTTTGCCTGGGACGAAAAATGGGACACAAATAAGCTATTTACAATAACTAAATGTAAATAATTTCACTTTTGTCACAATAAAATATTCAGTTTTCAGTTGTAAAATTATTACTTAAAAATCTATTTTTAATTTCTCCTTAAGTCAGTGCTTCTAAAATAGCATCAATTCATATATTTACTGCTACCAAGAACAATATCATGAAGTATATTTTATTTGAGTGTAAAAACATTAAATTAACACACTACTTTTAATTTTTTACTTTTTTGTTTTACTCATTAAATGCAAAAAAAGGACATTTATTTATGTATGACAGGATAATAGTGGGCACAGATATTTCATCCGTCCATCTATGCTATAAATAATACATGAAATAAAATAATTTCTGCAATTTAATGCACCGTTTTACTCTACTATTCGGCCATTTTGGCTCACGATTATCTGGTTTATTAAAAGTACGATTTGGACCAACTTTTAGGTTTGTTCAACCACATGTCGCTAAAAATATTCTTGGCGTCGCCACTCGGTCTCTGTAAGGTTCCAAAGCGACATTAAACGACAAAAGCGTTTGTTATCGTGTGCGGCCTCCGTATGAAGGAGGATGAATCGGTCAAAAAAATGCCAAACGCCTCTAAATTGAAACCCAATTAAAGAGTCCGGTTTAATTTGGCCAGATGGACTCAAGTCTTGGACAAAGTGAATCCCCCAAAGTCGTCGAAGAGACACAATCGCACGTATAAGCGGAAACACACACTGTCACTGGTGTCACGGTCCAATCCCGGGTTGTGCCACGAAGAGGCCATCTGCCGCGCTCGCGCTTGTTTGTTTGTGTTGGGAAGTTTTGAAACTCTGGGAAGTTAAAGTAGGACAGTCGGGCAACTTGGGTCCTGTGAAGGAGCCAGGAACTGAGGCAGTTTGCGGCATTTGAATTGTACATGAAAATAAGCCGGTGCGATCAGAGTGAAGGAGAAGATGGGAGAAAAGCGAAGAAGAGAATGCAGGCGAGGTGGACAGAGTTTTAAACATGAAGTAGTTGTGTGAGCTGCGACATGAAATGATCGTTCACAGTGGAGCAGGAGGACAAGTTTAGATCTGGAGATATCTTACCAGCTGCTGGCCCTTCGGCCCCCAGCCAGCGAACTGCAGGACCGCTTCGTGCACCTCAGGCGGACTCAGGGGCCACGTTTCCCTGCAGCCAAGAGCATCAAAAATAAGCAACATCTCAGCCCGGAATGACTCTGTATGTGCTAATCCACGACTGAATTATTTATTATTAACTGGTTTTATTTGAGGACGCGGTGCCGAAAACTAGGATGAAATGGAATGTACAGTGAGGATGAGGAAGTGAAGGCAGGGCTTGACTGAATAATAATTTGTCAGGGGAAACATCTTACTGCGTCACCAGGCTGTAGATGATGTATTTAGCCTCGAACGAGTGTCGATAAATCTGTGGAGACAAATGAGTCAGAGTGGAAGAAAACTCCAGCGACCTTGGAGTTGGTTACCATTTTCAAGTCAAAGGCGAAGAGGACGTGCTGCATGTCTGGAGACACTTGGTACCTGGCCGCTTTGGCTCTTTCCTGGAAGAGATCAGGAGGTAGGTGAACAAACCGTGGCCTGTTGTTGCGTTGGGAAACACGGCACTCACAAATAACTGGTACGAAACCACGATGCTCCTCTCCATCGAGGAGACGTTGAGCCGAACAACGTCTCCGTCTCTCGTTCGGTAAAGCAGTTCATCGTCTGCAAACAAATTTCAAGTTAATTCTCATAATAATAACGTCTGGCAGCTTCAGTAATAGTATTTTTAAAATGTAATTTTCCTCTCGGAAATATGTTTCTATTAATTAGACTGCGCTGAACCGGCTGTTCAAAAAGCAATTCCAACGTTTAATGAGATTTGCAGGGAAAAAAAGCCCCAAACAAATGGTTTCATTTGAATGTTTCATTGTGAAATCATGAGAAGTTTTGGGACGTTTCGCCAGTTAAGATCAGGACCAGCTTAAAATGAGCCTTTGACATGGCTCATTGATAAGCACAACTTACGCTTTTATTTCCGACCCAAAATGCTTTAGGACGAGGCTCCACTCGGACGCAGATCAAGCGCTGGTCGTAATGAAGTCGCTGTGAGAAGATCTGAGTTGGACCTCACTGAGAGGAATTACGCCGCTGCGGTTGCCAAAGTAGCCGTTTTAATTTCCTCCAAAGTCACATTTGTGAAGCGAAATCAGCCACAGATGTCACCGACGTTTTGTGTATCCGAGAGAGAAACCGAGTCCAAAGACTAGCGAGCCGAACGGTGATCAAAGAGCAGGCGGGATCAGTTGCGTTCGGCTGAGAATGAAGCCCACGAAATATTGATGAGGACTACTGAGGTGTGCTCGCCGTCAGATGGTCGCTGGCACTGAACGGGATCTGGTTGCATTCACTTCTCCGACAGGTAGCAATGTCGCAGGAGTGATTGACAGGTTTCTCCAGGAGGACGCCTTTGTCACGGGGGTGGACGATTGACACGGCGAATTAGCTAACTATGCTAATGATTTACACAAGGACAGCAGGTTTTTTTTGAAATACCATTAAAAAAAGTTCTTTCATATCCTGAGAATTTCAATAGGAATATTTACAAATACTAAAATGCCATTTTGATAAACATAAATTTAGCAATTCTCTGTGCTTGCTAAGCTAAGCACAGTGAATTGCGGAGAGACCAGTGCGCTGCTCACCCGTAACCCAACCAGTTGTTCTTGTAAGGAGAAAATCTGACAAACTTTGGTGGATTATTGCCTCTTTAAATTTATTTTGAGTCAAGAATCTCACAATATTGATATTAGTAGATACTTTCCAAGCCAGTTTTATAAGAGATAAGCATCTCTTCAGAATCTTGACTAAATGTGGTGCTCCTTTGACAGATTCTAACCACTAAAATGAAGGGTTTAAAAAACACTATCCCATTCATGTCACCTTGGTTCTGGCCTACATCCTCGATGGTCCATCTTTAGGAGGGAAAACGGTGTCACCAGTTGTGGAGTTGAAGATGAGGACACCACATTTGTACTGACCTAACTTGAGTAATAGCAGTCAGTTGATCTGAATTCATAAGACAGGAAATTTGCTCCAAAAATCGGCAGGAGGTCGACTCTGTCTTTATAACTGCGAGGGCAGATGTTTGTTTTCAAATGTCAGGATCCCAAATTCACAAATTATTTTTATAGACGCGCCTCTCCTTTAGACTGAGAGACTCACATGCTGGCAGAAATAAAACCTTTGGAAAGCTTTAAATACATATCCACCTCTTCATCTGCATATCCATGTTTCCCTGCCGCTGCCGATAAATACCACCGCGCCTCCAAAATATCACCTCCGTGAAAGCTGCGCGATGGTTTTAGGGCTGGAAACAGAGCCGCTCTGACATTCTGATTCTGGAGAAGCGACGATGGTCGTCATGTTTCGTCTGGATTTGTGGTTTGACGCGCACAAATGTCGAAGAGCGAAGCAGGAGGTTGACTCACCGCTGAGCCACCGAGCCTCGGGGTCGTGGATGCGGAGGTCTGGGCTGTAAACATCTTCTACTGTCACCTTCTTCTTCAGGGCCAGGCTGTCGTCCTCACCTGCCGAGGAGAGAAAAATACTCATCACACTAAAAGTTGGGATCGCTTCACATGTCAAGTCCATTTTAACGGGTGTTTTCTACATGGTTTCCTGAGCTTTCATTCTCGCACAACTTTCTTGCTCCTACAAAGGCCTCTTAGAAAAATGCTGGGTTGTACAAATCCACAGAAAACTTTCAGTGTTCTTGTCTAAGAATGTTGCCTGAGGGTCTCACCCACAGACTAGAGCGCTACAATAATAAGCCCCCGTGTCTCGGGGGATCTCAATACAACAGCGTTGCCATCGCCGGAGCAATTTAGAGCCAGAAATACGGTTCAGGCGAAGCTCTATTGATCCAGGTGCAGACGCTCAGCTCAGCGGTGCGACACCTCCTCCGAACTGAAAACCAAAAGTGACGCTGACAGCTGATCTGCTGGTGGACCGGAGAACACAGATGAGTTAGTTCTGAGCGACGCACAGCCAGCGTCTCGTGCAGCTGCCGCTCTCAGAAACGCTTATTTGGTAGACGTGGCTGACAACTGCAGGAATCACTCTGCTGCTGCTCCTTTGTCAGACACAGAGGGAGGAGAGAGCTGGGTTCGTCTAAATAGGCTGTCACACATTGTCAAGTGTTTATTTGACTTGAGAATTCAGAGTAAAAGCGTCGGTGTAAGTGCCGGCTGTGACACGGTGCCAGTCTGACAAATGGCTGCAGCTATTACTCGGTAATCATCTCCATTAAACAGGCGCCGGCTACGTTACACATTAAAAAGCCCATTACCTGCTGAGAGGATGACCTCGCCTCTTTCTAAGATCTTAGAGTGATCTGCAGCAGGAGAGCAGAATGAGTGCCGACGGATTAAAAACGATGCGGGAAAAGTCTCATCCGTGAACATTCCAGCCTTAAAATGTCTGGTTTCACTTCACGTCTGACCTCTTCACCTTGGTTCTTTTCATAGAAAATGGAGCCAAAATGACAATAAAGCCACCACTCTATCTTCTTAAACTGGAGTTTTGACAGTAACCTTGAAGTGTAGAATCATAACTGGAGCGTATCCCAGCTACCTAGGGTGAGACGGAGGAAAGCTCAGTGGCCTCCCAGTGATAGCCGTGTGTGTGTACGTACGAGGGGTGAGCAGGATCACTGAGGTGACAATGAGGGAGCAGATGATGATGATGACCAGCAGAGCGATGGCGATCCCCTTCCAGTTCCTCTGCGGCGGCGCGCTGCCCACCAGGTCCTGGAACACAACATCACACCCATCACTTTTTATTGGCAGCAACAGAGCAGGGTGATTTGAAGAGCAAAGCTACAGTAGCGGCAGGTGTTTTGCTCTGCTCCGCTGGAGGTCCAGCAGAAGTTTCTCCAACAAGTCCGACAGGAGTGAGCGATGCGCAGGTTCAGCCTCGCCCCCGCTGCTCGCATGCGAGGAGACCCTGCAGCTCCGCCTGATAGCTGGCTCCCAGCGACACCAGAGTCGGAGTAATGAGCTGCTCTCCTGACACCGCGCAGCAGATGGTGGAGGACTAATCAGCAATACTCCAAACACACACAGCACAAATCCAAGCAAAAATAGTTTGAGAGAGGGAGCAGGCGAGACTCACCTCCACACCGTCAGGTCTCCTGCCAGCTACATGGTGTTAGGAAACTGAAACCTTTCATGAGATGTGAGCAACGTGCGGCTCGGGAGCCACCTGTGAGCTTTGCTTGGTGGTGAGTGAACTGTGAACACATCTCATTGAATTTATTTATCTATTTCCATTCATCATGACATTTTTTCCTTTTTAAAAAAAAAAATATTTTTTACCTTTATTTTGATAAATTGACTTTTATTTTTTGTCACTCAAATGTATCAAATGATTAATCAAGTTTATATATCTATCAAATATATCTATTTGAATTTTTTTTAAACCTGGATTTTTACTATGCATTTTACATTCACATCCACCTGACTGTTTATTTCAGTCTTTTTACATTTTTGATGCTATATTTTTGCATAATGGAGCTGCTTTCCTACTAATTCAGTCATGAAAAATAGCTTTGTGTGAAAAAAAAGAAAATTTATATATAAAAAAATAATATATATACAAATATAACATAAATCTATTTTTATATTTTATTTATTTCCACTTATGTTTATAATATATACATACATATATTTATTTAACTTACAATGTCATCTTTTTCCACTTATATTTATGATGCACTTCATCTTTTAACCCCATTATGTCATTTAAAAAATGTATTGATTGTTGTTTTTCACATTTTAAATATATTTCTGTTTTTTGGGTGGCAGATGAAAGAACATTTTTAATAAATTTAGACTTCCACTCCACTCAGAAGAGCGGGCATTTTCACTTCAGTAAAAACCTGGCAAATAAATGGAGGAACCAGCGGGTTGCATCGGGATTTGCGAGTCTCAGGGCAGGTCGTGGGGGCAGCACGCTAGCTGCAGAGGCGCAGGCTTACTGAGTCAGAGTTCATCTCCAGAACAAGAGCTGCTTGAGCTGCCAGGAAGGCTTTTCTATACAGTCTAGTTCAGAGCAATATTTCACACGGAAACCCAACAAAAAAAGGTGTGACTCCATGCGCCCACTCACACACACTCACACTCACACACAGATCATGAATTCAGAGGTGGGAGTCAGTGAGGGCTGTAATCCGCAGCAGCCTCCGTCATCGCAGCAGCTGCTGAAACGGTTGTAACTAATTAGAGCCGCTCTGTCTGTCCAGCGTCCAATGGTTAATGAGCCGTTTGAGTCCAGAGTCCAGTCCAGAGCCTCCGCTCATTCTCTCACTTTCATACTCCACAAATAGACCTTTCACTCTTCAACACGTCGGAACCCAACCCTGTGTGTCGGCGGGTGTGTTCTTGCACTTCTATCTTTGCTCTTTGGCCGCTTCTCACTTTGTCACGTCTCATTCTGAGGGCTGAAACTACAAAATACCTTGGTTATTATTTAGTTTGGTTAAGAGTAAAGGTGAAGTTCAGCCACTTGTTTTAGAAGGTTTCGGGGGAGAAGCTGGGGAAAGCATTATGTCAATGTATTTCAATGACAGTCCTCACTTTGTCACGCCTCATTCTGAGGGCTGAAACTACAAAATACCTTGGTTATTATTTAGTTTGGTTAAGAGTAAAGGTTAAGTTCAGCCATTTGTTTTAGAAGGTTTAGGGGGAGAAGCTGGGGAAAGCATTATGTCAATGTATTTCAATGACGGTCCTCACTAAGATAGGAAGACAAACGCGTGTGTGTGTGTCTGGTGTCGGCTCCAGAGGCAGATCAATAAAGAAAGCAGTGATTACACAGAGAAAAACAGCAGGCGCGTCGATAAACTGATGTATAACTGCAGAGGTAAAGATTCGGGAGAAAGGCCGTATGGATTTCTGTTCTGGATTCATGAGATACTCATCTTCCTCGTGCTCTAATAGGATGCTGAAGATGCTGTTCATGTCAACCAGCGCCCGGAATAAAACAAGCGCATGCTGACAGGCGTCCAGATAAAAGCTCTTGTTGCTTCTGAAGAACCCTTCTGAGTGACATGATTTCAGAGATGACGGAGAACTGGGACTCTGAACGTGACAGCTGGAGCGGGGCCCAACTCTCCCTCCAGACAGACTAGTGCCTGGCTGGAGGGCACGTCAGTAGACAGTGAGCGGTTTTGGCGATGCCTTCACTGACCGCTGCGATTGATCGGTCAGAGGTCGGACTGCTTTGTCTCACCTCAGATCAATGGCTTGCTGTGGAAAGCTCTTCTTCTCACCCAATATTCTGGACACTACAGCACCGTGACTCGACCCTTAACCCTCCCTGTCAATAACAAGGGGTCGCTGCACCCACCCGATTGATTTGGAAGAAAATAGCAGCAGCAACGTGTTCATTATCAGCTCATCATGGACATCGACCAACCTTTCAACTGCTGTCATATACATATACACCATTCCTCTCTGTTTGCCTTTCTCCTGTCACTCAAAGTCCCACTGTGAGTCCAGTTCGAGTCACCTTTCACCCCGTGAGTCTGGAATCGGAGGATGACTGTAAATCTACCGATCAATGAGGAGTGGTTTTATATTGTACACGTGAAGAGTCTTGTGGGTGAGCAACAGCTGATAAGATAAACAACCCAAAATGTAGTTATTTACAAAAAAATACATTAAAAAAATATTGCACTATGAGAGAATATTTAAAAAGTTAGAATCACGGGAAAAATGGTAATAGGTACAGAATATGTCAATGAAATATAAACACCAAAAATTAAGTGAAGATATTTCCACCTTTGGTTGAAAAAAAATCAGACTATAAAAGCAGAATTTTAACAGTTTAAATGTTTTTTTCCCAATTACTTTGTCCTCCAATTATGTACTTCAAGTAAATATATATATATATATATATATATATATATATACAGAATAATTGTATTTAAAAAAACCCTTATATGCTCTCAGAGAGCTTCAAACTAAGTGAAAATACAGGGTTTGTATGTCAAAACAATCGAGGAACAATCGAGAAAAAAGAAAACTGAAAATACATTAATAAGGGGTATATATATATATATATATATATATGATGTAATATTTTGTGAAATCATGTGGGTTTTCAGAAAAAAAATCTATGGAAAAAACCCATAGGAAGACTAAACTCCATATTTGATCTGTGTGTGTCCCACCATCAATACGTTGTGCTCTGGTGACTTTGTTTTAACAGTGAAAGTTGTTTCACTTCTGTCTCCTCCAAGCCATGGCCAAGCAAAGGCATGACATTCCTTCCTGCTTTTCAGTCATTGCAACTCATCCAAAAAATGTGCTTCAGACCAAAATAATCTCTCTCTCTCCCTTCACCAATCTTGCGTACTGAAAGGACCTTGGTGCATGTTTGCGCCTCCGCTTGGACGCAAATGCACCACTCGAGGCTAAAAGAGGCTGAAGTCTTCACCTTGAACCGTCTGCTGGGCTTCAGTTCTCAGCAGCTGAAGAGATGTGTTAATACACAGCTGTTTACTCTCGGACTTCACCGAACAATGCGTTGCCCTTCTAGCGCTATATGGCGTTATGGAAGCTGTCATTGCGTCGTCTTTTAAATTAAGTTCAAATGAAATGGCAGATGGCAAGGTTGCTAGTTCGATTCCAGCTTCCACCTGCTGATCGTGTGAGAGTAACTGGAGTTTATATCGAGGCTTCTTCTGATAAAATGTCATGTATTAATCTAATGACAATGTAAACCACTTGCTTATTAAGAGTGATTCAAAGAACATATGCAGATGCATTATTTTGAGAAGATATTTGCATCCATTAAGGGAAAATAGAAGTTAAAAAATAAATTAAAAAAAAAAAAAAAGTTGAAAAAAGATTATACATAAAGAAGAATAAATACAGTAAATAATGGGTGACATGAGAATTTAATCCAATATAAGTATTGCTTGCTACAGCAAAAGTAAATGTGTATTTGTATTTGCACATTTAAGTACGATAAATAGATCTGCAGGCATCTTAAAGTGTAGCAGCACTTTTGCTGTTTTCAGCTGCATCAGGAAGCGACTGCAGCAGCGTATGGCTCCTCTCCTGTCAGATGTTCTGTTTGACCACTCTCCTGAGGGAAGGACATCTCTCCCGGCAAGTGTGATGCAAGACTCTTCCTGTCTCTCTAATCTCCTCTCCCTCCCACTTTCCCTTTGTCTAACCGTCTCTGTCTCTCTGCTGAAGTGTGAAATGGATCTTAGGTGATCTCTGTGCACCTGGTTTCCAAGGGAACCGGCGGTCCGATTTGCAGGCGAGATGCTGAGCGTTCGCTGACAAAAAAAAAAAAAAAAATCTTACTGCTGTGAGCCACGTTGGAGAATTAAAACTGAATCAGAAACAAGACACTCGGCCCGCGGCGACATGAGACCAAGGCAGAACCTAAAGACACCGGACACTTGACACTCGATATTGGACCGTACTGTAAGCGCAGTCGGAGACTTGGGGGTAAACTTCTCCTCTGGAACTGCATCAATAAATCATGGAAATTCATGAGCTGGATTAAGAATTCATGCCAGCTGGCTTTCGGTTCTCGTACGGTCCAGCATCAGTTTGGGTCCATCGTCCATCTGTCTTTGTCCACATCTGGCATTTAAACAGGGAAGAGTTTAACCACTGCGCTGCCAGTTCTGAAGTTTACTCTCACAAAGTAGTGATGTGACAAAGGTGTTCTGAGCTGTCAGTCAGTGACTCTCACACTATAATTCTGTTTACTAGTTCATTTGAGTGTTTTGGAAACCTCTTACTAACATGAGGATTAAAAAAAGATTTAAAAAAATGAATGGTACTCGATAAAAAACAGTTCTATGATTAAATAATTCCATTTGATATCGACACCAGAATGATACAATTTAAGTTGAGTAGGAATGAACAAGTTTTTTAAACTACAATTTTCTATGCATCATGGATGTTTCGGTGACGACATCCCATCGTAGAATGTGATGCGCCAGGATTTGGTGGAATGAAAAATGCTCCATGAGAAAGAAATTTTATGCGCGATTCATCTGCAACAAAAAATCATTTTGTTCTGTAAATAATGAATCAAAATTAAAGCACAAAAGCTTGAATAAAAGCTCTGCACTGAAAATGATCATGTGGTATGGTGAGAAACAGAAAATAATAGACCTGAAGAAAAGATTTAAAACCTCTTACTTCCATAGAGTTCACAGTTGTGGTGCATATTCAGCCGCTGATATTTACTTAAAATCTATTTCCTCCTCACAATGTTTACTTTTTGATGAATATTTTCCTCCCAAATATTTTTTTTTTTTATTTTGCAATATTCTAAGATCTCTCCCAATTTGGCACAATTTTAAGTACTATTTAATTATATAGTTTTAGCTTTTGTGTTAATAAATTCAGCTGACACTGAATTTTACTTCCATTTTAATTGTGTGTTATTATTAATATATCCATAAATGATTTTTTCCTTCTGTTTCCCTACAAAAGCACCTGGCAACTCCTGAATCTTTTTGTGTGAAACTCCTCACGTTTTTAGTGAAGCTGGTATCAAACTCTGGGCCTGAGGGCCAAATCTGGGCTGCCTGTCAATTTCACAAGGTCCGCCCGACCTCTCAATGCGTATTGTTGGATCAAACTAATTCTTATTTAAAGTTATATAGCTGATATTGAATGGCAATAGTCTGACCCACTAAGACCACAGTGTTTACGATGGCTCTGCCCATGTTTGAGTCCTTGATTGTAATGTCTTTCCACCACACACTTGTGACTCAAAACATTTGGTTTTGTTCATAAAGCCAAGAGTGTTTTCTGTCACTTAGCTTCACAAATCCATCTCGAAACCTGCGAGGAAGTCAAGTAGGCGTCTGAAATTACATTAAACAATGAAAAAAAGTGCCTTTCATCCCAGCTCACCGCCGATTATTAAATATCTGGCCAGATGTTTTTTATCCAGCGCCGAGCTTCCGACGCTGAAATCCTACCAGTCGGCTCCAGTATCCTGCGTGTGGGAAATCTTAAATTAAATTACAGTCTGTCAGCGTGTCGTGTTTAAACCCGGGATAAGTGCAGAGCTCATCACAGCAGGCGCATTAGTGGCGCGGAGGAAACTTTCACAGCATCAAACACAGATGAATAAACCAGGGAAAAAAGGCATGATTTAAATTGCAAAAAGCTCAGTTTTCGTGTTTGGAGTTGACTGAAACTGGTGCACTTTTATTTCTAAATGTTTTGGTGAAGCCAAAGCACGGGGGGTTGGGTTTCAAAGTATTCACTGTGTTTAGTATTTTAGTCACCTGCAGGTTACTTTCACAGAAAATATTTCTGATATTTCAGACCTCACAATTGTTCTATTCTGGATTATTGTGGGCCACATAAAACAACGTGATGGGTCAAACTTGGCCCCCGGGGCCTTGCGTTTGCACACTGGCAAAATAACTGAGTTTAAATAAAATATAAACAAAGCTCTAACTAAATATGTTGAATCGTGATATGAGACATGAAGAAACTGGTCTGTCAAACTATTCTATACGACTCCAACAATGCAGAGATTCTGTCTGACTGAGCAATGCTGGCAGGATCTGACTCCTCATCTTGAAACACAAGATCTATTTTAAGTCGCGACAAGATGAGCTGGCAAAAAATATGCAGGTAGTGTTGGAAACCTGGATATGGCAAATGGTACTATGGCGCTTCCTCACACTGTAATGGTAGTAGAAGTTAATTCCAGTCCCACATCAAACATACAGTAACTTCTCTTTCATCTGAACTTGATCAGAGGGATCGAAAAGACCAGTTTTTTTCGACCCCTTCTTTAATGTATTTTCTTTTCTTGGACAGACTGTCAGCTTGAAGGCTCATTTATGCTCAGCGTTACATATGGATACCCAGTGTGTAGCTTTAATGAGACAAGAAGACAAGGCGAAAATTCTCCGTCCTCCAGTCGCGATGTATGTGACGGCTGCACCGACTGCTCTGTTTCCGCTTTTGAGCCATAGGTATATTATCAAATTTTTTGGAGTTTGTCATTGTCATAAACTTTTGAGTCCGGGCTGCTCCCCCTGGTGGATATATTGGTGAACAATTTCAAAGCAAAGAACATGGAAGTATGTGATCAGTGACGTAACAACGTCGGGTACCATTTCATACATGAAGGGAGCATAAATCGGCCTTTAGTTTTTTTTCATTTTTAAAGTATATTTTGCTTTCCACAGTACCGTGAGTCAACTTCAGTCTAGTTTGGTAGATTACCTTCAAGGATATGAGTGAATCTGTCGACTTCAGAAGGTTTCTCAGCCTGTAACTCTCAGTCCATACCTCCTCACTCGCAGCCTTTAGCGCCTCCCAAAAAGTAAATAATAGATGACTCATAGAAATGAATATTAAAGTTTGGAGTCAAAGTCAAAATGTAGATTTCTCTATCCAAGCATGGCGCCACCGTCTCAGCCTTGAGGGTTCGATGCGAGTAGGAGGAGGTTTCAAGGAGGTTTACACAAGCAAGGTTCTCAGATCTAACCTTCTAGTCCAACTAGGCTAACTTCCTTCTCTGTAGAAACCTTTTCTTGAGGCATAATCCCTTGGTCAAAAACAAACACAGTCTTATCAGTGTGTTGTGGCTCTGCCCCGCGTTGGGTGCCAGTTATGTTTCATCAGAGCCCTCACACGACAGAGAAGGACTTTCCTGTTCAATGTAAGAGATTCCCCGCCAGTGGATTCCCAGGAAGACAGCATGCTTTCCTGCTGGCTCTGTCCAATGAGTCTCTCCCAGATGAATTACCTTCTCCTACTATCATTCGGAGAGAGTCCAAACACCTGTGAGAGAAAACGTATTTTGTCTGCTTGTGTCCCTGAAAGATTTATTGGGCATATGGACTGAAACACATTTTTAGTTTCATGTTGAAGAACCTGCAGTTTAAACATTGATCACACAACTACAGTACAGCTGAAGACTTAGCTTCTACTTTTTTTGATTTTGAGTTGAAAGTTTGGAGTAGACTGGGGGCCTTTTGTGGCCCTTAAACTGACGTCAGTTTGTAAGCATGACTATTGAACCTGAGAGTGCAAAACACTCCAACCTATCTGACAAGACCTTCTGTGCCTGTTTGCATTAAAGTGTCAATATACTGATGGAGTAGAAACGTTGCTTTATGCCGCTTTATATCGTGATAGTTTTGGTCTTGTGCTGTTCAGTGAGATGATGCTGACTATTGGCAGCTCTAGTACGCAGAGACGGCTTTGTGTTTTTCTTCCTCTTGGAGTGCAATGATTGGGCCCAAGTGAAAGCATCTCTGCATACTAACAGCAGGAGAGAGGCCAAGACGGAGGACAAAAGTGTTTTCTCTGGGAATATCACTCAAGGCCTTCCTTTGACAACACTTGAAAAGAGCTCCTTAGCATCTGAAGAAATTGCAGAAGACGGCGAGGATAACAGTGATTGAAGTGGAATCGCGGCACGATTGCAACAGTTGAAGGGAATTCTCTCCCAATATGTCCCCGGAATTACAAAGCAATTTAAGTTTTAAACAAAGTCATGGCGTGCAGGGTCTCGGGTATTCTCACACGGCTTTCAGGGGAAAGTTGTTTTTTCAAGTTTCCTAAACTTGATACCATCAGGAGCAGAACGGAGGATCAGCGGAAGATTGTGTTGTGATTGCTTCTCTACGCCTTTTGAGCTTCACATGTGCCAAAAATGGGAGCGTTTCTGAGCAGGCGGCTGGAAGCAGAGGATAATACAGCTCCAGTTTTCACTTTTATTTTCCTACATTAGCACATGCAAAGGCCTTTGTCTCTGCAGAAGTTGGTGCCTCAAATGTGCCTCTCCTGTTGATGAGTTTCTGACACTTAAATAAGAGGATTTGTTCAGCAGGGTTGTGTCAAACTGACAAACACAAATATTCAAAATGTGTTAAAGTGTGGCAGGGGTAATTCAGAGAGGGAGGGAGTTGAAGAAGAGAGTGCAGGCGGGGTGGAGACGACTGAGAAGAGTGGCGTCAGGAAGAAAGAAAGTCAAGCTTTATGGTTTAGAGACTCACACCACAAGAAGGAGAGTCAAAAGAGTCATCAATGAAGAGGTTGTCATTGTGAGAGATGAAGATCTGACCTCAGATGATTGAAGAAGATAAGGAGGCTGGATGTTTAGGGCAGAAAAAGTCGATGAAGAAGCAGCAAAATGAGCTTCAGTGCTGCAGTAAATGGTGATGGAGAGAAGGAAACGGTTGCTTTGACATCTAATGCGTTGTATCTTCTTACGCCAACCAACCAGAGAGCAGACCTAAGTTCACATTAAAAATCCCCTCATGAATCTTCCTGGTGATCTGTGAAGCGGGTTTTCAACTTAACCCAGTGAAATTCCGAAACATCTGGTGCCAAAAGGCTGAAGCGCTGGATCGCTCAATGAGCGCGGCAACTTTAACCTCCAACGCTGTGGTGTTGCCCCTGTTTACGCCCTCAACTCTCTCCAAAAGAGCTCAAGAAAGTCAATGACTGTTACACAACCCTCATGTCTGACAAGTTCCTCCAACAATTTGCAGTCAAGTGTATTCCAACCGTTTAGTTATATAAATCCAGAAGTGGATCCTGTGTGCGTGTGTGTCATTACATCACATCCCAGCGGTGTCATACACTTCACCATTTCGACTGGCAGAACAAGGCAGGGAATTAACGCCCACACACAGGCGTCTCTGTTCTTTTTTCCAACGCAGCAAAACTTTCATCTACGGAACAGAAATGTGTCCCAGATTTAAAAGTTTATCAGCAAGTGCTGCTCACAACTGCTACAGTATAGATGCTCCTCCGCTGGCTGGGGTTACAACATGCTGCTAAAATATTTAAAGTGACGTTTAAAGTTGTGCCTTGAGCCCACAGGACTGAAGCAGACGGCAAAACATATCCTGATACTTAAGTTCTCAGCCCACGCTGTAGCGATGCTGTTGCACTTGTTAGAGTGCCGTGTCCATTCGCCCGCAAGGTAGCCGAAGTCTTACCTCATCCTGCTGCTGAGCCGGTTTCAGAGGCCCGTTTGGGTCTTTCGCAGAAGTCATGAGGGTGAATGGAAGGCGAGAGCGCTGAGCTGCTGACAGGTGCAGAATGAAGAGGAGAGAGATGCGCAGGGCGAGTGAGCCAGAGGAGGGGTGAGGAGGAGAGGGAGGCGGCGAAGGAGCCCCAGCGATTTGCTAAAATAATGAGGACCGTGGGTGCAGACGGCGCTCGCCGTGACCGCTGACACGTGGGAGGATTATTTTACCTCTCAGTCACAGATGCTGCTTCGACAGCGGTTAGTGCGAGGACTCAAACAGTCTGTTTTGCCTCTTTATCTGAAAATATTTATGAATTTTGTTTCCCTAGTCAGGAAGGACTGAATATGTGCTGACTGTATTATCATATAAACAACTCTTATGCTCCTTGTAAAGTGATAGCCACTCAAACTTTGTCTGTTTAGTATTTATAAATCTTACGTATCTCACTATTTTGTGACTGTTGCTAGTAAAACTGGCATTTTTGAGGAAAATGGAGTCTATACGCCTATGTAATGAAGTGTGATTTTCATAAGGAAGGGCAAGTGTAGCTACGTTTTGCAACTGTTTTTCCATAATATCTTCACCTTGAATTTGGCCTCTACACCTTAGTCTGAACTGGAGAGGCTCTAAATCAGAAATTGAATGTGGCGCAAAACATCAATAACAAACAAGATAATTTTTTTTAAAGATGTTTTTGTTTATAGAAAACATTTTAAAAAACTGGTAATGGAGTGACTTTTTAGATTCTAAAACATGTCAAACTTAAGCTGAGACTAAAATTTGAGTTTACGTTCTCTAAAACTGTCATTATCCTACCCAAAAATATTTTATATCAATATAATATTGTATCTTCTGTTGCTGACCAAAAAAGTTTTATGAAACAAATAAATGAAAAATAATAATAACAATAATCATAAAAACTAAATATAAATCCTTTGTTTCTGTTGAACAGGTGTTAGCCATATGTTTTTCTTTGGGCTACAACTGAAATTTTGAACCCTGCATTTGTAAATGGAGTTGTTGATCATGTTACACAGCTGTGTGTCAAGCAGAGGTGTAAAGCTCTTTAAACAGAACGATTCATACACATCTGTAGCACTAAATAAAACACAGGTATTTAACTAGTCCAGAAAAAAAATGACTCCCGGAGCAGAGGATCTTTTCATTAGTCTGATGAAGTGCAGTCTGTTACTCTGCCAGTGAAAGTGAATGTGTGGAGGCAGATATCTTAAGAGAACTAAAGTTTGACAGGATGTAAGGGACACCCTGGAAAGCCTACAAGGCACACAGAGACAAACAAGCAGCAAGGTGTTTTAAACATTCGGTTTAAGGAATTAAATCTTTTTTGTTTTCCTTACAAATCTACTTATGAGATGGCAGGTCATATATTACTCTACCACTGGTCTGGAACGTTCCATCTTCTTAAACAACCATTCTTCTCTCGTCCTTTGATTGTTTGTTTCCCTGGATACAAAGTAAAGAAGAGCTGGAGGTTTCATCTTTCCACCTGGACCTATATTTAGTTCCACCAGCTCCACTTCCCACCGTTCAGCTTTGCGCTCACAGCAACTTCTAATATGGAGACCTGTCAGCTCGGATCAGCTCACGGCGGGCGCTCATTACTGGCATGTCCATTACACAGGAAATGGAAACAGGAATCAATGCAAGGAGAACAAAATACTTCCAGGTAGCGGCGGTGCTGATCTTTTCAGCCTGTATCCAGTTTTGGCCGTCTGAATTCTAAATGTGACTGACAAAGTCCTGAGCGCAGCAGCGCAGTCAGTCAGGGGGGAAAGATTTGCATAGTATCACTAGAGCACCATTAAAATCATTTTCTCTCTCCGCGGTGAGCCAGAGCTGCTGCGCCAACAAGACAAAAGGTTGCTGCTGGCCTGGATCTGGTGAGGCAGCGCTGCCGTCCTCCCACACTGAGCAGAAATAGTTCCCCGGCTCCTGACAAAACATTGTTTGTGCTCGATCTTGCTTACTTTGTGTCACAATCCACATTCTTGTTAGCGCAGATTGTCTATCTTTTCGAGCTGAACACACACCCTGTGGGATATATTCACACACCAAGTGTCTTCAGAAGTCAGGCAGAGCTCCTGGCCTTTTGAACCGCGAGGAGGAGAAGAATAACAGTGTCACAGAAGATAGAAAGAACAGGTGGGGAGGTGGAGGAGGATCAATTTGGATCAGCCAGAAGGGAGGATTTCCTCTGTCGTCTCCTAACTTCCCCGATCATTAGCGGCTCTGCTTCAAAGACGTTAGTGTGTTTGACGTACAAATATCAATCGAGCAAGTGAACTTTTTGCTTTCTAGTTCTTAGATAGTAGATGTTTTTGTTCTAACTACTTGTCTCTGGAGACTTTGCAGTCCACTGAGATACAGTAGCTCTGGTCAGTAGGATCTTGAACCAAAAACTTAACTATCAAGCTTGACTCACATCAAGTTTGGGGTCAAAGGAAATAGACAATAAAAGTCAGCGATTCTTTCTTTATCAGCAGCTGGTCACCATCTTGACCCCAAATACAATGGTCACTTCACCACACATTGGACTACATTCAAGCTGGTTTGAATCACAAGAGCAAAAGTCATCCTCGTAGCTGCTCACACTGTTAGCATGAAAAACTATTTGAGTTAAAAAATAAATAAAATAAATAATTCAATAAAATTAAGATATAAAAAACAGAAGGTTTATTTCCCTCAGTATTTCTACACTCACTTTTGCTTCCTAATTCTGCCACTCCTGAGGTTCCATGCTGAACCCACCTCTGTGTCTTATTCCTAGACAAGAACGTGACTCACCTCTCAAACAAGAGATATTGAAGCTCGTGTTTCAATGTTAAGTGTGAGACGACATAGCAAAATAGATCGATGCCACTTCCTCTGTTCAACTGCAAAGTAAGTTCCATATTCTTTCTTAAAAAGAAATCGACATGAAAAGCTCTTCATTACGTCGTCAGACGTTATTAATATTATAGTGAATGCAGGGTCGTATACCTGCGCTGCACATGGCGAAACTGATATGCTGCTGCTCTCACGTGTGCACAACACAGAAGAGGAGCAGGCACGTGGACAACAACAACGGAGAAGGAACAATGATCCAAGGTCAACTCTGCAGTGTTTGTATGTAATGTATGTGTTAATATATTTCATGGCAACTCAGAAGACAAGTCCATTCAACATCAGCCTATCCAGTCCTTGAAGCAGCTTCCAAACATCCCGTCTCAACCAGAACAGTCAAGAGAGCAGCGACACCCCAGCTCAGGCAGCTACAAGCAGCCTAAATTGTTTTACATCTGGAAGCTTTTTGTTGCTGTCAGAACGAATTCAGAGACAGATCAGCGCAGCTTTCCAGATTTGTGGCGCCTCAGCGACTCGCTGTTATTTCAGAAGGTGATGTTTTGACTCCGTCAGACAAAGCACAAGCCCTAAGCAAGTTTCAGCACCAGAGCTGTGGACAGCTCCTTCTCAGTTATTTCTGCTGTCGAGTGTCGAGTTCCGCCAAGCGCTCGTTAGTATCTGAACACATGAAGAGACGGGGTTATTATTCTAATCCACACAACCTGCCGACAGTGCTATTCTCACTAATGAGCCGTTCAGATCCACAATTAAAGATTTAAGTCAACAAACTTGTTCTCGAGAAACAAAGAGGCATCCTTGAATCTCATTGCTCCACATTTCTTGTTCTGGGAGTCATGTTTTTTTAGCAGCTTTGTGCTGACTCCCTTCAGCTTGGTCACAAGAAAGCACCGGGAAACTTTCTCTTCTGCAGACAAACACCTTGAAGCACGTTGACAAGTCTTCAACTGTGTGCTGGCTCCCCCCAGTGATCACTGCTCGACTGACATCTGCAAGCTGTAACCGACCGCCTCCCCTCTCACTCCTATTGATTCCCATCAGACCAACTTGTTTGAGGGGCCGTTTACAGTCAGTTATTAGTTTTCTCTGCTCATGTGTGGCAAAAAGTCTATGAAGAAAAGTTCAGCGTGGTGTCAGGGGCGATCATTACCACCTCACCTCGCTGACAGCGGTGAGAGAAAACCTCCAATTATATTGAGAAATTGTATTTCGGTGCGTAGTCTTGGTCATGCAGTGAACCAGCAGCAGTGTTTGGACACGAGTGACACCCAGGAGGGGGGATGACTTGCTACCTCGAGCTGAAATAACAGGAGTGTGCTCACCCTAGTGGTTGTTTTTCAACATAAAAGGATCAAAACTGAGCCAAAACTCCCTGTTATAAGGTCTTTTGATGATAGATGGATGCTGTTGTTACCCAACACCATGGTCACAAAAGACACAGTGCGGAGTTCAGAAGGTGGTTGTAATGTTATGGCTGCGTAATGTTTTTGGGGTATCCAATATCTAAGTCATCCAGGAGTGGCTCCAGAGGTGAGTCAGGGTTGCTCAGTCAAGCCTCCTGTAACAGCGGGAGATTCCGTCTCTTGGTTGCCCTGGAAACCCGCCGAGCGACCGGAGAAGGTCCCTGGGGAGAGGGAAGTCTCCGGCTGCCCTCTGACCTCAGTTCTCATAAGTAGGTGGCAATGTGATATGATTCCCTCCACTCCTGCCTGAGATGAAGTCAGAATTGATTTCATTTTCATGACATCTACAATGACGTTTATTAAATCAGCCCCAATAAATACCAAACCGCCGCGGCTCATTTGCACAAAGAGCCGGTGCCTCATCAGCATGTCAGCTGTCGACGTAAGCGCCGCCCTCTGAACGCCGTCCTTCCACCCGCCGCTTGTCTCTCTCAGATTTCTGCCCTTTCGGTGTCAAACCGCATTTGAAGGAAGGTTAAAGACTCGGCCGACACGTGGGCAGCTCTGTGTGTCCATCGTCTTAAAAGGTCATCCGTCCTGCCCCGAGGAAACACATGACAGTGATGAAAACGCAGCGGAATCCTGCGCCAGCACTGACTCACTGTCTGGATGGTTATTTCAGAGCTAATGAGACTCATTAATGTGTTTCACAGAGAGGTTTATACTGAGACTCTATTATTCCTCAACTGTATTGTCTGAGTTAATAGAGTTCAAAAACCTCTAATCCTTTCTTCCCCGGCCAAATCTTTCTTTTTCCACTTTCATCATTAGGGCCACATTATGTAGTCATGAACCCTAAAATACATTTATACTACAACCACATTCATTATTTTACTGCTATTCATATGTTCCTTTTAGATTCACTGTGATGCTGTAATAACTCCCGCAACATTATATTTAATTTTCATCAACATGATATGAAAAAAAAATTCTGACACCCAGGGAATTCAAATCATACTTGAATACAAGTGCATTCTTTCATGCTCTCCCTACTTTCATAGAGTAAAATGCATTTTAATGTATAGTTATTAATAAATACTATATTTGAAGTATACACTAATATCAAAGGAAATTATTCTTTTCATGTTATTATTTTCAGCTTTAATTCATTCCCCAGTTAGAGAGACACTGAGTTGAATTTGAAGTACCAAAAAAGGTATATATATATATATATATATATATATATATATATATATATATATATGGTGAACAAATGTAAAAGTATATATCTGTTATTTCGTGTGTTGTTTCGTTTCGTTGTTCCTCCCCAGCTTCACAGACGCCACTGATTTCCACACCTTGGTTCCAGTCTGCGGTGCCAGATGGTTGCTTCGCGTCCTCACTGTAAACTCTCTCGACCCTCACTCCTCTCGTGTTTCTATATATATGTAAATTCTGTGCGTGCTTGATGGTTTTCCTCAGCTGCCTCTCTTGTTCCTTCTCTTTTGTTTTTTCATTTTTCTTTCTTTTTTTTTTTATAGGAGAGGTAGGGGTTGTAGTTGGGTGGGGGGCTATTGACCAGTACTGACTCCTGTGCTGTGGCATGAGACACAGGTCTTGCAGCAGCCCTACTTCAAATCATTCTTAGATCACCATGTGTTAAACTGACTTCTGTACAAGCCTTAGATTATTGACAGTGAACACTGTTGACGTTGTCAACACAACTCACCACCACGAATGAAACTTCATGAATCAAACTACACTGTACAACTGAGTCGACTGACTTCAGATCCATGCTGCCTATTTCTTTGACTTATCTCTTGAATTATCTCCAGCTTGGATGAAATTCCTTCTGCATTTCCCATCAGGGGCAAATCAATCCACCCTCACTACATCCATCAGAATGGTTGGTTGTCTTCCTCTTCTCCTCTTTTCATACTTGGTCCCACGCTGTCTCCTCTGCACGGGCTACCTGACCTCCCTAACTTTGCCTCCAAACTTTACCACACAAGCTCTGAAATACTTTGTTTTGATCCTGTTTTAAAACACTGACTGAACAAGAAAATGTATTTATCAAAGAGTCTAACTATTTATCAAAGAGTCTAACTTGAACAGCTTGACTAGAAAGTCTAAACAGGCCAGCAGTAACTTCAAAAATTCACATGCTTCCTCACCACAGACTCCAGCTCAGATAAACCAAATCTGAAACTAACATTTTGTGTCAACTATTGAAGCACTTGGCAGCCTGGATTTGGCCCACAGACCTTGAGTTTGACCAAGTCTTTTAATCCATGCACCACGGCTGCTGTCACCGCTGCCCTGTAATGCTTCCTCTTCCCTATTGCTGCTGCTTCTCTGTCTCCGCCACCCAGTCCACCCGCCCTGCACCCTGTTCTTCGCCTTCCAAATTCACCCTCCGCCCCTTCCAACGACTCAGACCAACTACCTTCAACAACCACAGACAGTTATCTGTGGTGAAAAGGCTTTTAGCCGGAAATTTAGCCAGGCTGTCCCAATGTCTGTCGGCACTCAGTTCCGTGGCATGGCGACCAATCAAACTCAAGCGTTGCGACTTGTGAGATGTGGAAACAAATATGGCGCCCGCGATTCAGCAAAAGTTCCAGGGAGAAAACCTTTCTGTTTTAAACCAGTGTGATGGCAATACAATTGTGGCACTAAACAGGCACTCATGATGGGAACTTTCGGGCGTCCCTTCCGCCCCCTGGTGCCCCTCTAGCTAAAAGCCTGGCAGTGAATTTTAGCCCCTAAATACACTGTTTAAAGTGTTTTGTTCCGCAAGTTTCTGCTGACAGATTGTTGGAGTCCATGTCTGAAAAGCAGCAGGTGAATTAAAACTGTATTGTGGTTAAAAATGCTAACAAAGCAGGCTATTCTTCAGAAGCACTTTGTCCATTACGGCGCCGACGTTGCTTAACCACAGTCATCCTCAGAAGGGAAAGTGCATTAAGGTTTTTTGAACCCAATCCAGCGACTCCACTTCTACTTTTTAACCGACATAAACAAAGCACAAGTTTAGAAGAAGACCCTATTTATTCATTCTTGTTTTTAAGCTGACCAATTATATTTTCTGCGAAGACGTCTGATGAGACTTCAGAGTGTTTTTTAAAGCTCACAGCGTTGAATGTTTCCCAACCAGTCACACAGCAAAATGCCACAGACGACGTCCGCGCACTGTTAACTACAAAGCGCTGCACTTTGTCAAGCGGAAACAGCCTGTAATTATTTTGAAAATACCCTTCACAGGAAGGTCCAGCGCCTCAGAACCTTCATTACAGGCGTCTTAATTGCTGCTAAATGCCCCGGGCAGTGACAATTAAATTAAGAAATTGCCCTTTACTCTGAGAGGAAACACTCACCTTCCACAGTCTCTCCACTCGGGACAACTTTCGCGTGTTCATTTTAGCGACGCGGCTTCACTCTGTGCTACAGAACCGAAGTGTGAGCGGTGAGGAAGATGCTGAGAGATGAAGAGATGATGATGATGAAGAGTGAGCGGCTCATAAACTGGACACACCTCAGCTCCCTGTGAGAATAATCCCACAGTCAGCATCTCAGCATAAACACGCCGCATTAAAGTTAAGTGGGCAGGGAAGTGTAGCTGTTTTCCTCCTGTCAGCAGCTGCTATGGATTTCTTCAGACTTGAGTGAGACCTAACACCTCAACTGGGTCGGAACTCTGGAGGAGAGTCGCGAAGGGACAGTGTCCAGGAGGCACAGACAGCCACACTAATCTCTGAAACACAAGCCATCGACAGAGGAACTTCACAACAATCGGCAGTGAACCACTTACCTGGGCCATTAGCAACACACCGCCGCTCAGCAGAGATCAGCATTACACACCACACACAGACCCCAGCACTTTAGGGAGCGCCCCTCCACCTCCACCCCCTAAGAGTTGTTTACCTTGTTGTTTCTCCCGACAGCCATTTATCTACAAAGCATCCAATGAAAGTGCCATTCACCGGCAACAGATTGGAAAGTCTCTAGATACACATCAGAAAGTGTGTGATTCGTCGGCTCCACTGCACGTGGTTCACAACAGAGAGAAGCTTCTCTCCGCTTCTGCTCTCCAAATGATCCTTCTCATTCGTCAATATACGACTTCTTAACTGGTTCTGATGGAAACAATATACGGCACTGGACAGAGGAAGTCGAGCAGCTCACCAGGCACTGACACTGACAGACTATACGCATTTTTTGAGCATTTATTTTTGCTTTATTCCAATCCACCCCACCTCCAGCGTCATGTGCCATGCTGCTCACTTTCTTCTGAACATTACTGCACCACATTTATTTTACCCATACAATCAGACACCTCTTTAGCATTTGAAATATCAATGGTATCATAAGAAATAAAATTCAAACTGTTTGGAAAGCAAGTGTTCTGCACTCAGAACAACGTAAACAAGGAAGAATGTTAACCACGCCTCATCTTTCTCATCATCGGGATGAACACTGAGTCATGAGCAATGTGAATCGACGTGACTATAAAGTTGTTGACTAGTTGGTGTGCACCTTTTCTCAGTATGTTTTAGCCATTTTCCAAAGCAGCTCTTGCCTGTGATTTTCACTGGTGTTTCACCTACTATTATATGAGACTGTCTTTGGACTGCTTTGGTTCCTTATAGCTGAACTGACTGTGACAATCGATGGATCGTAACTACTGTATATTGAATATTCATGCAGCATTGATCGCATAAAACTGTTCTGCAACTCTACTGACACTGTAGATTGTATACTAACGTGCAATTCTCAAAAAAGGTAAAAAGTAGAAGTGGCTTAGAAATCTAAATTGACAGTGACAGAAAGCGTTAAAATTCTGACTCAAAACAATGGAAAAAAGGTGAACAATACGCCTGTAAAATGGTGTCCGACTGAGCCCCAATATCGCTAGCTGGTCGGTTTCTGGGTTTGCGATCACTGAGAACAAAGAGAAGAAAAAAAAACCCTTCCAAAATGAGCCAGTCCGACCCAGAATGTATCTTGTAAATAATGGTCTTTTGTTCGGAATAACTGTGTGTAAGCCAGTAAACTGAACTGTAGCCCTGTTGATCGATCAGTACTTCATTGATCAAACTACAACCAACTTTGACTCCTGAACCCTCTGATCATTATGCGCTATTACAGTTGTTGCTTTCAGTAATTGTGTTCAAATAATTGTTCCGTAAACCTTTGATAATACTTCTACCAGGTGACAAAGTGTCTTACGAGCTAGCTCGCTAATGTGTTCACAATAAATAATCCGCGCTTTCGGACAACTAGCCACCCAACAATTTATCTTCCTTTCTTCTGCTGCTTTCGCTGTTTTCCCTCCGTTATTTATAAATGTCTTCCACGCCGGCGTCACCTTGATGTAGTTATGCTCGATTCATCGATTCCCCGCCAGCGGAGTCGTTTTTCATCGGATACCGGGTTAGTCATTGCACTCACACTTGAAGCGTCATTTATTCATATTTATTAATCATCAAAAGTTAAACGTGTGTAATAGCTGCTGCTGATAAATGACGAGCCTAAAGAGATTTATTTGCTGACTCAGCAGTTTTCCAAACCCAATGGGAAATTCTCATCAGCAGCGGATGGATTCAATATATCCAGAGCGAAAACTGCCTTCCGTCAAGCGGACAGACAGTATTAACACTTGTAGTAACTTTAAGTAAGTGCTCATGTCTGACTTGAACGTTTAAAACATCTCTACCTGAAAACAAAGACTCCCAGAATGCACCTGGAGTGAGGTGAAGTAACGTCAGTCATCTTGATATTTGCTTCTCGCCATCATCGGAGTGGCACCATTTCGGAGACAGAATCACTTTCTGCTGCGCTGCTCCACCAAACAATCATCATCTCTACCATCTCCGTTCCGCCCCGCGTGAGCCCGGCAACATCACAGAACTCTGCCATCGACTCTGTGCTCTGGGAAAAAGCAATCTCCCACTTCCTCCATCTCTCGTTCAGACTCGCCACATTGAGGAGCAGCGCCAAAATATTGACTGCAGG
This sequence comes from Synchiropus splendidus, assembly GCF_027744825.2. Classification (NCBI taxonomy): domain Eukaryota; kingdom Metazoa; phylum Chordata; class Actinopteri; order Syngnathiformes; family Callionymidae; genus Synchiropus; species Synchiropus splendidus. The sequence goes on along the minus strand of NC_071346.1, from coordinate 9,468,338 downwards.
CTTGACTGAAAGCACAAGACAGGCCACACATCCAATCTTCGGCGGACGTCTGGTTCAGAACCGCGTAAGAAAAAAAGTGGCAGGCCTACCTTCATGGCTGGAGGGACAACGCTCCTGTCTCCACCACAGAGACTTGAACGCAAGTCAGTCCCAGCGAGGATGGAAGCCAACCTCATGTGTTATTCAGCAGAAACTAAACCAGAGCTGGAGGCGGGAGAGACGGCCCGCTTAGTCGCGGCACTGCGCCGGCACACTTAAGTTACTCAGGCAAGGAGGTGAAGGCAAAGATAGGGTCCTTTATCACAACCATAATGGAGATGGATGGAGACGGAAATATTCCACTTCAAGGACTTCCTCTATGCTGAACTTAAACTCAGACCTCAGTAAAGAGATTTACTGTAGGGGCGACGATAACAGACAGAGGAAGTAAATATTCCCCCGTTTTACATGTTAAACTGAACCGTCTTTTTTCTGGTTGTTAAACTCGATCCTTTATCGGGGAAAAGGTCACCAGGTGTGAACTCTATCTGTTCCAATGAGGATAGTATATTCAACCTCAGGATTGGCCGCGCTAATGCGCTCGACGCGTGTCAGGTCAAGTGAGCTATCAGAGGAAGAGGGTCGGGTTTCTTGAAAAGTAATTGGTACGAAATGTGTGTCAGGTCATCAAATAAGATCAAGATTACTGACTGTGTCTTTATGCCATTCGACTGCAGACAGTACATTTAAAACATTATAGTGAAACAACACATACAAAATCACATCGTAATAATTCGAAAAATTTAAAAAGATTAAAATTACAAAACACACAAATCCACTGTTGTTACTAAATAATACTTTCAATTTTTAGATTAAAAAATATATAGATTTTAATATGCAATAATTTCATGTTTTTCTATTTTATTTATGATACTACTTTTTTTATAATTTAGAAAACCCAGAGGGATAAAGCTAGAACAAAACAAATCAAATCAAACAAATAAAGACCCTTCAAAAGAAAGCAGACATCTCATTTTGTGTTGAATAAACACTTTACTAATGTATTTTATCACTTAACATTTTATACTGAAATATGGTTGATAGCAGTGAGCCCACTGAGACAGCAGGTGGCAGTACCTTTCCAGATTTCCAGTTTGTTCTATGTCTCTTCATCAACATGTGTTGCAAAGTTTGTTTGAATCTGAATTGAGGTTATTAAACCAACAGAGAGACTAAACCCAGATGATCATATGGTTTCCTTCACCAAGGTGTTGGTGAAAGAATGAGTCTCCATCAAACTCCCTCCACATAAACAAACAGTTTTCCCGCTAAACAAAAAAAGACCTCAGCAGTAAATTGTTGTTGCAGGATTTATTGTGACTTTGCCGACTTCAAAGCTCTGCCTTTTCACTCGGAGCATGTGTTTCCGCCACGAAGCAATGATGTGCCAGTGTGTCTGCGCTGGTGTGCGTCTCCCTCGGGTGTGTCGCTGCGGTATCATGGCAGGGTCGATAAGAGAATCTGCCTGCGTGACACGGCGGATTACTGCCGCTCGGTCTCACAGACTGTGAGAGGACTCAGGAGGAATGGCTGCTCTGCTCTGCTGCACTGGCGTCGCCGACAGAAACATCGACGCAGACATTTCTTTTTCTCTTCATCATCACTGATTTCCCTCCAGTTACTTCCTGTCTGATCAGAAGCATTTCTTTGAATGCAGTGTTTACTCCTTTGAGGTGAGCAGCCCAAACAGCAGCACGGGGACGCTGCCGTCTCTTCCTTCAAAGAAGCTAATCACGTTTGCTGAAGGACGGAGAGACTTCTGGGAGCTAAAACGAATATGTTAACCTCAATTTTATTTTGCACCTTCAAACACCTGACAGTGGGTGGAACTTCCGCGGCCTCTGCTGCGGCGGGAGAAGAGTATCTGATCGCAATTCTAATGAATTTCCAGACTTCCTTCGGGGAAGACGTGAGGGTCTGATATTGCATTGTAAAGTCCTAATGGAAAATAAGAATCAAGATGATCATTATGGTCAGGAGGCTCAAACACAATTGACCGGGGGCCTCGGCGAGGCTGCAGGGAGGGAGGGGAGTTGTGGTTTTTACTGCTTGTCATTGGCCATTTTGTTTCTTCTTCAGCATTTATCTGTGTTAAATATTTAGCCTTCAGCCTTCTGCTTGCATGTCGATGTTACGGCTGATCCTGTGAAAGTAAGTTTTAGGGTTAAAGGCTGCACCTTTCACTGAACAATGTATCAGCTAGTATAAAACTGAGTAGTGGGTCGCACTTTTGCAGTGTTGTGAGACTCTTTGTGTGATTGGTGGAGTGGCTGGGGGCCAAACATCGCTCATGTGGTGGAGAAAGGTACATTCTCCTGACGTTATTTATGCCCTACGTTGGGCGCCAGTCATGCAGATCAGGAGTCCGAGGGTGAGGCAGAGAACATTGTACGTCTTTAGCAGTCTTCCTTAAGAGGCGACCCTGTGTGTGCAAGGCACCTATGAATGAAAATGTGGTCAAATATATGGGGTCAAAATCCCACTGTGGGGGGGCCATTCAACTGCGTTGAACATGTGCAATGAACTCATGGATTGAAGGAGGCCTGGCAAGTGGTGGTAGTAGCAGCTTGTGTCAGAACTATACCAACATAGACACCTTCCTTGATCCTTGATTCTTCGCCATCCAAGACCGCCATTGTATGCGGGTTACCAGGACGACACAAAGAGCGACATCAATACACTTCACCAGATGACGACGGCGAGGCTGGAAACTCAACTATGCGCTCACTCAATTCATGAAAGAAGCAGGAGCTAAGTCATGAAGCCAAATGAATACATTGAGCTGCAAGGTTAACCAGAACGTTTTAAGCAGCAGCGAGTTAATCTCCTCTGAACAGCCGCGAGCGGCTACGACTGCCATCAAAAAGCCGAACATCAGACTTCCTTTTCAACATGAGACGTGGCCGTCTTTTCCCGACATTAATATTTCATCAGACCCTGGGTGGAAGCCGATGTGGAAATGAAAAAGGAAACAATGTTTTGCTCCGCTTAAAAGCTTCCATCTTGAAAGAGTCGCAGGAGCATTATTGAATTCATAGGATGGATAATATTTGCGGAGGAATGGGAGAGTAAACAACGAGATGGATGGCTGTGCGCTGAAGCCCCGCTGACGGGTTGTTGACAGGTCGCTGGAGGAGAAGGGTGTTTGATAAATGGTGTGTCAACACAGCTTGGAGGTGCTGTTGGGAGGGGGGTGGATGACCTGTTGATGTCTCTCTGAGCAGTTAAAACAGAGCGTGAGTGACAGCCGTCACAGCGAATATCCACCCTGAGCCTAAAAAGAACAAGTGCGGAAGAAGAGCTGCGTCATCGCCAGATGGCAGCCGAAGCCATTAGTGAGCAACAGTGTTCCCAGAGCTTCCAGCCTTACCCTTTCCACCTTTGCAACCATGGCAACGCTGAGCACAAGGCCCTGCTGAGGATGCAGCTCCGTCCTGAGGGAGGGGCCAGACGGAATTTGCCTTTTCATGCCCTTCAAAATCATGAGTGGCGTGATTCGCCTTCATCCCACAGTGAGACATCACATTATCGATCACTCCGGCTTTTAACTGCAACGTTACTCCCGGGTTTGTTTGTCTCACGCGGCGCCTCCCCGAGAGTTTGTCACAGCAGATCAATCTTCATTATTCTCCCTTTTCTCAGCCTCAGCGTTCTGTCAAAACCAGCGTCATCTCCAGCCATCTGTCCGACACCATCTTTCTTTATCCTCATTCTGTTGACGCTTGTAGCTCAGTGTTACAACACCTGTACACAATGCTTATTTGGGCAAAGGCTGTCATCTTTCATATTTTGTTGTCAGTGCAACACGGGAACTGAAAAATAATATAGCAGATGAATCGATTGGATTTAGTTTTAAATTATGTTTGGCCTTAAAATTAGCATAGCAGAAGAAGTTGGCCTGGAGGAGGAGGAGGCACCTGAAGGCATCACATCCTTCAGCATTTCTCAAGTTCACCACATCCATGAACCTCAGTGTTCACCTTCCTCTTTTGCCTTGACCACCTCACCTTCCTAACCTGGTCCCCAAACTTCTCCACATGAGCCGTCCCTCTAATATACTTGTTTCGGATCTGGTCCTGAAAAGTGACTCTAAACTACAGCTGGACAAAGCGTGGCTTGGAGCTCACATGCAGGTTATGATCTGCCTTGTTTATAAGGTCAGTGTCAAACTAAAAAAGTAGTCAAATAAACATTACCAAATTATAATCTTTCATTTTACAAAAATTATGTTACTAAAGCTGACATTCTTACTGAAAGCATCCAGTTTTCCCTCCTTATTAACATAAGCAATTTGACTTCATCCCCTCTCTGCTTATTCCACCCAGCCTGCACTCTCTTCTTCGCCTCTCATGATTTCAGGTCATGCTGCTTTAAACCCAACACATGGTGAGAAAGGCTGCTGTTGTGGAGGGAAGCTGATCCTCCCTTCTGTGTTCTTGCGAAGCATCATAGCAGAGTTGTTCCGGCTGTAAAAGCTGGCGGTTGTGTTGCCTTTTAATCCCACCTGACGACTGCAACTCTCCCCACAGATGTATTTCTGTTTCAGGTCAGTTCAGCAGGTAACCAAGCCAAACAGTCATCACCTGATCTAATAAGGTCTGTCTTTCATCCGGCAGCTTGTTCGGCTCCCTCTGCTAATTTATCTCCTCAGCTGCAGACCTCAAAGCTGAGCAGCGGGCTGAACCACGACTCGGGAAGTGAGCCAGACTCTTACTTAGATCTAGAGTATCTGTGAGTGGGAGTGCAAGTGAGGACAGACGCCGGGCGCGTGTGTGTGTGTGTGTGTGTGTGTGTAGGTGAGCATGTGCGTCTCTGCCCTCAGGTTGATGTATTCGGTGTGAATTAGATTTAGCACCTGAATCCTCTGGGTAGCGCCATTTATCGTTCATTCTCTTCAACTTTCACTTCCTGCTGACGCAGCCGGAGCGTTTCAGGAAGTAAATTAACAAGGCTACCTGTTCAGAGATTTTTAGCTTCTTTAATTACCCCGTCTCTGACACATTTTTAATGCATTTTTGTGTGTTGTTTTCATTGAAGTCCAGGGAATGGACTTCGAAAAACGACTTGGGGCTGAAAAAGTAAACATTATTTAATCAAAATGCAGCTAAGGGACAAAGAACATGGAGTCACCATCTCATCTGAAATATTTTACGTGAGCCTAAAACTGTCCAGAGTTTCTCTGAGCATGTGGTGACACTGAAACCACCTGTAGAGCAGGCTGAGAACACAAAAGGAAAGTTCAGGTTTTTGTTTACAATAACAAGCTGATACGATGACCTTCTTTGACCTTGTTTGTTTGGAGCTGTCCTGGAAACAACTACAGTGGTACCTCGGTTCTCGACCACAATCCGTTCCAGACTGCCGTTCAAGCAATTTGTTTGTAATCTGAATCGATTCTTCCCATTACAATGAATGGAAAAAGAAATGATGCGTTCCAAGCCTTAAAATGGTCTTTTGTTGGAGTGAATGTAGAGTGTCTGCTGCAGGTGCGCTGTTCCTCTATGTGTGTGGCCGCTGCATGTGGGAGGGGTTGCCGAGTGAGTGACGTCTCTCCAGAAGTGAAGAGGTGCCCGGTGCGTGTCCAGCTCTGAATGTGCGCTTCTGTGCAGTTTGGCTGTGACAAAGTCATAAACCAAGTCACGCTCTGTCCCAGACTCGCCTCATCCCTGTCCCAGCTCCAGCCCACAACAGGACATCAAACCCTGGAGTGAGCGCTCCAGCCTCGGAGGTGTGGAGAGCGAGCATCTCCCTTGTGACACTCTACCACGGTCCAAACAGTCAGTAAATGTAGCTAACGGGACACGTCTGCACACAGAGGCTGCGTTATACACAATAACAAAACGCGCCGTGGGTCAGCTGATCGGTCCGTGCACGTTATGTTTTTTCCAGCTTTTTTCGGGGGCGTTCGAGTCCCGGAATTTCGTTCGAAATCAGAAGCAAAAAAATCTCAAAATTTTTGTTCGAACTCCAATTTTTTCAAAGTCCGGGACGTTCGAAAACCGAGGTACCACTGTATTACCTAACAAATTTAGTTTGAGTTGAGCAGAATTTTTAAATATTTATTCACATAATTCATTTTGTTACCACAGGAAGTAGTTCCTCAGAAGGTGAAACATGACACTGACTGAAATGGCGGTATGTTTTTTTCTGTTGAATTCAACCTTGAAAATCTGCCTCATTGAACAGAACATTCTCCCTCTGAAAGCACAACATATTGATGATCTTCAGGTGGACTCTCTTCCAGGCTGTCGTTCATTGAAAACTGCCACCTTTTACAGACAAAAAAATATATAGATACACTCATCCATCCTTGTAAAACGCAACTATTTTATCCAAACAGTCCCTTATACTGATTCACAATGGCTTTCAGTAATGGCCCAATTGTACTTCAAGTACCATAATGCACTGCAGCAGTTGAATCTACAGTCATAGCAGCACAACAAATTTCAGTTTGACTGGATGTGTTTTTCTCATTTGTAAGAGTTGAATTAGCCCTGATAACAGTGAGAGACAATCTCCTGAATCTACAGAGATGCAAATGCTGGCTGCAGGTTTGAGCCTCCAGAGATGCCGTCTGTGCAAGCCAACCATCTCACGGTCGCCCTCGGCCTCCTGCGAGAGGCCATCAAACTTTCCCTCTCCATTGAAAGTCGCATTAGAACACTCTCCCCGTGCACCTTTAATCACAAGTGCGCAGCCGAGGGGGAGGAGGAGTTACTAAAGCGTTACACGCAGCCATTATAAACCGTGATAAAAGAAGGATGCGGCGAATCAGCCACACGCAGTCACAACAACAGTCGCCGATGTTCTCAGTTTCATACGGACTGCAAGACTTAAATTTGCATATGGCTGCTGTGAGGTGTGCGGTTTGGAAGAGCACCACAGGAGTTTGCTTCAGACAGATATGATGATTCATGACTGTCACACTAAAGCTGAGAAACTACAAAGCTATTTATAGCGCTTGGCCATTGGCCATTGGCCATCCCATAATTAAGTTGCTCTGCAGCCTAAACAACCGTCTTTCTTTTCTGATTTCTTTCTTCTTTTTCACGCCGTTTTCACACTCGACGGCGTATTTATGACCAAATAAACACAGAGGTGGTGAGTCAATACCTCAAAGGAGTCTTGACACACCATTTATCAGTCAAACCAGATGGAAAATAAATTACGGAACGGCTTCTCGTACGGCTGCTGACTGAAATTACACGAGCGGCGGATTCCCCTGGAAGCATGTGTGACTGCGAGGAATGTTGCCCAAGACTAGTCTTTCCGAGGGGATAAACGTTTCCTTTCAATTCAGCAGCAGTGTCAGGTGTTTCTCGCATTTCGTTTGAGAGAACAGTATAAGACACTCTGCATCAGCACTTCCAGGTAACAATTTATAGCTTAACCTGACAAGTGAGATGGGATACCCTGGAAAGGTGGCCAGTCAGTTGCAAGCCGAAAAAGCTTTAATGCCCGATGCTGACAATTTTTTCATCTACCTCAACATTCTATATTCATGTTTTGTGTTGTGTTGCATCTCTGTCATCCAGGTTGAGAACTTTATTTATCCATGTATCAGACTCCTCCTCAAACCTACTGTGTCCTACTTTGGCTTTAATATCATATATCTATTGAAATATATCTATAAATAAAAAAAAAGTCAGGATTTTCACACACTGTGAGGAAAAAAATATCATAGTTGAGGAAAAATTAAACAAATTAAAAATGTAAAAATATGTTCAAAATGTGTTTTAAATGACAAAACTAGTCACAAATCTAGGTAAAATATTTAATAATTTAGAATAAATGAGATTTAGACTAAAGATATATGGCCAAATCCAGCACACCTTATGATCCTACACCATGGGTTCTGTAGCAGTAACCTATAAGTGCCCGCCCCCCTGTCACATGTGTAGAGGAACAACTTGTCATCCACATGCTAACAATTTATTTACCATCATCTAGTAACATCTGAGGAGGAAACTGCAACTGCCCAGAGTCTTTGACCACTGTAAGCACGATATCACCGTTCTGCCTGTTATGACTATATAGTTCTTAGAGATGTCATTGTGTGTTATTTCATATTTCCATATGATATTTAATTTCTCCCAGAATCACACAACAACAGTCCATCAATATAAACTCCAATTCAATCCGAAAAGCAAAAACCCCGCGGCGGCATTTCCTGCCTCAGAAGAACCCAGCGGTGAACGAATTAAATCGTTGTTTACAAAAGGAATTAGACTAATGCTCAGCTCAAACCCAAATAAACTGCGGGATATAACAAATGAAGTCGGAGCTAATTACACAGATTAAGAGTAATGAGTCGATTTCTCCTCTCTCCCGCTCGGCAACAACAGCAAAAACATGCTGCAACTTTGGACAATGGGAGCGTTGGTTTCCTCATCTCTGGAGGGGGGTGAAAAAAAAGCAATTTCATGCTCCAGCACGACGGCAGGGGACAAAAGGGTTAACAGCAGAGACGTAATGGAATTAGAAAAAAAAGACTCCCTCCACTGTTTAGACTGGCAGGAAACTCTCCTGGTAGCTGGAGCAGCGCTGCCAATCTGATCAGTGGCTGTGGCAGGCATCAATAATGCAGCTGCTCTCACACTGTTGGCAGCCATTTTAAATAAAGTGATCTGCTGGTGTTTTGCCGTTGACTTACACTGACACACTTTAAACAGCAGGTTGTACTCTGATTTCGATCAGCCGCGAGATTTACTGCTGCTCATTTCGGCAGATTATCTACTGATGATGTGAGAAGTGAGAGTCAGAGATTATAAGACTCATCACCTTGACTCTTCTGTAGGCCCTTCAGTAGAGACGGAAACATCCAAAACATGTTGAAGGAAGGACAATACTCAACATTAGCAAATGACATAATGGCTAAAATAGAAACAGAAAATATGAAATTACGTATTATTTAACATTATTATGAACAAAAAAAAAAACAAATCTTGACAGAATCATCACAAAAACATTTGGAAAATGTTCCCTATTAAGTGAATAATGGACTGCAAATATTTGGAAAACGAATTTTTAAAGCATAAACCAAAAATTAAATATAGTTTTTTAGATAAATGTACACAAGTAAAAAAAATGAAGACAGCTTTTTTTGACAATGTTTAATGTCTGGATATTATATTTCTGCCCCAGTCGCTTCTGTAATAACCAGGTACTAGGGAAAGAGTTAGTGGACACCCTGGACAGCTACTTCCCTGCACCCACCCTCGACTGGTGACCAAAAGAAGAGGAAACCACCACCGCCTGTGCAAAGATGACCGTCAAATTCACCCACTAAATAAGAAAAGTCAACGTAAGACTGCTGTTTGGAAACTTGTAAAGAGAGCAACAGCACATCAACAAAACTACTGAGTTGGAAGTAAATTACTTCATGCTGTAGGATACTACAGTATGTCACAGCTATAGTTGGCCAAACAAAACTACTCTGTGTAGCGGTTTGTGTCCCTTCAAATGTGTGGAATGTTTTGCAAATCTCTTGCTTTACAGTTCAGACTTTTGACACTGATTATGTTTGATTAAAAAGAATAATGTTAGTAGACAAATTCAAACAGTAGTTTGAGAAAATCTACACCGATCTATCGTCGTGCGCCCAGTTGGAACATTTAATTTAAGAAAGTAAACCTCATTTTGATCCTTTTTTTCAGAACTGACCTTCATGAGGCTCATTATCGACCCTCATGTTGCAGCTTCCTAATCTGTCTAAAACACAGAGGAGCTGAAAATTCAATTCCGATTTTGATATTTAATCTTTGAATCACAGTCGGAAAATGGCTAAAATAGACTTCCTGTGGCGGTAAACAGTGTTTGTGTGCGCTACTGAGGATCAAAAGTGCAGCTCCAACAGGTCGTGCAACGTTGGAGCTGCACATCCTCCAGTTAGAAATAGACAAGTCCTCCTGTCTGTCATCAGATGTCCGTCAAGAGACACTGTTATACTAGTTAGAATAGCTCCAGCTTCTCAGCTGAACCCAGCTAAATAATGAGCCCTCTGTCTCGAACAACCACTGCGGTCCATTAAAGCCGGAATAGTTTGAGAGCATGTACTGAGCATGATCAACAAAGGACTTGCGCTCGGTCTCATCAGATAAAAGCCACTACGTACATTCAGCACCACAGACAGCGACACCCGGCGCGTAGAAAAGCGGGAGGTCATAATCCGCCAGGGTTATGTTAGGTCAACCCCATTATTGGTTTTGACTGGAGGACTCACGTCTTCGTCCTCCCTGGAGCACTTCTTGCGGTGATACTGGACGTGGGGTCTCCCGTCCGTCAGGGTCTGTGGGGTCTTCTCCTCGTCTGCTACATGTCCACCCAGGAGGTGACTGGCCTCGGGTCGGTGTGGGAAGGAGTTGTTCGTGTTGATCTTCCCGCTGAATCTCTGGTACAAGGAAGCCATGACGATACCGCTCCGGTCCACTTCACAGCATGTCAGCCCAGCCGCGTCAAACAGGAACGGGTCGCAGTCTTCACGCGTCCATCAGTTGTCCTCTAGGCGAGCGGAGCGCAGCTGGACTGGAGGTGTCAATACTTCTTCAGTATTCACAACGCGTTGTCTCCTCTCGTCTGTCTCCCCGCTGCGCCGCCAAATTACAGATCAAATGTCAGATCCGAGCGCGGCGCCGGGGCTGTTCCACGCGAACGGGGCTGGTGTAGCCGGACACCTTGGCGCGGGGGGGAAATGGTTCTCGCAGAGCCGGTGGTCGGTGCCGCAGACGCGCCGTGCATGAGAAGTGACCTGCAGCTTCACTGTGGCGCTTTTGTCAGCCACAGCGGCGCAGCTCCCGCGCAAAAACACGCGCCGAAACTCGTTCCTTCCCACCTGCATCTAACTTAAATCACATGGGCTTGTTATTAATCGGGATCCGTGAGGGGTTTTATAAAAATTAGTTGGATTCATTTTCGGAAAATCTGCGTTAATATGGGCTCAACGGAGTTGGAGCGCCGTTGAGTGGCGCAGCGCGGAATGACAAGCTCCTATCACAGCTCTATTTCATATGATGCTCTTTCTCTTTATCGTCACGCGATTATCACTGTTTTTCTTCTCTCACTGACTACTCTCGTTCCTTTTTAATTAAAAAAAAAATCCGTTTATAGGGATAGACTCATTGCTTTTATGGCAACAATAATCGAAAAAGGTTAGTTAAAGTGACCATTTTCACATTTGTCAAACTCAAGGTCTTGGAGAAATTGTCCAGAAACTTCCCAGAAAGACAGATTTCTATCGTGTTCTTATAAATACTATTCAGTGATTTTACAGTTTGACTGTTGGCTGAATTGCTTTAGAAGTGTCCTGATGTTCTTTTGTGATGCATTTAACATCAGCTCAAGGATATATTCATTGGCTTTCACCTCTTAAATGAGGCTGTGCAAAAGAAAGTGAGAGCAGCTTGAAGAGGAGCGGAAGGTGAAGGTAGTTTCTGCGCTAATAAATGGGCTTCTCTTCTTCTGAGGAGCTGGAAATGCCATTTGAAAATATGAATTTGTTAGATGCTTTCGTTCAGTAAGGGAAACTTTGCGACCTTCAGGTCAGTGGGTTTTGTGAAAGAGAATCGCCCTGATTTTTAGCTTCCTTTCCTTTAGTATTCCTTTATACAGTCTCTTACAAGACACTTGAACGGAATGACCTTCCATCCTACTTCTGACACCAAACAACCATTATAGAATCAGTTGCTTATGAGCTGAGCCTTCTCAGGACATGTGCACTTCCCTCTTCCTGTCCTCTCCTGCATGTTTTGGGCTTGAAAGAGTAGTGGACCTGACACTATATCTCCATATTTGTGTGGAAATATGGACATATTTTTAGTGTATTTTAACAATCAATTGTTCATTTTCTTCCATCTATATGTGTTTTTATGGCAAGCTAATCCTCCACAAATTGAGTTGGTGTCCTTTAAAGCTCCGCTCCCATCTGTGTCGAGCTGCTCAGTGTGTAGGAGCCAGGACACAAAACATCATCAACCATCCAAAAAAGTATTCAGGCCATGCTGAAGTACGTTGCCAAGCAAGTTTATTCAGGGCAGGAGCTCATCAAGGCCGCCATCTTCGCTGAACAACAGCTTCCAGCGGTAACAGCCACCATTAGCTTGAAAAGTGTCTCCATAAGATCAGGTTGAAACAAGGCCATTTGATCGTCTAGAGGACAAACTCCTACTGAAGAGTTCAGGTTGAGCCGTCTGAGCTCTCTAAAAACACGGCGAGAAAGACTGGCGAATGAGGCGTATGTAGGGCGAGGAGAGTGAAACATCGGTATTAGTTAGCAAATCTTTCCCTCCAAACCTCACCAGCAGAGCCAGAACTGCTTCACCGGGCCGAGCTGTGATTTTAAGAAATAGGTCGACTCCACTTCAAAGTGAGCGACTGCCTCACCGACCCTAATTGGAATTCCACGGACGCGTCTCTGCCGACGAGATCATGCTCAGTATAACATTCAAAAGGTTGCACCAGTCCCATGCCCTTTTACCCCATTGATGAAGCGAAGTCACCTTAAGTCAGGGAAAGCAAGGGCCCGTATTTTTCGGTGGATAGACTGCCTTAATAACGTCCCTTCTTCGGCAGCCCACATTGGCTTCTGTCGTCAATTGTTCCCCGCTTCATAACGTCTTTCCCAGCTCTCTGCTCCCGCAGGAAATCCAACCCCGGAAGCTTGACACCCGTCCGGTCCTGCCTGATAGATGTCTTCCAATCATCCTCACCTGGTCTCAGTGAAGTGTCTGGCTGCTCCGGCGCTCCCCTGAGGAGGAGCTCTCAGGAAACCCTGGCCTCAGCACCACTGTGCTATCAGCCGCCTGCAGACCCACCGGCAGAGTGGAACGCTGCCATGTTCTCTGCAGCTGCAGCCCGCCGTGACTGGGAGGCAAGAAAATGTGGAGGAATGTTGAGGCGCTTCCAGCCATTCTCACAGTTAATGTGCCACGTTTGATATGAATCCCAGCGTCGGCTCTTTGACTGTAGGTTTTAATTGGGAAGGAAATGGGCTCATGAAGTCCCTCACTTAGTCAATTAGAGACACTAATTAACCAGGAAAGACTGACCCCTGCTTTAGAGGTTTGTTTTCTAGAATGATCTGCAATTTACTCTTATGTCTGTCGCTCGGTTGGTCCATCCTGAACTTGGCTACTTTGCTAACTACGGTGGCCCTAAAGGGGAATGACAATTTTAAAGCAGCAATATGTAACATTTAGGCATAAATAGATTATTTTCAGATTTCCTGAGATGACAGGTTTCATTTTGAACAGTCCAAAGTCCCGCAGTCAGACTCTCCAGTTCTCTGTTAAACGCTCCCTTGGAGTATGGAACTTTCCCCTGGCGGGCCGCCTGAGGCGTGTTCTGCACAGCCCCGACTCTACCCCCAACGCAACACTTTACCTCAGGTCTACCTCGGCAGCGAGGTAGACCTGCCTTCAATTTACACCATGGCAGAAGCAACAGTTCGTAGTGAGGAGTCCAAGAAGTGAAAGCGTGAAACCAACAGAGCAAGATCTCTGACAAGAGTCAATATAAATGCATTCACAGCCTGGAGAGAACTGAGAGCTACCAAAGGATTTTCTTCTGATTCTTCAATTTTTCTGCTCGACTTGTAAGTCAATTTTGTGTTCACTGCTGTCTCTGTTGTGTTGCCAAATCATTAAACAAATGTCTATATGCTTGTTGTTTGTATATAAGTGTGGTGTAAACAGGTGACCTGTGGTGCTAAAACGGGATATATATACTTTGTGTATGGTGAAAATAGTTTTGTGAATGAATTAAGTGCCAGCCATGACAAAGAAGAGCCACTTCACTTCAGTGTAGGGCTGCAAATAAATGACTATTTTGATAGCGGACTAGTCGCCGACTAGCTTAACTATGAGTCGACGAGTCAGCATATGTCTGGTTGTAGTATTGAGAATTGCAATGTTAAATGTTGTAAACACTTCTATAGTGCTAAAAGTGATATTTAAATTGATCAAAATGTGGTGTGACCCCGGAGCCTTAGTCACTTCCTGCATCAGCGGATCTTGCTGAACGCACCCACTGACCTGTCGACTCATAAAGCTGTCGAAGACTGATTTAATAGGGGATTATTGTCAGCTAGTTGTCACAGCCTGAGACAGGCTTTTAGCTAGGAGGGCGTCTGGGCGTCTGCAAAACATGAAAAAATGGACGCCCGATTCTCCACCGCAACTTGGCTGCCAGATGCCGCCATATACCAGAGTGATCTGGCGGCCAAGACACGGTGGAGAATCGGGCGTCCATTTTTTCATGTTTTGCAGACGCCCAGACGCCCTCCTAGCTTAAGCCTGGCCTGAGATCACTTTTAGCTCATTCGTTTCACCAGATTTCGATGACTTTCGGAATCTCCACGATCCGCCACAGAAAATACATTTTGATACATTACGATATTAGGGTTTCGGGACGTTGTTTTCCATTGGCTCAGTAGCACTAAGAGCATTATTTTTCCAGCCGACTGACACACATCTGACAAACCAGAAACACGACCCTCATCCAGTTTGTGTCACTGTTGCAGTGGTTTTGTTTTTTGTGACTGATCCAGGTATTGTGGTTGCGCTCCAGACGGACAGACACCAATGATCACAAAGCCTCTGTGTCAGAGGTAAAAGTTGTACTGCATATAATAGCCTCAATAGGGGAAGAGGAAACCACATTAAATGGCCCATAATTCACTGCAACAGTTGATAAACTTAGATCGACAGCCAGTTTACTATTTAAATGTTATTCTGACAATGATTTTCTTAAAAAAACATTCTTAATAAGCCAAAACATTACGACCATCTCGCTCAGAGCGCAGCGATCTCCGTGGCCCAGTCTAAGTTTCTTTAACCCCACAGGTGCCCGGATGGATGACGGATCCTCAGCCATTTATATGCATGAGAGGCAGACTCCAGCGGCGTGCTGAGGCATGGCTTGTATGATATAATGCATTTATAATGCTGGAATTAATGTGTTTTCCGTCGCGGTTCATCTTGTTTCCAGCAGCACGCACAAACCAAGTGACAACAATTAATTGGATGGAAGTGAAAACGGGTCAATCGATGGCTGGTGAGAGGGCAGTAATATCTCATTTCCTGCAGACATCATTTCACTAAACTGGGAAAATTCCACACGCGTGTCGCAGAACATGAGCGCTGTTATTACCTCCCAGTACTGCGGCGCGACTGGATGCAAATTCACTGTGATGTCGTGTCGCCCTGCTTGGCTTGTAGATGCTTTCTGAGCAGGCAACATAAAGGGACCATCCGGGTGATGGATTAAAGTCATCATTTCATTTATAACTTAGGACGGCAGAGGAAGTATAGGAACTTGTAGATCTTATCGGACTTGAAGTGAATTTGTGTTTTCCATATTGAGTTATCGTAAGATAAGATAAAAATGTTGCTGAATGTACATGAATCTGTAGTGCGTCGGTACTGTTGTAAAGAGAGCCATCGCAGAGGGGTCGGTGATGCCACTGTTTTGAAAAACATGCAGCTGTACACATGGAGAAATGGACCCAGCATTTTCAAATACAGTCCCATCCTAAAAGTGTCGGTTGCAGTGTGGACGAAAGGCCTATCCGACACAGAACTTGAGGACTGACTCCGTCTCCGTGTGGGTTGGGTTTTAGAATGAACTATGATGAAATGACTCAACCGACGTAAAAAAGTGACCAGATCCAAACCATGGATTTTGTGAATTGTTCAATGCCTCATTGTGAGTTGAACTTTTAGTTATTTTGGGCTTTAAATACATCAATATGACACATAAAAATACATAAATTACAGTAGAAGCAAGTACAGTTAGCAGTGCTGCAGAGGAGGAAGTAGATGCTAAGCACTTGAGCACCTTGAACACACGTCTTGTTTAAGGCACTTTCTATAAGACAAGGAGATAAAACACACACAGACAAGTGTTTGAAATATGTCTTTAAAAAATGGGGAAAAGGGTTTATTGTTAGTTGAATTCCTGAATGATGGATTTTCACTCCAGGGTATGGAATAAATCCCCATTATAATTATGGGATTTCTGAATAAGAAAGGAAAGAACATTATAGGAAAAACTGTTGTCTCTGGCAGTGAGTATTCTGCAATGTCTTAAAATACAATGCACAATTTCAAACCAGCCATCAAGGTGTACTCGAGAATTGCAAAAAATAAATGTTTTATTGTCTATTCCACACATACTGTAGCAGAGAGTGTGCATTGTTCTTTACTAAAGAGGTAGAAAGATGAAGGTGGAAAAATACACAAGATGACTGTAGCCCATCCCAGCTACCTGGGGCGAGAGACAGGGGGCACTCCAGTTAAAGACAACCTACACACTCACAACTGTTGACAACTGACATCCCTATGTTTTCCAACAGTGAGAGGAAACCAGAGTGCTCCAAAGCCACCTTGTTTAACTCTGACAACAACTACAAAAAGGGATGAGGTCACACAGTCCAGCTGCGGCTTCAGTGACCACGGCTCGCGAGGAGCGGACGCTGGAAATGAACGACCCGACACTCACCCCATTACTTCCCTGTCCTCACTGGCCCCTTAACACCCTTGAACAGAAAGAAAGGAGGTGGAAATTAAAATGAAAACACGGGCAAAATACTTTCAAGGAGAAAATATCTCCTTTTGTCAGTGTTCATGAAATTTTCATTCCGTCTCCCAGAAGTCCACAGTCGGTCGCCACATTCCTTATCGCTGCCTCACACCCTGCTACTACAGAGCGACGCTGGGCTCATTTTGGTCGCGTAACAAAGGAGAATTCAATCACAGCCTGGATGTCGGTGCTCCGTGCTGATTTGGAAAACCTCCTCAAACACTGCTCTGCCGCAGAATCTGCTACATCTAGAACACGACGGTAAAGGGGAGCGTTTCAAAGGCGCCCGGTCTAAGCCTGTTGAAGCGGTAGAATGCGATCTCCCTGTTCGATATCAGGAGCGCCAACGGGTGAGAACTTCCTACACAGTTTTAAACAGGATCATTATTTCCAGAGTTATTGGTGAGGAACTGGAACTGCTGAGAAGAATCTTCAAACGAATAAGTGCTGAATCTTACGCTACATTGAAGACGAGGGCGGGCAGCGGGGTGAGACCGGAGTGAATCGGCAGCAGATAAGTCACGGCGCAGTTTAATACCATCTGATGTGGCACCACGCACTGTGGCTTCGACGAGGGGGGCAGACTGCGGCTGACTCGTGACAGCAGCTGATGAGGACGAGGCAGGAGGAGATAAGGAGCCCAGGAAGGAGAGAAACCAAATCACAGAGTCAAACAGACGCGCTGGTATCGCTGTTTTAGCCAGCGCTTTACAAACTGACTTTCATTTGAGCTACATTTTTCGGTTCATGATATCACAAACCAACTTTTTATTTCGCATCATAATGCAGTTCACACCAACCCTGACTTCTAAGACAGGATACGCTTCAACAGTCACACTTTAGGTTAAGGAACGTTTATTGCTTTAAATAAATGACCTACTCGTATGTGTACTTGAAGCATATTATCCAGTAAATCATCAAGTATCAGTTAGAGTCTTGTTTATACTGACTGGATATAACCCTGGAATCGTAACTGAAAGCTCACTCTAAACATAAACTTAATATGTGTTCCCTATTCTAAAGTGTTACTGTATTAACTGAAACTCCACACGTCAAACTCAAGGTCCGCGGGCCAAATCTGGATCGCAATGTTCTGGAATGTTGCCCACAAGTGCGATTAATTGTCAGTTTGATATTCATTTTAGTCTTGTGCCCTGACAAAACTGTCCTCCCCAACGCCTGATGTGATATGAAGAGGCTTCAAATGGTAGTCTCCCGCCACTAGATGGCAGTAGATTAGTAACATTCGACCTAAGTCGAATGCCATTCAAAATAGCCGACGCGAGGGTTATAGGTGCTACTGTAGTGGTAGATGGCTGTGTGAGAGTGAGATGCTGGGATACTATGTTGCCGTAACTGTTGTACGTGATGCCGGGCTGCTAGGTGCTGCGGTGCCAGACATTGAATACATTTTTTTTTTTTTAAATCTGCTGGCTGTGGTCGTAAATACGGGTGGACATAAGTCGAGTAGGTCGTAAGTCGGATGTTACTTGTAGTTTTTCACAGCATGTTTCCAAAAATTAAAGCTATAAAGCTAAAAAATGATAATGAATATGAGGAGAGAAAAGTTATAGGACAGATGAGACACCCTATTCACCGTAGACAAACTGTGAATTTCACCTCGTGACACCATTGCTATTCCTTAGTTCATCAGCTATTTTTTTCTTCTTGCATTTAAATAAATAAAAATCCAGTTTGGAAATTCTAAACGCCAAACTAAAGTAAACCAATTACTAGTTACCTGACAAACTAAATCTTGTTTTTATCACCATTATCTCCATATTTGACGTCTGACTTATTACTCTTTTCAAAGATCCTATTCACAGCATATGCTGGGACCACTGTGAAGTCCAATAGTGCAAGTTGTTCAAAGCAGCTTTTGTGACTGTGGATGATGGTCAAATTAATCTAAAACAACAAGTGAGTCCAGAACAAATAATTCAAAGTGTATAACTGCAAAAGATTTATTTTCCAGTTGTCGGCAAAATCAGATTTCAGACGCGACGCGAGCTGTCCGAGGAGGTTTGACTCGATTAACCTTGACCGACAGTGTAACGTGAAGTTTTGATTGAATGCGAGCGGCAGGCGGCCAAATGCCACTGGCAGCATTTACTTATTTATATATGCAGCAAACAGCAGCAACGTGGGGCGAGTAGCAATGACTAACAACAACATAAGAAACGACTTTAAAGGTTAAAGGTTCTGCTACCGATTAAATTCAAGATAGCAACTAAATTAATGATAAAAAAAAAAAAAAAACTCTACGCAATTACACTGGTCTTATCCAGTAAAATAAAAGCACAACCAAACGCTATCCAAATGGAAACGCTTGAGTCAAATAGAGAAGTCTCTCTTGTTTCATTTAAACAACAAAAAAAACTCAAAAACAAAAGAATGGATTTCGATGAAATTCTCAGGAAATGTTTCAAGAGATGAATAGATATTGGTGGTGTTCCGGATTACCATCTGAATCCATGAGGTTTTTGAGAGTGCTGTCGCAGTTTCTTCTTCGTTTCCAATTGTGTGTGCTGTGTGAGCGAGTTCTGGAACTCTACTGCTGAATATAGGGCTAATATGTTGCATAAAAATATCCAAAAAAACAGGTGTAATGATATCGGCGAAATGCTTGACTGAGATCAGCGCCCTCCTAGATATTTTGATATTTTGCTTACTATGCAAATGTTGCAAATGTATGACGAATAATTGCGGATGTGATGCGAATTAATGTTTTGTAAATGCTTGTTTTGTTCTTTTTAATGGTAGCTATGCGTTCATGTGCCGTTCTATGAGCAAACTGTTGGACTAGCGATGTGACGGTAGCTGTATTTAATCTTTAATTTTGCGTTATTTGAATTGTATTGTTTCATTTTTTTCAGCTCAATATGCATTTTTTTTATTTAACTTTTCCCCTCCTTTTATATGTGTACCATTACTTAAGGATAGAAATTTGACGTACATACAAGTACAGTGAAGCTTCATAAAAAAATATGTGTACAAAGCAGGTTTGACATGGGAAAACCACCAACCATATCACTTTCACAAACCGCAACATTCATCTGTGAATTAGCCTGAGACAAGTGTCTGATTTGTTTTGGAACAACAGGTTAGAGTCAGTGGGTGTTTCATATAATGAGCAAAACTTGGAGTGAACTTGTGACCTTGTTGCTCCCTATTGCATCGTGTTTACATGCTGCAGCACAAAAGTCAAAGCTGCCCAATTAGTGTAGCTCAAATCCTTCCCGGGGGAAGTCCAGGAAAACCAGCCAACAAGCAAGGTAGAACCATTTCCTTTCAAGCGTCCTAAGCAGAACAAGGCAGCGGAGATGAGAGAAAGACGATTGACAAACTTCAAAGTTCTCGATCCTCCGTGGGAGCAGCCCTCCCTCCCGGTCTGTCCACTTGTTTTCACCGAGGCAAACGCCTGTTCTCTCAGATTCTCAGAGATTCACCAGACATGCCCAGGCAGCGTGACAAGCATGCTAACAGGACCCTTACCCGTCTGGAGGAAGAGCTGGTGTCTATCTTCAGCTGGGTGGCAACAAGGACCGACATGGTGGAGGTGCCACTATCCTCACTCGGCTCACACCTTCCTGCACTGAAGTTGGGCTGCTGGAGGAGAGGCGTACTCCCTTCCCGCTGTCTCCCACCCTCCCCTACAGCGAGGGGAAGGATGACCTGAGGGTCCAGGAGCCCAACCAGAACGCATCCTCTATTCTTCAGAGGGTAAATCAATCACACAGACTCTGGACTCGCCAGCGCAGGGGCGTGCTTGAGGGGTGGGACAAGAGAGTGTGTGTGGGGGGGGATAATTCTACTTATCTTAAACGGCTCTCCTGCCTCGCTCTGCTGCGCTGTCTTTTTATGAATCTCTACAAATTCATGTATTCATAGTATTCCAGCATCTCATGGTTTATTTGAATTCACAGTTTGATTTCACAGATCTTAAAGTCAAACATGAATACATCTTTAAAAGTAAAGGCACTGCATGTCTTATTCAGTCTTTGTGATGGATATGCCACAGGGCAGGGGCTGTGGGAGGAAACCAGAGTGTCCTGAGAATGCAAACATGGGGAGAACATGCAAACAGAAACCCACGCTACACGGGCGGAAACACCGATGCTGATTTAAACACATATTGTAGCTGGAAGGGGAAGGCCCCCATTTGGGGACCTTATCACCCAAGACTTTTGACTCTTAAGGGAGAGTCCCACTTGAACCCCGAAGCGAGAACCCCCAAAAATCTATCCAATTGAAATAAATATCGGCCATCTTGACCTGCAGATAAGACATTTGGAAAGATTTTTCACATCAGTTTTGAACAAATCTAATTTGTATTAAAACCCTTAATTGTTGCAGTACATTATGGGATTTGTTGTGTGCGGGACAGGAGCGGTCCCTGTTGCGCCACAGCGGTCTTCCGCCCGCTAAATATCAAAAACGATTCGAAAAAAGGCAGATGGCTTTCTGTACAAGTAACATCCGACTTACGACCTGCTCGACTTCGTCGACGACGTCCACCCGTACTTACAACCACGGCCAGCAGATGCTTTTTTTTTTTTATTCAATGTCTGGCACCGCAGCACGTAGCAGCCCGGCCACACGTACGACAGTTACGGCAACCCAGTATCCCAGTATCCCATTCGACTTACGTCCAATCTGACTTACGACCAGTTGGTCGGGACCCATCCGGGTCGTAAGTCGGATGTTACGTGTATTTAATCTGATGCAGTTACCATTTTTCTGAGCAGTGAGCGCAAAAGAGTAAGAACTGGATCCATGAGGCTGAAGCTGAGGTTTAATTTAGCGTCGGTGATATACAACCCACTAGTCTTCGCCATCGTAAAACACGTGCGCTAACTCACACAGCCTACAGACCTTGCCAAGGGTCGGATCAGGTGCCAAGCACAACCCGCGAGATACATTTTCATTTAAACAACCCACTTTCTTAGTTAATAAAACGTGGAGGAGAAGTGCATGTTGTTATTTCACGGACATTTGGCCGTTTTACAACTCACATTCATAACCAGATTTCACAGCAAACATGCTTATATATTTCAGTCTGTAGGAAGAGCTGTATCGGCCCGCCGGTCCTCAAAACAGTTTCATTTTATGGTTTTGTAGTCTTCAAAGGCAATTTTGTAAATCATTTTTTGTTGACTTGGGCTCAGTCTCTCCTGACATTTTGGATGACTTTCGAAGTCTTTGTCTGTTGTCTCACTCCCAGAGTTAGACCCACACTGTCGAACAAAATACCTTTGGTGAAAACTTCCAATATCAGCACGGAAGATGAATGCAGCATCAAAATGTCAGAGATAAAAGAAATTAAAATCCGCCTCCTTTCATTAGCTCTGTGACTCCGCCGCGATGTGAAACCAGGCTCGTTCCAATGAAAGGATGAATTGGAGTTCATCTTCGCCGTCACGCGGCCAGAGATAAGGTTCCACGCTGAAGAGTAATTGCAAGCTAGTGAGAGTATTGCAGAATAATAAAGTCTTTGTGTTAATGCTATTGCTGTTAACAAGCTGCTTTGCTGCCACGACATTTCCCCGGAGTGCTTTAAACAAATCCCTGATTGGTCATCTTCTGCATTCATTATTGTCACCTTAACTGCGCTGATATATACGCGGCTATGATTATGAACATCGTGGACTCACTGTAAATCACCCTAAATGCAATTAGTGTAAAAGGTCAGCGGTGTTGTTGGCGGGGAGGTTGATGTGTAATTCCATCACGCCGACGGGACGTTTTGAAAGCTCAGCTGGAATTTTATGACGCTGCATATTTATATGGTGGCTCGGGTTGTAGCGCCGTTTGTAAGATGGATTCGGAACGTCAAGTTGTCACTGCTGGATTCGTGAGAAACGCGACTTCACCCGCGCTGATGTTGACGCATTTAAGCTTGACATATCCTTGCGCCATGGGCAGCGCATCGCGTAAAGGAAGAATGAGGCTGGAGTAGCCATGAGATGGCGCTCTTTTCACTCTGTATTCGTACAAAAGTAACATCCGACTTACGACCGGGGTTGGTTCCGACCAACCAGTCGTAAGTCAGATTGGACATAAGTTGAATGCCATCGAATGCCGAATACCTACTGTAGTGGTAGATGGCTGTGTGAGTAACTGTTGCGCTAGGTGCTGACTGGCTGCCACAATTGTACGTGTTGCCGCACTCGTACGGGCTGCGGTGCCAGACATTTCATTTTTTTTAAAAAGCATCTGCTGGCCGTGGTCGCAAGAACATAAATCGAGCAGGTCGTAAGTCGGATGTTACTTGTATAAAGCCTTTCCTATTGAAACATCACATGGGAAGGAAAATAACTGACTTCGATGTCAATATCGGGTGCAAATGTCCCCTTGAAAACAGTAGTGAAAAGGGTTTGGGTGCAAGGCGCCATAAGATGGGCTGCAACTGCTCTCCTCAGCTGTGAAATTAAAAGAATAAATCCAAAGTAAACGATAAATAAAGTCTGGGAGCAACAAAGAGAATGCAAGCGGGGACACTAAGGAGCCTTCTCATATTGCTTTTCACGACACTCCCTCAAATTTACTGAATCTATACCGAGGCATTCATGAGATGTTTCCTCTTCTGCGGGAGTGAGACAGGTGTGTAGGCTCCGCAGCACTTTTCCTTCGGCTGGCGTATAATCAAAGGTCCATTCTGCTTCAGTTCCCTGGAAACCTTTCTGTCCTTTGTGTCGCCTGGCATTTAACCTTCAGCTGGACCTATGGTAGCAGTCCCCCGCCGGACGAGTCAAAAGCCCCAAACATCTCCCCGTGGATTTGAGGATTTATAACACTGTACTTGGTATGCTTCTCAGACGGGCGCTCCCGGCGCACGAGGCGGGCGTGCGACTGCATGAGGAGGGGGGACAACAGTGCTTCTCTGAATCTGAATCAGTGTGAGAGGACACTTCCAGCAAGCCAGGAAATCACTAAATGCCTGACTCGCCCATTACAGATCGACCTGGACTCCTTTAATGGCATTTCAAAATCACTTATTTGGAGAGCATATTCAAAAAAGGGCCATCCATGCAAGAAGCTTGTTCCATGAATTTATTCAAAGGGAGATCAATACCTCAACAAAAAAGTCCCTGGAAAGGTCCTCATCCACTGGATAGACCTACAACACACAACATGTACCAGCTATGAAACATACTTCATGAGTCAAACCCAAGGCTCGGAGGCCAAATCTGACCCACTCAATCATTTCCTGTGGCCCACGAGGGTTTTGAATAGACATATTAGGATCAAAATTCAATTAAACACTGATCTAAAGTGCATCCAAAATACTGTAGCCAATTAAATAATCTTCAAACCGATTTGTTTGAGCCTCAATGAGGAAAAAACTACAATATAATTTGAGTAGGTGAGATACATAGTTTAGATGCTTGTTTGTATGTAAAAAGGACAAAATGAAACAGGCACTTCCCTGGACAGTCACACTAGCTGACAATCGTGAGCCAGACGGCCATGATGGCAGCCATGATGGCAGCCATGATGGCGGCCACGATGGCGGCCATGATGGCGGCCATGATGGCGGCCATTTGACCATACTTCTCCATCAAGGAAAATGACAACCCAATTGCTATTCGCCACATGTGCGCACACTGAGTCAGCTGTAAATCACTGAGCGCTACCAAGAGATCTACTGAGTAAAGGCTAACTGGAGTGAAAGCTAAGCTAACTGGAGCTAACTGCGGGTGAATCCAATGCTAATGGAGCTTATTGTTTTGGAGGAGCAGCTGTGTTCTGTTGTCAAATGCCGGAGCATACAGCAGCTAATTGCATATCTGGAGCCCAAACACTCCCTGGACATGGAGTCGATGAAAAGAGGAGCGAATATGTCTGTTTAAAAAGGGATGAGCAAAGTTTACATTGTGGATTTGATCTGTTCATTGTTCATTGAAAATGTAATAAAAGGAATTTATTTTCTCTGAGTGCCATTTGTACTGTTTATTATTTATTTTACTTAAAAGTTGCAATGTTTTCAATACAGTGTTCTGCATTATTGTTATTTAGCATTTTGTGTAAAAAAAAGTATCGGCCAAAAAAATGGCGATTTGGCGCAGCCCTACAGAAATGTACATTTGAGCTCTTATTTTGCAGGCAAAAAGGTTTATGACAGTCATGTACACAATATTATATAGTATAGTCTGATGCAAATGATGCTGCCAGGCAAAGATTTCACAAATGATTATCGCTCAAAATTTTGGTCAAAGTCTGACTGAAAAAGGTGTTTACCAGGTGTTTGTTTAGCTTTATATGGTTACTAATGTAACTAGTGACAGTCCTGGAATATATTCCAAGCTCTCACCCATAATGCACTGCAACAGCTGACATATTGTACAGACAAAGTTAAGGAATTGCTTTCATTGAATTGTCCAAAATTCCACTTTGCAGACAACTGATAAATCGAAAAATTAGATATGCAAAAAAATGGCAACACGTCCACACATAGCAGAGTTTTGGTCCTGCACTAGCTGGACGACCATCATATAAACACGTTCCTGAGCTCGGCAAAGTTCCCCCACGAGAGGAAACCTCAACACAACAGTTAGCGGTGACAAACGACCGCTGCCGAACGCTGCTGTCCTCCGGCCGCAGGGCATTCCTGCCTGTTTCCATCTGCCTAAATTTGATTCCACTGAACAATCTGCCATTGTTCGCCAACGCATTATCACTCTCAAAGCGACCATTGGATAAAATAAACAGATGGTATCAAACTGTGTGCATTGTGTGTGTGTGTGTGTGTGGACTTGTGGAAAATGAAAGCGGTTTTATGGCTTCTCATAGAGGCAAAAGACAGCAATACAAACATTAGAAACCGACTGAAAGAGCAATACACAGATACAGAGATACAGAGGACACATGGAGTGTATATATATATATATATATATATATATATATATATATATGTGTGTGTGTGTGTGTCCTCACGTGCCCTCTGTATCTCTGTATATATATATATATATATATATATATATATATATATATATATATATATATATATATATATATATATATATATATATATATATATATATATATATATATATATATATACATATATATATATATACTGTGCTTCACCAGTGTCCTCACAAGATTCTCTTTCACTTGGATATTTCTGTCATGAGACTTCTGCCATTATGATCCAGAGCACAGCAGCATCTGATCTCAAAAACATCAGGCAACGCTGGGAGAAGTGAGGAGGGCAGATAAGACAGGACGCCGTCTAGCATAATATGAATTGAATCTTCTGCTTCATGATGCAGCAGGTTCAAATGAATACCAATGATTTAATCAGTCGGGTGTTAATACGAGTCGACATTTGCATCTGATTTAAAAATCCATATGTGAGTGGGATCACATCCTCGCTCATTATAGTATATTAGCGATCGGGGCGTTCTTAAAAAGAGCTCAGGTGGTGAACTAGCGCCCCAGAATCTGACTCTGGAGTGAGGCAACACCTCACCTCTGGCCCAAATTTATTTTCATCGCTTATTATAATACGGACTCAAAATTATATTGTCACCTGAGCACTGAAGTTCTTCCAAAGGAGTCCGTCACATTCTATTATGCATTTATTACATCAGCAGAGTTACGCTGCGGTGGGCAATGAAAGTTCCTCAGGGGCCACAGTTCATACTGTGACCAATATGAGGGACCATAAGAAAAGGACTCTCAAACGTAACTTGCATTTTGTTACTAAAACATAATAAAATTAGGAGATTTATTTGGGTTCAATTTACAAAACGATTCTTAACATACTGTACATCTTGGGTAATAGAACTTTAATAACAGTAACCAATTTATTTATTCAGATTAGATTAGGCACTTTATGAAGATATTGTCTTCAATATATTTTTACGTAATTGTTTAAAGGGGCAAAATTACTGTTAAAATTGCCACTACTCATTTAAAGAATCTATTAAAAAAAATAATAAAATAAAACTATGAAAAAAAGAAATCATCAAATCGTATTCAAATGTTCAGATATTGACTGAAAAATGTTGGACTGGAGTGTTGAACTGGAGGAGGATGGATGAGCTCGCGTACACACATTAGGCAAAGGAACTGGACAAGCCAGACACAACAAGGGACATGTTTGAGACAAAAAAAACACCAATGTTAATAAAGTGTTTCCATGAAAGAATGGCTAGTTAGGTTTGTGACACTGTCATCAACAGTTCAGTAACCAAAAATGAGTTAAATCCTTTTCTACTTCCACCCATCAGCATGTCCAGAAAAACAGCAGTGTTCTGGCCACAGCAGACAAACAGCACATATACATTAATTTGAAGACAGTTTGCAGCCATATGAGGGAGTCCTGCAGGACTGAACAAAAGGTCAACATATTACAATAAATCTACATATCTGATATTGCAGCTAAAACTTTCACGTTCAGCCCACTACTGGCTGCATCTGCAACCTCTAAATGTGATCATTTCAGTTCCTTAGGCTACACAGAGTGAGGTATCTGAAAGTTCTCTATGTGATGAGATGCATCCAACAGAGGGCAAACTCACTCCAACCAGAGTGGATCGCCAACAGCAACACAGACAGCAACACAATTGATTTCCTTTAAGGGGTCGGCAACAGTACATTACATGTATCTTCTGAAAAAAATCTAAACTTTTCGGCCAATTTGTTGCATTATATATATATATATATATATATATATATATATATATATATATATATATATATATATATATATATATATATATATATATATATATATATATATATATATATATATACAGTGCATATTTGTAAATAAATACCTGCACGCAGAAAAAAGTGGGAAGAAATAAAGCCTAAATCATACAAGTGTAAAAATTATTACTACATGGAAATACATTTTAAGTCATGAAATAATGAAAACACGGCAGAAACAGCATCAATTCTGTAGCTACATTTCATGTGCTGACGCGCCCTCTAGAGGCAGACAGGCTTGTCACAACTAATACTCCACCACACAAATCGAATCACTTCTGAACACCAGAATAGACGCGTCTATTTTCTGCCTCCTGGTTTGGTGATGTTTTGAACGAGTGCTCGAGGGAGATTGAATTATGGGTCGAGTGACGCGTGCCAGGCAGATGGAATAAACAGTAGCTGCTGAAGGTGAATCGATAAAGAGAAACAATCAGCTGTGACAGGGAAAACAAGGTCTGAAAGTTAATAAAGTTTCAATTAAACTGACCACTTTCTGACAAACATATTTGAGGTCTACCTCCTGAGGAGGTGAGATTCCTTCAGTGACTAAGATCCCAAATCTTACTGCATAAAAGAGACGGAAAATAATCATAATATTTTTCTTTTGTCTCCTTAGTCTAATTTTTTTGTGTAGAATTTTTAGCACTATGGATTTGGTACATCGCAGGGTGAATTTCATATTTTCATTATATACTTCTATATTACCAGGGATCTCTGCAGCTTGTAGCAACTTCATCTTTGAATTTCTGTCAATAGCTACATGCTATTGGTTGAGGGATTCTGACACAATCATCTTCACTCTCATAGTGTTTGTTTGAAGCCCGACAATAATTGTAAACACATATTTTAAGAAAGCGAGAAGCTGGGGAGAATTTTTAGGGCCTTGAAGTTTACATACCAAATTAGAGAATAAATAATCAAGAATTACTTCACACCTGTTCTGAATGTCTAAACTTTGGCTGAGATATTCATCGGTAGAAAATATCAGGTATCAGTATAATAATGTCAGTGAACACGCCATTGTTTACTTGTATCTCTGTAAACAGGACTGTTGACTTTGCTTCTTCAAAATAACCAAAATAACCCCCTAAATGTGTGTGTGTATATATATATATATATATATATATATATATATATATATATATATATATATATATATATATATATATGTATGTATCTCATCATTATTGTGTTGTTGTTTTTCTCACTCGACACAACAGAATAGGATGGATTTCATGAGTCAATTCTACGCTTAAAACCAACAACAAATGGACGTGTAACCAGAATCCATGGTAAAGGTGAGAAGACCCTAAAGTGCGCCTGGGATCGCCTGAAGGAGAAGACGTGAAATATAAATTACCTTGTCCACCTTGACTGATCCCTTTCGGTAGTTTCCAGCTCCCGCCGATGAGTTCATGGTCCGGTTTCGTCTGCGACGATGCACACAACTCAACTTCTGTGCGCGCAGCCACCGGCGTGAATGGCGCTTCCAAAGGACGCGTGTGGCTCGGAGCTCCGGTTCTTCCAGCCGACAGAGGGAAAATGCCACCCACCTGTCGTGCTGCTGCTGCTTTTAAATCAAACACAATCCAACGCTCGACGCTTCCCCGTCACCATTGCGCGCCTGTGCCACTGAAACCGCGACACAAGAGGAGAGATGGCAACCGCAGCGTCACTAACTCTTCACTATTAACCGAAAGAATCCACGTGACTACCGATTTAATATGGTATTTTTTTTTATTTCTGAAGAGGCTTCGTCACCGTTATTAAACTGCCATTCATATTATATTGTCATTAAGATTTTTTTTGCCTCACAAAAGACGAAGTCGTCTTTCATATTTATTGAGTACATTTAATTTCTACCTCTAATTCCTGTTTCAGCGATGCTCTCCTAGAGGAAGGGGACACCCTGGAAAGCTTGCCAGTCCAGGGGACAGATTAAGACCCACTTATAGAATTTAAATTGGTTGAAGGAGGGAAGTTTTCCTGGCACCAGATCTGTGCCGTGACGTGCTTGTTGTGACGCGGCAGCACAGACCACTACTCCACCACGCTGCCTCATATTTGACCTTCAAGGTCTATTCTAGTCCATCAAATATTATGGAAAGCACTTTTTTTCCTTTATACTTTGATATTTATCTGGCTTTTGAAATATCATTTGACATCAGCTCAATTGGACAGCAGGTGGCAGTACATTCTGGAACGCACTTGCACAACTCACACTGCAGCTACAGTGCTACGGCTTCCTGTCTGATCATTATTTGGCTTGTTTTCTCTCCTTAAAGATTTGTTCATCACGCGACCATCAACCCAAAGAAATGTATTTTCCGTCATCGAGAGGCATTTATGGCATTCAAGGTAATGGTTGTTATTTCTTAAAAATATTCCAAAAAATACACTTTGAATGCCATTAAAAGCAACTCCCTTGTAATGTCATCCCTCGAGTTTAGCGCACTTGTTGCGACCTTGGGAACTATAATTGCGTTTTTTGGTTGTTCAAAATCCGAGTGTCCTTCATGAAAACGCAAAAACTTCTTGCTGAGGTTTTTCTAAATTGAGTGTTTTCACTGAGTGTTTTTGATTGTGCTGTGCGGATATTCCTTAAGCAATGGAAAACGTGGTTGGATAGGGAGTAGGACAGGGACGAAACTCTGACCTGACCTGAGCCTTTACTGTCCGTTCTGAGTCACAAAAAAACCCGACAAATGTCGAAAAATATTAGAACTTGCAATGCATTTCGGAGAGAAGGAAGGCATTTTTACGACTTAGTTCTCATTTACATTTTGCATTGTGAGTGAACAGTCAGAAGCTTCACTTGTTTCAAGTGTGCTTGACTTTATATAATCTCTCTCATACACCAAAATCAACCATAACTTTTAAGTCACAGTTTTGTCAACAGTTGAGTGTAATATCACATAGCACTCCAGGTCCACGTCTGACAGTGTATGCAGTGAGAAATGACTTTTTAAATGAAGGTCGTCCCAGATCAAAGAGGTTAATGATGGCTTTTTGACCATTTGGGACGCAGAAGTCTTTAATAATGTAGAGGCTGGTATCCTTGCTTGACTGAGGATCAGGGAGAAATTTCCATTTCCAACTTTTGAGGGTGTTTGAAAGTCATAAATATGCTTGACAAGTGCTGGCTGTATTGTTGTGGACCTTAACTGGAGCACATGGATTTAAGGCACAGGAAGATCACACATTCACCAGAGTGATGAGCAAAATGGACATGTTTTTATTGTTGTAATATTAATGACGTATTAAGCAGTGTCTCAGTGTTATTTTCATATACAGCTGTTGGATCAGTGCTGCATACATTTTGAAAACATTTCTTTAGCCTCGCAAATTCTGTCACTTACCGATTTTGTCTCCCTGCTGGTGAGATTAACTCATGAAATGGTGATGCCAATGTCCGGCGAGTCTTTTCCCATCCCTCAGGTGGAGGGAACTTCTGTGACAGAAGGCTGAGCAGCACGAATGCTTTCTCCATCACAAAACCTTCATTTACAGTTCAGCACCGTGAACAGCAGCCAGCCAGAACTCTGCTGCTGCTGTTAATCAAAGAACGGGCCGAAGGGCTCCGGATCCCCAGGAGACCAATTATTGTTGTTACACTTTCACAGAACCACAGCTGAACTGAGGTCTTAGATCGAAGAACTTTGGAGCACAAAAACCTGGAGAAACTTGCCGGAGCCAAGCAATACTTAATGAACGCGAAAACAATATTGTTGTAATGCAAACCTTCATCTGTCTAACCCATGTGCTTGATTTATCATTTTGTAAAGCAGCGTACCTTTATGGAAATCCTCCTTCCGGCAGTTCGTGTGGACTGAATAATTGGCAGGACTGAATTACATGCTTTTAGCAAAAAACAGCTGACTATCAGAGAGTATCAGAGTTCCCGCTTCCTGTTATCGATAACTTCTGCTCATATTTCAGTCGCTGCGCTCAGTGTCGCCCAGCCGTGCGCTGGCAGGGAGGAAAACACTCGCGGACCAATAAAGCCTTCGGGTCACCGCTCTAAATATCAATTTCCTTCCACCACGACATGAGATTCTACTCCTCTGATCAGATGTAACAAAATGTTTACGCATATGTTTGTGCTGAGTCAGTTGTATTCTGGCCCATATATTTAAAGGCATCATTGTAAGTTCAAATTGCCCTTGTCTGTCTGACAAATAATGCTTCATTTGCTGGTGTTAGATCAAAATAGTACCATAAATCCCAGACTATGGAGCGCACCAAAATATTAGCCACAGCCACTACATTTAAGAAGGAAAACAGATCTTGTGCCTACACAAGCCGCACCGTTCTACAAGCCGTGGGTGCAGTGGTGCTGTCTGCTCCGTAGAGTTTTGAAAATGGAAAATTACTTCAAAACTTTATTTTGCTGTTTTCGCCCGTGTGTCCGAATTTCTGACTGTCGTGCTTCATTTCTGTTGTGCTTTTATTTTGTTATTTCCTGTGTCGTTTCCTTTTCCTTCTTCACAGCAGTGCAGCTGGATCCCATTCCGCTGATCAGACCCCACTGATTTCTACACCTGGGTTCCAGTCTGCGCTGCCAGATGGTTGCTTCGCGTCCTAATGGTAAACCCTCCTTCGACCATCCGTTCTCTCGTGCTCCTATTATATACGGTATGTTTCGAAATTGGGTGCGTGCTTGATCTTCTTTGTTGGTTGGTTCTCTTCACTCCATTTTCTGCTTTCTTGCTTCTCTCGATCAGATTATCTGTGAGTGCTTTGTTTAACTCAACCTTTGTTTTTCCTCTCATCATTGTTATTCATTTGTATGTATGTGTTTAAGTCCACCACCGAGCGCTTCCTGTTTGTTGGGCCCCGTGAGTTAATTTCCGAGTGTGTTTGCGTTGTCCCCGTTAGTAAGGGTGATTATATTTCTCCTCTTTTCTGTTGTCAGGTTTTTCCGCTGCCCTTGAGTGTATTTCCCGTTCCGTGTTCTGGTGTCTCCGCCTTTGGTTCAGCGTTCCTGTTTGTCTTTTGTGTTCTCGCGTAATTGTTAATAAACCTTGTTAAATCTACCGACAATCTCCTGAGTCTTCTGTCAGCCCGCAACAATGCAGCAACTGGGTCTGACCCCACAGACCACCATGACACCACAGCCGGTCTCAGTCTCCGGTCCTCCAGGAGATCGGCTCTGTTACCAGACATGCAAGGCTTCTGGCTGCATGATGTTCTTCAGCCTGCAAAAATCCATATGTCAGCCGCGTCCTTGTATAAGTCGCAGGTACATACCACCAGAAAAAGTAGTGGGTTATAGTCCCGAAATTAAGATAGTTCTTTCTCATTAAATCACATTTTTATCACTGGTTTATGAGGAAAATTATCCTTTAAATTATAAATTAATTAAGGCTGGGACTTTATCAATTGATGACGATTGTTATCAAAATAAAAACCGTCCTGTAGGAGTTTGACAGCAGTTCCATGGATTCTTAACCCAGTGATAAAAAAATACTCCTGGTCTAAATACATTGCAACACAAGCCCCTGATAAAGGTGCCCAAAAGAATTACAGTTCAGTCGCACATGATCAAAGACATCTGCGGAAGCTTCTTTATTTCCAATGAGACCTCAATATGATTTTTTCATTCCGTCTCCACCTCAGAAAGAGCGAATCTGGCACAGAATAAATCACACACCTTATGTTGCTGAGCCAGTTCTGCCTCCCGGAAGGTTTTCTTTCTGCAACATTTAAACACCAACAAAGTTGAACACAAGTTCTGCGTTATGTAAACCGGTTTGGACCGGCCACATGTGGCGGGCGCCTGCCACGTGACGGGGGATAGCAACCCTTTGGTCGTAATAAGTCGTGTGTCTGTGTGTGTGTGTGTGGGAGAGGAGAGGGAGTCTGGACAGGCGAGACCGAGGGTTGGCTGGATTAAATGTAATTTTCCAGTCCCCCACTTGATCTACTAAACCCTGTCGCTTGCTGGAGCCTGTGACGGATCCGTAATCCATTTTGGAGTTTTAAGGCGTTTGAAAAAAAGCACCCAGTGAAGAACTCTATATATGTAGATCACCAATCTCCTTCATAGGAAACATTCTTTAATGTCAGAAATATCCATTTTCAGTGCCCTGAAATGAGGTGAGACATTGATGATCAAAGGAGTGGTTAAAGATCTGGACGGGTCAATGAGTGTTGGAAACTTCGGAAGCCCTCAGTCCTGATCAGAACTCCATCACTGACAGGATGCGAATCATTTGTTTCATTGGATAAACAGATAACAGATGTTGGGTCGAGTCGTCTATACTCAGTCGGTATCGACTTTCAAGGTTCAGACTTCAGTATCCGAGAGCTGTTGTGGTCAGGGGCAGCTCCACACATCCTGTCGTATTGTCTTACAGAGATGCTCCAGTCGCCACATCACTGACCTACTGAACCCAAAAAAAATTGTGCCGACTCAGCTTGTTGTTTTGGGCGTGCTGGCCCTAGAACATTATGTAAAGCATTGTATTGTGCAATGTCTGAAACCACCGTGGTGACAATGCAGATGTTTTCTACTGGATGGGTTGCTTCCAAACTGAACAAATGGATCTTTGTTTCACTAGTTAGAAAAGCACTTGGTGAGCACATACTTCCGTTAGCTTGACAAGGCTATTGCTATTTGCTGGTGAGGTAAAATTCTATAGTACTATGCTTCTCCTCAACTGCTTGTAGGTGTCACTGCCTGATGCCGTCCACCGGAAGTTCCGGGACTGGAACCGGATGTTAGTAACACGCATGCACAAGTTCTACCAATTGTACTGGTTAGATTGCATAAAGTTGTGATTTTTTTTAAATATAATTGTTAAAATAATAATATGTAATGATGTCATCATATTGTCCCAGTCTAGATTTAGAAATTGTATGTTAGTATCTGATATTCTATTCTTTTTAAATCCTGCAGTATTGAAACAATAAACATTTCAAGCTCTTCCAATACATTTGACCTGCGCAATGTATTGCTTATTGCTTCCGATACATTATCATTATTGTATAGGAAACATCTCTCCTTACGTTTGTTTCACATAGATTTAACAGGAGCAGGAGTGAGCACATCTTGTTTATGTTGTTGGATTTAAAAAAAAATAGAATATCAAATAAAAAACACACACTTTCTAAATCTAGATTATTTTAAGTAAAAAAACTTGTAGACTTGTATTCAACTATTCGGATATTTTAACAATATTTCAGATAAAATAATTGGATCTTTCTGTGCAATTTGCATGCAGTTTTCTATGTTGCCTATGAGGTCTCAGTTAATATTAGTATATACTCAGTAAATTACGTCTTGAAATACCAATGTGCGCATGCGGACAGGAAATGACGTCATAAGCCTGAGCCCTGGAAGCAAAACGGGATGAAGAAGCAAATAGGGCAGTGACACAGAGAATTTCCATCCATTGTTATGTCTTCTTCATGTCTCAATAGGGCTATGTATCAGGTAGTAGCAGCAATTCTGCCCCTAAGGTTTCCGATTGGTACTGCACCGCTTGGACCGTATCCGTAAGCTTTGTGGAAACATGCAGAAATTCGGACGAAATGAACACAGAGCACAGACAGAAGGCTCTGTCCATATCCGTACGTAACGTTGAGCATAAATGAGCCTTAACAAAGACTGCAAATGCTGTATTCACTTGATCACTGTTTATGATGATTTTGCATGTTTTTTCCTTCAACATCCTAAAGGAGGATCGCTCATTGCCTCTGGGCGTGCATATGTTCCAGTCACTGATTGTTTATTCCCACAATCTGTGTATTATTTTTAGCTTGTTAAGCACATTCTGGCCGAGGAAGAGAGGAGATCTTTATTGTTTATGTCTGGGGCTACGTCCAGCTTTTCAAAGATACATATCGATACACCAAACAGCAGCATTTTTCTCGTTTCTTCCAAGCAATAGCAGAGCAATGGCGGTAAAGAGCCCTCCCCATTACTCCGCATCAGCGTCCCAACAAAGCAGTGTGTTCATAACTTGTAAAGAGTGATTGCTGCACTTTCCCACTGAGTGGGCCGCGGGCTGAAAAGCAGCATCTTTGAGAAGTTGGGCTGAGCTGCGAGCTCATTGGCTGCCTCGACAAACTTTGAAGTGCTCCCTCGTGGTTGGCGCCCAGAATTCTCCCAATTCCCTAATGGACTTGAATGTCATTACTAATTTAACAACTTCACATCAGCACCTGCATGTGAGTTTTCGCGCAGGTCGTCCACTTCAAAGAGCAGATTGGATGTACACATAACTTGGCTGCTAGACACAATATGGGCCTGCGTTTAATAGCCCTTATTCTCTTTGTTGATCGGTGAAGTGCATCTTCAAAGGCACGTGTGTGTGTGTGTACCTGGTTGATCCTCATTTGTGGCTGACAAAACCCTATCCTTGTGAGGCCCTCATGCCAATGTGCGGACCATTTGGCTGGACCCCACGAGGTTAAGCCTCAATTAGAGGATGAAGACATCAAGATATATGGGTTATTATGAATAGGTTTCAGTTTGGTTGAGAGTCCTGGTTAAGGTTAACCATTTGTTTTGGATGGGTAGGTTTAGGGTGAGAGGCTGGGGAAAGGGTTATGGCAATGAGCGGTCCCCACAAAGATAGAAATACGAACCTATGTGTGTGCTGGTTCTTAGTACAAAAATATATTTCTTGTTAAAGTAAGAATGATTTAAAGCATCAAACTTTTGTTTCATGTTTGCAGGGTAAACTCGGTGGCCCCGGGGCCAACGCCGCCATTGATCCTGCCCTCCTGAGTTCAGAAGAACCTCTGAAGCTAAATTCATGACTCATCAATTCATTACTCATCAGTTTTCTGAACTGAAATTGTTCTGCAGCCCACATAAGTTGAAGAAAATGGACGGGATTTTAACACTTTGTCTGAAGTCTCTACCACATTCAGAGGGAATGACGTTTTCCTCTGTGAAGAAACAATTGGTTTAAACAAAACTGTATCACCTTCACAATCTGGATGGCAAGTGAGACTTCAGAAATGTTTTGCATGACTACGAAAATGGCTTGATTTCATATTCACAGTGAATGAAAGTGCTCGCTGGAGAAGCAAAGGAAACTGAATCCCAGGGAGAACTATCAGGACGGGTTTGAAACGCAGTGGATCTTCTAGCGCCAAACAATAGATGCATGAATTTATCAGACACCACTGGGACGGAGTCCATGTGTGGCAATGAGTGTGGACCAAAATTGCTTTATGTTGGTTGTTTCTTTGTGAGACACTCGCTCTTTATTTCCTTCAAGCTTTCTCTTCTTGCTGCTTGAGTCTTCTCTACATCTCATATCCTCACATTTAATTGATAGAAACCTTAGTGTCACATGTCGCCACTTATGTTTTGTTAGTCCGGGTTACTTTAGTTCTTCTGTTGATTTTAATATTCAAGTCAAATAACCATCTAGTCGAGTCCTGTCTTGTCTAGTCACTGTCAAATCATGTTGTCATCTTCTCTCTTCAAGTTAAGTTAAGTCTTTTTTGTCATGTTTCATCTCATCTAGTCATTGTCAAGTCAAGTCAAGTCTAATAACCATCTAGTCGGGTTCTGTCTTGTCTGGTCACTGTCTAATCATGTTGTCGTCTTCTCTCTAGTTAAGTCAAATCATGTCATTGTCTCTTCAAGTTAAGCCAAGTCTTTTTTTTGTTACGTCTCATCTCGTCTAGTCATTGTCGAGTCAAGTCACCGTCTCTAAGTTACAGTAATTCTAATCAAGTCAAGTCGTTGACTTGTCTATTTACGTCTTGTCTCGTCTCGTGAAGTCATTGTCACGTCTTTTCAACATCTGATCTTTTTTTGTCTAGTCAGGTTCTGTCCACGCCCTACATTTGTGTCGCCCCCCCAATGATTTTTGGATTAAACCATGGTTGAACTCCGATCCTGCTCCGTCTCCTGCTTCAGGGTCCAAATCCACAAAAGACCTCATAAAATCCTGGCTCTTTTAGAGTTACTGCTAAAAGAACTTGGCCTGTTGCAGTGCATTATGGCACAATAGGAGCTTTTCTTTCACATTAATGTGAGGCCACCTGCATCACTGAAGCTCATGAGGTCACAGTAAATCTATAAAAATGATCATCTATCAATTTAATGTGTGAAACCTGCTGTCCTGATTGGGCCCAGTGGTTAGCTAGACTGGCATCTCTGACCCTGCGATCTTGAAGAAAATCCCTTCCCTATCATCACTGGCAGATGTGGCTTGCAGACATAGCACCCGTTCTGGTGTCTTAACGCCCACTTCCCGTTCACTCGGGCTGATATTCCAACTCCTGCTCTAAACCCAGCCTGAGACATTTCCTTCTCAGGCTGCTGATCTGTCCCACAATAGGCTGCTTCATGATGCCACACAGCCAAATAGGAGTGCACTCGATACGGGAGATAACGTCGCATCAAAGCGTTTCTCCTCCAAGGTTTGGGGTGAATGGAGAAGACCGCAGGGGAAGTGACAAATGGATTAAAGAAAAAAAGATGGTGTGAATAATCTTCCAGTCTGGATGCTGAATTCTAAACGATATTGTGATCACATTCAACACACATTACTGCTTCTGTTCTCTTGCTCACAGGCAGCAACTGTGGCGTATCCAAGAACCTGCGCAGAGATGTGCAACAAAGCGGAGTGGGACTTAACCTGGGCTTTAATAAGGTCTCCAGGGTCTACGCGTGAGAAAGCCTACCAACTTTTGAAGGTGTTTTTTAAAGAAGCAATTGAAGCGGTTTCTCTGGGGGAATAAAATATTTAAGTAACACCAATAACGCGGCAGTTTTTTGAGAGAACGCTGGTAACCTTTGGAGCCTCAGAGGAAGCTTCCCCTGTTCTATCTTTGAAGAACTCGCCTGAAGAACCTGCAGCGGATGTGGTTTGTTGCTGGGTTTGAAGATTTAAAAAGAAGAGCCAAAGAAGATTCAACCACAGAAAGGGACTCTTACCAA
Source organism: Synchiropus splendidus (assembly GCF_027744825.2). Lineage (NCBI taxonomy): Eukaryota > Metazoa > Chordata > Actinopteri > Syngnathiformes > Callionymidae > Synchiropus > Synchiropus splendidus. Next base: position 9,430,090 of record NC_071346.1, on the reverse strand, counting down.
AATACCTCAAGTGGTTTTCAGGTTTCACGTCCTGGTTTTGAATGGTTTACAGATGGGATTTCTGTATGCCACTAAGCCAGGCTGCAGATGTTCTTTCCCATCTCGTGCACTTTCACTCTTGATTAGTTTTCCGTTGTGAATCCATCGTGGCTTTTAACCTAATGATGATGGATGGCTCACGTTGATCTCATTGATTTGTTTGGTCGCCAAATTATGTAATCTTTGTTATGGTCTGGGAGCAGACGAAAAGCCACAGCACAGTCTGACCCTTCCTCTGCTTTTTAATAGCATTGTTAGAGAGCAAATGGCATGCTGCTTTGTCTGTTTATTCATCCATTATCTGCTGAACGTGGTGGAAAGGGCAGATGTGTGCGACTCACTGGTCACAGTGTAGGACAAGGCAGCAAGAATCACTGCATTTCCTGGAATTTCTACCTCAGACATTGAGGTCTGAGGTAGAAATTTGATTCGGTGAAATGATCTTACTACATGAACTATATGTCTGAAGTATGACACAATGTATTTGCAAGGTGGTCAGGAAATGAATTGGGATCCATTTTTCATCTGTCAGTGCCGATAAAATTTGCTGTCTTCTGTAGGTAGATCATCGTTGTTTGCAAACTCTGTGAATGTCTATGAATGTCTATAGGGAGCAATGGGCAGATCAGGCGAAGAAGAGAGTGCAGGCAGGACGGAGCAAGTGGAGACAAGGGGCTGATCAGTGACCACCAGTTACTGGGAGGGTAAGCAAGAAGAGAGCTGCACTGAGGTTTACTTTGGTCAAGAACAGAAATAAGAATATCAGCGGGAGAGTTCTTGTGGGGTTAGGGAGGCCAGATGGTCTGGGCACATGGAGGGGAGACTGAGGAGGTGGGAAATGAAGATGATAGGTGTGACTAAGGAGGGTGGTCCAGATAGATCAAGGTGAAGGAAGCCGACTTGCTGTGGGAACCTCTGATGGGAAATAAACAGTGTGTTTGTTGACATGGAGAGCCTGAGTTCTTACATTGAAAAGCTTCCTGGTGGAATATGGTTCACAAAGCATGCTGATCTCTAGATATCTAAATATGTCATGAAGCTTTATCACCCACCAACGTTGATAGACATCGCTGAGTTTGTGTGCGTGAAAAGCATGAGTCAGAACAGATCAATAAATCTGTACCTTTAGAGTGAATAAAAAGCTAATAGTGAAGGGATTCTTACAACCAATTCAATCTAAAGAGAAAGTTGTTTTCAAAAAAGACAACCATGTTCATATTGGAAAATGACAGTTATCTGTGAAGTTTGTTATAGAAACTCATAATGTCTCCACTGCAATTCACATTAATGGGAACCAGTGTCACAGAAGAGCTCAGTTATGTCGCTGTGAAATACCTAAGGTTTCCTTGAGTTACACAAGCTCAGACAGTGATATCAGCTCCTGCTCTTCATCCATACGTTCAGTCTCCCATTCTAATTATATTCTATTAAGCTCCCAGAGCCGGGGGGCGCTAGAGTTCCTCGTCGAGTCGGGAAAAGAGGGCTAAACTCAGACGCCTTTCAACACTGGTGTCAGTAGAATGGCAAATCCCCTTGACTACGATTAATTTTCTCCTGCGAAGCGAGGTTCACTTTTTTCACGTTTTTAGGAGTCAAAAATAATTCTGCAGTGAAATCAATTTCCCTCGTGCTTGGGCAGAAATGAAAGAGGTCAAGATAGCTAGTGCTCAGTCAGTCTTTTGAGTTAGAAAAGAGAAATTCAGAAAGACAAGTTTCATCTGGTTCTCTGGTCGCTGGGATCCAACCCCATGACACTGATAACAGAAGGAAGTATACAAAAGAATATTAGATGCCCTTGAGAAGTCAATGGACGTTTTCTTAAATACATGAATGATACTGCACTGTTATTTTTAATGTAATCAGTCATTTTTTTATATCAGACTCTTCTCTGTCCTGTAGAGCAACTGTGCGTTTAAATGATTAAATAATGTATTGGATGTGAGTTTCAAAGAGAATCCTCATGCAGCAGGGTTTTGAAGTGGGTGTATTCTCTCAGGCACCAAACCGACTCTATGTACGTGCTGCAGTTCTGGAGTGTGTTGCGTGTGCACCGTTGACACAGTGATGGTCATTTGGCGGCGCAGATTAATTATCGCGCATTGAAGTCGACAAAGCCCATTCTTCTGACGACAAACAGTCCACGACGAGTCTGGTTTCATGTTTCCTGTCTATTAATATGATCCATCTGTTCACCTGGCAGCCGCCTCACCTGCTTTCTGAAACTCCTGCAGTTTCAGCAGCACAAAAGTGCCCTGTAATAATTACGCTGCTATTAATAGACTCAGTTTTAAACTTCAGCGCCCAACTGTTAATATGGAGCTTTGCTTTTTGCATCCTCCAAGGATCGTTTTACTTTTCAACTCCAACAGGGTGTGGAGAGCAGTTCAGTTTAGATCAGTTTAGACCCTGGTTCTCAGCAGTGGGTCCCATAATCCTAGCATTGCTCGTGCAGTGGTTTCTTGTGACTGAACACTGAAGCAGCAGTCGTGACTTTACTTCCTTTCTTGGATATTATTATGGGATATAATGAAAAGACTAGTAAATTTGTTAGCAAATCTCGTCTAAAAGCTCTTCAAGCTTAGCCCTTCTTTAAATAATTTAAAATCCAAGCCACTGTCTTTGAGTTTCTCAGTGTTTCCTGTCTCAATTATAAAAAAATAAATTCATTATTAAACACAGAGGTTATAAGCCCACCACAGCCAATTCTAACCCCCCATTTTTTTATTAGTATTAGTTTTGTCTTGTATATTATGTGGTGTTTTTCCCCCCACCTCTATATATATATATATATATATATATATATATATATATATATATATATATATATATAGTACACATAGTGTGTGCGTAAAATGGCTTAATATGTGATCATGTTACATATATTAAGCATAGTGTAATTACACCCCTATAGTCTCCTCCTTCTTTTATTTAAGGAACAATAATTAAGGTGAATTAGAAAATGTTTTTCTTATGTCTTTGGCTTTTGGCTTGACAACAGTCACAATTTCTTTTGAATCGCTTGGCACAAACATGGACTGGACATTCCAACCAGTTTACTCTGCCTTTCGCTTTATGCCAAATCTTAGTCAGTCTGAAGCTTCTTAGCTTGACATTTTCACCTGTACATCCATTACTGCAAAATATCTTCATAAGAAAAGCCCAAAAAATCCAATGTATTTATTCTCCTTCCATCCAGTTTCTCCGTTTCTCAAAACTTGTCTCCGAACTTGAGCTCTGACACACTCGTTTCTCATCTTGTCCTTTCCAGTCACTCTCAATGACAAGTGCGGTATCTTCGTCTCTTGACTCCTCTCTGAGGTTTGACAGCAGTTTTCAACTCCATGGCCAGGAATGTCATTATAAAGTATATATATAAAAGTGCTTAACGATCACCAACCCATGGCGTTCTGAAGAAACTGCGCGTTAAAAGCCGATAGCCGTTGGGCATCAATTAAGCTGAACATTGACTAAAGAGCTCCCTCAGCGTTTATCCACTCAGCATGTAATTATATTTCACTTTTCGCTGAACTGACTTATTGTATTGAAACTTTTAAACCGTGCTTACAACTATAAGAAGAGGCATTTGTAATTTCAATATTGCACTAACGCGTCTAAAGTGGGTGGAATGAGTCTCCCCAAAGTGAAGCAGTAAATCGAATGGTCTCGGTCACAGCGTGATATTTGTATTGTGCGCGTTGAATATTTATTCTTTTAAAAAGAAACGTTGATTTAAGAATGAATAATTGAGCGAAAACAAATCCACAGGAATCACGCTCGTGGTCGGGCTGCCTATACTTACGGCTGAACAGACAGCGCCCCCTACTGCCCTAACCAACGCAACAAATGTTGGGAGAAAAACAAAGAATTTTGATTTAAAATATCAGTTGTATAATTATTCTGTGACGAATTTTTTGGTGGCATTTAGGTATTCGGTCACAGTACATGCTGCATTTTATTGATATGTATATTCATATATTTATTTTTACTAACAAATTCCATCCATTGTTCCATTGAAATGTTGTTCACTGTAGTAAGTAGAGACATAAGCTAGACAGGCTCAGGGCCCATCTAGGCTGATGCGCACAGAGAGTGCGGCCTGTCCAGCATTGAGGGAGTCAAGTGCGCACTGAAACTATTTTTGGGCTGAGTCAGTGTTTTCTTGCATTGAGCGAAATCACCCTTCTTCTTTGCTTTTGTGCTGCTTGATAGTAGTACGTTTTGCAGTGGTCAGGGGTCAGAATGAACATTCCATTTCCTTTCTGACCACATCATTACAAATCCAAATGGAACTCCTTATAAAGGTAGCCATTTAAATGGGTTAAATCAGGTGTCTCGTAATGTTAATTTACATTTTCCATTGCCATGTTTCACTCCTTCATTTAACCATCCTTTACTGGTTTTGTTTGTTTTCAAAAGCATTATTTGTGTATCTTTATTTTACATAACAATTATTTATATTTTTAATGCTACATTCTCATTCATTCATATTTTTTTTCAGCAACCATTATGAGTGGGACTTGAAGGCGATTATTGCCAAAACATAGGGTGGGAAATGGACATCACACATGGGACACCGACAGAATCCTGGTGTCTTGCGAGGTAATTAGGTCAATGGTGGATAGAGGTGTCAAAGCCACTCGCGCAGAAGTCATTATTAGAAAGTGACACCTTCACGCTCTGTCACACACTGAACCCTGGTCAGGTAACACTGTGGACCTAAAACCAGACGGTTACATCTGCACTGCCGCAGCAGAACTTGATACAGCGACACATTGACCCAATCTTGGAGAGGAGGACCTTTAAGGTTTTAGTTTAGTGTCCTAATTTGACAACATGCATATTAACACTTAACCGTCCTGACTTCTCAAATGCTTTTGTGGGAATCAATAAACTAAATCTCATTTCATTCCTCATTAAAAAATGTATTAATTCCTAGTTTTTTTATTTTCTTTTGACATAATAATTATTATTATTATTTATTTCATTGTATTTATTGATTCATTTCCTGTCTAGGGTTGCAACAGCAAGTAAACCCCCTTCACCTGGTCATTCCCATCCTCTTCATGCCCCTCAATACTGCATCCATCACCTTCTATGGTGCTCTTCCTCTTCTCCTTGTACCCTCGTATCTCCATTTCTGACATCCATCATCCAACATCCCTGCTCTCGCCAAACCATCAGGCCTTCCTCACGTTGCCAATCGTCTCCGGCACTTCCATTCTCTTCTTCGCCTCCCGTGACATCTGTCCATCAATGACTGACCCCGAATTCTCCAGCCATTTCATCCTCCTTCACTCTCCTCATTCACACATATTCCGTCTTCCTTCTTTCACATTCTCCGTTACAATTTCTTAAGAAGTCTCCACAGGCCATGTGTTGTTGTTATTTGTGGTTTTTTGTTTAATTTACCTCCGATTTTGCGCAAGTAATAGCGATATTTCAAGATATGTGGCTTTCCGTAGTTTCGATTTTTTGTGTTTTGCGTCTGATTTTCCAGCAGGGGTCGCTCACAGTCTATGTAAAACGAGCCAAGGTTCCAAGCCTCCCTATTTAAAGGGGACGAGTTGTATTTATACATGGTGAATTAGTTGTCGCTGTATTACGCCCAAGTTGATCAATGCGAAAAGTCGAGCTCAAACCTATCCAGTGTTCAGTGACCGAGTTGCACTTATTATGTAGAGACGCCGGAAGCCGTCCCCCGGGGTCTTGTCCAGAATTTAACCCCTGCGTGTGCGGCGTGTCTAGCAATTTGGGGGCTACGTTTAGCAAACAATTAATGCTGTGGCTCGGTCGCCATGGCTTTTGTTTGGAATTATGTCTTGTTTGTTTTACTGTTTGTCTTGTTTGTTTGAATGGATGGTTTTAAAGGGGGCGGATGGAGACGGCGTCATGGGTGACATGGGGATGTCCACTTGGTTTCCCTTCAGGCGAGCCACCCAGATGAGCCCGAATTTATCTCTATATATGAGCGAACACATTATTGTTTCATTAAATATCACCTAGAAGGCGATTTGTGTCGCAGATGACGAGTAATGTGCGAAAAAACCGTTCGAAATAGACAATCCGTTCCACACAGACTCCGATCCAGTCTCCGCTTTGTTGAACCGACCTCGCCATTATTTTATTTACTAAATGCCCGTATCCCTCCGCAGGGTCAGAGAGTATTTTGAAGAAATTGTCAAATGATTTTTGTTGCAATTGTTGACACGACTTATCGACCGCTACGTGAAATACTTGGCGCGCTTGTGAGCGGCTTCGTTTGGGACGAATCGCACCTCTCTCTTTGAGACTGCGTGTCGTAATTGTGTAAGTGTAGGTGGGTCTAGTTTTTTTAAGGAGCCTAGAGGGGCTGTGCTTCGGTGCCACTTATCATTAGATATGGCTACCGTTATGGAGTACACCGAAGCGTCATCTTCAACTTAATTTTTTGGTGAAATTCAAAAGTCATTTTGCAGTTCGGACCCCGCGGCAAGAGGCCCGATACTCCGAGGAGGCTAATGTTTGTTTTGACTTGTCTTGGGAGGCGGCTGTTCCTGCGTGGCAGAGCTGACTGGCCGCTTGGTCCCGCAGCTTGTCGCAGCTGAAGAAAATAGAACCAGTTGCCAAGCTAGCGGTCCAGCCTTATCGCTGGCACCGCACGTAAACTTCCTGTGAAGAAGTGACGACCGCTGCAGGCGCTTGGATCCTGTTTTTAATGGTGAAATTGCTGGCTGTTGACTTGGGTGGCTAACACCAAGTAGCTGCACAACGCGAACTCGACAGCTGTCATTGGAGAAAGGAAAGTGATCCCTGTGCAAATGTGTGTGCCAGCCAAGCGCTTCTCTGTTGGATCGACATCCGCCCTCTCGACGTCAAATGGGCGAAATTGGGAATAACCTTGCTGCGTTGGATTATGTGCGTTATGCATTTTTGAGAACTGCGGTGTTGCTTGGTTGGAGAGAGGCGAGCTAGCTCAGTTAGCCTGCGAGCTAACTGCTTGATTTCAAGTGAGACGTTTCATCCCCAGTGTTTTGGATATGAAGAGGATAATTCGCTATTCGTAGGGCTGGAAGGTAAGAGCCAGTTAAACTCATACTTGAATGTGAATTCGGTCGATAGTAAAGGCGACCGAGCTGATGTTCGGGGGGTTGTCGCCGCCTTGGTTATCATGACTCAGACTATTCAATGGAACGGCAGCTCCGAGACACTTTTCAGCTGTGTTACTCTGTTATAACGCACTCATACGACCCCCCTCTTCCTTTACGAAACCAACGAAATGTAACGATACCGAAACCCAATCTAAATCGCTGTATCGTAACCACTTCGTGTACTTTCCTAAGACATTCGCGTTTCATTGAATAGACCGAGCCTTTGTGTGTGTGTGTGTGTGTGTGTGTGTGTGTGTTGGACACAAATGCTCACGTCTGCCGTGTTGGAAGTTAACAAACAGGGGCGTCTTAATGTCATCACCTCCTATCTTTCCTTATAATTTCCTCCTTCTCTGGGACAGAACCATTTCTTTTTGTGGCTAGTAGTTCCGTAGATCAGGAGGAGTTGGTAACCTGTTTGCTGTACATAACGCATACAAACTTCCCATGACTGCACTTCCTCATCATAACCAACTTTAAAATGTGAATTTAAACCAAACTCTGTGAAGTTAGACTCATAGGACGGGTTTGTTTCCCAGTGGTTAATGCAAAGGTGCAACACAACAGGCTAGCTGCTATCGTTAGCCCTATGCATTGTGCTCCAGCTTGAGTCAACAAAAGCTAACATTAGCATCTGCTCCCCCTGGTTCCGAGATAATCTGGGCTGCTGTATGTACATCTCAAACCTCCCTGGGATTTTCAAACTTGTCCTCTAATACTCCCTGAATATCCGAGTCGTCAACCAGCTGAATGCAATCACAGTGTGTGGTGGAGATACGCTGAATAATTACATGATAATACCACCAACCTCCAGTTGACTAACATTTCTTGTTACTGGACCACCATCTGTGCTAAAAGCCTTGAGGCAGGTGGACTCCTAGAAACATAGCAGTATGGGGGCAGTCATCATTTCATCTTAATTGGCAGTCTGTGGATCTAGCTTTCAAAAGTCCTGGCCTTTGCGGAGTTCCACCCTTGTTTTCCCAATAATTATTAGTTGGAAGTATATATGATGAACTCTTGGTCCTATTCAGTGGCATCATAACAACTACATCTGGTTCATGGTGGAGGAAAAAAATCCTCTATCTTTCTGACCATCCATCGGAACATGCTATTGAAAAGTGAATAAGCATAAATATTCATCTAAATGATTCAATTACATTCAGCTATACTAAATAAACCATTTCAGCCACCATAAATGAATTGTCTGTAGAATTAACGCTTCAGAGATTTTTTAATTCACAAGTTTGTAGGTTGAAAATGTTTGGAGTTAAAGGCATATAACATCACCAAACAGCTGCCATAGTGAATGATGTGCTTTTTTTTAAGTACTTGGAATATTCTTCCTCATCTCTCAAGCAACAATGATGATGGTCATGATGATGATGGTGATGATGGCTGGGTATAATCCTTGGCCTTTATGGCAGGGTGGTGAACATACCTCTTTCACCATTTTGACCATGCCTCCAGCACGTTCCGGACCCAGCGAAGCCTAGTTAGTACTGCTTGTGCACTGAACAGACTTGCTATCACTACACACCAAAGGAGTGCTGCTTTTGTGCATCACTTTGATCTTCGTCAACGTGTGAATGTTCCTCTTCAGAATCTGAGTCAGCCAAATCCACTCTCCTGGTCTCCTTTACGCTCCCACTATGAAACTGCAACCGCCCTCATCTCCTCGACTGCATGGACAGTCAATTGAAACAACTGCCTTTTCAAGTACTTTTAAGGGATAACACCGTCATTGAACTGCGTTGCAAGGTGTACGTCTGCATAGCAGAAACACAAAGCCCTGTGGCGAGTGAGATGCTGGTGACCACAAGCTGCTCCATCTAGTACTGTTGTATTGTTTAGCTGGTCTTCATTAAATGAAGCCTATGTGTCAAGACAAGTTATAACCTTAACATTGGTCCAGCAATGATTGGGACTGATAGTGAGCCATGTCTTTTTCTTTGTCAACCACAATAAGGCATAATCTGGAGAGAGAAGTGTGTGCTGCAAAGGTTGTGACACTGGCGACACACAACAGGCCAACTTTGCGACCTCTCTCTGCTGTACACAAGAAGCGATGATGAGGTCAAGAGTATGGTTTGTGGAAATTAATTATTTTGCCGGTGTACATTCTTTTTAGATGCTCTTATATTGACCTCTAGTCACACGTTGGCGCTGCAAGCTCATCAGTTGTCAGTTGTTCTGGGTTTCATAAACTGCTAGTAGCAACTGTGTACATTTTGTACATACTTTTTACCGTGCTGTTTTTTGAACAATTTATTTTTCACCTATGAACATTGTATTTTTATATATTGAGTTTAAACTAAAGCAGGAACTTGGACATCCGTGACCAGTTTTTGGAATGGGCTCTTTAGTTGGGAAGCAGATTAATGCTTGCACCGGTAATTGTCTCGCGATGATGATTGAACAATAAGATAAAAATGTCGACCACCTTCACACGAGTTACAGCTTTGGCAGAGTGATTGCACCCCCTTTTAACACCTGCCAAAAACTCCTGGCAAAAAGTGAAAGGCCGCTTTATTTCAGAAGCACATCGACTATATGGTTATTTTATTAGAGATGAATAATCATGGGAAGCTTTACTTTGTTGAGACTCTTTTAAGTCTGCTGTTTGTTGCCGTATGATAATTTCTTATTTAGATTTAGTCTGTGTATTACCTTTTATATTATGACAAAACATGGATGCTTTTTGTCACCTTAAAGTGGTGACAGTTATGATAGTGATTCTTCAAAAAGTCTGATTTCATGTCTCTTTTTTGGACACTGGTGCTTGCCCTGGTCTTGTTGGGTTCATGGGGGTGTGGTAGGAAAAAAGTTTTAATAGTGAACCAGGATATTACAGGAAACTACAGTCCTTGCATCCAAATCATTTTTGTCATTTGTTTCCCATTGCGACCCTCTGCCAGCGCACCGTCAGAGAAATGTGATATAAAAGGAGAATCATTGAAATGAAATCTATACCACTTGTAAGATTGTTGATGGGGAAATCCAGCGCGATGTCATTTGTAGCTTCCTGTTAATCCCAAAAGATTAACACTATCCTTCAAATTTAGCGGATTGAATTGAAGTAGTCATGTGCATTATTATTTTTTATTTATTTGACGTCTAAGAGCGTTGTTTATGCCAGTAAAGATGAAGTAGTAATGGCTGAGCATGGAGATACCAGTATCAGGTTTCGATTCCATACCAAGCTGTTCAACAGGTTCACTAATGCAGAATAGATACCTGAAGTGTCACAGTTTTCTGTGTGGATAAGTTCAATATCAGGGATTTTTTTTGATAGCCTTCTAATATTTCACATTGCTGTTTCATTGTCATGTAGAGCTGCTCGAGATCAGACTGTGCTCAACAGGTCATCTGTCACTCGGAACCGAGTGAGATCCAGTGGAGGAGCAGTACTTTCAGTACTATCCACTCATACAACCTTATTTTGTTCAGAGTGAATGTCTTATTCCTCTCTGTGGTCTGTGTTTCTGCTGTGCTATAATTCCGTCATACATTTGTGTGTAAGTGAATTTAATATTTTTGTACCTTGTCTTTTGTATTTGTATTGTATGTTTTGCTGTGCCTTGTCGTTGTTTGTATGGATGCTGTTTGTACATGGTGGAAGGTAAATATCACTTAAATGATGCATAAACGGAGGGATTATCTGCACTTACATTAAATGCATGCACATGTGAATTAAGAAGCTTGCGTTACATTAGTTTAACCATGCCATCGTGTAAACAGAGATGTTCATGAGGACAGACGTGGAGGAACTGCAGAAGGTGATGGGCAGAGCACGGCTTACGTCCTCAGTGGTCCTTCTTAATGACTGAGGTTGAGGGCAGAAATCTCAGGCGAGGAAATAAGAGCCGCCCTCTTTGCTGCTGAAGCGCTGGGGGGAACCCTATAATAAAATGTAATTCATGAGATACGCATGCCATGGATATTATAAGCAAAGCAAACTGTTTCTATGTGACCCGGTGATGCCCTCAGTTTTGTCATGCAAAATAAAATGGGCTTGCATAGTATTGCATTCTGTTGGTGATGGTTAACTTCACTGTGACTTTCCCAAATGGAAGAGCTGGTCATTCTCCGTAAATGATGAGCATCTTTTGAAGACCCCTTGAAAATTTTAAATGGATTCGTCTGCAATGTTCTTGTGCGACTTATCGGTTGAGAGTAAGGATATTATGAGCTATTTAAATAGTGTGTTCAATGACCCTAAGCCTAAATATTACTGCTACTATGGGTCTTGATGTGATCTAACATAGCCTTAGAAAATGGCTCATTAATAGATTCTATAAGTGTTATGTTTGTATTCCATCACTCTTCGGCTACTGAAGCTAAGCTATATCCAGAAATGTATATATTCAGTAGGCACACAATGCTTGTCTTATTGTTCAGTCTTGATTTTGATTGTTTGCTGTGTGGCGTTTGAGAATGACCACAAAAATCTGTGCAGTTTTTTGCACTCAGTGAGAAGACATAATTGATGTTTCTATTTAAAGCCCTGAAATTCATGGATGTGATGGTGGTGTGAGTATGGTGACTGCGCAAGGTTGGTTCTAGAGAAAGTACTCACCAGATCCAACTTTCCTCACTCATCCATATGTATACAATGTTAAAGTCCTCGCTGTGATGCAGTAACCCCCTCCTCATGATGAAGTTATTACCTTCGAAAGGTCTCCACTGTCTGAAAACTTGGCAAATGACTGCGGTTAAGTGCAGAGCGTAGCCCGACTAAGGCAATGGCTTGATTAACCCGCTGAGTCAAATTGGTTCTCCTTGTTTACATGCACTGCATTTAAAATCGAACTATGAGTACTTCACCTTTGTGACGAGGGGTGGTGCCGGAGCTCTTCAGTCCTTCCGGTCCTATCACCGTAGAGGAATAGGAATCGAAGTTGAAAGGTAGCAAGGAACCCTTTCAGACTGTCATATTGAACTCTGTATACAGCGATCGTGCTGACTAGTTTAACTTCAGAGGTCCAGAATCGACGCGTCAGAGCAATGGCTGCGACCGTCAAGGAGCTGTCATCTTTGTCAACACGCTTCTTTTGCCAGGTTTTGAAATTAAACTTGCAGGTTCTGAATAAAACAAAATATTCCACACATTGTTTTTGTTGTATCACTGGAATGATAGATGTGGAGTAACTTAAGAGTCGCGCTATTGATAAACGGCGTGAGCCCCACCTAATGGGGGCAATGTCTCCCTACTTGTGAGAACTAACATCAAAACCAATAGTACAACAATTCATTTGGTTTTTTTTTAGCCGGCATGTAACCACAGTCAATGAGAGATTTCAGGAGTCAAGTGCATTATTACGCCACTGTGCGTAACTCTGCCTCCAGCGCTGCTCCAACTCCGCCCACCTCTTTATGAGAGCGAGCCATGGCTGAGACACGTCTGCTTTGCGTCATATCACAGACTTAATGTGTCATTCAAGTTCAGCGTTTCACATTATCATGGTCCTAAAATGATCTTTGTTGATTTTGGAAACGGATTCCAGCATAAACTCTGGCATCTCAATTGAATATGACATTCCTATCCTGACAATTGCAACTTATGTCTTTGCTTTGTTTTATGTGGTATTTTAAACATGCTATGTAATTGATTTTGAGATCTTTTACACGAAACAAACCTGTTCCCTGTGTCAATATTCAGTAGTGATATTCAATACTACTTAATATACATTTCCCATAATAAATTCAATTGCATCAATATTTGTAACCCACGCGATTCAGTTTCAGTTGAGTTCAAGGAAAGTGCTGTGTCAACACACATCAGGGAGGCGCCTTCAACAATAGCCTCGACACAGTTCTTAACTGGGGATCATGTACTATAGAGGACATGTTGAAATGACTGACAAGAGAGGGATTATTTATTTGACAGCGGTAATGGTATTTCATTGAACACAGAACCAACAAATGCTCATCCAAAACCCCACAAACTTTCCTGTATCTACCTTGGTTCATAGTAACACATGCTTGGCGAAACACCGTGGTGAAAATGGTTGGATATTGGACAGCACTAATACTACCACCCGGCATCAGTTAGGGACCATCAACAAATTGTTAAGTGCTCAAAATGTCTTCAAAATCTTCAATAAGGCAATAGAAAACAACCATTTCTATATTATTATTATTATTATTATTGAAATCCCTATGGAAGGAGCATGAAGTGTGTGACCACAGATATGTCCCCCACAAAAACGTGTGTCCCTGGCCACTGTGTTTTATATTGAAGTGTGACTTGTAGCTACTGTCTTTGCCCTCAATCTTCCTAATGAATGTGCGGCATGTCTTAGTTGTTTGTCACCAGATGAGTACAATGCTACATACAGATTTTTTGATCAACATAGAATGAGAGCAGATCGGAAGGGATGCATGTCTGTGTGGATGTAGCTGTACAGGTCATTCAGTCCATGACATTGAAAGGTGATACTTCTTTCATTTGCTTAGATGCTGCTCTTGAAATTTCGAACTGGAGGATAATTATATGCTGAGTGTAATAGTAAATGATGTAGCCCTCTTGGAAGAATGACAAAAAATTGAATAAATACATTTCAAAAACATAGACCTAATGCTCCTAAACATTGACTCAAGTTTTTTGTGTTTGCTTCAAGTACTTATTTCCGTTCCTTTCAGCCTTATAATGAAGTGTTAGTGAAGTGTCTGGTGAATGCCTTCTGTTTGACTTGTGTCCAAACCAGTTATCTCTGCTGGATGACCTCATATTTGCCGTCTCCTTGAAAGCCATCATATTCCGACCCCAACGTTCGCTGTACATAAATTTGTCAAAAACTTGATCTTGTTTGTTGTATTCATTGAGAGGCTATACTTTTCTTTGCTGAATCGAATTAACCAAAATGCCAACTGTTCCGTGCCTCAGGCGACTCCCATTTAACATGGTAATCTGCATCACTAGAGAAAGTTCTTGAACTTTACTGACTTTCTTTTAAGGCCTCCCTTTCAGCATAAGCTCACCCATTCAGTTGTCCTTTCCTTACTCAACCCATTCTCAGAAATGCGGTGGTTTGAGTCAGCGATTTCATTCAGTATAAACCTATTTTAATTTACCAGTTTCATTGTTTTGTAATTTCCACTTTTTAGAATGTCATCAGAGGATAAGACTGTGGAACCCTCTGACCAGGGACCCTCGCCTCCATCCAGTTGTGCAGGGGCCAGTTCCACAGGTAGTCCTGCCCACACTGACCGGCGACCACGTGGCAGGCCACGCAAGGATGCTGCCACTCCTGCCGTCGCACCCCAGCCACAACCCTCCGCCACGTCCAAGAACAGAAAAAAGTATGTTTTGCTCATCTTTTATGGCCTGACATTTAATTTATTAAACATTATTTCTTCAAGCTCGGCTTTGTCTTGAGGTAGTCAAACGCTTCCTTGTGTTGCTGACGTTATACAAAAGCTTATTTGAATTCAGTCTTCCAGTGATCAGGTTGAAGCTCATTTTGTTGAGGTGATTTAATTGTTATTTATCGCAACATTCATGGCAGTTTAAAATCTTATTTCCTGGCCGTCCATTTTATTAAACATTCTCTCAGTGTGTGAGATTAGCTAATATTTTTTTTATTTATAGATGTGATGCATGCGATCCATCAGTGTGATGCATTTGTTCCTGCAGGTATTGGTTAGAGCTGTAGCTTCTTGCGCTAATGACTTGCTATTGGTGTTTGCTGACAGGCTTTTGACAGAAGTTAAGCAATGATATTTAAAAAATTTACAGGAAATGTCGGCTCGTTTTTGATATGTTTAACTGCCAATCAATTTTTGTGTTGTGGGAGGAGCATATTCCATGTGGTCTTCAGGCACAGTGAATCTCCAGACTATTGCATTTCACTCTGCAATGACATCATCGTATTATGGCATGGTATTTAGTATTTTTTTATATATTTTTTTTAATTTTGTCATTACAACTAGCAGTTTGTAGCGCATATGTGAAGTACTTTATCAAAAAAAAACCCAACAAAAACCAAACATAAATGTGTAGACATAGAATGGCGGATACATAGAACTGAGCTTAGGATGTAAGCGGTAGTTTGTCCGGATGATTTTGTGTGCAGCACACTATTGGCCGATGAATGAGACCCGACAATCGGCGGACACTGTTCAGTATCCTGGGGCAGATTGGCTCAGCAAAGTTGCAACATTGAACAGCCTAGCTCAGCTTAGTTCAGTCCACACCCGTGTGTGATAGCTGCACTTCATCTCCATCTGCAGTGTTGTGTTTTTGTGCGACCCCCCCCCTTCTACCTGAGGTCTTGAGTGTAAGCCCTCTGATAGAGGGATTATTTTGTTGAAATGTTAACAGTCGTTGTGCAAGTCTTGGTGAGGTGATTAAAAACCATTAGCCCTATAGTGTGTACAGTCTAGTCTGCTCTATTGACTATTTCAAATATCATTTAAATTAGGAGCGAAAAAGTAGATGACATTTATCATGCTTCTGATAATTTGCAAGAAAAGCTGCCTTAGATGCTCCTCTCAGTACCCTGGTTGTCTGCTGGTGTCTTCTCATGCTAGATGTAACCACATATTGCATAACACTGATAAAATGTCCACAGCTACACCGCATAGATAGTTTACACAATAGTAGTATTCACTGGACTAATAGGAGTCATCAAACGCTATCACTGGACGTTTTAGCATGAATTCTCTACACAGCTGCGTCTCACATTTGGTGGCTTTGGTGAGCCCAAAATGAATGTGTCTAGAATGAAGGTGTTGTCAGTGATATTAGGATACTAAATGCTACCAAGGCATATGCTGTTAGGCCGGAGAAAGCATGACTGTCTTTCGACCGCATGATGAGTTGAAGCTCTATTAAGTGGCGAGGAATTCAGATCAATATGGCTTTTCCTAGGTGGTGTCTTATGACTGAGCTTGTTCTAGTTATCCATGTAAAATATTTTTGGATTTAAGGCTGTGCTTGGCTTGTTGACCCAGTTCGAAGCAAATTCCAATCCCAAAATGCGTGGTCACATCACAGGAGTTAGGATCTAGGCTGCTAATAAAAGGACCAATAACATCCCAATATTGAAGAGAGCAATATTTTCTGTCATTCGTTGTAGTGTAATATGGTCAATTTTGCTCAGTACATTTGGGCTCTTTTTGTTTGGTTGGGTGTAGTTAGGATTTGGAACGATTTCTGTTCTGTTTGATTCTGATTCTTTGTGATTCTAAATGTAAAGTCATACTACCAGAATGAAAGTGTCCTGCTAATTCCAAAGAAGTTGGATCCGGTTCTAAACTGCACCTGGATTTCGACGGTCGTCGTGAGGCGCCCTGTGTTTTGTGCCACTTCCTTAGCAACATGAAAATGCTCCATGGTTGCTGTGTAATATAGGGTTCTTAAGTCCCTCCTGAGCCAGTCCCTTCCATCAATCGTAATACCCTGCTCCCAATGGATCATTTAATCTGCAAACATCCAGACTGTGGGTTAATCGCCACACCAAAGACTTTCTTGAATTGCTCCACGGTAGATGGTGAGATGGTCAATACCAAACCCTCGGCCTGACTGTGCTTTTGGGGACTGTTTTTAAAGATTTGGTGCCTACTGTCTGCTCTGTCAATGACATCCAAAGTGACGGCAAATGCCTGCATTCATGTGGGTATCTTAATAGGAGTGGTTGTATCTGGGTTTGTAGTTGAATCAAGCGAGTCTCCATGTTTGCAGCGGTTTAACTACAACACTTGTAGTATGCAATTTTCCGGAGGTGATTACGGACGTGTCAGAAATGGCTCTTGTAAACCCTGGTTGCTGGAATTACTAGATTTGCCCACGCTCCATCTGTCAGTCCATTCCAGCAAGCGTGATCCATGTCGAGTTTTCCAGCCAGCACGCCGCCCCCTAGCCTGGACTACTTACCACAGCATTATTTTCACTTTTTCTTTTTTTTTCTCCCCCCCATCTCTCTCCCTGTGGTGGGACTTTGGGTAGGGGGTGGTTGTGCTGGGTAAATGGGGGGTGAATAAGTGAGTTTCTCTGAGAAAATAAATAAATCAAACGCCTCTCTGAAAACTGACATTTATGAAATGTGTTTCTCTGAAGGCAACTACTTACTGAACAGCAAGATGTCATCATGCTTTGTTGACTGTGGGCTCTTGTATTTCTATATCAATGTGCAATTCATTATATTAAGCTTCAGTTTGCAGTGCGCTATGGTGATATATTAATTCAGTAATACTCAAATAAGCTCAGGTGGTCATTTATTTGACGGCATGCCTGTGCTCTATTCCTTTACGGAAGATCAGGCAGTAGATCTTTTAAACTAGCTAGTTTTGAGAGCTGTTGTTCACTGCATGAAGTTAGGTGGCGGCTGGTGTTTCTTAATTTTCGAAAATTCACTCAGTTAATGAATGGACCCAAGTCAGCATCAGTAGTCCAATGATGAATTCTAGTGGTACACCTTCTTTAAATACTTGCTTTTTGTGAACAAATGTTTCAAGAATTGCTATTTAAAGAAGCCATTAGATGGACAAATGCGTTTGTTGTCTCTCATGTAGTGTCCAGCATGAACGTATATTTGGGGTAATGCCGCCTACTTCTGTTTGGGATGCAGCTTGAGTATGTTAAAAGATACTGCGGTTGAAGATGTTTTGTGAATGAGGGCGAAACTCATGATCCCGAGAACTTCCGAAACAGCCTCGCCAGGGTGTTTCTTATCACGACATGGAAGTTGTTTAGAGGGTGGGTTTGCTTTGGCTTACAGCCAGTTTTTCTCTATCCAGTTGCACCAGAAATTATCCCACTCATCTTTTTCCTGTAGACTCCCATTGCTTAGATTAACAGTACTTGCTGTCCCATCGTAGTCCGCTTGCTATTAATGTTAGCTATTAGTTCATGTCTGTGGCAGCATTTGCATTAATGTAGCTCCAACAAGAAGTGGGTTTTAAATTAATTTGAGGTTTTGCTTTAATGGAGTTTTGAGAATTGTTCCAGTCTAACAGTCCACTGAATCCAGAATCCTTATAAAATAATTATGATCAAGTTCCTTATTGATATCGATCACTTATTAGCCTGTGCGACCTCATTAATTTAATAATTGGAAGAAGATGAATGTATTAACTCCTAGAAAACTGCCCTTAAATCTTTTATGAAATAGCTCTGGTCTACGAGTGAGAGTTGCGTTGTTAAACTAGATGAGATTTAAAAGATTAAACCCTGCAACACTCTCCAGAGGATGTGTCCTTGAGGGAGAAAACTGAGCCCACTTCTCTGAGATGTCCTTTGCTGCAGAGTTTCTCTAGTTTGTGTGAAGGTCTCGGAAAATGTTGCATATTGATCAAGTTTGTTTCTTGAGCCTCAAGATGTCTGAGCAGAATTGCTGAGATACACGGCTACATACTTGCTAAAGTCATAATATTGAATTTTCTAGGTAGTGTTGGCTCTGTCAGACACTCAGACCAGCTCATCAAAATGAACTGAATTTTGACACAAGGTATTGTTGTCAACGTTTGAGGAACTGTGGCAACGGGACTTGGCACTCATGCAGCGTTATTACAGTATTTTTTTGCTTTAATTTTGATCATGATGATTTCATATTAGCAGTTATGTCATTGAAAATGACATAACTGTCATTGAAAAAGTATCTTCATTGAAAATGACATAACTGAAGATAAAAAAATATATATTTATAATATAGTTTTTACAATCGTGTCCACCAGCGGAGGGCGCGGCACTCTTGTCCCCCCCCCCCACTCTAAATCTATTCTTATAATACTGGATGGACTGAAATTGCTATAAAGTATCTTCCTTGAGGATGCAATTCAAGAGGAAAGGCTATCATCGAGAAACCTTTTGAAACATTTCTTGAAGCAAAGTTTGGACACCACTGGGCTTTGATACGAGTCTGCCTAAGTAATACTGTTTTGGCTGTCCTGGCCTGTCGATGCCACCAACGCGTCGTCCGCTAACCTCTTGTCATCCCCGCCTAGTGAGCTAAATGTCTCCCTTAAATATTGGTGACAGCTGTTAATACATCTTGGGTAATTTATGAGGTGCCCTCCATCCTCCCAGATCGCTTTGCTTCCATGTATCTTTTTCCACTGCCTCTTATTGTTTGTCTTCGTATGTTCGTCACCTCAGGGGTCGCACCAGAGGGAGGGCTGTTGTGGATGACGAGGACAGCATGGATGGGACGGAGATGACGGAGTCTTCAGGCCCTCAGGACACAGGTGAGACGCTGTCCATTTCATCTATGTTGTGAGGTTGATGTCTTGGCAAATGATAGTTGGAAGTGCATTATTTCACACAGTGCTTGAAGATGTTTCTGTAAAGGTGGAAGAGAAGCCTCCCTCTGCTGGAGGAGGATGGATGAGAGCTTTTTCTAATTCAGGCTTGTAATTGAAAGGCTTTAGCTTGAGCAATGAAACTGCAGTGGGTGTGTGCTCTTTTTCCTCCCCGAGCTGCTTCCATCTCTCCTCCTGCTCGGAGATTGGCATTGAGGTGCAGTGGGAAAGAGCCCAAGGCTAATGCCCTCTAAAAGCTTTTTAAAATCCCATCAGTCTCTCCAGACCCATTTATGCGCTTTTTTATGAGTGTACATCACATGACCAGGCCTCCCATTCTTATACATGTCAAGTGCCACGCTAGATATTTCAGGAAGTGGAATTTTTCCAGTGGGTTGACTTTCTCAGATGGGGCTCTGGAACCATTGGCCATAATGCGTCAAAGTTTTTGGTCATTTTTGCCAAAACAAAAGTTTAGATTTACCAAGAACAGTCAGGGCTTAACCCAAAAAGTCTCGAGAGTTTTTAAGCTGGAGATTCCGCACCAGAGGTGTCCAATAAGTAAGTGTCAGCTCAGGAAGGACGCACAACCCCTTCACACCCAACTGGGCGTGCTATGTGTAAGTGGGGTTAAATAGTGCTTAGTTTACTGTAGTGGTCCCTCAACCTCAGTTCACTCTTCATCCGCTCCATCTTTTGTCCATGGTTGGAAGTTCCGAACAAATTGAGCACAGTGACATACAGCAATAGCCTTGACTCAACAGCACAGGCGTCATAACTGAGAAGCCCCTTTGGAGGTGTGTGTGTTTGTCAATACAGTTGTGTGAATGTTCAGTATATTGTTCTGTACAATAGCAAATATTGAGTAAATAAATATAAAAACAGAACATACAGCTCTTATGCGTGCACTGTGAGATGACTGCTTGAAGTGAGACACGCAATGGTGGAACATGCTTTTGGCGAACAAGGATTCCCAGGGTTTCAGTGTACTGAAAATGGGCCACCCCACTTTCAAAAAAAAAAAAAATTGGAATTTTTCTTATGTCATTGATTGTACATCAATAATTGATATTTGAAGTTCCCTGCGCTTCGTCTTGTTTTCTTTGTTGTGGTATGAAATATGCCTGCCATTAGTGATTATGATACACAAGTGTACTGTAATGAATGAATTTTAAAGATGACTCGTTTTTGAAAAAGTGAGCTGCTCTTGACACTCACAAATCAAGCTACTGTATCGAGGCCTGTGTGGCAGCGCCGCCTGGGTTGATGCCTGACTTTGCTCTTTGTTGCTCTTTTGCAATGGATTATGACACCAAATACGCAACAGTTCTGCACCCATTAATAAGCATTTTCTTTTCTTCCCCGAGCATTTGGTGTGCAGTGTTCCACTACCCGATGCTGCTATAGCCAAACTCTTTTATTGATGTATTATGGTTTTGGAGTTGCATGATGGCTCACTCAAAACATTTGGGTTTACTTCCACTCGTGCTGTGGCTCAGAGAAGACTAACAAGGAATGTGCTACAAATATGTTTTTACACCTGTACCTACAGCATAAACTGTCATTATCATCCAAAGTATGTAGCAAAAAATTGCATTTGGTGAACAGTGTTTATATTTTCACCCGATCTGGCTGCACATTTTCTCGAAATTAAATGCATTCAGGTTCCTTTCAAGCTCTTAAGCAAGCACAACTATATTAACAAATAAGTATATTTCAGTTCTAGCATTATTATATTCCCAATAACTTAATAAAGGGTTAGTGTTTCACCTGCTTTGTTGACAGATGTATTGTCTCTGTCAGATATCCAACCAATGGAGACTGAGGAGGTAGTGTCCACCGATGTGGTGGAGGAAGAAGAACAGTGTCCTCCTCTGGACTCCAGTCCTTCAATGGAGTCTACAGCAGGAGCACATGCCCCAGCAAGTAGAGGAGTCAAAAGCAGGTAAGAGATGTCATCTTTGCTTTGAATTATTAGCCTTGGGTGCCACTACCTTTCGCACTGTGAAGCTCAGGAAGTACCTGTTTTCCTTGTTCGTCAGAAAAGGAATGGCCCCTTGGAATGCAATGGTCTAATTAATTGCTCGGATCTAATCCATTCATACAGCTTTTATATGTTTTTGTTAGAGATTAACTTTATTCTGAAGATTGCAAAGGCCACCGAGGTGTCACCTTTTAAAGGTCGTGATCAATCAGCTTTGTCTATCTGTTAAATTGATGGTGGAGATGGAGGACTGGACCGATGTCCATGGTCAGTTGATTTTAGCAAGACGACATGTAAATAAAATATTCCAGCCATAGTTAATTCTGAATTTATAGAACGCTGGTTCATGGGTCTGGCTTAGTAAAGTGGAATACTTGCCTCCTTCCTAACAGGTGACATGTCTTCTCATGAGAGTTCTCCTCTTTATTTTGGTCAAATCAGATGATTTTGCTAGTTCCTTTGTATGCATCCTTATATGTCCCACTTCGATACATTTGAAGGATGCAGAGGTTTTACTTAACCGTCTTGTTGTCAGTATGCAGTGCCACTTTGTGGTTGTCTACCCTTCATACTTTCTGTCTTGACTGTTGTTCTAAATCATCCACAATCTCCAGATGGATTGTGTACAAGAGGCATCCGTTCACTTATTACAGCCCTCAAAGCATATAAATTCAACATCGTACCCTTCTTTATTCAAGCTAAGATTTCCCTTTAAAATGCAATTTCCTTTGAAGTCTACCTACGTGCGTCCCATTGAACGCGGGCGTACGTACGTGCGCGAGCACGTTCGGCTGCACTACAAGCCTGATGTGTTAATATGTATGTTGCTAAGCAGACCGCTCGGCACCAAAAAGATGAGGCCTTAATTCAAAGTGACATGTGTGCCACTGTATTAAGTCATGTAGGTGTATTTATAATTAAACACCCCCTACTACCAATTTTCTCTGTTTCAGTGAGCATCTATGTGCCTTCTGTTACTGTGGTGACCACAGCCTGCTGGGTCAGGGGAAACTACAAGTATTCAGCACCACACCTCAACCCGAAGCAGGCTCCTGCGGCAATGATGGAGGAGAAGGCTCGACCAGCAATAGCAGCGACGGTTCGAAAACCTCTCCGCCAAATTTGGCTGCAGAGACTTCTTCAGCGCTGAGGGAGAAGACACAGTAAGTGCCACGTGTCTATACACAGTGTCATGGTGTCTCTTTGTGTCGTTAATGCGTAGTGTGACTTGTGCGTGGAATTGTCAGTCCATGTCAACAAAGCCTGAGTTGGTTATATACATCCTCCTTATTGTTCGATATTTGAATCTATGACTTTGCTCCAACCCACTGACATATATCCAGGATGTAGCACATACTAGTGCGCTCATGCAAATGACTCTCTACACACCCACTCACACAAACATTCTCCTCATGCAAACAGCTCTGATGTTTCTTATTTGGACGGTAGCCCAGTTCCAACGGAAATTTCTTGGGGTTCCAATTGACGCGATGTCCTGTCGGAGAGTTAGTGGTCTGCCATTTTTCCAAGTAAACCACATCATCAAGTCACCTCTGTGTTGTAGTTTCTCACTTGGTTGTTGTTTTCAAGTGCTCCACACTGTTGCTTTCTTGATTCACAACATTATCCCTTGCATATTGTTGCATTTTTTTCTTAAGTGCTTTTCCCTGTGAACCTTTTCCCAGTAGATCCGAGAGCAGCGAGGCAGACCCTGACCCATCAAGTCGATTTTGGGATGAGCTTTCTCATGTTGGCCTTCCACCAGATCATAATGTCCGGTCTCTCTTTCAGTCAGGTCAGCATAAGAAAGACTAGTTCATCACTGTAATGCAATCCACATTTCATCCATATTAACGATTGTGTCCTAAAATTACAGGGCAGTGCTGGGCACATCAGAGTTGTGCCTCGTGGTCTGAAGGTGTCTGTGCGGGCGAGGGACAATCTCTGCTTAATGTGGACAGAGCCATTGACTCAGGGAGCACAAAGGTGAGTGAGACTCGCTGGGTTTTGCACCATCCTAATGTGTTGATGTTGAACTCATTGCTTCACTGAGGCAGAGCATAACTACAGGAACAGACTTGACTGTAAAGGTCGACCTTTCTACGTGGCTCTCGCAGCTGTGAAATGGAAAGGTTATGCCACTCATCAAGCTTGAACTCTCAAGGAGTCTACTATTAGCAAAGACACAGGTTGATGTGCTCAAATAGAAGTCACTATTTATGTTGAGAGTACTGTAATCTCTGGATCATAGAGTGCACCGGAATATAAAACATTGATTTTGTACATACTAAAGCTACACTGGTCTATAAGTTGTGTGTGTTTTTAATACATATTTTTACATATTTACATATTTTTTTGTAAAGAAATTCACATCAGGCCACTCAGTCTTACCACACCAGCTAAAACACCTGGATTATAGTTGAAAATCCTGTTGCTTGTTTGCCTTGTATTATAAAGTGGTCAATAATTCTCTGGAATGTTAAATTACAGTTTACAGAAAATGTAACTGTAACTCCCTCCTAACCCTTTTTTAATAGTCCTACAGCCATAAAATAAAACTTGTTGTTATTTGTACCCTTATACTTAATGTAGCATTTTTTTTGTGTTTATTTGCAGCACTGTGCATACTGTAAGCGCCTTGGAGCATCCATTAAGTGCTGTGCTGAAGGATGTGCTCAACTCTACCATTACCCATGTGCGGGGGCAGCTGGGACCTTTCAGGATATCAGGAGCCTCTCTCTCCTCTGCCCGGAACACATTGAATTGGCCATTCACAAATGTACGTAAGAAAACGGAATGAATTTATGCAGTAAATGGAATCTAACGCTAGTTTTTGTTTTACAGTTGAAGGCGAGGTAAATTGTGCCCTGTGTGATAGTCCAGGGGATCTGCTGGACCAGTTGTTCTGCACCAGTTGTGGGCAACATTATCATGGGGTTTGTCTGGATATGGCTGTGACCCCTTTAAGGAGGGCAGGATGGCAGTGCCCGGAGTGCAAAGTATGCCAGACGTGCAAGTGAGTCTGTTTAATTTTTCTTTTTAGCCATGAGGCAGGCTCCTTGACGCTTGTTTACCTCTGTGCATTGTAAGGCTCTCATTAGACTTCACTCCTTCAAGCGCCATCTCTATAACCTTTGACCTTGTCTAAACCCTGCCTGAAATATATGCACAATCAGACCTTTTTGCCCTGGGTGACTTATCCACAGCTTTTTGTTCAGTGTTTGCACATGGTGAAAAACCAGATGTTGGGTTTTGCAGAATGAGTGCTAAGGGAATTGCAGTTGCCGGAATTTAAGAAATTACCATAGTAAATGGTAAGAGGAGAATCAAACCTGGAATTGGTTTCAAATATGTTGCAGCCAATTTAGATTTATTTTAATTGCATTTTTGCAATGAAACGCTTAGCTTCTTTCCATATTCGCTTGCTTAACTTTGGTCATGCAATGACCAGGTTTTGCTCCAGGAGTGTGTGCTATTATACTTACATTCTCAATTAAATAATGTGCCGTCTCTTTGTGTGTTTCACAGGAACCCAGGAGAGGACACGAAAATGCTCGTGTGCGACATGTGCGACAAGGGCTATCATACCTTTTGTCTGCAACCTGCCATGGATTCCCTCCCAACCAATGGTTGGAGATGTAAGGTAAGAGGAAACCTGACAAATGAATAAGTTATGTTTGACACATTTGTATTAAAGTCTTTCTAGGCCTACAGGCCACATCCTTCAAAGATTGTTGAAGCTGTGCTTGTCATGCTTCTACAATAGTGTGTGATGGCCACTGCGACACAGATGGCAGGTGGTGAAAGGGCTTCACATGTGCCTTTTTTTGTGTGATGATAACTCAAGACCACTAGTTCTTGCAAGTTAGATTTGTGAAGAGGTGTTGCCATTGAAGACAGACATTCAATTGTCTGTTTTTACTCCTCAGAACTGCAGAGTATGTATCCAGTGTGGGACACGAGCTAGTGCACAGTGGCATCTCACAAGCTTGCTTTGTGAGAACTGTGTGCAAAACCAAGACCCTGCTCTGAGCTGTCCTCTGTGTACGAGCATCATTGACCCGGAGCATCACAAAGACCTTCTGCATTGCCACGGTTGCAAGAGGTAAAAAAAAAACAACAACCTTTTCTCTTGTACTTGTTCCTTTTGTTTACTGCATGGTCTTTAATCTTAGGATTTGGTCGTCCTCTTATCATTTATTATATTATGACTTTTTTTTTTAAACAGAGAACCCTTAAATACATGAAATCAAACAAATGCCCTTCCAATTTATGCACTTTTTTTTTTTTTATTCTTTCAGATGGCTTCACCTGGAGTGTGAGCGTCAGAACTCAGGCAAAGCAGAAATCCATCCAAGAGAGGACTTTGTATGCTCAAACTGCCGGCCTCCTGCTGAGGAGCAGACATTACCGCTTGAGGATACAGACACTGGCCTGGAGCTCAGCTCTCCTCCAGCCTCCACGCACACAGACTCAGAGACCGACCCACAGCTGGCTCCAAAGCACATGGACCTAGAACCTGGCGCTCAGCTGCCCACTGAAATGCACAATGACTCAAAACCCGAAACACTTGCTGTCCCTTTGCACTCGGATTCAGAAGCTGTTGAAGACACCGTCCAGAAAGAGGAGCTGGCTTCGACAGTCCTAAAGCCTGGTGAGTTTCTGCGCCCTTTCACCACTCCAATCTTTTTTTTTTTATATCGTGACTGTTTTTGAGTTGGCTTGACATGATGAATAATGACGAGGAGATTGTAGGTGATTCACTCATTTAATTGACAGTTTGATCTCCTTTAAAGGGGAACAAAGAATTTAATTCTCAGTTGTAGTGAAAGAAATAGTTCATTGGAGTGGTGCTGAACTTTGAAAGGAGAAAAGTCAATGCACATCTCTAAGATTTGTAAGGACTCCTCTGAATCACCCGCTGGTGTTAGATTTATACCACAGTGAATCACCTCTTTTTTTTAATCTCATGATTAATTTTATTCAAATAGGCGGCAACATTAAATAACCTTTCTTATGTTTTTATCAAATCTTCAGTTAGAATATAGCAACAATAAAGATTTCTTTATATAAGTGCTCTGATGTTTGATTTCTACTTCCTCAGCTGATCCCCTGTTAGTGGTAAATGCTGTACCACTCCATCTGCTCTCTGAAGACTGCAGTTCATTGACAACACTTAGCTGTCTTAATCAAAGCAGACTATTGACCTAAAGAGTCTCTTTGACCTTGTTCACTGTAGGAGATATAGGAAGGAAGGTATTAATATGAATGAAAGTGTGTGTTTAGCCTGGGCAGCGGTCAGAGGCCCATCTCCTAATTGACTTTCTGGCATGGGCACCGGATGAGCACCTGCAAGCTGCACAGTCATAGGAGCAGAGGACACAAGCTCTGGGATGTTGGTTGTCATGGTTACTCCCTTCCCTGGCAGAGATGCTTAGCAGGTGCATGTGTGTGTCAGGATCAGTGTGACATGGGAACTTGGGGGCTGAATTGGAGGGGTGCCTCCTTAAGACTAGGCTGTCTGTACTGTCCGAAGCTGTCTGGCAGAATAGAAACTCAACATGACTAGTTCTATTCATGGACAAGTCTCGAGATTTAAATTAAAAAGGGGGTAATCCCAGATGCTTCAGTTTTGTTGAATACAGTGCTTCACACCATTCTTATATTTGAAATCATCTGATACATCATCAAGTTACAATGTTAAAACTGAGACGTAGTGTCCAATTTAAGCTATTTAAAGACTTTTTATATGATTTTTCTCGATTTTTATTGTGTTTTCCTGTGTCCCTTACAGAAACTAAACCAGCAGCGAGAGCCCAGGTCACATCGTCTTTGGATTCTTCAGCGACTCCTTGCCAAGAGACAGATTGTTTTCCAGCTGAGCCCGTTTTGAAGACGCCACACGTACAGGAATTAACTTTGCAAATCAAGCCCGCAAAGATCGAGGTCTGCCCCGAGCAGAGCACCGTCAACTCTAGCACAAAGGATTTCAAGGCCATCATCATCTCAACCACCAAAGAACCAAGTACTGCACCAGTACCAGTCACGGACCAACCAATGGAAGTCTCGCTCGCTCGGCCTCTGGGTATGGATGTAGTCGAGCCTTCCATCTTGGAAACTGTCACAAGAGACCTTAGTAAAGAGCCAGTCGAAGACAATTCTATTGGACACAGCAACTTTGAGACAACAGAGAAGATGGATACTACACCTGTCAGCAAGCCAAGTTTCTCATTTCCTGGCCTGTCTTTAGAAGCAAAACCATTCAAGACTACGATGGAGCGATTAGCCGAACTTGTTACTTGCCCTTCGCGGTCTGCTCCTGTGGTTCGAGGATTGCCTCCCAGAGACTCCCCTCAGTCCCACATCATGTCCACTTACAGCGAACACAGCAGTGTAATGCCCACCACTACGCTTATACCACTCACTCCTAAGATCGGAATGGGAAAGCCAGCCATCACCAAGAGGAAATTCTCACCTGGAAGACCGAGAGTGAAACAGGTAAGAAATTCAAGCTTTTTAGATGGGTGATTCTATTTCTTTGCTTCCCGAATCTGCAGCATATGACGCAACCGCACACTGCCACTTTCACTTGTCCCACTTACTTACTCCTAATACAATAACAAATACCAAGCAGTTCAGTTTCATTTTAATATGTATAGAGAGCAGTTTCTGCCAACTTGAAGCACTCTTGGGTTTTTGTTTGAATGGGTTTTCTTGATATTATAGTTACAGATTGTCATTGAATTGTTTGACTGTGTGAGCGTTTGTGTGTGTCGCTGAGAAGGTGATCTCTCTTCGAATTGGCTGCAGCATTTCAACACGCAGATCTGTCTAGGTTCACATACTTCCAAAACGCAGTGACTTAAAATGTTGCTTTGAATGAGTTGATATTTGCATTAATCTGAATTTTGAACGTGCACTTTCAACAAGCCATTATTTAGAATTAAATATAGTGCAGCGCAGCTGGACGTATAGAATAAGTGTTGACATTTTATTTCACAAAAGCGTAGATGTTTTTCTTCTCCCTCAATATGCTCCTGCTGTTGCAAATCGCTTGACAGTCGCCAGGGTTCATGTAGAGATAATTTCCACTAAGAAAAATGTTTGGTACAATTAAAACTTACCCCTACTGGGAGATTCTAACCACCATGTTCACTCCCATTTATCACTCCTTTTCCATCCAGCCTTAAACTTTAGAAAACATCACCACATCGTTTAATGCTGTCACATAACACTCTTATGCCACCTGTTTCTTCATCCCACCATCAGAACCATGGAACCTAACCTGTGTCTGTAAAATCTCTTAGTCGTAAGGGTTGGTTATGGTATTGTCGCTTAATAAATGCTGCTGATATGACATAAAGGGACTTAATGCATTGTTTTTCTTTGAACGTGACAGTAGTGGCTTTGCATCAAAATATGATTAAGTATGTTTTTAAGTATGCATGTATTTAAGTATATTTTAAATATGTTTCAAACCTGGCTATTTGATCATGTCTGTGACATTAACATATATCAGCTATATGATTTTGTCTTATTAATGTCAGGACAGCAGCAGTGTGTTGAGTGATTAAAACTACATAAGAAATTTCCACTTGGCATAAAAAGTGAAATTCTTTCAATTCAAAATGCATGCTTTTATTCTGAGGTCATGACCTGTTGAGTTGATGTGCTAGACTTTTTTTTCACATGTTGGCCATCACAGCAAAACACAGTGGTCCTTGTTCCACGCCATGAGACATTTACCGCATGAGATTCCATTAACAATTTTTTTTCTTCAACACCTTTGACACGCATGTATCTCCATTAGAGGATGCACTCATATGCTCTGACATCAACTGTTCTTTTCCAAGCTTTTGCATTGATTGTTTTTAAAAGTTCTTCACTGTAGACTCACTACATATTTTAACATCATCCTTTTGTATGTTTTGTTTCTTCGCTGGCCTTGATTTTAAGTTGCTGCATTTTGTCGCCCTCTCCCTCTTTCTCTCACTCTCTCACCTGCCCTCCCTTACCTTAGGGTGCATGGAGCCCCCATAGCAGTGTGAGCTCCCCATTGTCCTGGTCTCCGGACCAGCTTGATGGGTGGGACATCTCAAAGACCAGGCAATCCGCTGGCAGCCCCAGCTGGAGCATCAGAGTGGTAAATAACTACCGCGGCTCGCCAGAGATGACCTTCGGTGTCAGAGTGGCACAAAATGTATCTTAGTGCTTCTATCAAATATGATAACCAGCGGCCTTAAAACTAAAAGGAGCGTCTAGTATGGTTAAAAAATCTGTTCAAGCGAGTCTTGAGTTTGTTGATGACGGACATACTTCAACTAGGAAAAATATTTGTTGTTAACATTAGCGAAATAGGTTTGTTCACTGGTCTGTTTGAAATTGTGTGTGTGTGTGTGTGTGTGTGTGTGTGTGTGTGTGTGTGTGTGTGTGTGTGTGTGTGTGTGTGTGTGTGTGTGTGTGTGTGTGTGTGTGTGTGTGTGTGTGTGTGTGTGTGTGTGTGTGTGTGTGTGTGTGTGTGTGTGTGTGTGTCGCTCTGTTTTGGTTAGCTAGGAGTGCAGAAGTTATCTGGATTAAAATGTAAGGGAAAGGGGAAGCTGAGACATAAGTAATTCAGAAGAACTAAACCTGGCAATGCCAATTTTTGGAGTCGATATTTGCTGGAGTGTCTGAGTTTTTGCTTTGTTGTGTTTGTTGTGTTGTGAGTTAACTTGGCATTATTAAAAGAGTGCAATGAAATGACTATAACGAAAGTGTAGGAATTAAATGTGCAGAATAATTTAATTCACCTTATTCTAAAAGCTCAAAGGCATCACTTTAGTCAACATAAAATTAAAAGCCTGCCTGTTGGGATTTGAGGATGTTTGCAGCCTTGTGCAGGAAGTTGTTGTTGAGATACCAAAATGTTTGAATAAAGAAAAAAAACATTATTTTTAGTGGAGTTAGAAAATAACATTTATAATAATAATTCACTCGTGTTGTGATAGCGCAATTCTGTATCGATGTTTTCAGTAGGCTAAATTGATATTTCAAAAGTAAATACTTGGATATGTTCGTGGTTTTGAGTTCTATCAAACTTCTGGCCTCTTGTCCCCCTTCATGTTATAGACAACGAGACTTTCCGTTTGGGCTCGGCTCGGAATGTCTGCATTCGTGAACCTCTATGATAGTTGAAAACAATGTAGCTTCACTGCTAATGGCTAACTGGCCATTCCAACATTTTTGAGTGAATGTTAGTTTTCTGCAATCTGTGGTTTCGACATTTAAGATAACAAATGTTACAATACATTCCTGCCAACACACACCCTTTGTTGTGGATGGTTAGATTACAATCTTGCGAAACTGATCACCAATAAATTGCTATTCATGTGGCTGAAGAATATTTTTTTCGACGCAGTATCACATTGACACTACAAGGACAAACGAATAAAAAGCAGAATCTGAATGCGTTCCTGAATGACTTATATAATGCAGCGGGTCTACAGAGAGTGCGGTTATTGCAACGTTCTAAACAGAGGACGTCCTTAATTACCTGATAGTTTTTAGTAAAGCAGAGGATTCATCTGTGTGGACCGGGAGGCAAGAATATCATGGCAGCATTTCTGTAACGTGAGGAAGTGATTTGTAAAATTCTGATATAATCCTTTACAACTTTACACAACATAATTGTGGTTCCCTTATGTTTTAATTGTACGTTGGGCTCATCCGATCCAATCCTGAATGTTTGGAGACGCTCATGAGATTTCTCGCTTCCTGCCCGACTAGTTTGTGCTCTCTAAATATGGCTTTCTTCCACAGGGTCGAGGCTCCGGCTTTCCTGGGAGAAGGAGGCCCAGAGGGGCTGGTCTTTCAGGTAGAGCTGGACGTGGCAGAGCCAGGGGCAAAAACGGAGCAGGTCCCAGCATTAATCCTGGGGTATGTGCTGTTGGCATATTCATATCTCAACATGTTCCATGCTAAACTATCCTCGAGCTAAGTCACATTGTGTCTCTGCTGTTGGTACATCAATACACTTGAATTGTAGTCCCGTTGTCCATGCAATAATTGAAATCCTCTCATCGCAGATCGCATCCCTTGAGATACCATATCCAGTCAAGGAAGAGGAGGAGACTGCTATGCACAACACGGTTGTCATTTTCTCCAGCAATGACAGTTTCACTCTAAAACAGGTACCTCCTGGCTCCGTTAAATTCCCCTAGTCCAACACTTTGATTGGACATCTCTAAGCAAATGGCTGACATTTCTGCCTTCCTGCCAGGATATGTGTGTGGTGTGTGGGAGTTTTGGCCTCGGGGCAGAAGGTCGCCTCTTGGCGTGTGCTCAGTGCGGACAGTGCTACCACCCGTTCTGTGTCGGCATTAAGGTGTGGTGTCATTTCAAGAGTAGTCTGGTCACCTTCTGGCTGCCATTTTCTTGGAGTTGGCTTACCGATTTGAGCTGTCCGCAGATCACGAAGGTGGTCCTGAGCAAAGGCTGGAGATGCCTGGAGTGTACGGTGTGTGAGGCCTGCGGACAGGCAACGGACCCTGGTCGCTTACTACTGTGTGACGACTGTGACATCAGCTACCACACCTACTGCCTGGACCCTCCTCTGCAGAATGTTCCCAAAGATAGCTGGAAGTGTCGATGGTATGTTCTCTTTGGGCTCTCTTCCACTTTACACCTCATTTTAAATCCTTGAATGACCTTTTTGTTGTAGGTGTGTGTCCTGCACCCAGTGTGGCGCTACGACTCCGGGGCTCAGGTGTGACTGGCAGAATAATTACACCCAGTGTGCGCCCTGCGCCAGCCTTTCAACATGCCCCGTCTGCTTGGTGGACTACAATGAAGGCACCGTCATTGTGCAGTGTCGACAGTGTGACAGGTGTGAAGGCATCCTCCAGAAAGTGACCCCTCTATTTTTTTCCCCAACAAACCGGGTCAGACCTGATGTGCCTCTTGTGTCCGCAGATGGTTCCACGCCTCCTGTCAAGGTCTACACACTGAAGAAGATGTAGAGAAGGCGACAGACAACTGTTTTGATTGCACAATGTGCCGCAACTTCAAGACCACAAAAGGTTTGTCGTATTTTCTAAGAGGAAGTTGAAAATGGGTACAAACTTGTGCTAAATATGATTTTGTCTTTGCTGCAGTCTTCACGAAACCTAGGGAGTTAATTGAACCAGTAATTATGACTCAGATTGTCTCGAAGGCCAGAGAAATGGGTGAGTATGACATCTTTTAATATCAATCTGAGTGGATCACATCAAAGATCAGAGAATTGAATGACAGATGAAAAGTTTTATTAAAACCCATGTTCTTATTGTTGACCAGCGAAATGAACCGTCTGTCATTCTGCTGTACATCTATGATACAAACTTCCAAATGAAATTTTATAGTGAGACTGGTTACTGGCTACAGCTGTGCTGGCTGATGCATAAAACATCATCCCGGAGCTCTTAGTTTTAATTATAATAGATGAGCATCACTGTCTTTTTCTCTTATTAAAGTAGGCTGCACTTA
Source organism: Synchiropus splendidus (assembly GCF_027744825.2). NCBI lineage: Eukaryota > Metazoa > Chordata > Actinopteri > Syngnathiformes > Callionymidae > Synchiropus > Synchiropus splendidus. The sequence continues at coordinate 9,397,195 of NC_071346.1, read as the reverse complement.
TTCCGTTGCTAAGCAACCTTTGTTTTTGCTCTTTTCAGATCTGTCAAGGACCTACACCCAGGATGGTGTTTGTTTGACAGAGTCAGGCCTTTGTCAGCTTCAGAGTCTTTCCGCCACAGCGTCACGGCGGAGGAAACCAAAGCCAAAACTGAAGTTAAAGATCATAAACCAGAACAGTGTGGCAGTACTTCAGGCCCCAGTCGACCCCCTCCTGGAGCTGTCTCGAGATGAAGACATGGAGGACAACAGAGGTACTCGTCACAAGACATACAAGCCTTCCATCGCCAGTGTCTCAATTGTCCAAATGCTTTAATAGATAAATTTGTGAAGTTAAAATTGCCTGAAATTTTTGGTAACACTTTAGATTTGGCAACACATATTAACTATTAATGAGCTAATTACTTAGTAATTAACTGTTAATAATCAGTAATAACTGTTGTCACTGGGCTAAAATAGTCTGGTTAAACAACACACTACTTTATGATGATGTATTACTTATATACCTACAAATAAATAGTTTACTTATTATGGTAATGTATCTTTCCTGATCTTTATTAGAGATGAATTTCAAAATGTAGATATATTTAAAAAAATGTTTCTAGCCGTTGAATTTTTGACAAACCTTTTAGTTAAACAATACAAGAAGCGATTTTCTTCAGTGCTAATTGCACGACCAGCATGAATAATATCTGAGATGAATGGGTGAATGTGTTGTCATTCCAAACTAGACAATCAGTTTTATGTCTTGGTCCTGAGTGAGACTCACATGGGATTCGCTCTGGTGCCTCATTGAGAGGGAGGGTGGGGGGGTTGGTTAGGGTTTTCTCTGTCTCAGGGCTGTCACTCATCATCACCATCCCTCTCTCCATCTAGCAGAGGCGGAGCTCCTAGATTGTGAGGGCAAGTCTGACTCAAGCCCTGAGAGAGAGCCAGCAGAAGACGACTCTAAAGGGGGCGACGGCAGCAAGAAGAGGAAGAGGAAACCGTACCGGCCGGGTAGGGCACCTGATTAAAGGAGACAGCTCCTCTGAGGCGTGAAATGGCGCAGCCCAAGCCTGACTTTTTTTTTTTTTTTCCAAACCAAGCATTGCCATATCAAGGCCTCCACTCTCAAGTTTACAAATCATTTCAATTAAATCAGATTTTTCTATATTTTTCTAATTGATCCTTTTGTTGTTCTCCAAGGCATCGGTGGATTCATGGTGCGCCAGAGGAGCCGTCCGGGTCAAGGCCCCGGCAAAGCCAAGCGTTCGCTGTGTAGAAAGGATTCCACTGGGTCTGTGACAGAAAATCACGTTGGAAAAGAAGAGGGTCAGTTTTACTGCTCATATATCCACTATATATCTATCTATCTATCTATCTCTATCTCTCTCTCTCTCTCTCTCTCTCTCTCTCTCTCTCTCTCTATATATATATATATATATATATATATCCATCCATTATAGCTGTAACTATGTTTTAAGTCTCAACTTTTTATGGCAGGTTGGTCAGAGACATTGCCGGATACGCCTGTGGATGAGTTGCCGCCGGGACCAGAGGTTCCTGAGAAAATAAAGAAACGCTACAGAAAGAAGAAAACCAAGCTGGAGGAGGCATTCCCCACCTACCTGCAGGTCTGTGGATATGCTCTGTTAGCCAGATAAAATTGTCTTTTACTTGACACAAGGTCAACTATTGCCCCTATTAAGCCAAAGAGCTATGTTCTAGATGTATTTTAGCGTTCGTGTAAAATGGATCCCAGTCTCAAGTCACTTTCTAAATGTCACTTTGCATCATCTGAAACATTCATATGGGATGTGCGATAAACTCCCAGAAGCTGTCGGGGTGGATTTCTGACTGTCTGGGGACTGAGAATTTTCACAGTAACCTCAAGGTCCACCACTCACAACCATGTTCTATTAATGATTGAAGCCGTTTCATGTTTTGCTTCCACTGTGGCCAGTGCAACTTTGTACTGTAACTCTGATAACCTATGGTTGTTGATGAAAGCAATGTCTTTTCAGTCAGGGATAACACATTTTATTTTCTACTTCAAGCAGTAACAACGTTTAGTTTAACAGTTTTGTTGTTATGTAGGAGGCATTCTTTGGAAAGGACCTATTGGACAAAAGCAAGCAGACCAGGCATCAAGGTGGAGATTCGGGTTTACTAGAGGAAGGGCATAGCCAAATGGAGAGGAAGCCCAATGCCTCCAAGTTCCTTCAACCTTCATCAGGCCCTCAACTGGGCTCTTCATCAGCGCCCCTCGCAGCCAGACCAGTAACAGCACGTACGTATTCAAAACGTTGCCAGATCTCTGAGTTCTGAAGTCTGGTGTAACCTAGTTTTGACTGAGTGGCGAGTGAACTCACTTGTTACCTCTTATTATTGTCTTCTAAAGTATAAGCACGCTGGTTCTCCTGAGTAGGGTAGGGTTTGTCAAGGTGTTCAATCTTCTGCCTGTTGTTTAACTCATTTATAGTCCAGAAAGATGCAACATGTTAGAGGTATAAATACCTGAATGGAGCAAAGCATGGAGATATTTTATTTTTTATCCATGTATTTATTCATTCATCTTTCTATTCACAATTGAATCCATCCATTTATTCATTTATCCATGTGTTCACGCTGGATTAATCTTAATGCTAATCCAGCTTTATGATTAAAATGAATCTACTTTTAATCAGTGAAAACTTGTGAAGGTTTTTTGTTACTTTTGATAGCTGTTCTAATCCTGCACTTTGGATGCTTGAAAGTGTCAATATTTAATCTTCTAGTCATCATTCATGTCTTTAATCAGCATGAATCAATTCAGTCTTTTGTGAGGAAAATTCAAGGTGACACTCAAAGTAAGATAATGTAGATTCATGAGGGTCACTCACATTATGACCACCTGCCGAATATTCTCTATCAAAATCAATAGTTTGGTTTTAATGGCAGTGAGTTAAGACAATGTTGCGGCTTTTACTGTGATTATCCGCTGGGGAGGCAAATCCAACTGGTGTTTGGCCAGTAACCAGATCCTGTGTCGCGTCCTGACAAAACCTTCCAAGTCAGTTTCATGCCCATCATCAATCATGATTTGTGACCATTTGGTTTTCTTTCCTTTTGTTTTGTTTACCTTTTCCATTTACAGAGCCATCAGAGGAACCATTAGTTGACCTAGCTGATGTACTGAACAATGATGCAGACATCTTGGGAATGCTCGGAAAGCCATGCAGTGACTCTGGTGCGTCTTCATATTTCACAGGCAGTTGCAGCAATAATCGCTTGATAAGCCACATTTTGTCTTGTTCTCTGTCTTCAATAATCTACGTAGGCTACTTGTTACTTGTTAATTGTTTTTATCCACATTCCATTATTAAATATTTTTGTCATACAGTCCTGGCCATAAAAGTAATTGCAAGGAAAAATAAGCATATTTTCTTCCGTAAGAGAAAAAAATTATAGCAACATCCAAACTATTTAGACTGATGCTTGATTTCCTTGGCTAGTTTGACTCTCTAAATATTTCAAGTAATTTGTCAGATCAGAAGCACTTGAAGCCACTTCAGAAATTGTCAGGGTTGTTTCATCTTTTTTGTTTGATGTCATACCTTTTCTGTAGCTAATGCTGATGTTGCTATGTTTTTAAATTTCCTATTCTAAAAGCAAGATTGTTTTGGTCACTTATCATGGTCTCTGGAAAAAAAAGAAAAAAAACTTCACATGAAGTTTTCGACCTGAGGGTCAAAACCCTCAAGGTAATCCAAATGGATCATCTTTATTTTGCATCGACATGGCTATAATTCAACATTGAGATGTCTTACTTTTATGCTAAATTGATTTTAAGCTATCTCTGGACTTAACAACTCCAAAAATGCTCCTTTGTGTATCCTGGCCAAGACTGTACCGTATTATCCATCAGCACTTTATTTTCAGTTGTGTCTCTGCACATGTGTTGTCCTTGTTCCTCATTATTATTTCACTCATTTGATCTGGTTTTGGGTTCTTGTAGGTCTTGATTTTTGCTCCTTCCAGGTTGACAGCTCACCTCCTCCTTTTGGTAAGGGTGCTCTGGGCTAACTAATTCTCTTGCTTCTGGCTTTCTTTTAATGTCTGTCTTCCTTGACTGCGCATGTGGATCTTTTTTCTCCTGACTAGATTCCAATCATTTCGGTCGCGCTAACACGTCTTCTTTCATTTTCCAGTACCCACATAACACACTGCACAAAGCTTACCGATGTGTGTTGAGTCTCTTAATATGTTTCTTTGTGCACCAACTAAACCCTGACAAGTCTCGAGACTAGATGATAACTGTGATTCGCAAGGCCATCACGTTTGACACTTTTTAAACCCAACAATATTCAGAATCAGAGCTCAGATTCCCCTCGCAGTCATGCAGCCTGTCAAGGTCTTTTCTTGTACATCACATAGGACTTGCAGTGAATTAAGTGTTTACATTTAATTGAAAAGTGTCCAATGAAAAACTTGGCCTGAACCTCTGTGTAAAGGGGCCAATATAGACCACAAAGTTTCTCATGTACATTTTTCAGCTATACATGACTAATTCTGCTGCATGTAGTTTTTCCCTCGAAAACCAAATAATTTAGCCCAAATTTTCATCTGAAGCGAGCGATATATTTGAATAATTCTTTCGCCACATACTGATAAACAATTACATTTTTAACGTAAATTTAATAACATTTTTTTTACAATGAGGTTGATTTGTAACATTTACAAAGGGCCAAAATTGTGAAGGAAATGTTGATGTTATTTTATCAATTATCAGCATTTAATTTGGTAATTTTCCAACATAGAAGACAAACATAATTGTTGAAAACTAGCTAAAATAATACACTAACCCTGTCTTTTTAAGATCATGTTTCCTGTCAGGAATTTTTTGTTTGTGTTTGATGGTTAACTTTTGTTTTCATGTTTGTTTCCACAGCTGGCCTGGACATAGGGCCCCTTGCAGACAGTACTCCAATGGCGTCACATTCTCAGGGAGGACAGAGGACACCGAGAACCCTCCCTGAGGAACCTCTGGATGGCATTCTGAGCCCAGAGTTGGACAAAATGGTTACTGATGGTGAGTTATTTTAAGCAAAAAATAGCTACATTCTAAAATAGTTATATTATAGTTATACAAGTTATATTGACCATAATGTTTTTTCATCTTACAGAGTCAATTCTCAGTAAACTTTACAAGATTCCAGGTTGGTTCATTATCACTCACAGTATCTCCACTAACTGAATAAAGTCGGCTCACAATGATGTTCTTCTGTCACAGAACTGGAGGGGAAGGATGTTGAAGATCTCTTCACCGCTGTACTCAGCCCCAGCACAAGCCATCCACCTCCTCCACCACAGGTGCCTCACCAGGGTCCTGGGCCACTCCCTGCCGCTGCCGGCCCTAGTATCCCACACCCCAACGCAGGTACAGTAACACCTGATGTTCACAGCGTTCGCAAAAATGTTACACAATAATATTGCATCTTTATTGTATGTAATATTCATTTTAGGGAATCCCATGTTTCCAAGAATGCCAATGATTAATGGGATGATGGGTCCAAACCATCGGTTTCCCTCAAATCCAGGTGCTGGACCTTGCCTCCAAGACAATTTCTCCCCTCTCAACCGTATGCCTTTTTCTGACAATCCAAGGTAACATGCTGCTTCCTGCTGCTAACAAACGCTGCGAGTTTACGCCACATCTTGATGGTTTGTCACCTTTGCGTCACTCAATATAGAAAGTTTAATCAAATGCCTCGGGAAGCAGTTGGTCCATGGCCCTCGCCTGTCCATGGTCCTGGGCCCGCACCCCCTGGATCCATGCCAGAGGGAGAAACTGAAGCCATGTCAAATGCCCAAAGGAGTACACTAAAGTGGGAAAAGGAGGAGACGCTCGGGGAGCTTGCCACTGTAGCGCCAGTGCTGTACACAAATGTCAATTTCCCAAACCTCAAAGAAGAATACCCAGGTTTGTTTCTTCACAGTTTAACCTTGTCCTCACATCAGTTGGAACTCAATCTCTTTGTCCTTTTCACAGATTGGTCTACCAGAGTAAAGCAAATAGCAAAACTTTGGCGGAAAGCAAGTTCCCAAGACAGGGCCCCATATGTGGTAAGATTGAAATTCAGACTTGGTTGTTGTGTGTTTATAAACCTTTAATTCAGTAGTACTTCAACTAGTTTTAAAATCGTGGTAAGACTGAGCTGATTTAACGGTTTCATTGACAGTAGAAAACAACAGTGAGTTATGTGTAGGTGTCGTGCACGAGTGTCAAACTCAGGGCTCAGGGACCAAATCTGTCCCGCCAAGTCATCTTGAATGCTCATCAATGTTTATATCAATTGACAGATAAGATAAGGAACAGAGATTACAGATGGCAACAAATGAATGGAAAATGTTTGTATTTCCATTGAAGAGTCTCTTGTGTTTTAAGAGCTCTTTGAAGGATGGTAAAGAGATGGTTATGTTCTAATGAGACGCTGTAAATATAAAAAAAACAGACTTGTGTTTCCTGTAAAATGGGTGCTGGATATACTTTCTGTTGAGCTTGTGACTTCACCTTTGTGCCACATTATGGTCCCTCGTGTGATTGAGTTTGACACTTAATGCGTATTCATAAGACTGCTATTGCTGTCCGTTAAACAAAGGAGAATTGAGGCGCTTTGTTTAGGACTCACTGGCAATTTTTATAAAATTAGTAGATAAACATATTGCGTTATATGCATTCAAACAACCACATTTAAGTATGTCGATTGTGAGCATGCTATTTCTTTTGTCATTCCTGCTGGCTGAGTCTGTGATTGTTCTGTTCTTCAGCAAAAGGCAAGAGATAACCGAGCAGCCCTGCGCATCAACAAAGTCCAGATGTCAAATGAGACTGTGAAGAGGCACCATCCACAGCAACAGCTTCCTGAGGTGTTTGATCCCAACATACCACTAGACACAGAACTGCTGTTTAAAGACCCTTTGAAACCAAAAGAGTCAGAGCATGAACAAGAGTGGAAGTTTAGACAGGTAAGAGTGTATGCAATGAAGTCAGGGAATGCAGCGGCAGGTCAGCTTTATGTTAAGACAGATCAGAGGTGTTAGAGTAAAGCGCTATCCTCCACATTAACCCTGATGACATTGGTGGTTAGTAGGTCTAATTTATTTTTGGCATGAGACGGATATTCAATGGGCCTATGTTTTTTTTATATCTAAGGCTGCTTCTTCTTTGTGCTTTTCCACAGCAAATGAGGCAGAAAAGCAAACAGCAAGCCAAAATCGAAGCCACACAGAAACTGGAGCAAGTTAAAAACGAGCAACTTCAGCAGCAACAGCAGCAGCAGCATGGCAACGGTCAGGGAGACGGGGACGGCAGCAACAGCGGGACCCAGAGCCCAAACTCCCAGCAGAGCAATGGCAGCAATTCTCCAATGCAGCAGCTCAATTCTAAAGAAGGCTTCGCTCGGCCGCAGCTACCTGGGACGCCCACGCTGGGCCCTCCAGAGGATGTCTTTCTGAGGCCGCCTCCTCCACCTCCTTCGGGGCCGTCCTCTCAGCCCCAGTCCCCGCAAGTTTTTTCACCCGGTTCATCTGGCTCCAGACCGTCCTCTCCTTGGGACCCTTACGCAAAGATGGTTGGGACGCCAAGACCTCCAACCCTCGGACCAAATGCTTGTCGTAGAATGTCAGTAGACGCTGGCAAATCTCCTACACCCTTAATGGAACAGCAAGACCGAGGAAGGCCATCCCCTGCACATGAAACTTTTGGCTCGCCAACATCAATGAGCAGTGATCCATATGCAAAACCTCCCGACACCCCCAGGCCATCAGGGGAAAATGACCCTTTTCTAAAGCCCATGGGTCCACCAAGAAGCAATCAGGCGTCTCAGGGGAGACCTCCAATGGGTTCTCCCGGCAGAGATCCATATTCCAGGCCGATGATAAGAAATGAGGCCTATCAGAGAATGGCTCAAAACAGGATGATCCTCTCAGACCCATATTCAAGGCCTTTACTGACACCAATTCCTGGAAGTAATGAGTCTGGTTCAGTATCTTTGTTCAAAACACCAATGCCCCCTCAGGATCCCTTAAACCGATCTGGACAGCATGCCACAGATAGGTATTCCCAGAACCAGCAAAATGACCCATACTTTCAGCCCCCACATACACCGCGGCCCCAAGGAAACGAGAACTTCACTAGTCCTCCTAGAATGGGCCAGCATCACCCGCAGTTCAACCAGGGTGGCCAGATGTCTAGAAACCCGTATGCCCATGCTCCTTCCACTCCAAGGCCAGACCACTTCACATACGACCCATTTGCACAGCCGTCTGGCAGTAACAAGCCTGGCTCCGATCCGTTCTCGCAGCCTGTCGCAAACCCTCGATCCATGAATATGAATGAGCCTGGGAGTCAACCTCGTCCATTTTTTGACACCTATGCCAGACCTCCTGGAACCCCACGCCCACATGACAACTATGGCCAATCGTCGAACACCCCCAGTCCATCTTCTGATCCTTATTCACAAGCTCCTGCTACTCCTCGACCGGGTGGACTGAACCAGTTTGCTCATCAGAGGATGTCGCCGTCCCACTCAGTAGACCCTTACGCTCAGCCACCGGGGACTCCACGCCCCTCAATGGCCGAAAGGTTTTCCAAGTCCCCAGGTAGCCAACGCGTCCAAGTTGAGCCCTTTGCTTCGACGCCTGGACCACCGAGATCGTTAATGAATGACCCCTATGCTCAGCCTCCTGGTACTCCAAGGCCTTTTCCTGAAGGACATAACAGACAAGGATTAAGACCAGGACCTATTGGACCTCAGGATCCTTTTTCTTCCCCTCAGGCAAGGCTTCAAGAGCCCTATGCTCACCCCGGCTCACAAACACCGAAACACCCAAGTGTGACAGAAGATGGATTTACTTGCTCACCATCAAGAAGACCGAGTCAGACTCCGAGCCATGACCCATTTGAACAAGGCCCAATCCCCCCTCAGGCTGAAAAGATGGAACTAAAAGACCAGATGAACATGGGAAACAACAGCAATGTCCCTCAAGATGCAAACAACTCGCTTCTACCTGTAACCGCAGAACCTCAGGGTGGCTCTGTCACTGACACCGAGGAGAAACTCAGACAGGTAAGATATATTATGTCAATATTTATAATCAATATAGTTTATCCTGATAAAAACTCACATTATCAAACTATTATGCAGTGAGTCACCGAATGATTTTGCTTATTACCAAGTGTGCTCCAACTCACATGTCAGTCATGTTTCTTAACAATGTATTTATTGAAGTGTGTATGTGTTTGCAGGTTGTGTTTAGCTTGGTAAACTTGTGAATTTCCATTGAAATTGTATGAAGCATGTACACCATTGGGACATCAATTCAGAATATGTTATTAACCAAGCCAGGCTGTGAATCTGGGGATGATAAATAATGCTGAAAAGGAGCATATTGCATTTTTGGTGTGCTCAGAATGGCTGCCAACATCTAGTCGATTAGTAACAGACTGGCAACCTGGATAGCATCCACCCAGATTGTGCACACAAGGGCTCAGAAAAGCCAGATGATCACTGTGTGCTAATGACGAAGGGTCTTTTAATGGCGTTTTTTTTCTTGCGTAGCGGCAACGAATCAGAGAACTAATCTTGAAGCAGCAGCAACAGAGGAGTGCTATCCGACAGGAGAGGTGCCCACCGGAGCTTGCTGGCAACATTGCTCCTGGAACACCAAGACCATGGCCACAGGACGACCCTGCCCAGCAGGGAGAAGCCTTTAACAGACCACCTCCTCCTTATCCTGGACAAGGGCCTGTCAGAGGGCCGATGAGGTTTCCAGGACCTTTTCCTGGTGATCACTGTGGTCCTTTCCCCAACGAAGGACAGATGCCCAGAGGTCCACAATCTGGAGATCTGAATATGAGACACCAAGGACAGAGGTTTGTCTCACAATAGTCATAATAGTGTTTTGAATGTGTCATGCTAATTTCGAATGCGTCTGTTACAGGTTTTCGTTTCCGCCTGGAGTTATGGGACAACATCCAGGGCAAGAACTCTTTCCTCGGGGGCCGCATCCTATGCAGGATGTGCCGCCTCAAATGAGGCGCTCCATGTCTGCAGAGATGGTCAAGTCGATGGCAGGCAACCCGGTAGGCCTGCCACAGCACTTCCCGCCACGGGGTCTCCCAGTGCAGCAGCACAACATCATGGGGCAGCCTTTTATTGAGCTGCGTCACAGAGCAGCTGAAAACAGGCCGCGGATGACAGTTCCAGCTAATGCAATGCAAGGATGTGGCATGGACCCCAACATGCAAGGTCAAAGGCTGCCAGGTTTTCTTGGAGCATCAGATGCCAGATTTCCATTAAATCAAGGTAATAGAATGCCAGACCCCATGGGCGCTCAAAGCAGCCAACCACATCTGTCTGCCAGCATGGACAATCTCCATCAGCAATCACAGATGTCAGGCAGTGGACAAGTCAAGGCTCTGCTGATCCGGTCCATGAGCCAGCCTGCCTCAAACGAATCTCAAGACATGGTGGCTTCAATGATGCTGACGGCACCCCCTAGTGGCCACTCTGAGTCCATCTCAGAACCCACTGGTGAGACTGTGGAAGAGAAACTGGATGCTGAAGAGTCCGCTGTGAAGGATTTAGAAGACGTAGAAGTGAAAGATCTGGAAGATGCTGACTTGGAAAATCTGAATTTAGACCCTGATGATGGAAAAGACCTTGACCTGGAGACCAATGACTTGCACCTTGATGACTTCTTAACATCAGGAAAATTTGACATCATTGCTTACACAGACCCCGATCTCGATGACCTGAAAAAAGACATGTTCAACGACGAGCTCGATCTCAGCGATCCGATCGATGACAGTGCCGAAACCGGAGACATCAGCAAAAACCTAGACGCCAGTGAGACAGAGGGCTCGTCCAGTTCAATGTCAACAGCTGTTAAGACCGACACGCCCGGGGAGGAGAGTCCAGCTGTAATAAAACAGGAAGCTCCTGGAAGCCAGGAGGCTCAGTCCAACATCCAGGACCCGGAAGGTGCAGAGGTGAAAGACTCAGAGAAAACATCTGAAGTTACTGAGCATCAGGCTGAAGGAGACACCTCAGACCAGCAGGCTCTGCTCACCGAAACCACGCCTGTCCTATCTAGTTTACTCATTGAGCCCCAACCTGAGGAACAGTCATTAAATCAGATTGCTGAAACTGTCAATCAAGGTGGTAACCTCGTGGCCCAGCAGAACCAAGACACACAGCAAACACCGGGGCTTGCAATGAATCAAACTTTAGCAACTGCCACGGCTGCTGAAGGAGATACTCTCTCTGGTTTTGGTGCAGAAGCCCGGGCTGAACTGGCCCCTGCAGTGGACCAGAGCAGTATGAGCCAGGCTCAGCAGGCTCTGACAAATCAGGTTATAGGTCAACACGCTCAGCAACAGCGTCCTCTTCTACTGGAGGAGCAGCCACTTTTACTGCAAGACCTGTTGGATCAGGAAAGGCAGGAGCAGCAACAGCAAAGACAGATGCAAGCGATGATTCGACAGCGCTCCACTGACTCGTTCTTCCCCAATATTGGTAATTAAAAATTATATCTTTCGTCTCTCAGCAAGATCTAACTTGTAACATTGTCTTGTTGGTCATTTTTAGATTTCGACGCCATCACTGATCCAATTATGAAAGCCAAGATGGTTGCTTTGAAGGGCATCAACAAGGTCATGGTTCAGAACAACATGGGAATGAACCCAATGGTGATGAACAGGTAAATAAGATTGATTTAGTTTGATTCTTCCACGATGTAAATGCACTTGGTAAAAATAACTTTCCATTTCCAGATTTCCCGTGCCTGTGCCTCCCATTCCTGAAAGCACTCCACTTCCTCCACAAGTTGTTGGACATGTAATAAAGAGTTTGATCTTCTCATTTAAAAATATGAAGCGTCAATGTCTAACACTTCACTCTCATCATCAGGATGGAAAATTAACACAAGTTACGAGACCGACTCCTCCAAACTTTGGACCTGGGTTTGTCAGTAAGTGCATTCAAGTTGTGTAAACATCTATTCAGACTTAAGAAACTTCAGCAGTGATGAGAAACTAATTCGCCCCCCATCTTCTTTTAGACAATGCGCAAAGAGCTCAGTATGAAGAGTGGCTTCAAGAGACTCAGCAACTACTTCAAATGCAACAGAAGTTCCTGGAAGAAAAGATCGGCGCGCACAGGAAGTCTAAAAAAGCTCTGTCTGCCAAGCAAAGAACAGCAAAGAAGGCAGGGAGAGAGTTCCCGGAGGAGGATGCTGAGCAGCTCAAACATGTCACTGAGCAGCAGGGTGTAGTGCAGAAACAACTGGAGCAGGTAAATGCTTGCCTGTCAAACTTTCCCTCCACATAACTTCTTCTTACACCTCACTCCGAGTTAGAAGAGGAGATACTAGTTCTCAAACGTAATTGGATGGACCGTAACGTCTCGTCTAACCTCCTCATTTACATTGTTTTATATCCACTTTCATGTTAAGGTAGACTTATGACTGGTTGGTTGGGAATGAGTCTAAAGATGCTTTTGAAAAAACATTGTGTTTGTCTTACTAACAGATCAGTAAGGTCTTTTTTATTTTATTAATTCACATTCGATTTTTTGTGTGCATGTAAAATCTGGCATAACAATGTTCAAAATATGCAAAATTGAAGTAGTCGTTGACATGACTGTATCGTATTATAATAATCATTATTCTTTCCTAATAACACTAGTAGAATGGAGCTGAATTGGGCTGTCCTATTGCAATATTTTAGATTTTAGCTGTCAGCCTTGCAAAGTCATATTTATTTAAATACATAATTTAACACTATTTTAAGCAGAACACCATATTCAATACTACACTACTGGGGAGCTACTGAGCAAGATTTCTTCTTCTTACTCTCATTGTTTGAGCGTGTTCTGTAATGCTACTGCCATCTGCTGTCCAAATCAGCTCATTTGAGTTGGATGATTACTAAGATTTATTTCTTAAACGCTTAAAAAAATAATGATAAAGTAAATGTAGAGCAATGACATTAACTGAAAATCACTCTTTGGTCAGAAATTAGTTTAGGTCTGCACTCTGTAGTTTGAATTTGTAAGGTGTTATCGAAGCTCTTATTGTTTTTTCTCATCACAGATCCGCAAGCAGCAGAAGGAGCACGCTGAGCTTATCGAGGAGTACAGAGTCAAACAGCAGCAAAACAACCTGACACCCATCATGCCCGGGATGCACCCAGTGCCTGGTCCTGCTGCGATAGTCCCAGGTGGACCCCCCATGGTCCAGCCTCAGATGAACCCTATGATGCAGATGCCTCTTCATCCTGGTCAGCCAAACCCCCCACCACGTGGGCCCAATATGCCACCTGGCTGGCACCACGGCGCCCCAATGCAGATGCTCGGACAGGGAATGCCGGGAATAATTCCTCCTCAGGTGCCGGTTGGAAATCCTGTGCCACCTCATCCTCTGCCCATGGGCAACATGCCCCAGCACCCCCAAATACCAGTGGAGGCCCAAGTTCCTGCAGTACCACCAGGGGGAGCAAAACCAATGTCGGCAGGTGGTGTTAAGTTTGATGACAACAACCCCTTCAGCGAGGGCTTCCAGGAGCGAGAGCGGAGAGAGAGACTCCGGGAGCAGCAGGAGAGACAGCGAGTGCAGCTTATGCAGGAAGTACAACGCCAGAGAGCTCTGAAGCAGCGCATGGAGATGGAACAGCAGGGCATGATGGAGGCAGACGGGAACATGCCGGCGCTCAACCAGATGCCGTATTTTAACTCTGAGCTGCCACAGGACTTCATGCAGCCGCAGAGGCCGCCAATGCAGCAACAGCAACAACTGGGTCCCGTTTTTCCTCAGCAGCAAGGCATGGTCTCGTCCGCGGGGACGTTCATGCAGGCTGATCGGAGAGCCATGATGGGGAATGGAATGATTCCCCCGGACATGGGGTCTGGTATGGGTCCTGATAATCTCAGGCTGCAGGCGCCAAACTTTCCTCAGAGTCATCCCAGGCCGCGGCAGTTCAGCGGACCAAACATGATCGGTCAAATGCCAGGGGAAGGTCCGCCATTCGGAAATGACTCCGCAACGCCACTTCCATCAAATTTCCCCGGCTCCGGGCAGTCTTTGATCCAGCTTTATTCCAACATCATCCCGGATGAGAAAGGGAAGAAGAAGAGGAACCGTAAAAAGAAGAAGGATGACGACGCTGATTCGATCAAGACTCCTTCCACTCCACATTCAGACCTGACAGCTCCACTCACGCCATGTGTTTCGGACACCTCCTCCACTCCAACCAGGAATGCGCATCTCTTCGGCGACCAGGACTTGTCTAGGTCTCCGTTAATGGGAGGATCAACACCAAGCCACTCTGAACTAGAAAGGCAACTATCCAGCAGTCAGCAATCTGGGCAGTCATCTCTGGCATCAGATGCTGCGAAGGTCCAGGCTCAAGAGCATGAGAGAATCCTGAACAACATAAAACTGGAGCAAACAGATGCCAGTGAATGTCACGGACCAGGAGAAGAGAGCATTAGCTCCGGGATGAGCACAGTAAAGGAAGAAGCCGGTAAAGGAAGTGTGTCACCCTTCCCTATGGGAAGTCCTAATAAGGGTGAAGCCAGCAATGAGCTGCTGAAACATCTTCTGAAGAACAAGAGCACACCTCCACCCGGGTTCTCTCAGCAGAGGTCAGAGGAAGGTCTGCGCTCCGAGGAGGAGGATATGACGGACTGCAAGTCTTTACTCAGGCAGAGTTCTGTGGACAGCAACGGGGTGAGTCTTAACTCGTGGTAGTGAGTCGAGCCGTTTCATCTGTTTAACAATTGCTTGACTAACACTTTTGCTCTCCAGGCATACTCGGATGGCAACATGGACTTTCCCGGCCCGCTGATCTCTGAGCAGGATAAGAAAAAGGCGAGAAACAAAAGAGTTCCAAAAGGTGACAAACCTCCATCGCGTTACAAGAAAAGGAAGAAGGAGGGAGATGAGAAGCAGCTGATGCACTCTGGGTCGGACAGTGTCATGACCCAGATCAAACAGGTGAGAGCGAAGAAAAGGCTGAGCTCAGAATCACAAACTGACCCCAACGTTTTGTTTTTCCTTTTTCCACAGCAGCTCTCGTTGTTGCCCCTCATGGAACCACTGATTGGAATCAACTTTGCGCACTTCGCCCCGTATGGCAGCGGACAGCTGAATGGAGAAAACCTCCTGTCGGGTACTTTCGGCAGCGCCTCGCTTGACGGAGTCTCTGACTACTACTCCCACCTGGCCTACAAGGTAAGTCTTAAAACACAGGCAGAGGAAGGCTGAGTGTACAAGACACTGACAGTTTGACTTTTTTTTTTTTTTACAGCAGAGCAATTTGAGTAATCCTCCGACACCTCCGGCATCTCTGCCTCCAACCCCACCACCGGTGAACAGGCAGAAGATGATCAACGGGTTTGCAACAACAGAGGAGCTGGCTAGTAAAGCTGCAGCCATGGGTAGGATGGTGTTTTTAATTAGCCTTATCATGATGAGATGTCGGCAGTGTGTTGTTGAGTGCTATCTTATCTTGGATGGTAGATAAGAACAACACACAAGACTGCTTCGTCTGACTTGAGGATGATGGTTACAGAATGTTTTTCCTCCTTGCAAGTTTCCAAAGGTCTTGTCCCGAAGTCGCTCCACGTTCCGTTTCGAGCTGAGGAGGATTTGCTAGCCAGGGCTATCGCTCAGGGTCCCAAAACTGTGGATGTTCCAGCCTCCCTTCCCACGCCACCTCACAACAACCAGGAGGAGCTGAGGTAAACGATTCATTGAATTGTTGTGAAATATATGGGCGAGTTTTGGATCCCAATCTGGTTTCGGCTCAGTAACAGGGGGCAGGAAGTGTGCAAGGAGAGAGATACACCTGACAGCTTCGTCCCATCGTCGTCGCCCGAGAGCGTGGCCGGAATGGAAATAAGCCGCTACCCTGACTTGTCTCTGGTGAAGGAGGAGCCGCCGTCCCCCTGCATGTCCCCTGTACTCCCCATGTTACCAGCACCTAGCGGAAAAGGTACAGAAACACACACTGCCAGCGACTTTCTTCACTTGGATTATAATGTCACCCTTTTATTTTCAGCATCTGAAATCAAACTGCAAGACATCAAGACAGAGCCCTCGGCGATGTTCTTTGGCTCGCCGCTCAGCCAGATGTCGACCGATTCCAAGCAGGGGTTGGTTTCTGTGGCCATCACTCTGAGACCTGCTGCTGCAGAGGTGAGCCCACCCTTGATCACATGTTTGAAGGTCACTGTAGTCACACTTGTGTTTGCAGATCTAATCTAAACTTTCATTGAACCAATTTTCATGATTTGTATTTTTTTGTTTCAACCGCAGAACATTACGGGGGTCGTGGCCGCCATTTCAGACCTGCTGTGCGTGAAGATCCCCAGCAGCTACGAGGTCAGCAGCACACCAGACAGGATGCCCCTCTCGATGATCGGTGGCCAGAGGTTGGGCCCTCATCTGATGGATCCTCGTCCTCCAATGCTGTTCCATGGGCAGGGAGAGAACGGAGGTTTTCATGGACGGCCAGGGCTGATGATTCGTTCAAGCGGGCCTCATGGGATGATGCAACAACAGGGACACCATATGCGCTACCATCCCAACAGTCCAGGTGGTTAGATTTGTCCTACCTTCTCTGGCGTAGCAACTGAAATTGTCTTTCAGAAAGTGGTTGTCTATGGACAAACTTGATGTTCCCTTTTGCTTCCGTAGGCTCTGCTACGGCTCGAGGCCTCGACCAGAAGACCCCCGGCAGTCCTGGGTGTAAACCACAGTGGTGTTGCAACTGCAAAGTGGTGGTGCTCGGAAATGGCGTGCAGAAGTCCATCAAAGATCTCCCTGCACACATGGAGGTACGATCTTAGTGTCAGCTCGGTCCTAAGGCTTGGGTTTTTCCTCAGCATACACAAAATAGTTTAGCTTTAGCTTTTGAGCGTCCAATTCTTAAGAATATTTGGCAGCTTTCCAATGAATAACCTTTGGCACATCAGTCCGTTTTTTTCTTTCTAAGCTGCCAGTTTTAAATTTTTCAGGTTTAAGCACTTTATTTACCAAACTTTGATTTGTAAAATATGATTGGTGTCTAAAGATGAATAAGGCTTATGATGTCCTTGTGCCTTCAGTTTGACGTCTGTGGATTCTTAAAATATTGGCCTTCATGCTGAACCATTTTTTAAATTTGGCTTCTTGTTGAAGGATTCTGAAAGGCGTTTGAAAGACCTGGTCTTCTGCAGTCAGAGTTGCTTTCTTCTCTACTGTTCATCGTCGCCTATGCAATCAAGGTCCTCCACAGAGTCAAAGGTCTGTATCACCCCAGAACACATACACTTTGAAATGGTCTGCACTTTTACATCAGTAAAGTATTCTTCTCGTATGAAAATTCAGGACTCCACAAACCTTCTCCAGAGCACCGAGCAAGCAGAGAGCTTCTCTAAAGCGCAGCACCAGTACAATAACAACATGTCCTCCATGGATGTTCATTGTTTGGCCCAGCTTCAGCCGAAGCACTCTCCCCCCTCCACGTCCCCCATCCCCTTCCCCGCAGCAGGCGACACCCCCAGGATGGACTTGAAGTCTGATGCCATTAAGGTGACCGTGAAGCTAAAAGCTCGGCCTCGGTCTCACGACGGCTGGCACCAGGGGAAGAGACAAAAGGGGCTGCGTTGGAGAAAGTGGACAGTCCAGGTGGTGATGCCCAGGAGCAACTCCCAACTTCCAGATGAGGACAAGGTTGACGACCTCCTGAAGAAACTGGGAGCTTCCTTAAGGCCTCCGTCTTCCCTCCGGGATCAGAGGCGTTGCTGCTTCTGCCACCAGTTTGGAGACGGAAACACAGACGGCCCTGCGAGATTGCTTAATCTGGACCTGGACGTCTGGGTGCACCTCAACTGCGCCCTGTGGTCCACTGAAGTTTATGAGACCCAAGCAGGCGCCCTCATCAACGTGGAGCTTGCGCTACGCCGCGGCCAGACCGTTCGGTGTGTATATTGTCAGCGCACTGGAGCCACCAGCGGCTGCCACCGCCTGCGCTGTACCAACGTCTACCATTTCACCTGCGCTCTCCAAGCGCACTGCACCTTCTTCAAGGACAAGACCATGCTGTGTCATGCCCACCGGCCACGCGGCACAGCTGGACTCGCACTAGAACATGAGCTGCGCTGCTTTGCAGTGTTCAGACGCGTTTATGTGCAAAGGGATGAGGTGCGCCAGATTGCCACCGCGGTGCAGCAGCCAGAGCTCGGCTACACTTTCCGAGTGGGCAGCCTGGTGCTGCACGCAGTAGGCCAGCTGACACCAGAGCAAATGGCCACTTTCCATTCCCCAACGGCCATTTTCCCAGTTGGCTACGAGGCGTGCCGTATATACTGGAGCATGCGGCACGGGAACCGCCGTTGCCGCTACCTGTGTTCTGTGGAAGAGAAGGAGGGCCAGCCGGATTTCACCATCAGGGTTATCGAACAGGGCTACCAAGACCTGGTGCTGACGGACAGCTCAGCCAAAGGAGTGTGGGATCAGGTTCTGGGTCCGGTTGCTGAAAGAAGAACTGAATCAGGGACTCTGAAGCTGTTTCCCATCTATCTGAAGGGCGAGGACTTGTTTGGACTCACAGTCCCCGCCGTCACCAAGATCGCTGAATCGGTGTGTAGCCACAGCCAAAGTTTCCAGTGGCTTTCATCATGTGTGACACTCATTTCTCTTCGTACATCTGCAGCTCCCAGGGGTGGAGGCCTGTGACAGGTACTCGTTCCGCTACCGGCGCAACGTCCTCTTGCAGTTACCGCTCATATTCAACCCGGCCGGCATGGCCCGGGCCCTGCCCAAGACCGAGTCTCACAGAACGTTGCTGGTCATCAGGTAAAATTGATCCCACCTGTCTGCGGACTATTTAAATGTCATTAATATTATCTGAATTCTTAAAGGCCTCAAGCTCAGGCTGTGGTCGGTGGCACTGCAAGATCAAACCAGAATGTAGCCCAGGGTGAAGGTGCCGCCCCCCACAACAAGACGCCGGTGGTTCACCCTCGGTCTTCTCAGTACCGTTGGATGAAGAGCGAGTGGAGGGCCAATGTTTATCTGGGCCGCTCTCGCATCCAAGTGAGTTTTCATTTCCTATTGTCCTCAGTTAAACATTCTTTTCAGAGTTACTATATACCACGTTGACTTGCAGGGTCTGGGGCTGTTTGCTGCTAGAGACATCGAAAAACAAACCATGGTGATTGAATACACTGGAACCATCCTGCGAAACGAGGTTGCCATTAGAAAGGAGAAAGTCTACAGGTCTCAGGTATGGACACTAGAAACAACACTTCATCCTCATGGTTAGGGGTGTAAGAAAATATTTTTGCTGAAATAACCTAATGATTGGTTAGTTGACATTATTTTGATATTTGAAGTTGTCTATATCAATATTTAATACATACGTTCTTGGATATGCTGCTGCATTTGTTTATTTTGGAGTTATTTAGTTGATCAAGGGAGCAACAATAACTCTGTTGGAGTTTAGCTAAAGGTCTAACAGGACTGACATCATAACCAACATGTTGTTTTCATGCGCTTGATATTGTATCATAATCTGATTTCCCCCCTTAAAATGTTTATTCTTATTACAATATATTGCTGAACTTACATACATCACAATATATTGCAATGTATCATATCACCACTCCTGTATCGGGATACGTATCGTATCACAAGATACCTGCTAATACACAGCCCCACTCATGATGGGTTTATAAGTTCTGTAAAGCGCTGCCATCAAACTCGACCCCACAAGCGGACTACATTTTAAACACAGTTCTGTAATAGGAGTCTGAACATTCGTCTTCTCATTTGTGGAGATGTGTTTAGTATTAAGTATTGTTAGCTTCACAACAGACCCGGCTCCCCAACATATATCCAGTTCTCATCCTTGGGAATGTCAAATGTGATGTGTATATTTCACTTGCAAACATGAAACAGTGAGGATGCTGTACCTGTGCTTTTCACAAAGTATGCCAGAACCACTTAACTGACGGTGTCTCTTTTACAGAACCGGGCTGTGTTCATGTTCCGGATCGACAGCGAACACGTCGTTGATGCAACTTTGACCGGAGGCCTGGCGAGGTACTCCTTCTCTTCAGTGATATGAAATAGAGCGTTGACACATTTCTCATCACTTTCTGGGTCATGCCCTTAAATACTATTAAAGTATGGAGGACGCTGCTGAAACTACCTAAACAATCTCCTCCACTGCAGGTACATCAATCACTCGTGCGATCCCAACTGTGTGGCCGAGGTGGTGACCTTTGAACGAGGCTACAAGATCATCATCAGCTGCGTACGTCGGGTTGAAAAAGGAGAAGAGGTGGGCGACTCAGTGACTGATTTCTTTTCAAGGAATGTGTCCTCTACATGCGCTGACGTTCTTCTTTTATTTCGTAGCTGTGCTTCGACCACCAGTTTGACCCTGTGGAGGGTCAGCAGAAGATCGCCTGCCACTGTGGAGCTCCTGAATGCAGGAAGTGGATTAACTGAGCAAACGGAGTCACGACTAATGCATTCCTTAGAGGTTGTGGCCGCCGTGCAACTCTACACAGAGAGTGAAGGCGCCACGCTTAAGTCATTTTCTGATCGAGCAGAAGGCCTGAACCCTCGGTGAGACGTGGTGGCTCACAAAGATGGCAGAGAAGAAGTGGGTAAAAGAGGAGTCATGTGACCTGGTAGCACGATGTGACTTGTGCCATATGTGAGAGTTGTGTGTGTGCGTGTGTGTGATGAAAGTCCAGGGTGTGTGGGGGGGGTGCGGTTCCACCAGCGAATGAGAAAGCACTGTGCGGGGTGCGGCCTTACTGCTCAACAAGGGCAGGCCCTTTCGTCGTCATACTTTTACTGTAGACTGTATGACTCAATGTAGACATCACTGAATGAGGAATGTACAGCAACAAAAACATGAAGGGAATATTAACTTGCACTAAAAAACAAAAAAAAACAAAAGAAAAAAAAAAACAACAAAAAAAACAGACACACAAACTTTTACGATACTTGATTCCATGAGTCAGTTTTATCCTAGGTCTCTGTCACGTGATTTGTGTGGAATTTGAGAGGTTTTGTATTTATTACTGAGTGAATGAATTTTATTCTCAAAATGATGAGTTGAAGAAGGCTAGATGTTTTTGAAGATTGAAGACGACTTGCTGTTACTTTTGTAAAATATGTACATAAAGAAAACTATAGGAATAACCGACCAAATACTACCTTAACCTTCTCGATGTTGGGTGTTTTTTCAATTGTTTCTGTTCTGTTTGTCATCGAAATTTATTTAAGATGGACGTTATTTCTGTTTGAGAGTATATATTATGATTATTCTGTACAGAATTTGTAATATAACCACGATAATTCACAAAGTATTTTTGTTGTAAAAGTAAGGTATTGTAGCGTAGTGTTTTGTGACTCACACATGCTTTGACCACTCTGAAAAACATATTTTTATCGACTAATGTAACGGGAAAATGATTTTAAAAAGCCTCTGAATAGTGAGAGATCGTTCTGATCTGTTTGCTCTTAATCAGGTTTGATTTTGAAGAACTGTGAATTAGGTTTTGAAACCCAAAAAAAAAACGACGACTTTTTAACTTTTTAACACAGATAGGAACACGGAAATATATTTACTTGTTTTTACGTTGCTTTCGAAATAAGGTGTCTAACGTTGGCGAGAGTGCGTGCGTGCGTCTGTGTGTGCGTGCGTGTGTGACAGAAAGAATCGTACGAGGAACTCCGGCGAAATGCGTGGGTTCCACTTTTTTTGGACAGAAATGGATTCCTCTTTAATCAGAAATATTTCTTATACTGACACTTCACAAGTCACATGCTTAGAGACAGAGTTTTTGCGTGCACAATTTCAAGTCGACTGTAAAATTTTGGAGACAGTCCTAGAACTTGTAATGTATATGGCATGTATTTTTTTAACTTTCCGAAGACTCAATTGTATATATTTTCTCAATGAATGGTTGTAACAAAATTGTTTCTTGGATATTTTTCTCCTCTTGTATGATATGACATTATCCTGCCAGTGTGTTTGTGCAACAACTTCTTGGTCGTGTAAAGTAGGGTTTTTATTTTCCTTTCTCTCCTTTTATTTTTGAAAATGCCTTTGAAGTGTACAGAGTATGAGATTTGGAGTTTGTGGATTTGAATTTAGAAACATTTACAAGAATAAACTATTTTACATGTTAGCCTGTTGTGGACCTTTATTGCATTTATTCTTGCAACGTTTTCTAGTTCTACTAGAACCAATTCAACCAACCTATCAGAGGAGGGGGTCGGGAAGCTGGCGTCAAGGTGCTTTCAAAACTGTAGGAAATCCCAGCGCTGGCTTCTCTCAAAAGCATCGTCTCGGTTAATACGGATTTATCTCGCTCGTTGAATATATTTTGTAGCAGCCTGATCAAATCCAATTAAGTTTGTTTCTTGAAAATTCAAGCGGTTTATAGAAATACGTTTCAATGACCTGTTTATCGCAGTAGAAAAAACATGTTTCCCTACAGAATATGCCGGACTGAAGAAGATTGAAATAGAATTTTAGCGTCGAACTTAAACAGTCCTTTGCACTAAAGATGTGGCTCTGTTTTTTTTTTTTTTTTCCAAAATGTTGCAATAAAGAGACAGGAATCTGATGCTTTTATTCTAAGGAATCATATTTTTCTTTCGGTTGCTACCGACTACGAACTCGTTTTTTATTTTATTATTTTTTTTTATTTTCTTAAATCAAAACCAGTGACGCCCTCGGCACGTTCACCGCAGCAGCACCTGTAAACAATCCGACTGCGGCGTCATTGGTGGAAGTCTGCCCTGCCTCTTTTTTCCTGGGCCGAACCCACTTCCTGGTGGCACAGCCTTGCGCCTCCGTGCCGTGTCCACAGAAGAAGAAGCGAGAGTAGTGGGCTGCACTCGTGGACTGACAGCGCCTGTCGGGCTCCACTGTCCTGCTGCCCCCGACAACTCCGTCGATAAGCGTCGCCCGGGTTCGAAGATGGGAAGCACCGTGATGGAACCCAGCAAAGACGGCTCCAAGAAAATGCCCAAGAGGAGGAGAAGTCTTCGGGTTTACATGCCAGTGAGTAGACGGAGAATTAAGTGTGTTAATGACGACTTTTTAATTGGAATATACACCGGAAGTTTAGCAGTCAGCGGCTATCACATCAATGCTAAACCGTTCTTTCATAGTCGATGCCGTCGAAACGTTGACTTCATTATATGTCTCTTTAGCTGTAAATGTTTCAAAATGTCACTTCGAAACACAGAAAAAAATTACGCAACCTCCGTTTAACACTTATCAAATTAACATTTCCACGAATTCAAATGGTCTAAACAGCTACATATGTATATATACAGTAATGCAACTTCAAAGTGAAGTTGATAAAGTAAAACAGGAACTACTCTGCTTTTTCAGTAACTGTAAATTGAAGTGCAGTGACCCCCGTGAACTGCTCGGTGTTTAATTCATTTTCTGTCAAGCCTTTTTTAATTGCTCTCTAAATATTTGTCAAAATAATTAGGGCAGAGCTTTGCATCAGGGATGCACTCGGAGATTAGTTTTGTCTCGCACTCAAAAGGTTGTTGCAGAAGCTGCTGTGTCAATAATGAAAATGCCTCACGCTTTCATGAGCTTGGACCTCTGCAGAGTTGGTTATTTGTTTTTAAAATATATGGCTAGTGTATCTTGACATTTGTGTCCTTGCTTGGCTGTGTGATTTTCAAACTTGAATCTGTCTTAAGTCAAAGTTCAGTTGATAACGTGAGCACATTTGTGTTGATAACGCATTTATTTTCTCTATTCGTATCAGCAGGAACTAGACAATATACATGCGATCAATTTTCATTCTCTTCTCTGCTACTTCCATCT
The DNA here is from genome assembly GCF_027744825.2 of Synchiropus splendidus. Classification (NCBI taxonomy): domain Eukaryota; kingdom Metazoa; phylum Chordata; class Actinopteri; order Syngnathiformes; family Callionymidae; genus Synchiropus; species Synchiropus splendidus. Next base: position 9,373,305 of record NC_071346.1, on the reverse strand, counting down.
CTATTTATTAGCACAAAAACTGTGAAGCCTGTGAAATGGGCCCTGGCATTTTCTGTAAATTCACCCTCTGTGCTTCGTCCGTCCCAAGCGGAATATAAACTTAGCCTCTGGTATGGGGAAGGATCGTATTATGTGTTGCATCTTCTTGCAAAAGCGAGTGTGGCGAAACATGTTTAGCCTCTTCTTGAGTGGCATGCTTACATTCTGGAGCAGGTGGTGTCACTGGTTTCCACTTTCACTCGAAGTGACAAGCAACAGTGACATCTTTGCGGCGATAGTTTTAAAGCTCCCAAGTTTTCTTCACTTTAGCGTGCACTTGCCAAAGAGGCCAGTTGCGACATGCCATTCCGTTTCTCTGCTGTGTTTCCTGGAAGTTGATACTGAGACGCTTTCTTGTGCAGGACTTCGGTGCCTTCGCTTCCTCGCCGGTGGACATCACTGGCTCCAACAAAAGTGGCGCACAGACGGTAAATATATGTTTTCAACTAACGCTTGCGTGGCATTTTCAACATCCAATGACTCAAGTTCATTGCTTATCAAGGAACTTACAATATGACAGGATGCTGTAGTACTCAGTGTCGAGCTAAGAAGCTGCACTTGCATTGAAAACAACTAGGCAGAGCAAGATTTTTCCTCTGAACTGAACAAAGCCAGATTATATTCGCTGTCTGAATAATTGACCTTCTGCCAATGTCTCTTCAGCTTTGTGCCTTTTCATGTTCAGGAGAAGGAGGAGGTTCTTGTCTTTCCCAAGAATTCCCAGAGCTGATATATGGCTTAGTTTGAATGTATTGACCCAACAGTTCCAGTCAGGCTGGAATGAACACAATCAGTCTTGATAAAATACTGCAGCAATGACACCGGTGAAGAGTCACTTTTCCCCTTGGTTAAACAACAGCGACATTATCGTGGATTATGTCTACCTGTTATCACTCTGTCTGCAGTCAAAACCTGTCGACAAACACAGCGAAAGGCACTTCCTCATTCACAGTGCCGACATGAAAACATGTGCGACGGCAGCCAATCTGGCAGCAGACACAGAGAGCCTCCTCCCACTCACCGCGTGTTCCAACAACTATATTAGTTAACCGTTTGTGCCCCTGATGCCGCGCAATAAAAGCTTGTTTTTGATACATCAAAGCACGCGTTCGGTAACGGAGTGGGTGGGTAATGACGGAACGTGGGAGGTGGAATAAAGCCAAATCAGAGAATCTCTTTACCAGCTGAAGGGTTGAGGGTTACATTTGTTTTTGGCTGGGCCACCTAAACAAACACATTTTTTGTTTAAACTAACATTGTTTGCTAACACTGCAGCCTTTGTGCAAGAGCTTGTCAAGGCACGTGAACTGGTCCGGATGGGAGCAAACATCTCTCTGTCAGAAAGATTAAATTGTGGGAAGTAAATGTGGAATTTTTCAAAGTCAATGCAGTCCAGACAATTATGACCTGCAGGTCGGCGTGTTCCAGTGATCTTCTGTTACAAAACAATTGGAGAAGACAGCTGGAATTCGCTGCTTTTGTAATAAGTGAAAAAAAAATAATTTGCTGATGGTTTGTTTTTTTTCCTTGACTGGCTTTATTAAATGTCCGATTTCTTCCTCATGAGGGGTGTCAAACTCAAATCACGCAAGAGGCTGACATTTTTAACCCAAACATTTTATATGCAAATCTACTGAAAAGTTGCCAAAAAGGAACTGAGTGCTCTCTTTGTAATTATAAGAGGCACATTACAGCCCCTGGCTGATCACAAGTAGATGTTTGGATCAAACACAGTTTCTTCTTCTTTGAAATAGCTCATCACTGCCCAACTTAATAATTCTATTGAATATTAGAACTTGGTAATAGCTGAGCTGTTTTTTGGTTTGGTTTGGTTTTTGGGGGCCTCACATGGTGGGCCGGATTTCGCCCCCAGGCTTCGTGTTTGATACACAAATAATGGGTATATAACAGGTGTCTGGTTTACTGGCTGAATCGATGACTGGATAGTTGAATGATAAATGGCTGCGTTTTTGAGTTTTTTTTGAGTCGACAAGTCCTGATGTCATCCTCTCATCCTAAGAGGAGAACCAGGCGACCCAGAGCTTTACTTTAAATAAGGTGATATAAAAACTTGTACATAGCCACCATCGTCATTTATTGTGCTATTGTCAAACTGATGCAAAATAAACAACATTTTGTTGTTTAAATGCATGTATGGTCCCGTCATTTGATTCAGTATAATAATATACTGAAGTAATATAATATAATATAATATAGTAAGTAAAATACCAAATTCATTCAAATTGAAAAATGTGGCTTCTTGTGGCAAATAATCTTAAATCATTAAAGTGCGATTATTTAACATTAATTAATCACAAATTCTCTATTTTTTAATTTTTTTAATCGAATCCCGCCCCTAGTATTGGTGAGTTTTGTTTATGGAAGTGTGATATGATGTGTGATGTCAGGTTTGCATTTAGTGAATGATGGATGGAGATGTGGAGTAGGTGCATACGTTGCATGGATTTACTTAAAAGTTTGTTTTAATAATAGTGTTGTATTTAAATTTGATTGTACTGTTCATAAATGATCCATTTTTATTTTATTTATTTTGTTACCCAAAAAAATGACACGATTTTGACCTAAATGCTGAAGTGAGTTTGATCGATATAAACGGTTTTACAACTGTATAAAACCTTTATAAACATAGGCCATCTGTGCAGCTGCATTTTATATGGCTTTTATTGTGCTATTGCGTCTTATCTGTTGGATGTCTGCACGCCTACTGTTCACTGGAGCCCATGTGTCCTTCTCAGAGTCACGCCAGTGTCCACTCCATCAGCCCGACCAAAGGGGGCTCTTTGACGAGTCCCGACAGCGCCACCTTGGCTCCATGTCCGCAGTCCGCCCCTGCGCAGACGAAGTTGAGCTCAGGTTCTCCGAAATCCCTCTTCCCTTATCCTTCTTTGCAAAACTCGCCTCCCAAGTCGCCCCGCCGCCTGAGCTTCAGCGGCATCTTCCGCTCCTCGTCCATCTCAACCAGTCCCAGCATGAAGATCTTCTCCAAAACACGGAGAGGTGAGTTGAAGGTGTTAATGTTTCAAAACAAAATGTAAGTTATTATGACGAAACTTTAGTCATTAATGGAGAGTTACAGTGAGAATAATGGGTCATAACAAGGAGCATATTATCAACACAGTTGTAAGATTACTGACCTTTTTTCAAGCTTGTATTTAATTTTAAAAGCTGAGTTACAACTGAGTAATGATCGTTTTATAAACATAGGGTTATGTGGTTGCCCTACAGGCAGAGCAGTCACGAGCCGTCTGATTATTTGAGTGTTAAAACAAATGACTTCATCGTCAGCCGATCCGAGCAAAGGTTCCTCCAACAAAATGAAATAGATACCCTTATTTACAGTTCAAGCAAAGATGATTTCACGCCCCTGTGGAATGTTGCAAATCAGACTGTTTAGAACAGCAACTGTGCTGAGCAAGACCTTATGGTTAAGAAAGGCCTGGAACCTTTGCAGCTCCCACGGCTCCCAGCAATTGTGTGGTGGATTGTTACATAATAAAAACACTGTTTTGCATGGAAACGGTCCACAATGGAAGTAGAATGAGGCGTTTTATGATGAGTCATGTGTTTTTGGCAGACTGGTGTCGAGCAGTACTTCTGTAGTACCTCTCAGAGACTTAGTTTTGGCACAGGCTGGTGGAACAGCTCGGTTTTCGCCATAACTTCAGGAGAACCGAGTTGTTTCCGCAGTCATGTCAACAAACCCTTGCGTGCCAGCTGAGGCTCGGCTCTACCAGTCTGATCGCTCTGTCTGTCGGGGTCTTGTTAACTATCGCTATGGAAACAAAGCAATAATCCATATGAATATGGTACTTCAGCTGCTTTGCTCAGCTATTGTCTTTGTAGCTGACACATAATCACCACAAGGGTGCGCTGCAGCTGCTTAATTCGAATCATGTGGACAAGGATTTTTTTTTTTTATTTCCTCCTCCTCATATTTGGTACCATACATGGATGTAGTATTCTGTGACGAGTGTGCGATTAACCACATTTTAATGAGATGTGTATTAGATTTAGATGACAAAAAGTCTCAGCGCTCTCACAATGTGCAGAAAAATAACCTTTCTTCGCTTGAAAATAATGTCCTGGTGGCTATGCTATTCACATAATCATATCAGCAAAATGGTTTCAAGATTTGCTCCTTTGATTTTTTTTACTGGTTTTAAGTCTCACCTCTTTTGCCTGTTTTAACTGTTACATGAAATCCTTGTCTATCCTGCAACCAAGAAAACACTGCTCTACTCTCCACTACAACCAAAATCGGTTTGTCTAAATAAGTGTTTTCCAATTCCCTGCGAGTCCCTGAGGGCTCCAACTATCTGCAGCCCTTTCATGGCCTTATCTGGAAGTGACCATACTCTCTGGAGCGTCTCACACAACCGTCTTTTTCATCCTCCCCTTCTCTTGCCTCTGCTGTTGCTACTTTGTTGTCAGTAAATAAAGGGCCTTTGCATTTTTGGCTTTACGGCCTCAGTTACGTTTTGACCCTACAAGGAGAGGTGGACCAACTCACAGTAAAAGTTGCAGAAGCAAATTACAGTTAGCAGTGGTCATCCTTCTAGTCTGCGCTTCAACTGTGATGATTTATTCAGCTCTATCGGAAAATATTTCACCCCATTCTTAAATCTGAATTTCTCCCCCGCCTTTATCTGCCATAACATGGAGTCCTAAGTGCCGGTAATAAAAGTATAAAATGATGCAGATTAGACTGACCCCCGGCAGGATATTCCAGTTGCCTGTCGCCACTTGCATCCTATCACCCAACTGATGTCTGTCATGGAGCTGAGAAGAACACTTGTGTAACTGTTAATTGAGATCAGTGCTCAGGTTGTAGCTTATGTGTCTGTAGTGGACGTGCCATCTGTCAGGGGTGGTATTGAATGGAAGCTTTCCGATCAGCTGACAGAACATGGGATCCCCCTGCCCCTCTCTTGCAGGGGTGGTCCTGCGGAAATGTCACAAAGTAACAGACAGCTGACCGCACAAATGGCAGCTCGGCAGCTGAAAAGTCCAGAATGTAAACGCCGATCTGAAGATAAAGGTCGCCTGCTGAGGGTGAGGGGAGGCAGTTTGGAGTCCATCCTGGTCGAATGTTAGGTTGTGTGGAGATGGACTGAAGCAGATGTGTAGAGCTGAATTTACTCAGCAGTGTAAGAGGGGGCGGGGCACCGCCACACTCTGGCCTATCACTGCTTCTCCCTGGACCGATTGGGCTCCTTTTATAGGCTGCTGACACGCATGCTATATTAGCGAGACGCCACCCACAGCTGCACCTGACAATTTACTGCTGTGACACCAAAAAGGAGGGAGAAGCAACTCCGGTCTGAGTTGCTACTCATCATCCGTGACAGGGACACTCTGAGCCCACTTGGAATTTACAGTTTTTGTATCGACCGTGTGAGAAGACGCCGATGCTGAATTCCTTCTTGTAAAGCACCGCAGGGATCTTTGACGCATGGCTCTGCAAAAATAGCCCGGACTGATTGAAAGTTATTGTTGCAGAGACTAGCACTATTACCTTGCTAGCTCTTCTGCTGAAGTGATTTGGGGTTTTCCTTCGCTGCCCAGCTCCGCTTTTTTATTTAGACATTTCACAAGTGTCACGGCGATGGATTCTCATTGTGGACTCTTTAGAGCGATCTCCGCTCCTCTGGAGTGATGCGGATGGTCAGGTTCAAGTTTAGCGTTGAACCAACAACCCACTGTGCTCCATGAAGAGATTTGGCAGCCTGCGCAGGAGTAAGAAACGCAAGGAGCAAGATGGGCTCGGAGGGAGGCATCAGTCCGAGGCGTCATGCTTGTCAGGTAATGTCCGGTGCCTTGCTCCTGGTCCCTGACCACATTCTTCAACATCGTTCAGTTTGTTAACAGTTCTGTCAGTTCCTATCTAGAGGTCTTGCTCATTCATATTGTTCAATATTCTTTCGCTACATATTATTGTGGGCTATTTTACATTTTTTACAAGACTGATTAACTGAGATTTGAAACATTTTGTCACAAGATAAGTCTTTTGCCTTCCATATTAGCATTTTTTATTTCTATAAGTACATGACGTTTCCTCCAGGAAAACAATTTAATCATCTCCTTAGTATTTAGCAATAAAACATTTGTTTGTTTTTATATAACATCATCCTCCTTCGTGCCCCTTCATGCGGTGTCAATATTTTTAAAATGTTGCTTTATCATTTGTTATCGATCATCTTACTCTTTTATGCTAATAAAACTGTTGTTTTAATATGTATTCTTTATAGTTTCACATGATAATAATGTCATATTTTATATAAGCTTATTAAACTTGTGTCTTTCTATGAATGTCCTCTCCATATTACTGTATTTAAACTTCTCCCATGTTATTTTATATAGCATTGGACATATGAAAGCGGGTCAAGCTGGTTCCATGGTTGAGGACAATTCATTGAGTATTGCATCAATCTTTCGTATGAGTTCAAGAGATGACCAGAAGCTCGTGCCAGTGTAATGAAGAGAAAAATCGCCTAGACCTTGCTGAGTGAAAAACCTTATCAGGGGCTCGGCGGGTTCCTGATTTAGAGCCGGCCTGACCTCCAGAGAGCTGATGAGTGTTGTCAGGAAGATGTATATCCATATGTGGACGGACTGGCCGCACAGTTTATCATATAGGCAGCTGATGACGCGGGCGCACTGCAGCATAGTGTCACAGGTGGACCACTTGGCGGTTTTGCTACAGTCTAGACAAGAACATTATGCATCCTCTGATCAGGTCACCTTGTTTAATGATTTTCTTTATGTAGTGGATTTTTGAGCGCTTATAACTGACTAAGCTTTCTTGAGTTGTCTCGAACAACTGTACCAACATACTGCTTCAAAATATTCTGTCGTATAAATGTATCATCATTTCGGAATTTTATCTGAATATTTCAGGCGTTAATACGTGGCACTTAAGACAAAAAACTGTCAATTTATTTCTGAATGTAATATTCATGAATCATCAAAATAGTTCTGGTTCAGTATTCCACTTCTTGCTTAGTGTTTGTCCAATGCTAGTGAGTTCAGGAACACTACTACTTCATTGCAGCAAGTTCAAATGGTCCATAGTATATTGATTTATATAGAGGGCAATAATACTGTGTGAAGAAAAAAAAACCCATTATATGTCAATGAACGGCTTGACGGAGGTCTGCACTTCCTCAGTGCTTTTCAGGTGTATACTGTTTAAAGGACAAATCCAAAACCAAAAGAGATGAGAGTTACAAAGATTTCAGACGTCAAAGAAAACAGAAATTCATTCAGTAATGGGACGGAGTCAGGAAATGGGCTTCAATAAGACTTGAGAACCAGGAACTCAGACTTGAGGGTGCTATGTTACAGAATCATGAATCTATATCCTGCACCAAACTGTGTCTTAGAATGGAGACACACTTTTTGTTTAGATTAATTTAGTCCGACTGTCTTATGAGAATAGAGTGGTAATACTTCACATACTGGGATCAAGTGATTTGGTCATACAAGGACTTTGTCTTCAGTGTGTTTCGTGTCTGACAGACCGGCTGAAGGGCTCGCTGTTATCTCCTTCGGTGGAATGTGCCACAACTGCACTGCTAAAATAAGAAGGCTACACAGTGAAGCAGGCTGCTCCAAAGTGGCCTTCCGCACGCCAACTAAATGTCAAGAGATAGTGTCAACTTAAAATATTTGACATGAGAACTGAATTCAAGACAGATGTTTTCACACTTAATATAAATAAAATACATCTTTGTTTTGGCTTGAAAATGTATGGAAATGCTTTTGCTGATTTTATTCGCAAGGTGTTACAATTTTCCAGTGATAACTGTGTGTTCCATTGAGCGTGTTTGAAGTGCTGCAATGAAAATCAGCTGAGAGTCACAACACTGTAATGCGAGACATCAGAACCACATCATGCGTGTCGCTCCTCGCCAGAAATGTGTGAGTGGAAAAGCGCCGCAAAAGCACGAGCGTCACATGTCTCCAGACGCAACAATGTGTCTTCTAAAGCCATAGAGGAGTCACATGACCAAGACCTACAACCTGACACCATGGGACCGAGAGAGGCGCCACTGACAGCTGGCAAACTCAAGTTAGATTGAGAGCCTGAGTATCACGACTGGCCTACTTAAACCTTGTGTTCAGATTTATTAATGGTGGCCTTTATAATGACCATCACGCCACCAGTATTAGTTAAAGGTGATGCTAACCGCTTGATATGACGTGCGTTCAGCGCCGGAAGATGAATGCTAAAATGTACTTGGGCTTCGATCAAAACATGTTTTTTGTGCTCTGAAACTCAAATGTGGTGTGGTCACAAGCCAATACGATGAGTCATCAAACTGTGACTGCGATAAGTTATGCGCATATTAAGAAAGTGCTGCAGGTTTGAAGCAGTGCTAAAAACCTGCATTAACTTCGTGATACTTTTTAAACAAGGCTGATTCGTATTTTTGAATTCTCAGCCTGAAAATGAGCCATTAGAGTTCAACTCCTGTAACACAGACTCGAGACCGTCAACTCAAGATTTGGCTGATATTCATCCGGAGGCTTATGGAATTTACTCCGGTGTTTGCATTGCTGTTTTGCCCACTATATCTCAGCAGTCGGGCTGTGGCTTTGTCCTGCGTGTGCATTCCTCTTTTGTTTTGGCATGTGACGCCTTTGATGGTATCTGCTCCTGTCACTGATGCAGCGTGTCCATCTGACAACACCCCACTGATTCTAGACGCTGCTGACACTGGCATTGACTGAAACTGTGTCAAGATTGACTGGATCCATTTCCTCCTGTGTAGCCTCTGGACTCCCCACGCCTCCCACAACTCCAACTCAGGCCTGCAGCCAGCCGGTGTTCACTCAGGAGTCCCAGCAAAGTGGCCCCAGTCCGGAACGCCTCAACACGCTTTGCCGCTCACGGTCCGTGTCGACACCGCCGGACACGGGCCAACGACTCAGCCTTCCTTCTGCTAAACCCCCCATCCCATCCTCGAGCCCTGTCCCGCCGTACTCTACCTCACAACAAGTGAGTCGACACAAATGCCCGTGCTTTTCTTTCGTCTTGTCTGTTTGAACCGTGGCCCTTTAACTAGTGTGGATTTTAACATTGCTATCGAGGAATCAAGAACTATTTCAATTTGCTTGGCTGAACAACAACAACTGTCCTACTCAAATTGTGTCTGTACGTTGTGGGTTTGTCGCCTTCTCATTGATCCTCCCATTTAGATGTACTGCAGATCAATGAACCAGTGTATTGACCCATGAAAGAAAGCAAGATTACTTCCATCTTTTCTTGGATCTCACTCTGCCAGTTGTGTAAATATTTGTTTTTATAATGTATAATGTATAATGCATAAATTAGCAGAAGGTGGGAAGCAGTGTAGATTTATGATTTAATTTGATTACTCTTCTTTTTTTTACTTCATTGTTTCGCCTAAATTCTTGACTCTGCTTCAAGATAATGCTCATGTAGCCTTTTCTGCTGTGTTGGTGTTTTCATCAAGAGTTGTGCGAACAGATTTCCAATAGCCAGCAACTTAACAACACCCTGTCCGGATTTAATGAATAATTATGTGAACGTCTTCGCCGCTCTGAGTGATGTTTGCCTTCGACCACTAGATCAATATCTGCCCTCCAGAATTCTATGCTAATGTAAATGCGCTGAGTCATGCTTATCACCTGGGAGTTCATCAGGTTTATGTAATACTCTACCAGATATGGGTGATATTAGCATATTGAATGGTGTGGTGGCTGGCCGTGTGAGGTTTATTTGAATACCCAGAGTGCCTGCTGTGCTGCTGCAGGAGGGGGGTTTATGAACATAGCTTTTGGCAAGAGAAGTGCTGTGTCATTATTGCAGGACGACATCAGGGACTGCTTCGCCTCCCAGAGCAGGTACGGAGCCTTTCTCATATTGCTGTGGTGGCTTGTTATTTTCAATCCTGAGGTTAGAAATAAGAAGCCAGTCAACACACAAGCACTACCCAAGACTTCTGTGGAAGTGGCACTGTGTTGCAGTTTTATACCTTGCTGTTCTTCATGTACGTGCGTGTATTAGGGACTGTACTTCTTGTTTTCGCGTAGTAGTTTTACCGGATGGAATGTACCTTGCATCTTTTTGTACATTGTATTTGTGTCTTGCTGAGAACCACGGCCTCAAACTTGGACTACTTGTGGGCTCACATTTGTCAGGGTGTATGGTGTCGACTGGATATGAATTGTCATTCCACGTAGTACCATCTCCTTTGCACTATTGAGGTGCTTATTTTTCTGTTGACTAGCAGCTAGCGAGTTTGCAGGTAGACTTTGATGTAATATAGCGGACGAAGATGATAGATTTTGGGAGGTTTACAGGTAAGGTATTGTACCAACCACCTTGCTCAGAAAATGCAGTTCGAAATTGGTAACTGAGCTAACTTTGACCCTCCAAGGTCGGAGATAATGATGCATTCCATCAGCGTTGTGACGTCCGACTGACTCACAATACCAGGCACTTTTCACATTTTATTCCAGTTGCGTCCCATGACAATTTGGAAAGTAACACATGCATCGATGAGCGGATAGTGTTTATTATGTGGCAGTTAGTTTCAACAGATGTGGCATCCACACTTCTAAAACTTCAAACTGGAGACTTCCGTCTTCAGATAGACGGGACACACTTTCTGAAACACAACTTCAAAGCTTTCAGGTGTCCTTTCGTAGTTGTACGGAGTGTAAGAATGTGTCGGTGGCCGTGATGCGTTAAAACTTGCTCTCGCTGCTAGGCAACAAGGGATTCCCTAATATGGTCAACAGGCCGGTTGCGGCGCGTGGAGGGGGCGTTGCCTCAGCGGTTGTGCTTCCTGCTTCACTTGGGCGACATGCCGCGGAGTGTTGACAGTCGAAGTGAAGTTATCAATGAGCGCATCTGAGTGCGGTGGTCGGCTTCACCTTGAATCGTCTCTGTCGCCGCCATGGCAGGAGAACAAGCCCGTTGGCGCAAACAGAGGACGACGGTTCCGCTCCGGACCGAAGGGGTGCGTGTGTGTTCGTGTGTGCGCGCGAGGGACAGCTCTTGTTGTCGCCCGAAGTTTTGTCAAAACTGGCTCGATATCTTTTGTCGCCCTAATGCTGCGCTGGACTTCAGCTGAAAACGTCCTCTTCTCTTTCAGTTTTGCGGTTTAGTGGAAGGCATGCTGGAGAAACTTGAACTAGACGATGAAGGTGAGTGTCAGACTGTTAACGTTTTAAAGTTGTTATGCTCTCTTTTGCTGTTCTGTTGCTAGTATCAAACTAAATGGTCAACTTTTAGTCCATTCTTATATGTTAAGGCTTGCCCATTTCCTTCTGAAGTCTCCATCGGTAAGGTGGTCACTTGGCTGTTATTTCATTTCTGAGTCTAAGAGGGTTGTATAGATGCCAAACGTCTCTCTTATTGATGATTTCTCCAATGGCAACACTGGATTGTGAAGACTAAATATTATAGGATGGAAGAATTTAACTACTGTCACAATATTGGCTTGATCCGTGTTTGTTTGCAGGGCAGGAAGGAAAATATCACCTGTTGTCATTCATATACTTACTGATGACATGGGAAAAAAAGTTTTTCTCTGGCATGTGAATTATTCTCTTCTGTGTTTGACTGCTGAGTGAGGTCATGACTCTGGTGCCCATTTAAACTGCTTCATTGCTGCAAAGGTTTTTCCATCCTTCCAAACATAATTACCCAGAAGAGGGATCAGCAAAAGAAAGAAGTGGATGGATCCATAATGGTTGTTTGTCCTCCATGTTTCCCATCTCCTCCTCTAAACTCCCTGTGAGTTCTCTCGCCTAATTGTCTCCTGCTGCTTCTTTCAGCTGCTGAACCTGAGAGTGATATTTACATGCGCTTTATGAAATCCCATAAGTGCTATGATATCGTCCCCACGAGCTCTAAGCTTGTTGTGTTCGACACTGCACTCCAAGTAAGTGATAATTGATTCATGTGTTCACAAGTTGTTATGAGGACCAGCTCATCTTATCTTAAAGCTTGAGAAAGGTAGTTAATATTTAATGTTGCACATTCCCATACTCTTTTGTTTCCCTTGGAGCGGTTTCTGTGAGATTTTATTTGAACCTCATGAAGCCGTTAACCAGTAACCTCGAGAAGCTCTGTCCCCTTTGATGTGTCGATCTTCAACCACCAAGACAACAGTAGAGAACTCAAGCCTGATTTAGATGTGACTACATGAGTGGCTACTCTCTTGCTCCCAGCTATGTTTTAATAAGTTTATTTTGCACGCGATACCAATCTAAATGTTTCCATTCTGGCCGCCAGTTGTGAAGGTCAACAACTCAGTGGCGGAACAGTTCATTGGATAAACAAAAGAAACGTGAAATTTGATTTTTAAATTACCTCAAACAATTTCTGTATCTGCAATATATTTAGGAAAAAACATTTTACATTTTTGTTCCACATGAGGAACTACCTACCAGACAGAAGTGGATTCTAAATGGAAATTAATTTGTGTGGAAAGAACTTGAATTGTTTATATTTTTTATGTTCAAAATCCAGCCACCGAGTTTAATATTCAGCCGTTCACTGACAGGTCAAGAAGGCTTTCTTCGCCCTGGTCGCCAACGGCGTACGTGCAGCACCATTGTGGGACACAGAGAAGCAGTGCTTTGTGGGTAAGTGCCTGTTTGTTTTTTTCTGTCAACATGCAGAAAGTTTTTGTTTCAGATGGGGTTTTATGATTCCTTAATCTGAAGATCAATGCATGATTCTCGCACAATTACTGATGAGCTTTTAATGTTCAGTTTTAAATGAGTCATCTTTTTGGAATAAAATGGTGCTTTCTTTCTTCTAATATGGAACCCAAATCACTCGATGCCATTCATGTAGAGCCTTTCTGAGTTTATTAATATTCTTCAATTCAGTGTCTCTCTATTGACAAGTCCAATTTAGAAGAAATGTTTCTTTCCCAATGAAGCATTTCTTAGATAAATAAAGTGCATCCTTGATATTTATATGAAAAAGGCCATTATTGCCATCTAAGATTGTTATGTGAGGTGTTCAGGAGTGAACACATAGTAATAACATCACTGCAGATGCCACCGAAATTAATATTGCAGTAGCCTGCAGACTGCGAGGCAATAACATTCCTCTGATGCAGACAGCTTCACAGTCCGAGGGAAAACAATGTTTGATTAAGTGGTGAGGATGGAAATGAGGTGATCCACTGATGGAAGAGGCTAAGATGCCTGCGGTGGTTTTAGCGGCGGACTTGTCCTTGTTTACTTGGGAGCTGCCGCTCGTCAGGGACCAATAATTTTGAAGCTGTATCATACATTCTGCACTTGAAGTCCAAACTCTTATCACTGGGTAGATGTTGACCCTGGGGGCTATTGCAAACAGCTTTTGTTTTTGTGGAAAAAAAGTCATTAAAGAGAGAGAACTAAAGAGGAAAAGCATCTTTTTGTTTTCGCCAACTTGGCTAGATTGTTGTGCAACTTTTGTTGTTCGAGTTATTTTTATGAATATCCTTAGCTATTTCATGACATAAATTGGTGACTCCACCTTGTTGACCATGTGACTCCACCTTCATGTGTTCATATAGGAATCGGCCACATTAGGAAGCACACCAGGAAACAAATGTTTCATTTCATCAGACTTAAGTTTAGTGGGGGTCAATTTAACCTTTTAGAAACTACAGGTGCAGAAGATACACAGAGTGTAACATCACATATGAAAGTATGAATGGGACCAAGAATATGGCCTCAATTACAAAACGGTATGAGGAAGAAGACTGAAAAACGTCCACATCAGACAGCATCTTAGAGCGAGTTGGACTGATCAGATTGATGTCCTGATTATTATTTTTGTCCCACACATAACTCTAGTTAAAGATGTTTGAGAGCGGTGATGAAAAGAGCAAAGAACACCGCCAAACTTCATGGTTCCTGGATCCAAGTCAGAGCCATTATGAAGAAGTGGAAGCGTCTTAATAAGTTTCCTCTGTCTGCTATAAAGCAAGTTCAGCTGTGATGAATAATAAATAAAGAGTGGTGATAAGAGAAATGAGCAACTTACCGACGTGTCGATCAAACCTGGTGCTACTCACACAAACTCCTGCAGGCAAATTGTTTTGTCCAACATTTTTAACGGTCGCTTTCCTCACAGGGATGCTGACAATCACAGACTTCATCATCATACTGCACAGATACTATAAGTCACCGATGGTAGGTCCACTAGAAAGGTAATGTTGACATGTTTACTCGTTGTCCTATTTAGAATTGCCAATTTTTATCTATGTATCTGTTTCATGTGTGTTTCAGGTGCAAATTTACGAGTTAGAGGAGCATAAGCTTGAAACGTGGAGGGGTCAGCTTTGTGTTCATTATTTCGGTTTTCAGAATAATTTGCTCAGTTCAGGTGACTTAAACGGTTTTATCTTTTCTTGCAGAGGTTTACCTTCAAGCAACATTCAAACCTCTTGTTAATATTTCCCCCGAAGCAAGGTAAACGTCTCTCGCCTCCAGAGGGCGCCGAAACTCTTCCTGCTGCTTATGTTCCATTCAAAGTAGTTCAATGATGTAGCATGTACTTCGTGTTTGTATTATGATTTTAAATATTTGCATAAGTCGCCCCAATACATTTCTCTTAAAAGTCTCATTCTCCTCCGCATGGCTTCACTCCGTCCTCGTGTGTTTAAGTCCTTCATGTTCTACTCTAACAGATCTCATTGTTCTGTGTTGCAGTCTGTTTGATGCCGTTTACACCCTCATCAAAAACAAAATTCACCGTCTGCCTGTTATCGACCCCGTCACTGGGAATGCACTTTATATTCTCACACACAAGAGGATCCTCAAATTCCTCCAGCTATTTGTGAGTCCTCCGTCATGACTCTGTCTCCATCGTGTTGTCACTCTGCTACCCTCTAGTGGTTATCGAGGAACCTACGCTCAGCGCTAAAAACTGCAGCTTTGTGTTCTCCAGATGTGCGAAATGCCAAAGCCAGCTTTCATGAAGCAAACCCTGGGCGAGTTGGGCATCGGCACGTACCACGACATCGCATTCATCCACCCCAACACGCCCATCATCAAAGCTCTCAATATCTTCGTGGAGAGGAGAGTTTCTGCCCTGCCGGTGGTGGACGAGTCAGGTGCGATAGTGAATTATTTATCCCTCAGCCCTCCTTCAGACAGCAACATTTTGACCTCGTGTTTTCTCTGTACTCTTGCAGGCAAAGTCGTGGACATCTACTCCAAGTTCGATGTGATTGTAAGTGAAATCATCTGTGGCGTAATTTCAATGACTTTTTGCTTCTTGCTTTAATGGTGGTGTTGTGCGGTGCAGAATTTGGCTGCTGAGAAAACGTACAACAACCTGGACATCACGGTGACGCAGGCCCTGAAGCACCGCTCGCAGTACTTTGAAGGAGTCATGAAGTGCCATAAGATGGAAACCATGGAGACCATTGTGGACAGGATCGTCAAAGCTGAAGTGGGTCTGCAGGACCTTCGCACGTGAATCATGAACATGGTCCAGATGTTAACACGACTGTGTCCGCTCAGGTGCATCGGCTCGTGGTGGTGGACGAGCGCTCCAGCATCGAAGGCATCGTGTCTCTGTCCGACATCCTCCAGGCTCTGGTGCTCAGCCCCGCAGGTATAGATGCTCAACACTGCTGACCCAAACTCCTCCCTGCCCCCCCCCGGAACCCCACCTCCTCTCCCACCCCGCCCTCTAACCTTGCCCCAGGTAGGAAGTGGCGCTCCCTGATGGTTGCTGGCTGCATTACAGCTGCATTTGTTGTGCGGCATCATGGTGTGGAATTTGCTGAAGACAAATCTGCTTAATAACCTCACCCACTAGGAAAAATTGATATTATATTATTATTAGTAAATTACCTGAGCTGACAGGAGCAGTCAAAGTGGCCACCCTTTGTATTTATATGGTCCTCAAACCATCATCATGGTCCTTTTCATTTGAGTAATTTCCATCTCACATTGATCTTATTTTTCCTGTTTTCTTCTCATTAGTTTTTAGTTGGTTTTTTTTGTCATCCCCACCCAAATAAGCTGTTTTATTCATTCCGTTTTGTTTTTTTTTGGCTTGACGGACCCCTCACAAAGGCCTTTATCGCTGTATTAAAATATCCAAGATGAAGAAATGGTGTAGACATTCAGGAGCAGAACAAGGTTTTGAGGAAGCTATTCTTTTAATAAGATACTGAAACTGTCTGTTACGTGACCCAAAAGTGACATTCCATCTAGTAAAAGTGAAACTTCATTTTTATTTCCGTTGGAAAGTCAAAGCTGATGCTTGTTCTGCATTTGAGCTGCGGTGCATGTCTTCAGTGCTGTGTACCTTCCTTGCACTGTGGTCCAGAACTCACCCTAAAAGTGAATTTCTTTTCCTCAGCTGAGCTTCTAATACAATAATTTGGAGCTTTGGCCTGGAGTTCCATGTTTGTGTTGTGTAATTCCTAAGCAAATCGCCGGCGACCGCTTCTCCAGAAAACAGCGATTTATTCTGAGTCCTCTTCCGAGCAGAAATCCCCCACAGAGACGGGAACGTCTGCACAAACAACATGATGAAATCTTGCTGGAAAGTTTAAGATCCATCTTTAAGTAAATATTTCCAACTGGTTTGTTGCTTTTTTTTTTTGTGTCTACTGCTTGCGTCAACAGAAACTCAGACGGTCGATGTCTGACCCTGAGAAAGTCATGGTGTAGCTATCTCAATGTGCTGATTAGATTAGTCTCTACATTTGCTTGTTTGTGTCCCTGTTTATATGGACGTGATGACTGTTGACGCCTGCTGCAGTCACTCGTCCTTGGATCAGCTGCTAACCGCTTCTACCAGAAACCTATACTTCCGACCAAGTTATGGTTTTGTATATTAGGATCATTCAAATGAACTAGTTTTCCTTTCTGAGTTTTTTTCCCAGTGACTCCCAGGGGCCCATTTTGGGTCCAATTGTTCATGTGCATATTATCCTAGGGAGATGCTTCTATGATCACGTCACCTGAACATTGGGCATCTAATATGTCTGGGTTTTTTCTTCCATAAATAAGTCCTTAAATAAGTTCTTGATCTATGATCATGCCACCTGAACATTGGGATAATAGCTTTTTATGTCTGGGTTTTTTCTATAAATATGTCCTTAAATAAGTTCTTAAAAGGAAAGGTTTTTTTTCTCTGCATGTTTGACTCTCTTGCTGCATCGTGTCGACTCATTTTGTAGTTAATCCATGTAAAATCATCACAGGAGGCTTTCAGTTCTAGTCAATACAACGGCGTTGTGTAAATATATCATGTAAATTCAGGATTCAGAATTTTTTGTGACACTAAAGGCGTATTTTTACTACAATTCAATGCAATTGTAACTATAATTATTTGAGTTTTTGGCCGAGAAAGCGGTTATTTCCTCGATAATGGGTTGACATCGGTTTAAATTTCAGTGACTTCAGGGGACACTGCTGTAGATTAAGCTGCTTGTTATTGGTCTGAAAAGAAGAAGTCTTTCCCCCCCCACAGAGCCCTGTGTTGACCGTTTTTTTGCCCTGCTGTTTTCTGTCCTCAGATGTCTGTAAGGAGGAGAACCCAACCGGGTGAGCAGGAGGAAAGGATGAAGCCGTGAGGCTGAGCAGAACTGGACTGACCGGACTGGAGGCGTCTGACACTGATGCACTAAACCAAAGAGCGACACGGCCGAGTGGACTCCTGCACTGATGCTTGTTTTGGATTGAACTGATCTGCTGTAAACACATCCAGCTCCCATATTTCACTGCTGTCGCACAGGACGCTCTGGAAACTTTCTCACTCTTTCATTTCATCATCACTCGAGTTCATATGTTTATTCTCACGTCGTTTATTATGCACCAACAACAGCAAAGAGGGGCTGCTTTAATATTTAACTATTCCTGCGGACATGTTTGGCGCTGCATTCAAAGTCACACTAAACTCTGTTATCGCAGTTCACATGGAAAACACAATGGCATGTTCACTGACTCCTTTTATTTAGCGTTAAAAATAAGTGAATCACATTTTTTTTTGTCAAATCTTTTGAATGCAGCATCAAACCATTAGTGACAAATTATTAAAATCCTAAAAAAGATTTTAGCATCAATTAAAATAAAAATATTTTAAATAATAAAGTATTTAAAAACAATTTTGTAATGTTTAATTCAGTTTAAATATATAGCGTCAACATCTGCTTTTATTTTCATAAAAGATTATTTAGTAGAAAATATTTTGTGAGCGACTCTGGCTTCTTGTTTGCCCTGGCTTAACAAGTTTTTTTTTTAATCAGTATTTGTTTTTCCTCCGCGTAAATTAGTGCAATTTGAAATCAGTTATGTATATTACGAGTGAAAGAGCTGCACATTTAAGTGATATAGATTTTTTTTTTCCTCGTTTGGTTCTTTGTTGTGGAATTTCAGGTGGTGTGCACATCCACTGTTTTTTACGTTGGGCTGAAACGTCGCAACAACAGATGGCTTTCTGGCGGTTTTACGGAACTGGCGCACTGCTGTAACTCCACAGGACTCATCTCCCATCGTTGACTGTAAATATCATTTTCATTGTCACAGATAAGCTTTATTTTTACGAACGTTTCGACTGCAGTTTTATCGTTTCTTATCTTGTAAATATATTTGGCGACATGTCCGGCTCAGCTTCTCTCCGATCAAAAGTGCACTGTTCGTCGAGCATGAAAAATGTCACTCGGGCAGAATGAATGTGGATGGTTTCTGTTTTTACTGGAGACGTAAGAATAAACAGACACTGAATGTAATGAACGCTCACAAGAATGTTCTTTCTTTTTTGTTTGTTTTTATTGGTGTCAACAAAAAATGTTTGGATTCAATGATGATGTCATATTTTGGAGTGTGGATCTTGTGGTTCTTCACCAAAGAGTCTCTGCTGAAGATAAGTTGATGTTCAAATACTAACTTCTTTACCGCTTGTTACAAAAGAAAATCATTTAACTTTTTGCTATTTTTTTCTTCTAGATTAAAGACACTTTCACAACCTTCAAATAAGGGGCCATGATCCTCAACAGGAAACCAATGTGACAGATTTTCACCTGTAAGTTTTTGTCTCAGGTGTTGACTCTCAAGACATGAATTGATGTCATTTGATGCCTAAATGGTGAGCAATGAGCTCGATGGAACAGCAGGTGGCAGTAGCAACAAAAGGTTTCAATATGGCTGCCATACCAGGTAGAAGACATTATGTCCTGGAGGAGCCTTGGTCACGCTTTGGATTAGGGAACGTTTATTACTTATTCATAAGTGTATTCACAGCATATTAGCCAGTAAATAACCAGTATAGGTTTTCATTAGAGTCTAGTTACGACTGAGTAGAGTTTTACCCTGGTACTGTCTAAATGTTGCTCTAAACAACACTAGAATTACCAGGTATTAACTGTAAATAGACAGTTTATTAGCAGTGAATATGTGTTCCCCAGTTCAAAGTGTTACCAGGGTTTAATTCCAAGAGCAGTGGAACTCTGAGGAAGCATCAGTTGCACACTACAGCATGTGTCAAACTCAAGGTCAGGGGGCAGAATACAGTCCACAAAGTTTATTTTCATGGCCTGCAGGAGCTTCAAAAGTAAATCATAGACTCCAATTTATTTCTGTGTTGAATTTAAGAGCAAACTAGTTTCTTGTCTTAAGAGGTGACCAGCATTCTCTCTGTTACTGGTCATTTTATCCCAGTTTAAATTCATTATTCTGTCTGAGGCAAATCTGTGCTGTAGAACAGATATCAAGAAAATAAAATAATGTAGGAATATGTCCCTTTTAGTGAAAATTGAAGTGATGTAAATGGAGTAATTGGAGCCAAATCTGATAAGCTGTCAGTACACATTATCTCAATAATACAGGACAGACGGTAGCGATGATGTTGCCTACATTTTCCATGCAAAGTGCTGCCAAAAAGTGATGGGCACACGACAGCTGCCGGTGTCTCATCCTCTATTTTTAAGCATGATGTGATGAGTCAGATCAGAGGAGGAGAACTGGGGGAGTTTGATCCACACGAGGGCGCTGTTGCGCACACCCCAACCACCCTGTCATTAAGGATGACCTCTAGCTAGATCCAAGTTTCCTGGTTTCCATGTTTCCCTCTCACTTCTCTTTGACATAATCACAGGAAACTCCTGGAGACGGAAGTTTTGAGGTTTTTGTAAATGAGACGCGGATCTGACGGACTTCCAAATGAGCACTGCAACTGGACCAGACTGATTCCAGACAATCTCCGCTTTGATCTCCCAATTTCCCCAGTGATCCCAAGTGCTGGGAAAGCCTCCTCCACACCTTGTAGCCCTAAAGCAGAAGAGGCAGGAGGGCACGAGCCGCCGCGTCTCCCTGCCTGTCTCTCTCCACACACACGAGCTGGACTCTCTTTTGAAAGTCTTGATTTAAAATTCCTCTTCAGAGAGCGTCATGCATTTTATATGCATGGTTGAGGGGAGGGATTGCGAGGGTCCAAACGAACCTCCCGCACGCTGCCGGCCTCCTCGGGGATATAACCATACCAGCGCTCACACCCTTTCCCGCTCCGCTCCCTTCATTTTCCTGCTCCCACTCAATTCTTTCAACATTAGTTTTACTACATCACGCCTTTCTCAAATTCTACCAAGCAGCTAGAGAGCTGCGGCCTTTGAAGACAAGTGTGATCAGAACAGAGGCAGGGGGGTGTTAAAAAAAAAACCTGGCCGCGGGGCATTTGGGTTTTTGCACTCGTGTTTAGCAGCTTATGGAGCCGAGAGGAGCAGGCTTGACAAGTGCAGTGTTTGGGGACAGCTTTGATGTCGGCTGGGGTGCGGCTGCTGCTCAACTTCTCTGTGTGGCACAACTGTAGACACAAGGATCACCCGCAACAGTATGATGGGACGAAATGAGTCTCACATGAAACGCAACACAAATATCTAAATGCTCTTTAAAATGTCATTCTACTTTTTTTGTGAAGAGGTGTCCGCTTATCTCATCTGCTCAGGCCTAGAGGCAGGGGACACCCTGGACAGGAGTTCATCACATGTACCACTGAGGTACCCAGCCTTCTCCATGGACTTTTTCGTTCCATTTTTACTATCTGTCCCAGCTCAGAGAGTAACGTTGCAAAAATGGCCACTGCCACCGTTACATTTTTAGAGAACTTTGACAGAATAGGACCGTTTGTATTTTTGGTGTTCTGGATCCAGAAAGTCTCCAAGGGATTCACTCCTAACAAAGGGACCTTAGAAGGCACATTTGTGTTGTACCCACGAACCAACAAAAGCAGCCGGCTCCTTGCTCTTAAAAGTGCTCATCTATGAGCCACGAGACGCCTCCGCATCCACTCACTCCAACTGGGATGAAGACACAACAACAGCTTGTACGATCTGGTTTATTAACAATAAATGAGGAGCTAGCTTATCAAGGATATAGCGGTAAACACCAGACACAATTTTTATTTTTGTAAGTGCTACAAATTTGCGATTATGGACAGAAATGGTACACCAACAATAGTGCCCACATTCAGAAATCAAAGTATAAAAAATACAGTATGTTAGGATAAGTGTTCCAAATCTTAACATTTGTTATTCTCAACCGTAATATTTAGGAGCAGTTTCAGCCAGGTCAACATTCTCCATGGACATCTGTGACTGGTCGGCAAAGCAAACCTGTATCTGTAGCTTCTGCTGCCATTATTTTGCTTTTCAGTTTTCAATCCACTCTTCCTCACCATTTGTTATGTTGGGTTTATGTTTAGCGCGTTGCTTGGTAGTCGCTCCACCAAGATGCTAGTTATTTATGAACAGTGGAACCACAAGATTACTTTTTATTTACAGCAATGTTCCACAGTTGTGCAACGTGTACAGGAAATGTATTAGGAAAGCAGATAGTGGAAGGATATTTCTGTCTAAAAAAAAAACAAAACGGTGCGCCTCTTGTTTCATCATGCTAGTTGTGGCGCCACAATTCACCACACGTACATGTAAGTGCAGTTCAAATTGAATGAATATGATTCTTCGTCCGCCTTTTCTGAATATTTCCCGCCGCAGTCTGGGCATTTCCATCTCGACACGAGACAGCCATGGGAACGGGATCTTTCATAGAGCTTTATTGACCAATTGCGTGTCGCTTTGCAACTAGGTACCCCTCCATTTCCCCTTCCTGTATCGAGGTGGTCATTCGCACAGGGATTGTATCGGTTAATATGCACAATCTATCCTCGCGTTTCGCCCTAGCCTGGTTATAAACTGGATATTGAAACCCTGAATGTCAGCTTGATATTGAATCCGGGATTCAGGGCGTAACTGTGTTGCGAAACCTTTCCTAGGTCGAGCCTAGTCTTCCCTTTTTTGAGAACCAATCTCTCCATTGCATCCTGGGTCCTCACAAGCTATGTATCCTAAGAAGATGCCATAGCAGGCTTCTCTCCTTGTGGAAGGGTAACCGTTCCATCCTGAGACCCTTGAGAGGCGCGACAAGCTCCATAGGAAACGCTGTGACCAGCTTCTCTGACTAGTCAACAAGCTGGAGTTTAGACTTTTTGAACGTCAACTAATGTCGCCTCAAAGGTGCCACTTGAAAACATCCCAGCGATCCCATACTGTACCAACTTTGCTTTTGTCGCAAATATGGCGGTTTTTGTGAGGTTTAAAGTGAGTAAGTAAGTTCGGACATCCAACAATTGGGGTGCAATTTCCTGGTATCTTAAAATCGGCAACCAACCGTGCGCAATAAAACAGATACATTATGGGTTGAGATGGAACACGGACAGGAAACAAATGGAGAATGTTGATCCGTTCTGTCCCCTATAGAGATATCGTAAACGTTTTACAGCACTGTGTTATTATTGGTGCACAAAGACGACTGAGCTAATCTATCACTGAGGCGGAGACCAACTCCGCTCAGGCGTGGCTGTCTAGGTAACTTTGGTTTCCAGCTCTCTACAACTATACTGTGATTCTGGCAGTTTCGAAGCTGTTGGTTAAAGTGAAATTAACAGTGTAGCAGCCTTAAGCCATAATTCGTACAACAACTCATTGCTGTTAAGATAGCAGCCACGATTAGATAGCTACAGTGTGATTCCACAGAGAAGACGTGGTCTTCTACGCTAGTCTGGTCACAAACTGGGTGAGTTCATGCAGAAAAGACTTTTCTGTACAACAAAAATGATGAAGCCGGTTTTCCCAAAGGTTGCTGCAACACAAGACGGACATCGATAAAAGAATGCAGAGCAGGGACACTTGACCCAAATGCTCCGGGTGACGCGGTGATCACAGTCCTTCTCCGTGTCATCGCTGCAAGGATGGAGTGTGATTTCTCATGAACAGAAAAAAAAAAAATCACAGAACTTTTACGTACAAATCTGCCGTTGCTTTGGGTTCCCACTCATTTACACCTGCATCACTCTTTCACAACACGTCTCAAACATTCCTTGCTTCTTTCCCTGGTCAACTGGGGAAAAGGTTGTATTACAATTCATACATTTTGTCTCTGGGACGTTTACCATCCTGTAAACTTCGCACAGCAGCGTCAATCCGGTCGTGACCATTAGCTTATTGTTTTGGTGTTGAGTCGTGCTGAAGTTAGGAGCATGCTAGCTAACTCTTCATGAAAGGGACTTCGGTTGGGAACTTGGTGGCTTTGTGACACCTTGTGATCCGGACTCATGAGGACATTTTGGTGAGTTCCCTTCGCTAAAGGCAAATGTTTGGCTAACATGGTAGCACATGACGCTAGTGGCCTCAGATGGATTTTGTTCAACTTTCTTCATGGTTGGCTTCATCGGACTGAGATTTAGTTTTAATTTAAATGCACTTTTTAAAAAAAGAACAGGGAGTGACTGCAGGTGTAAATGGGGTCCAATGGACAAAGATTTTCTTTGGACCATCAGGGTCAGTGTTTTCATCAGAGCGTCTTCTTTCTTGTCAAACATTCCTGCTGCCAACCGTTTCACTCTCTCACAACTAGAATCGTTTAATGCATTGCCTTCGTCCACAAAATAAATCTCCTCGGTGCCAGTCGAAGACTTTCATCGCCCCCCTGGGAGGGCGTAAGAGCGCTGCACTGTACGTTGAAAGTCTGGGAGCTGAGACACTCTGTCCCGTCTCCATTAAGCATTCTCAGCAGCTGTTCTGTGGCGGAAGTCCTTTGAAGGACAGCAGCAGGGAGGGGAGGGGGGTAACATGAGTCCTCGGTTCAAACAGGGTTCTTTTGCCTCACTACCGGGGCGGGCGGGGGGGCACTTTCTTTCCCGTAAGTTCCTCATCTTTGTCCATATCGAATCCTAAATAGAGTTCCAGCTCGAGCTTCAGCTTACCAACACATGCAACTTCTACTCTAACACTCAGCGTTCATGCTTTCACCGTCACATAGAAAAGAACAAAAACTTCAGCGTCCGCTCTCCTCGGTTGCACTGACTCCGTCCGCACACTTCCTCAAACGTTCCTTTTGCTCTACACGGGTACAGCTCGTTTTGATCTCTGCTTGTTTTGACACGAATGGGCGAGTGAGAAGGGGCTTCTGAAGGATTTGAAGGGTGTGAATGTAGTCTCAGTGGGGTCAGAAGCCTCTTAGAAGGATGGAAAAAAAGGAGAGCCGACGGGGTTGCAGGAGTGATTCACTTCTGTGCGAGATACGCTCCGATCGTGAGGCTCGCTGCTCCCAGCGCAGCCAGACCAAAAACAGTCTTGATGGAAGGCCAAGAGCAATTGAAGACCGAGTCCCTCTGTCTGTCGTAGAGTTCCACGAAGGTGTCCTGAGGGAGACAAGAACAGGACAGTTCAGTTGGCCGCCACCAAACTCACACGGAGAACAACTTCTCAACACATACTCCGTGAATTACCTCAAACATCGCAGTCTTACCATGTGTGAAAATGTTTTTGTTTTAAGTAACCTGGCTATTTAACTCTGCGAGTGCACCTATCAAAGATGGAGGCAACACTGACTTGCGATCTGAATGCTACGGCTGAGCTGGACTAGTCATGTCTTTCAATGAAGACTAAGTCGTGAGGATGTGAGAGAGCTGCCTTTGTCATCTGGTCACTGTAGTGAAAAACAAAGAGGCTCTGCTAGCATCGCCACACTCGGCTTTTCCACTCGCCCTATTATGACGTGAATGTTTTGTTCCTGTTTGTCTATCACCAAAGTTGTATATTTGTTTTCTTAATAAATAAATAATAATGTGAGGAATTTAGACCTCAAGTTATTTGCCATGAGTAGCTCAGTTTAGAAAGTGTAATCCAGTTTGTTTAACTAGCTTTTATTTGTTTCCTTAGTTGTTCCCGAACCAGGACAAACGTACTCCCTCAGGGTCCATAGTGAATGAAGGCCTTCTTTGCTGCCTTAAATAAGTATAACTTTTGTTGTAAATATTGTTTGACGCAAAGTACCATCAGCTTATCGTTAGATAAACACCAACATTGCTCATGAGCTTCCGTGTTTTTGTTTTTAGAAAGAAGTGTGGCAGACACTGTGAAAGAACGAAACCACCAACGTGTGAAAGTGAAACCTGTGAGTATTAAAACCACAATGTTAAATATGTTTTATAATTTGGGTGAGTGATCTCCAGCAACACAAATCCCCTCAGCCAACACCAGCTATGAGTGGAAATGGGGTGTTACAGCACCCGCCTCACACTCCTAAAAAGCGTCACACACCCGACAGCACACAGACACTTTTCGGCCCAGTGTTTCTGTCTTTGTGGAGCCCACTGGAGAAACATACACGCAGCGTACATTCCAGCCTCTCTGGGTTGATGCCGTTTCTGCTTCCCTCAGGGGTTTTTAAAAATGTCTGCTTCTAATTTGATTTCCATGGAGGGTCTAAAGCAAGGAGGAAAACCCCACAGACAGCTGCGGATGGAAGACTCTCACTGCTGAACGATATCAGACCGAAGCAGGCGACGTTTTTTTCGGGCGGTTGAAGGTGCGATATGTCAGCAGCTTTTGTTAGTGACAAAAGCGCATTAGTCTTGAGCTGCCCACCCAACCACTTGGAGCTTGTTGTTTAAATTTGATCCATTTGTGAACAAGAACTTCAACTTTGTCTGTTCTCAAGGGAATCGGCGACAACCATAATCCGATTAATCTGAATTCCCCGTCAGTAATGATGTTGCGTCTCGATCCCACAGCAACACAACGCCGTTTGACATTGATCAAGTCAAAGCGAAACTGGGTCGTTCGCATTTGCAGCTTCCATTTATCAAACTTAAGCAGGAGTCCTTTCCAGCAATCTATTCTGGTCCGGAGGGAAGACAAATACATTTCCTCTTTCCTTTCTCCTCCCATCCGTTCCATTCCGAAGGCATTCCTGAGGCTGGGGGCCGAGACACAAAGGAGGAGAGATCAGCAGATTCTTCCTGGTTCACGTCCCTCCAGGGTGGAAATTAGCCGATCATCTCATCGCAAGCAAAATCTCTCATTACGCTGATACGTTGGTTATTCTTTACTGAGTTGCTCATGACACAATAACCACCTTTTTCAAGGTTACTGCGTATAAAAGGTTCGAATAATAAATATTTCTCATGACCTGGAACTACCACCGTAGTTTGGTTTTGGGGCTGATATAACACGTTTCCAATACGTAGGTTTATGGTTCCAGCTCTATGGTCTTGCTCAAGGAAACGACAGCACAAACGGGTCTTGAGCTGGGCTCAAACCCGCACCCTCTCAGGGGACCTTTAAACTGTGGCCTTATCCCAGTGGGTCCAAGTCTGTTTCATCAGTGGCAGCGCTGCTTCACACCTCTTCTTTTTTTCCAGTATTCACTCTGGCCAGGTGGGGGCGGTACAGGCAGACATGACAGTTTGAGAGCAACAAATTCTAGAACAAAGAAGACACCGTCTCAGCAGTCACTCTGGCAGCTGGCGAACCCAAGCGATTCTGTTGACATCTTGCTTTTTTGACGCGAACATTTGACCTGAGACCGAGTCCGTATTTTGAAAGCCCCTTCAGGTATTTGAAAACCGAACTTTAAGATAAAAAAAAAATTCCGACCAGCCAACGATCAACATTCTTGACTTGCAACTTGCGACGTGAAAGTCTCCCGTGAAACCATGCGATTTTGAAATAACCACTAAAACTAAAAACAAGACATGAGAAAGCCAGAGTGGAACGCGTGAGACTCTCAGCTGTTTACTTCGAGTTATCACCTAGTGTTGAAAAACAACAAGTGCGGTCGAACAGCGAGTGTGTGCGAGTGGAAAAGTCAGGACGCCTGTCCTCCATATGGCCCAGACAGCCTGCACAGATTATCATCTATTTAAATCCGAAACAAAGGCGAACCAATTACATTAAGAGATTGGTTCGAGGAGTGATTGATGTAAAAAAAAAAAAAAAAAAGAATCCCACAAGGACACGGCGAGTGCTAATTCTGGGTCGACACAGGGGAGAGCTGGAGAGTGGAGACAGAGGAGGGGAGGGGGGGGGTGTCAGGTGGATATCATGCGACTGAGAAATGTTGCACTTCGGCTCCTGGAACTTCTTCACCTCTACAGCCGCCGTCAGCCACGTGAGCTGCGAGAAAACAAAACTTGAATAGTTCTCCTTCTGACTTGAGAAATGAATGGGGAAGCCACAGGAAGGGTTATTTCGGTGTATTTTTTCAGTCCCATTGTGAAATCGGAAGCGGATACATATCCTGCTTCAACTGAAGAAATCCCCTTCTCTTGTTGGGGCAATGCTACACCAGAATTAGCCTTAAATCACTGCCAGGTACTCTGCCGCAACCTTCCGCATGATAGAGATGTCAACACAGGGTTGACACCTCTATCATGGTAAGGCCTTTACGCAGCCTCAGAAGCGCTGTATCCATTGTCCTCTGCCAATCCAAGGTTGGTTCGTGGAAGCATCAGCCAATAAAAGAGGAGTCCCTCTCTACACAGATCCAGCTCTTCTAGGGGAATACAGTGTTCCAACGATAACTGGGGGTCCTCCCAGTTGGGTAAACCCAGAGGACCACACCATGGAGATGCGTCATGCAGGGCGTCTTGGAAACTACATTTAAGAAGAACGCCCAAAACACACTCCTTTTGCCTCCCATTTTCCACAGAAACTTTGCTGAATGTGATACATACTCGGCAATTCACGCCTAGTAAACTAGCAAACCCCAGCATTGCTCTGTAGTCGGTGCACTATGGGCATCTAAAGGCAACGATAGCTCAACTTTTTGGGAGTAGCAGGTTGACTAGTGCTTGTCCTTTATATGTGTTGTGTTGCATTAGTAACCCCCCCAAAACACCCCACCCACCCATCGTGAACCTCTTTCATGCAAGACCAGGCCCGAACCCAAGCAAAAATGTCCAAATTACCAACTTTATTCTGGAAAAAAAATCATATGCCAAAGACAAACTATGTTTAATATTCTCCTTGACGGACTCCTCTGTGGCCTGAAGCTAACATCTGTCACGGACAGCAGGTGAACATCTGGCAAATTAACTTGCAAGCTCGCGTCACTGTTCTATTCTTTTTGGATCAACGCTTTTTAAAAGGTCACAGCAGCCAAGGGTGTGATGGGAAAATTCCTCGCCAGGTTTACACACACACACACACACACACACACACACACACACAGCCTGCACATAATGAAACTCGCGGAAGTCTTCGGCGGCAGCCCGGGTGTCATGGTTTCCCAGGAAGGAGGCTGGACGCGTCATTTGCTTTTCCCAGCAGCAGCAACTTTTCCCTTGACCACGGATTTGTTTTCCACCCAAGCTCATGCTGTCCAAAGTGTTATCGGTGAACAATTCCTGTGGATTGGGAGAGGCTTGCTGACACATCTCAGTATCTGCTGTGGGCAGATCTGGGTGAGGGGCTGCCATCCATGCTCTGGCCTCTCTGCACCGCCAGCGCCCCCCTTGCTGTTGTTTGTTTCGAAAACCCTCGCATACAGTAGCACTGCAAACGCGGCAGCTGGATTCTTTGATGTGTTTAAATGAGGTCCCCCCCCCCACTTCGGAGCCAAAGGGGAGGAAAGATGCGAGCGAAGGCATAAGTGTCCTGGCTAATTGTTCTGTTTTGATCAGAGGATGACTTTACACCAGGATCACACTTCCCTTTACAGTACGCACAGTAGACCTCAGCAGTGCAGCAGCACATTTACACCGATCTGCCGTATAACTATGACCAGGTTTCATCAGAATCATAACATCATTTGAGTCGATAACAATGATGAAATACTCATCTTGGAAAATGCCAAGTACAGAACTGTTTTGTACCATAAATACGTGCAAGTTATTCCCTATTGGGAAATATATATTCACTAACTCCCATAAATTTTCTTTTTCAGTTCCTGTTTCATATTTATTTTGTATTTCCACATTTATTTCGAGTCAATGTTGAATCTATAAATGGTGTAAAAAGTACTTTCATTCATACTAACAAATGTTTATTTACGTATGTTTCTTCATTTTTTGAGGCTTTACTTTCATGATCATTTATTATTTGCTTGTTCCCACATTTATTTCTTATATAATTTTCCTACTTGTATATTAAACAAGCAAATTCATTTCCTCCTTGTGACACTTCTAATAGATAGCATTAGCAACATTCCTTGTTCTTGGGGATTTTGGCGGTTTTGGTATCGACGATACCAAATATTTTTTGTTGCAGTAGGCGTGTGCTAACTCTGGCAACATTGTTCCTTGAATAGATCTGCGGTTACTGACTCTAACTCTTTCAAGAACAATAACTTTTCCCCTGGACATTTTGTTAACAATGTTGTTATCTAGTTTCTGGTGTCACACAGCAGGACATCAGCGTGCCGACCTGCAGCAAGGTCACGCTCTTCTCTGTCTCCTCCGAATCATCGATCGACCTGCCAGGCAAAAAAAAAAGATGACGGAGGAGTTTGTTTCGATTCTCATTACCCCGTGTATCGTGCTGCTTCAGCACTTCAGCTGTGACAATAGTGCAATTGTTGGAAACAACAAGCTCCACGTCACACCGTGGAAATCTGAAAAGCTGAAAATACGCCAAGTCAGCACGTCAACTTTAAGTGGAATAGAGAAGCTTTTACTGGTTCTTTCCATTCAGCTTCCTTCGAGAATAAATGAGCTGTTATTTTCCACCTTCGGCTTTTCCGACTGTGAAATGGAAAGAGGTCTTAAAGATGAATAATCTGGGCCCGGTTCTTTCCGACAGACATGAGTTGCTCTGTAAAAAGTGGCATCTTTTCAGTCTCCCACACTAGTTTCACTCATCTGGGCTCATGAACATTAGATCTGAAGAGTGACCTTTTGATCCACTTCATATGACCTAAAATCATGAAGCGTTACATCAGCAGCGTAATATTCATGTTTGGAAACAAAAGCAGTCAAACCAGAACCTGCAAAAAAAAAAAAACTCGCTCGGCTGTATGGGAGGAACAGTTTTGACGTTGGTGCTGCCCTAAAGGCTCATAAATATTCAAATTGGTGTCAGCGGCATCGGCAGCATTTGTGTGTTTACAAAACAGCGCAGAGAATCGTGGGAGCGAGTCGGCTCCTGTGGAAACATGATCGCCAGTACATCACCCACTCGCCTCCAGACGCGCTTGCTTTTATATTGTCCCCGTAATTCACCGTCTGAGCTGACAGATGCACGCAGAAGAGACTTGACTTTAATTCCATTAAGGAGGTGAAGAGGAGAACCACCTGGAGTTCGACCATAAAATTTAGTGGCGGGTGGATTTGGAGGGTGGAATTAAAGGCTTAATCTAGTCACCGGGCTCGGCTCGATAGTTGTGATCTTAAAGGTGCCACGCTGCCGGTGAATTTTCTGGAACATTCGACAGGGTGACCTTCAGAGGAGCCAGAGAGGACAGTCTCTTTGCCACTCACCCGCCCACTCCTACTATGCCACAGAGTATCATTTACAGTGGCACACAAGACAAAGACGCTTCAAAGACTTTTAACGGAAACACAATCCTCTCAGATCACACGTTGTCTGGGAATTCTAAAATTCAGCCGTGCAACAACAACTTCTTAAATCTTCAATGTAACATTATGCATCCACCTATAGCTACGTTGTGGGGGCAGCAGTCTGGGTTAAGAGGCCCAGAAACCCCCCCGGGGGGGGGGGCATTGCTTGGACAGACCGTGTCCTTCTTCAAGTCCCAGCATCCAAAAGATGGTCATTTTGGCATATGAAATAGCTTTCATCTTTGGGCTCTGTCTTTACCAGGACAACCATCATGAGCAAGATCCAAAATGGCTGACCTCTTCCGCTGTTGCTACACAAGGCTATAATTTACAAAAAAGACGTTTCATGTTGAGTAAGTTGAACCTGGTTACTGGTCAGTGTGACTCATGGAGGATTTGGTGGGAGTTATCTCGACCAAATGAGACTCCATGACTCATTTCTTGTCGCGGCCGACTTGACAGAGATAGCGATCAATGAATCCACACAGGTCAACAAACAACAATTCGTCTGAGGAAAGCACCATTCTCTGAGCCGGAAAACCAGGTGGGTGAAATCATCCTACTGGTTCACTGGGAAAAAAAAGTCAGTAGAAGTCCAGAGCTGTGACTCACAGCTAAGTTAAGACCGAGTCTACTTCAATAGCTTCATTGTGTGGCCAGTGAATGTGCTGTGCCACAGTGGAGGAGGAAGTTTCAGAGCCGGACGTGACTTTGCTTGGCTATAAATATCCAGCTCCGTCCTTGCTCATGACTCTGGGCATCCCAATCTAATAAAACAGTTCTCATCTCCGGCACTTGTTTAAAGAACATCGTTGACGTCAAGAGCAAGAGTGAGAGTGGAAAAGAGCTGTGGAGTCAACGTGCGCACTCACTGAGGTCTGTGCTGGGAGATGGCAGTAAAACCTGGCCTGTGTGGCCTCACCGCTAAAAACACTCCAACAACTGAGGGGATTCTCCAAACCCACGCTGACGTGTCTGTGGATGGAATAATCCCATTTAAGTGCTGCCTTCACTAATGTGTCTTCTGTCTACGGAATATTTGCTGTTGCTGAGTCCGAGCCAGCAGGAGTTGTAAACAGAAACAAGATGCAGTGACAGTGGTGCAGTTCACACCTAAAAGCCAGGGGGGTCAAAACCAAACCGTGGTATGTAGATTTTAATCCCAAAAATCGCTACCTCGGCGAGGAACTGGATGGGATCGGGCGGAACCGAAGGAAGTAGCAAAGACTTAACTCTTGGCCTGTTTTGTCAATTGGATAAGACGTTACAAATCCAATAAATGATGACCTTCCTGACCGTAAAAATTCAAGGACATTTGAGTTCCAATAGGTGGAATGACCTCCCCATTGATCAAGTGGAAGACAATTGAGAACGGAGACGTTGTGTTTGGGTTTGCATCCCTACGATGAGCATCGATCCCAGCTTCAAAGCTGAGCCCAGGAAACCGTTTTTACAATGCAGCTTCCTTTTCAAGTTAATAATTAGACACGCAGGCAAAACTCTGTTTACTGTGACTGACACATGACTTAGTTGGGCAAAACAATAAAGCGTGAGAGGCGGCGTGGCGCTTCCCTGGTTGGTTAAGATAGCAACTGAGAGAGTCCGTGGGAACATGCAGTTCTCAGGTGGCTGGAAGCAGCTCGGGTGACAAACAGAGAGCCCAAAGAGGGGGGGTGCATTTCCTGCTACAGGGTGGCACGCTGCCGAAGGCCTTAAAAGTCACTTCCTCTGACCTCTGCAGACCCCTAGACCACACAAAAACATCTCTAGTGGAGCCGAAAATAAGCCCACGGATCTGAGCCAAAGATCTTTAGAGGGATCGGTATCAGTTGCGAGGCCACACGCTCACGTGTAGAGCCCTGCATTGTTGTTGGGTGAGGTAATACCATGTTCTGGTCATGAGCTCATCTGTAGCTCACATACGCGTCTTTGTCAGGAATCCCGTCAGGCCGCCGTATCAATCCGCGCAAGGCCGACAATCATGGAAAACTATTTGAAAAGTCAACCAGTGTTCAGTGAGTGTGAGGCCACTTCCTTAGCCAGATGCTGTGGGATGACATCACTGTCTGAATTTGTACTAAGGCTCCTCTGTGGTAGCGCCAAGTAAGGTGAAATCACAGCCTGTAACTGGAGAGAGCAGCGATCCAACAGTTACTCATTCTGGGGGAGGGGGGTTCAGCAGGGGTTGGACAGCAACTAAGTCATTTTCCGACATACCTTAGCTCCCAAGGAAAAAAGTGTTAGTTCATAGAAACAGACAGTGGATTCACGACTATGGATCTTGCTCCCAAGTGAGGGGATGATGGAGGGTAGGACGATGCTCTTGGTTCGCCATGGAAAGAACCAGAGAGTAGAGACAAGCATCTGGAATTAGTATTCACCCCAGGTTGTGTGAACTGGTGAGAAGCTTCCTCATCCAGACCAGGGGCTCAGAAACAAGAGGCTTCAGGGGGGCGAAGACCGCAACCCGACAGGGATGAGCGCGAGGCAATAGATGGAAACATACTTTTTTTTTTTTTCCAGTTGAAGTTGGTGAGTGGCAGGAAAGTGGGATTATTCCTCCCATTTGAAAATTCGTGAATCTGAAGCAAGACTCTGAAACCGGCGACTAATTGTGAGGCCAACCGCCACTCTGCGTCTCCATGTCAATGAGCGAGCTTCACGTTCCGGAGCGGACTGGTTTCCTCAGCTGGCGGAAAACAATAACGTGTTTGAGGCGCGGCGTTCCCGCAGGAACACCTTTGAAGCGTGCCGGAGAGCAACCGTCTCGCTCTGAAAACCTTCCGCAAAGTCACCGTGCAGACGCTTCTCGCCGACCGCCGGCGCATCACAGGAAACCATTGGGGACAACTTAAAACCAGCTGTCCCACAAGGATGAAATCTGAAGGTCCTTTACGGGTCAGGGACTGCGAGTAAATAAAACATTCGACACAAATGAGCCTCAGCCATGCCCAAAAAAACTTTCCCTTCATTTATTTCTAGTTGGCTGCTTGGCCTGTGGAAAACTCCGACACCCCCACGGCTGCTAATGTACCACCCACGTCGGCTAACTGGATTCTTAAATGTAAGGCATTGTTTACCGTCGCTTATCCAGTTTTTTTTTTTCCGCGCTGCTCTTAAACATATGCAGAAATGTACCAGAGAATTCCTCATTCGATGAGAACGTGCTTGAACCCTGTGAGAAAACTTTGCCTCCCCCGCTCGTCCCCCTTTCAGGCTTGGTATCGCCAAGGAAAAGTTCAGTGACCTCTCTCAAGCAGCCAGCTGATTTTCAGCCGAGCCGGGGGAGAGGAATGAGAGGAATGCATTGATGTGTGGAGACAAACAACTGCAGTGTGCGCCGGCGAGAGGCCTAAATCCAGGAGGAGCGCAGATGCTTCCTGCAGCCAGCCAGCAGCGAATGACAAAACGTGTTGTCTGAATAAGTCGAGGCAAAGTGCGCAGCTTCTGAGTCACCATGTCGTCACATGATGGAACCGTGGGCTGGAGTGAAGGGCTGCAGTGGGACGCTTGTGTGTGACTTGAATCGAAACAACCAAAACTGGAGCACATTTTATTGACTTATTGACAGCTGTGGTCACACAAGACAGATGTCAATAGCCTGTGAGGTCATGTGAGGTAGAACATCAGGTCACAGACATGTTCAGTTTCAGTTTGGGGGGAATCATCATTAGCTGAAAGTGCTAACAGTGCGAAAGGCTCCGAGGAGGAATCAAGAGAATTCAAGTTTTTTTCACCCAAAACTGTAAAGCAGTGCGGGAAACCCTCCCTGTAGCTGGGACAGCAGCCTTCACTCGAGAGAGAGTCCTGCTGCTGCTCCCAACAATGTCACTGACCTTTATGATGCGCTGGTCCAGGCTGTTGCATCCGTGACCTTCACTCAGCATGGAGCATGGTACTAGCTACCTAGCTAACTAGTACCACAGACTCATAGAACATTCGGAGCATCCGATGCTAAATGCCTCAAATATTAGAGACGCCTCTTGTAGTGGACCTCTTCATTCCAGCTCCGACCCAGATTCCCATTAATATGGACACCAAAAAAATGTATGGAAAATAAATCTTGGATGGAAACTGAGGTCAGAGGTGTGGTCTTCCTCCTCAGGTTTGCAACGAGTCCTTTCGCCACACTCGGCTGCAGATAGTCACTTGTCTTCCGGCAAAAATCTTGAATTTGAGCCATATTTTCTACGCTTTTTAGTGACAAAATTTGGCTCATAATTCAAGTCAAAGTCTCAGCAGAAAAATCTCATCCAGGTCGCAGGGTTGCCGCCAGGAGCTTTTGAAACTATGGTGGAACGGAATGCAGCCATTGACGAGTCGATGGAGAAAACAGCAGATGGGGAAGTTTTGACCTTTACTGAACTGGTGACAATAAAAGGCCAGTTCTCTCTCCATATGTCCAGCTGGAATGTGCCACTTCAGTCATTTTTGGGTTAAAAACATGCGGAAAAAACAAACAAAATTATCTCTGTCTCGATGGCGCGTTACGTGTTATCCACTGGCTTTGATGTTTCCAAAGATTTCATCTTTAAAAAGACCATTTTTCTGAAGGTGTGGCGGTGTAAACAGTCACATACATGTAGAGCGTCAACGTCTTGAGGGATCTTCACTGCATGTATGGCTGGTTGAATCTTTGTTGTTGCTTTCCATAATTACGAAAAAGCCATTTCATGAGCCTCTTAAAGGCCCAACAGACTTATGTTACGTGTTTATTTCAGTCTCTCAGGTGATGCTTAAGAACTGGTGGCTGAGACTGGAGCAGAGCGTCAATGGTTTGGCTTCGCTGTGACACAGCTTTCACTTGTTTTTGACACATGTGAATCACCTCACTTGTTTATGTCTTCACTGCAGAAAAACATCTGACTTGGAATTGATCGACCCAGTCGGTACATCCGAGTCAGACCCTGCCAATCGATAACATCACGTGTTTCCTCCTGATCCCATCTACTGGACTTTGTTGACAGCATCTGTGGGAAATGTGACCAGCATGTGCAGACGGCTCACTTTCCAGTCAGCTGTTGAATCAGCTGAGCATCAGATGATGGTTGAGTCAGATGACTTCAAGTTTGGTCAATAAAGTTCACTTCAGTGAGCTAATCTGCTCCCAAACCATGAGCCGGAGATGAATCCACATCACTCCTTCGACTGAGTCAGGAATTCGAGCCGGGTGTTTTTCCGTGAACAAACCAGCTGATCTTCATTGACGAAGATCGGCTTTGGACGTGGAAAACAACTTGAACTCTTTCCGTTGTTTGCTGGTAAACAAAGTCAGCCAGACCTTGTCGAGTACATTTCAAAGCCTTGCAGGACAAAACAAATGTCAGTAAGAGCTAATAAAACAATAAATAAATGAATCAAACAGTCATGTTTTTAAGCCACTTGACACGTTCTTAGTAAGTGTGACTAACAAGTACAGGGAACTGGGTTAAGCTTTAACAGCTTTTCCAGTTTTTAAACAAACAACTACAAATGAAGATAACGTGACACGAGATTCCATTTAAAACTTGTCGGCTCCGTTGTTGTGGTTGGATGCACAGTAGTGCAACAGCAAATAAGCAAGTATATCAGACAAGTACTATGAACCAAGCAGGTAAAAATGAGGATTTTTACCTGGAGGAAACAAGCGCTTCAGCGTGCATGCGATTAGCCTGTTAGCTGTAGCGTGTTTGTGCTCTGATACAACACCCACAGACGCGTCGGGAGCTAGCGGCTACCTATTTCTGTACTGTGTCAAACCCTAACTAATTCGAGGTTAAAACATCTGTCGCGTTTCAAGTCAGTGGCGAACAGAAAACCAAATTCACGCTGAGATTAAACCGTACCAGCGACCCCCCGCGGCTCTGCGAGGGCCGCGTCTGCCGACAGACGGCGGTCTGAGCGGGACACCATGCTGGCTGGGGCTTGCCCACCACTAGCAAAGCGTTGTATTACTTCAATTTCGCTGGCTGGCCTCTGAAGGTGCTGCTCTAATTGCCAGGCTGCCTCCACGTCTCCAGATGACAGACGCTTCAAAGGCGAACCGACAGCGATTCCCTTTCTTCTGCGGTGTTTTGTTTAGTGTTGTTCCGTCATGCAGTGAGTCAAAGAATATAAACTCACTCGTGTCAGGCGCCGCTTTTATGGCGCACTTGCCGTCTAGACTAATCTAACCGCGTCGTCGAATCAAGTCGCACCAAATTGACTTGTAAAGTTCATTAGTTTTTTTACGGGTGAAATTTAAAAAGTCGGACAAGAGTGGCAATTTATTTTCCAGATTCCAGAACTCATTTTCTGATACGGCGCCAGGCCCAAGAGCGCCGATATGATTGAATGTAAATCTGCACTCCAAAGGGGACACAAGGTCAAAAAGTAATCCAGGATGAAATGGCTTTGGCCTCAGCAGGTCTTTGATCAGAGCTGGTGAGAGGCGGAAGGTGACTCTCTTATGACGCACCTGTCGACGCTTGTCGCTGGGTAAGAAACAATTAACATTGCGGCCGATCATTTGTTTATCTATCTGTTTATATGATTTATTATGGACAGAATTTATTATTATTATCATCTATTTTACTTATACTTCTATGACTTATTTATTCGTAATATTTTATATAATATTTATTTGTCTTGTGTTGCTTGATACTGTTGCTTGTGACTTGACTTTTATTGTCTTTGTGTATTTCTGTTCGGATTTAATGTCTTATAGTAAAGCACTAGATCTCATCTCATCTCATAAGAAGTCACGAATGAAAGTTGCATTTCTGTCGAAGCTGTTAACATGACTCACTGCCGTGAGGGGAGCACCCACTGGCAGATGCATAAATCGGCACCGACGCGCTAAAACGGCGTCGACACTCTCTTCGGCGTGACTTTCCGTAATTCACGTCCTGGAGTCGGTGAATAGAGAAACACCAGGAATCGATCGGACAAAGTGATACCCGAGCTCCGCCATTTAGCTCGTATATCTGAGCCGCCCCAAAAAAATCACATCGGCGGAGTCAGGGGAGAATTTATTTACCCCGGACATGCACCAGTTTTATTTACCAATAAATGGCTTTTTTTTTGGAGGGGGAGCCAATAATGGCCTGCTGTTTGTTAATGGCTGTGGTAATCCCAGAGGGGGGGGGGGCGTGCACGTGCGAGTGCGTGTGTTCATGGAGCAGATTGGGACAGATATCAGAAAGCCAAGCGCCCCGGGGCCATCTGCTCGCTGCCTTGGCTCACATGTCACCCTGTGACAACACAGCATTATTGATTCACACCACCACATCCGCTTCTGTGTGTAGCTGTCCCAGTGTGTGTGTGCGCGTGTGTACACAGACATTTCGTCGACAGCAAATAATTGATTAGCACCACTATATCCGCTTTTGTGTTTGCCTTGCGATGTTTGTGTGCGCGCCAGAGGAGAAAAAAAAAAGTTTAAGTTAAACAGAACTTTAGAATGTAATTCAAATAACTTGGGGCGGTGTAAACCAGTCAACCGCCTACACAGAACCGGCTTTTGTTGCACTTTGTTTTAGCCGGAGTTGTTACTGGCTCATGTCGGGGCGCACGTATGTAACCTTTCGCTCGGAGACTTTCTTCTAAAGACTCACAATGGCTGTGGAGGCAAATTAAAGACGCGCTCAGAAGGCGCTGGAAAGGCAGACTCCTGTCGTCGAGGATCACAGTGTCCAGCAGGAATCAAACAATCGCCTCCCGCGGCAAGAGTCTGGTCCCTATATGACCCAGCCGCCTCCGCACATGCCATTAGCTGCCTTTCATCGGGCTGGCGCAGGGAGGGCTAACTGTGCACTAGCATCACTGCTATACATGCGTTTCTCATTGATCAAACAATAATGAGGCAAGACTCTTTTAAAACCCAACATGTTTCTGGAAGAACTCACATGAGGTAGTTGGCTTCCATTCCTACGGCGTCATTGTTCTGGTTACGCCGCGAAACTTTACTTGTAACGCTACAGCTTTGGTTAGCATTTAGCATTAGTGCTGAAACAAAGCTACGGTGTTGTCCTAGGCTCAACATCGCACAGATGACGTACACGTCCAACTCATTCTGAGATTCATATTTACAAAAAATTTCGGAAATCAAAAGTTGTCAATACACTACGAATTTCAGATATGTTGTGAGTCGAGGACTTTCTATACGTTAATTTATTTAATATATGTCACATGTATCTGTATGCAGTGAATATAGTTTTGTAATGGAATTTACCATCTTCAACGATATAGTTTTTCCCGATTTTTTTTTTTTTTCAAAAATCAAAAAAAAAAAAGGAAAGATAGAGTCAATATTTGGAACACACCATATGATTTAAATTGTAGCTTAGCAGCTTAGCCAAAAGTCAATATAAAATCTGTGTTGTTAAAGAAATAGCATATGCTGAAGAACGTGTTTACAAAAGGCGCTAACTAGTGAAAGATTTGTTAATCAGAGGTTTATTTTTTTCACGTAAAAGTAAAGAAAGTAAATAAAAAAATCTGTCTCTGTAATCACATTATGAACCAACATTCCTACAGCTTCCATCCGACGCTGACCTCACGAGGGGCGGATAAATGCACGCAGCGTGGCCCTCGAGCCTCACGTTGGCCAGAACAAAAACAGTTTTCTGCCCTGTCCTGTCGCAGGAAGACAGACAGCGGTGTCTATTGTTCCGACTCACTTGAGTCTCTTTTGGAGTCTCCAGCGGGACTGTCTGTTCCAAATATTTCCACAAGACAGTGGGAGGAACCGTTTAACCTTGCTCTATATTGATATGCCGCTCAGTGTGCAGGCGTTTGCCCAGTGGCAAAGTCAGCGAAGTCTCAGCGGGGCCCTCATTATCCGACGCCAAGGTGGAAACTCTTTTATCTACGGATAGCAGCGGATCATTAGGATGGCGATCGTGGGCCTCTTTACGTACAAACAGGACTTAGGTGTAGCGTGACAATTGCACGGACCACATGGGAGCAATGTCTATATTTAGCCGCCTCTCATGTGTCCCTGCGTTTTCAGGGATCTGCCTTGTTACCTGACACTGGAAGGTCTCGGAACACGATCAACGCTGGAAGGAGCTTCTGTGAACTTGGACGCCCAGCCATGTATCACTCGCGCTGATCCCGACAACAAACATAAAGAGAATATATTTGCGAGGCTAAACAAACCAGACGCACGGCTGCAGGCGCGGAGCACGATGATCGCCCAACAAAAGGCTGCTTCGCCCACACCCTTCGCTGGCTACTCCGGAAAGAAACACCCAGCTCCATTATTTATTTACAGATCCCCGGCAAGCATTCCACCTACTCTCCTGAGGAGGCCCAGAAATGCGCACGTAGGATGGGGTGGAGGATCCTTGGGGAGAGGCGAGGTTGTGGAACACCAGACACCCTCAGACAGCGTTTGTCAGAAGGGCGAGAAAAACAGAGCAGCTCCATGTGAAAACCCAAACAAACTAACCGTGTTTAAACGTCACCTGAAAGCAGGAGTCCTGATGGATGGCATCTCACGACTGTCAGATCTCTGCTCCTCCACCTTCCAATTATGACTGGCACAGCCTCCGCACAAAAAGAGTTCAAATCTTAAGCTAAATTATTCATTGCTCTGCATCCTACTGGAGCGTTTGTTTGTTTTTCGGATTGTCTCTCCATCGCTGTGATTAGCATCACAGTCAGAACTTTCTTTAAAAAAGGGAAGTGGGCTCCACTCTGAGCCTCTCACCGGTGACTGAGCTCCTCGCCCGATCTCTAAAGGAGGCTCCAGACTCCCTCACTTTAGCTCATATGGTTCAGATCCCAACCAGTGGAACTCATTTCCTCCACTTCACTCCGCAGCCCGGACTGAAAGAGTTAACTCCAGCGACTCCCAGAACAAAGATCTTTGTCCTCCCTGCATCACAAAGACGCAGATAGGCACTCCAGATCTCTGCGGGCCTGAAAGAAATCATTCACGTCCGACTGATTCCCCAGAGTTCCAGCCCGGAGCCCACTCTCAAGAAATAGTTGTGAGATTACAGTTGCTGGGCTGCTGGCTGTAAACACGGCGGCAGATGGCGGGCGGCCCGGGCCTGCGCATGAAAAAAGGGGCTACAGTATGGGGGGGAAACCCTCACTATACCAAACCACAGCGAGAGCTTTTTATGTGGCGAGCCAGGCGAAAACCTGACTTTTTTCTTTTTTTTCAATCTGCAGAACTAGCTCCAGTTAGGAGCATCTTTCTTCTCCCAGCTGCGCGAACCATTATTCACTATTTTTATTTTGTCTTCCCGCTCTGTAATTTGAGGAGCTGAACTAATAGTTAAGTGAATTAAGAACAAGGAAGTGCTTGATAATGATGGGCTGCATTTCTGGTTCTGGACAAGTGTTGTGAACGTGAAACTCTCTGGGGACGTTTGTGTGTCATGGCGTCCATATATATTAAGTTTGGTTGGCAAAGCATCCTTTATTTATATATATATATATATATATATATATTAGGGCTGTCGACGTTAACGCGTTAATCTACGAGATTAATGTGACTGTGATTAACTAATTAAAATAATTTGACGGCGTTAACATAATTTATGTCACTGCGCATGCGCGACTCCTGACACCGAAGCCGGAAACTTTTGGACATCCGGGTCTTGGTTTTGCGTCTAATCTACTGCCGCTAACACCAGATTGGATGCGATGGAGAACGTTGGAAGAGGATTATTGGATGGAACGGTTTTTTTTTTTTTTCAAAACGCTGAGTGACGGAACAACAGACCGCTCTAAAGGTGTGTGCTCAATGTGTAAGTCTGAGTTCCGCTACCACCGTAGTACGTCCACGCTACGATATCATTCGAAAGCGAAACACCCAACGGAAAGCACCGCATCTTCTGCCAGCCGCCGGACAACGCTCCCCGAGTACAGTCGGTCAATCTCCAAACCTGTGAAAGAAAAAATCACGAATGCTTTGGCGGTTTGGGTTGCCGCGATTGTCGGCCAGTTAACATTGTGGAGGATGCTGATCTACCCTGCGCTGCTCACATTTTGCAACGGACAGTCACCGTCGCCCTAAAAGACTGCGGTTTTGAAAACGTCCTCGCTAAAAGTCGGAAAATAGTTGGACATTTCAAACACAGCCCATCAAATGCTCGTGATTTAAGAGCACAACAGACTGCACACGGACAGCAGGTTTCACTGTCAGGCCACACTGTCCAAAAGAAAAGAGCAGCATTGACTCCAGAAGATGTAAATAAGCTTGTGTGTCTCAGTAACTGGCTGCAAGAGAAGCAAAGTTAAGCCTAATTCAGTGAAGAAAGCAAAAGAGATTTTCCTAGTTTAAAGTGTTAAAGTTAAAGTGTTTTTGCACTATACCAATAACAATGTGAATGTTTAAGTTCATTTTGAGCACTTGATATACTGTTAGGTCACTTTATGGTCTTTTTGTGGCAATATAGTTGTTCATTGTTTGAGATACCAGTGGATGTGTTGTGATGGGTAAGCTGCGTCATTTCATAGAAGAAGCAGATTTGTCTGTTCTTGGTTTTCTTTAGTTTCATTTATTTATTTATTCAATTTTATTTTGATGTTTTTTGGCCATAGCATTGGTTTGTAAGCTAACAGCCCTTGTGATTTGTATTTGCCCTAATAAAAGAAAACTAAATAAAAAAAATTACAAATTACTTGACTGGTTTACTAATCTCTTTCAATCTACATATCTTAATAGTTTTGTGTTTGCCTGAATACACAGACTTTCAACCTTTAATCGCGATTAATCGCGATTAATTAATTAAGGAAAATGAGATTAATTAGTTAATTTTTTTTAATCTATTGACAGCCCTAATATATATATATTATAGCAACACTTTTGAAAGTATCACCCTATATAAATGTGTACTAATACCTCACTATTTCGTGAGCTACAGGTTTTTTCTCACTATTATATGCTGAGTTACGTCACAGATTCTGTGGCAGGTTCTGGTATTTTCACGTCAAATATCCAGCTGTGCAAAGCAGCATCACTGATCCCCACGTCTCTCTTCACGTGCGTAGCTCTGCAGTGTAGCGTTTCCAGCTCACAGAGATGGTGGGACTCCTCCAGGGGGAAGGAGCGTGGGAAAGGGTTTTGGGGATTTCTGGTTCATGATAATCAAGGGATCACTGTACCAGACTCGCCATGGGAAGAGTCAAGACGCTTCTGTTTCGCTACCTGGCTAGCGGACCTTTGAGCAGCTTTTATTTTTGAGGCGTCATCATCTAAATGCCATGGGGACTGGCAACATTAGCTACAAAGGCCTGCATTTAAGAACAAATACTGGACACGTCAAGACCCACTGACCATTAGCCATGACATCATTTTATAATGTCTGTTAATGGGCCGCCGGTAAAAGCCACCACTCATGCTACTCAGCTGTAATAAAGGTTTAAAACAGTATTACGCGGTGTACTGCCGACCACAGCGCTGGAGCAGTATTTGGGGTGGAGGTGTTACGGAACCAACATGGAGGACGTCGATTTGAGGGCGTGTTTATTTGGGTTTCCTCTTCAGGCAGTCACTCACCCAACAAGCAACGTCGCCACCATTCGCCAACAAAACTGCAACCCACCTGTTGAGTTCGTGATCGGGAAATCCCCCCGTAGAACAGAGCCAAACCCTCATATATTGTATTCACCCACACTCACACCTGCACACACAAGGAGAGACAAGGGCCACCTGGCTAGCAGCATTCCTCAGTCAACCTGATCCTCCCGTCGAAACTTCAAAGGAGTATTGAGGAATACTAAAGCATCAGTGTTATACTTGCCAGCTGCCCGCCGGACCAGGCGTGCGTCTGAGGTCAAGCTTGTTATCCCAGAGCGCCGTCTTCAGTCGCCGCGTGTTTACCGAGCGCGTCAGTGCATAAACACAGGTGCACCACCAGTTGACGTGGCCCACATTACGGTCGCCCCCTGATGGGTGTAATTTTCTGAGGATGAATTCTCTACAGGTGCAGGGGAGCCAGGACAATGGGAGGCCAGTGTTCCGAGGAGGGAATCGGAGCAGAAAAAGGAGCCATTTCGCCCTCAGCTTACGCGCACAGCCACTTCTTTGTTACATCAACAGTGAAAATAGTTTGGTTTAGCGGAAAGGTTACTCATGGCAGACTCAACAAACTAACCTTAAATTGCCATAAACACAACAGGAAGCTGAAGACTCACATTTTGGAACGTCAAAAGTGGGATAATTAGTACGACGACTTTTGATGGAAGACTCTAGCGCGACCGCTTGTTTATTTCGGGGGAAAATCTGAAGACGTATAATGGGTTTGTTTACTGGAGGGTTCGAGATATTAACTTTCAGTCGGGACCACATTCTCCCCTCTCTGTGAGTCGATACAGACAGTGTACGCCCAAGTGATAAAGTGACAGAGAAATGCTGTGTTGTCTAGTTCCTTTCAGAAATGACGGAAAAATGTCCTCAGAAACATGTCTCCCCAACTGCTTTTGGGGGGAGAAAATGAGGCCATGACGGTGGTCCATATCCAAGTGTTCCACTAATCCAAGCATGGCAGCGTTGCGTTTTTAAACAATGTCCCACTTCTTAATCTGAACCTCGAGGCCCCACACAGCTCACGCAGATCAGAGGAGCAATAAAGTTGTATCCAAAAAAGCAGCGTGGAAGGTTGGAACTAGCTTATGTTTGAGCTGCATGTACACACCTAGTCTGACTGTGGGAGATGACTAGCTAGTTACGCTTGAGTCACATGATGCTAGAAGTTTTCCCACCGATGTCGCCTGCCTTGAAAACCATTCGTGAC
This sequence comes from Synchiropus splendidus, assembly GCF_027744825.2. Lineage (NCBI taxonomy): Eukaryota > Metazoa > Chordata > Actinopteri > Syngnathiformes > Callionymidae > Synchiropus > Synchiropus splendidus. The sequence goes on along the minus strand of NC_071346.1, from coordinate 9,328,689 downwards.
AGTAGATTTGGCCAAGCTAGTGTAGCGCATCTCCCCTCCGCCGTATCTGATCTGGTTGTAGTTGGTACTGCAGAATCTGTCACCCAGATATGAGTCTCGAATAGCGCCACCTACCAATAGGCAGGAGACATGTCTAATTTGTACAGCAAAACTGTAAATCTGGGGTCAAAAATGCGATTTTAACCAGATCAGATTTTTCAGGTTTCACGTCTGCCATCGCAGAGGAGCTGAACAAGGGCCTGACACATCTTTGGCTCCAGAGCCAAGATATGCACTAGTGCAGCGTCAGTTATTCCATTTGAGGTGATAACGGAAGCAAACACCTTTAGGTATTTCCCCCACCTGACATTTAAATGACATGTAAGACGGTCTGTGGAAAAGCCCCCAATATGTAAGAAAGAAAGCGCCTGCATTTTGACCCTTGAAACCAAAAAAAGCCCAAGATTCACCAAAATGACCCAAACTGGAAGCATACGCTTTCAAATAATCCAGACTAATCCTTTGGATTAAGAGACTATGCTCTCTCTCTCTGTGTCTGTGAAGTGAATGCAGAGCAGCAGACATCTCCACCCAGCTGGAAAACCCACTCTATGATGACCTACATTATTGTACAGTGGGCACAGACGTCTACTCGGCATCTTTGCCGAATATCATTTGCCGGCGTCACAGCAGAGGCCTGAGAATCAGCGGGAAAGAGGAGGCGGCAGACGGCGCGGAGCGGGGACAGGTGCCTGGTGTTCTTGCTGGAGGGGCCTCCCTCTGTTGCCCCCTTTGATATGTGCCACAACCTGCCACCTTTGGGGGGCACAGCGAACTCAAGGGGAATGCTAAACGCTCCTTCCCTTTGAGGTGAAATGTTCAATGTGAATCATTAATGCTCTCCAGCAACTTGGACACCTCAGGGGTGAGATAAGCAGCGTTACGCTCTCATTAACACCGCCGCCGCTAATTGGCGAGTAATTCCGGTGGATTGTCCTGAAAAGACTCTTACAATGCTGTTTTTTTTTTTTGCGTTGTCGTCAAATGTGCAGAAGGTGGGAGGAGGGGAGAGAACTGGATTCTGTGGCTCAAGGTTGCTAGTTCTTGAGCAAGCTAGCCAATGAGCCAGTAGCCATCCATCCAGCTCTGACTGATTCTCCGAGGTCGGGTTCTTTTCCGATGCCTCTCTCGTGGAAACTCGGCGTTCACCGGCACTGTCTCCTAGCATGTCCTGGGTCTGACCCATGGCCTCCACCCCGCAGGGATACCTGACCTGTGGGGTGTCCAGGAGGCGTCCTAAAAAGGTGCCTAGCGTTCTGATCAAGATCATCCTACCTGAGACCTGGTATACCAAGAACACAACTTGGTCAAGATCAAAAAGGAGACCAAGTCCAAGACTGAGACCAAAATGGATTCAGAACAAATGAGGCTTTTTGCCCTTGTAAACCCAAATGACACAAACATTGCAGTCAAATCCCATCTAAGTTGGCTCTTTTCCAACTGAAGGTTGTGTCGAAATACTTACAAACAGACATGCAGAAACGCACGTGTCCTCCGTCTCTGGCTGAGGCAATACTAGTCACTAGGCATTTTCTAGAATCTGCATTTTCTTGCACATTGTTTCTAAGCTCTTTTGTTCATTTCTTTTATCTTTTTTATTTTATTGTGCTATGTTGTGTACAGCGCATGTTACGAACAGAATTTCCCTTGGGATTAATAAAGTTTTTTTCTGATTCTGATTCTGATGTACTAGTCACTGACAAAAAAAATCCAACATGGCCACCGAGACTGCGTCTGAATGCAGCTGATTCCGAGTCAAGAGCGGTCTGGAGTACCACAACACTCGTTCCACCTCGACTGGTGGAGCAGGGGTTCTACTCTGAGTCCCTCATGGATGGCTTAAACACAGGCCACAGCAGGAGGCACACGTTCATTTAAAGCAAAGTAGGCAAGGTCAGGTCAGCGGTGCCAAACCTTGAGCTATAAAGCAGAAGCAAACTCACAGTATCATGAGGAAAAACACAACACTGCAGAGCGAGGCCACCACACGTGGTCCGAAGGTGACAAGACCTGACACAATAATAAAGCGCGTCGTGGGTCAGCTGATCGGTCCACGCACGTTATGTTTTCTCCGGCGTTCCAGTTCTGTATTTTTGTTCGAAATCCGAAGCAAAAAAATCTTGAAATTTTTGTTCGAATTCCGATTTGTTTGAAAACCGAGGCACCACTGTATAGTGTAGAAGCAAGAAAAATCGAGGCCACATGCTATTTGCAGATACTACTACTAGTACTGGCTACTAGATGCTACATTGTAGACTTGCAGAGGCTCAGTGGTTTCAGTGTGTAACGGTTCCCGAGCCGGTGTGAAGAAAGAGGCAGAAAGACAGATGCCCACTTCTTGTTTCACTCTGGCCCTGCAGGTGAGTGTGTCCTGTACACGCCTCGTTAGAAGCTCAGCTGTCACCCGGCGAGCCAAACCTGCCCAGAGGCTGCAGCACATTAATTCAATGCCTCTCTCTCAGCTGACACGTCTGACCCAGACGGTAATGGCCCGAGCACGGAGGCAGATTTGATGCAGCTGAAACCATTTGAAAGGGTAAATCCGGGATATTCTGCGGGATGCTGGGGGTTCGGCTGCGAACTGGATTAAACTGGACTGGGATGACAGCTGCGGGACTGCGTCTTCACGAGGGGGCGGGCCTTCGTCTCAGAGCGTCAGGAGGTGTGACACTGCTCACCGACGCTATTGGCTTCCGACTCTTGACGGACAGCTCCGGCGTCCGCTCCAGAGCGATGAATGAGTAGAAACGCGGACGTGCGTAATGATGTTCCGATGTGGCGCTGCAGGGATTTTCATTAATGACCGAGGCGGAGACGCGGTTTTGAGAGGAGTCACAAGAATGTGCGCTGTTTTTTTTTTTTTTTTTTTTCCCCGGAAAGTAGCGGTAGAGAAGCGATGAATGAGAAGGCGCTCGCCCGCAGCCGCGGCGTGTCGCCCACGCAGCAGACAAGTGGAGGCAGACCTACCCATCCCCCGTTGTCCAGGATCCAGCTGTTCAGCCGAGGTCCATTCAAATACTCCGTCATCCACTCGGCGATGAGGTCCACCTGAGACGTCATGTCCTCCTTGGACGCGCACTCCACGCACACGGTGCCCCCAAACTCGAAGAACGCAATAATCCGCCCCCAGTTGACGCCGTCCCGGAACAGTTCATCGATCACTTCGGAGAAGCGAGCGCGCGCCGTGGCGGAGGTCAGATACAGGCGCCGGGACATGTCCGTGAAGTCCGACTGGTACAGTCGCTCAAGTTCCTCCCCGGCCTCGCGCAGCACTCGGTGGACGGAGGCGCGCGGCTCGGGCTGCTGCTGCTGCTTGTAGAGCAGCGGAGATCCGTCAGTCTCGGGCCCGTCATCGGCGTCGTCGTCCCCGCAGTCGAACCGCCACACGTGACCCTTTTTGGACAGTTTATGGTGCAGATACTTCTGGACAATAATGCGGTTGAAGACCTTCGTCATGGTGGCTGAGTTGGACTTGTGACGCCTCAGATCAATCGGATCATAGTCCATTCACGCTGCTGCGCGGATAAAAAGTGCGCAAAAAAAAAGATCACAACTCTTCAAAGTCCCGCGGTTCCGACTCCGCGGCGGGTCTCATTTCCCGAATCCACGCTGAGACTCTGGCGACCTTTCGCGCTGCAGACATTTAACACGCGGAAGAGATTCTGGTTCCGGATGTGGAGGTGCCCTCGAGACAGAGAAAAAAAGAGGTCAGAGTTCTCCGGGAACCAGTGGACTGGTGGTCCAGGAGCGAGCGGCTGGAACCGGAGTGGGATCCAGACGAGGTCTGCTCCTCGTGTCCTCCTCCTCCTCCTCACCCACCGCGAGCGGCTCCGCTCTCTCTCTCTCTCTCTCTCTCTCTCTCTCTCTCGCCTCGACGTCATCAACACTCGCGCACGCAGACACGCACGTGAACTGAGCTGACTGACTGTGTCGTCACGTGATATGTGCTATAAGCCATACACATCTGGGGGAGTCCCCAGGCCGCAGTGGTCCCTGTCTGAAACATTCACACACACGCGTTTTGATATCTCTGTGAGGACCTCTCATTGGCATAACCCTTTCCCCAGCCTCTCCCCCTAAACCTAACCAGGACTCTCAACCAAACTCACCCCACACACCCACCTCTTTTTTTCCTATCTTAGTGAGTACCATCACATTGCATATCCCCCCCAAACTTAGCCATCTAAAACAAATGGCTAAACTTAACCTTTACTCTTAACCAAACTAAAACCCAGCTATAGTAACCCAGCTATTTTGTAGTTTCATCCCTCAAACTGAGGCTCGACAAAGTGAGGACCGGCCAAAATCTCCTCACTATGTTAATTCATAACTCAAACAGGTTCTCACAGAGATATAAATACAAGTACTCATACACACACCAAAACATATAAACAAATGCGAGACAAACACAAAAAAAAAAACAAGCCGAAACATGCAAACATAAACCAGCGAAACACAGAAAACAAAGTGGAGCCACACAGACACACGCACACCAAAACATATAAACAGATGCGAGACAAACACAAAAAAAACAAGCCAAAACATGCAAACATAAACCAGCGAAACACAGAAAACAAAGTGGATCCACACAGACACACACACCAAAACATACAAACAAATGCGAGACAAACACAAAAAAACAAGCCAAAACATGCAGACATAAACCAGCGAAACACAGAAAACAAAGTGGATCCACACACACACACCAAAACATATAAACAAATGCGAGACAAACACAAAAAAACCAAGCCGAAACATGCAAACATAAACCAGCGAAACACAAAAAACAAAGTGGAGCCACACAGACACACACACCAAAACATATAAACAAATGCGAGACAAACACAAAAAAAAAACAAGCCAAAACATGCAAACATAAACCAGCAAAACACAGAAAACAAACTGGATCCACACATCAAAACATACAAACAAATGCGGCAGCGACACAAAAAGTCGAAACATGCAAACATAAACCAGTGAAACACACCAAACCTACAAATACACACTAAAACCAAAGATATCACGCAAAAACCACACTAAACACACATGCAAAAACGCCGTATTGACTTAAAAACTCACACTAGACCCACAGTGCAGTATACAAACCCACAGCATATCAGCGCAGACATGCATATATGCACACACTAAAACAACTATGCTTCATCACAGACTTAAAAGGAAAAAAAAACTCGTCCAGGTGCAAACAAACACGTACTGAAATGCACCTGCACGTGAGCAGCAACACACCCATACCATAACGCCCACGCGCACACACCCACCCACACAGAGCTGGAGCAAAACATTCACATTCTTCACACACTATTTCACCTTCGAACGCAAGCGTTTGGAACTACTTTCTCTGGCAGGGAAGCACACTATTGAATTCCAGCTCCAGCTTTAGTGCTGGAATACTTTAAACTCTTTGGCTTTTGTCGGTAGGAAAGTGAGAGAAGGCGGAACGCGGTGATACCAGTTGAATAGTTGGAGTCTTGTTGAGTCATGGGGTTAAAGTTTGACAACATTCCGTCACACAAACTTCCAGTAATTGCGACATCTTTGAATTAAAAAGTCATGTATGTCGCTAGAAGCAGCAAGAAAGGAGATCTGGAAAGTCCCTTCACGGAACATGAAGGTCTCCTCCCGGCTAGAACAGCATATTCAGATGACCAAAACCATCCCGTAATGCCACAAGTATGAGACACGGAGCAGGCCTTTTCAAAACACACCGACCACACTGAAATGGACAAGACGACATCTAGTGGTGAGTTAATAGATCGCAACTCGGACGAACCACAAAACTACGCGTATAGAAAAAAGAAAATAATGATTGTTCTCATAACGATTAAATATCAAAATTAAGTCGCTGTATTAAAATCAAATAAATAATAGGCATAATATTTTAGCGATCACACACAAAAAACAATATTCAGCGTACATACAAACAAGTGAATAAACACGACATTTTATTTCAAAGAATAAATCTGATATTAGACGTAAACTATGGGTTACATTTGGGAATAATGACTCTAATATTTAGAATATTACAGGTACAAATAAATCGGAATCTTGGAGCAATAGAGGGTCAAATATAGAGTCAAATCTTCTATATTTTCTCTATTTTTTAAAGCCCCTACTCAAATAGTTTGCATATTATTTATTCAATCAAGTTTCCTTTAACTCAATTTTAAAAATTAAATTCCATGTGTTGGAGGGGGAAAAAACAATTTTATTCGTGAGTAAAATAGAGTGGATCTTCTCCAGCTGAAGGCACAGAAGGTGATTTTAAAGCAAATATTTACTGAATGTTTGTTCAGTGGATCAAGGTTAAGAGATGCTCAGCGGAGGCAGCGCGTCCCTCAAACACAGCTCAGCTACAACTTTGGTACCGACAATGAGAAGGTCATATTTAATGTTTGGCTTTGGTGGATAGGTCAAATGAGGTGCTTTTATTATCCACGTTGCTTTAAACTGACAGACAACTCGCCTAGATGGATGAGAGTTAGTGACAAATATGAGCTGCAACTCTTCCCTTAATGGTTTAGTTCAGTCAGGCGGACAGAAACAGCACATCAGGACCAAGGACCATCCACACACACTTTGTAAATAATGTCACACACATCCCATGTGTTCACTCATCAGCATCTTCATTCATTCATTCAGTGTAAAAGTGGGGAGACAAAGTATCATTTTTCAATGTCATAACGTCACTGTAAAGTTCGAATGCATGTTGTTGAAGACGTTTGCAGCACAGTCCGTCCTCAAGTGACACAATTACGGCCTTATTTAATTCTGAATGAGCAAGTTAAGTGAGGAAATTAACATAGTGAATAAAAATATACATACAAGTAGCAGACTCTCAGAACCGGAATCAGCTGGAAAACCTGGACTGGATTTAACGCCCTGGACTGTTGGCATTTTTTAACACATATCCAAGTGAGTTGTTTTTCTCCTCATTCAGTTTGAAAATTTACAGCAATGCAGTAAATCTTGAGGGTGAAAATGTAATGTTTGACCCAGTAATTCAGGGGTGTCAAACTAGATGGTATTTTCTAGCTGGTATTTTCTAACTAGAAATACAAGTCTTAAAGGAGCGCGACCACGTGCTCGTGTCACCCCACGACACCAGCACTTTTGACATGAACCATTATTGTTTGAGCCATTACTAATCGTTGACAAAGTAACAGACGTTCGTAAAGGCCGGTGCAGGAGCCTCTCTGAAGCTCCCGTCACTTGTTTCAGGTTAGTCCTTTTTATCCGCCGCCTTCGTCCGCTCTCTCTCCACCATGCAGCGGTGCACAACCCTGTCAAAGTAGAGCAGGTGGCCGAGCGCGATGGCGCGAAATATCCCCATGGAGAAGATCTGTTCAGGGGACACGTGAGTTTTCACACGGCCCCAGTGGCATTCCAACTCGTGCGGAGGTGAGACGGGAGCTACCTGCTGCAGAGCCTGCGTGAAGGACGTGACGGGAGACATCCCACAGGTGAGAGCGGAGAGCATGAACCCTTCCAGGCCCACGGAGCTGCTGAACTTCCCCTGCTGCGTGATGACCGACAACCAAAGTGAATCAACGCCCCCGATCCACCAGTGTGGCCGGACTTACCAGCGCGTCCCGGACGATGATTCTGGCCACGTCGCTCGGTTGACAAACGCCCGACGTTTCAGATATTAAGGTGGTTTCAAGAGGCTGGAAGACAGTATAAATGACGGCCTTTTCAAAGTGTTATTCTGGGCTTTACCTTTGACTTATTCTCTTCAGCCAGGCCGGGGGTGTCGGTGTCAGGTGGGTACGCCACCGTCACGTAGATGTTGTATGGCTTCACCTACAAGAGACCGGTTCAGTCAAAACAGTGAATCATGGCAGCCAGGAAAGAGAAGGGGAGGACTCGCCTCCATCTGCAGCGCCTCTGCCAGGCCACGAAGGGCAAACTTGGACGGGGAGTACGCGGTGTAGCCGAACAAGCCGATCTGCCCGGCCTGGGAGGACACGAACACCACCCGACCTTTTCTCCGCTCCTTCATGGAGGTCATCACGGCACGTGTCGGATAGAAACTGCCCAGATAGTTGATCTCCATTTGCCTCTGTGGGGTCACCATCATCAGTCACAACACAGTACCACAGTACACATTCACAGAGAAATGTACATACTTTAAAACAGTTGACATCCATTTCCTCAAACTTTCCAGACACTGACACCCCGGCACAGTTGACCAGCATGTCGACAGGCCCCTGCTGCTCTTGAGCCTGGAACAACGGGAGGAAAATACTTCAAACACAGCTGAAATCAGAGTAAACGAACAAAGCAAACCTGCTTGATGGCACGCTCAACTTCATCATAGTCACGTGACACGTCCGCCGAGATGCACAGCACTGTCTGTGGACCAAAGAGAAGCGATTCAGAGTGGATTAATCCTGTAGAGAAACAGCATATACAGTGACAAATACATGGATTTTATGATCAGAACTCACCTGATCTGCTCTGACTGCATGTTTTTCAACTTCCTGCTTAGCTTGGAGCAGTTTCGCCTGCACAAATCAACACGTGCAGCACAGCACAGACGTCACAGACAGACGTTTTAATCTGTAACCAGATGATAGACGAGCGTGGTCTCACCTGGTCGCGTGCTAGCAGCGTGATGGACGCTCCTTTCTTGACACATTCTATGGCTACACTTTTTCCAATTCCACTGGACCCTCCAGTTACCTTCAAAAAAAAAAAGAAAGAATTCATTTGCAACGCGTTTGCTTCTCTCAAAACACACGACACAGTAACCACGGTGCGTGCAATACATTGTATTATACATGCATTATCATTCAAAACATCCGTACTCGCTATCAGGCTGCAACGAACCCTCTTACTGGCACCCAAAAAACGAGTCTCAGTTGAGGAGGGGTAGGTAAAAGTACTTACCAAGACATGGGCCTTGTCGAGTGTCAGAGGTTTGGGAGTAATAGAAGGTAGAAACTTCAGGAGCAGCAGTGACACGACAACTACTGACGCGACTATGTAAAGAAACATGGCGGAGGCCACCGGAAGCTCCCCTTAATCGTGTCAACTTGACTGCTCACGTCGGTGTCGTTCGATTAACGTTGGCGCGTGAGGAGGAATTTGGGCGTGTAAGTAAGAAAAGTAAATTTCATAGCCGCACACGAGTCCGCAGCCCGATGCAAATTGAAATGAACGCGGAACTAGCAGGGCGGTCATGGTAGTTGTAGTCACAGACGTAGACATCTCAATAGAATCATCTTACTCGTGAGGTGAAGAGAACTACAACCCCACAATGCATTGCGCATTATTTTTCCTCGGCGTCACGTCTGTGAGCACACGCCCACTAAAAGCTATTAGTGTTCATTATATATATATATATATATATATATATATATATATATATATATATATATATATATATATATATATGCTGGACATACTTACTATATATCATCATAAAATAAAATAAAATAACCTACAAACAACAAAGGCTGATCACAAATTTAACAGTCTGACGGCTGAGGGGAAGAAGCTGTTCCTGTGACGGGAGGTTCTGGTCTGGATGGACCGTAGCCTCCTGCCAGAGGGAAGAGCAACAAACAGTCCATGTCCAGGGTGAGAAGGGTCGGCTCTGATCCGACCTGCACGTCTCTGGGTCCTGGAGACATACAGGTCCTGAAGAGGTGGCAGGTTGCAACCCATCACCTTCTCAGCAACATACGATGGAGCTGTTGTACCACACAGTGATGGAGGAGGTGAGGATGGACTGGATGATGGCTGTGTAGAACTCCACCAGCAACTTCGTTGGCAGTTGTAGTTTTTGTAGCTGCCTCAAGAAGAACATTCTCTGCTGGAACTTCCTGATGAGGGACCTGATGGTTGGCTCCCATTTGAGGTCCTCAGTGATGGTGGTTCCCAGGAAGCAGAAGGAGTCTACAATAGGAATGGGTAAACCAGCCAACATGAGAGGGGACAGAGAAACTGTGACTCTCCTGAAGTTTATGACCATCTTCACTGTCTTCTGAGCGTTGAGCTCCAGGCTGTTGTGGCTGCACCAGGACACCAGCCGCTCCACCTCCCTCCTGCAACCCAACTCATCCCCATCTGAGATGAGAGAGAGAACACAGCCCTGAGGAGACCTGATGTTGAGGGTCCGAGTGTCGGAGACAGTCATCCACAGCCGCACACACTGACTCCGGGTGGTCAGGAAGTCTCTAATTCCTCTGCAGTGGGAGTCAGGCACGTTGAGCTGGCGAAGCTTGTCTTCAGGCAGAGCTGGGAGAATCATGTTAAAGGCAGAGCTGAAGTCCACAAACAGGATCCTGGCATAGGTTCCTGGGCAGTCCAGATGCTGCAGAACGAAATGAAGGGCCTGGTTCACTGCATCGTCCACAGATCTGTTGGCTCTGTAGACAAACTGCAATGAGTCCAGGTGAGAAGCAGTGATAGACTTCAGGTGAGAGAGAACCAGGCCCTCAAAGGACTTCATGACCACAGACGTCAGTGCCCCCGGTCTGTAATCATTCAGTCCTGTGATCCTGGCTTTCTTGGGAACAGGATGGGCGTTTCCTTCATGACGGTGCCCAGGTCAGTATTTTCAAACAAAAGGATGGAGTGTTGTCTGGCTCAGCTCTGACTCCCGAAAAACCGTTTAATGACCGTTTGTTTCAATTGTAAGCAATGTCACACAGTATAGAAGTCTTCCTTTTGTACAGCTTTCAGTTTTATTTACATCCCAGATAGGGAAAAGGAACGTTGTATACACGTGACCTCAACATAGTTTGCTTCTGCGGTTGTGTATATATGGTGAATTGACAGTAGAGACACAAAAGCTACATCAAAGGTTATAGAGCAAATCAGTCTGTAAATGGAGAACTACGTTTTAAACCCATACATTTCCTCGTTTGAAGTAACAGTGGTCTTTAGATGTTATCTTTCCAATGTCGAAGAATAAAAAGGGGGGGGATAGAAGGCACATCCTGTATATTGCCATTGAATGACCATATACAATTTTCCCCGTTTTTGTTAAATGCACGACGGTCCTTAATATGACTTCATTTTAAGGTAAGGCTTTGCTTTTGCAGTCTGGAATAATCAGTAATGTTTCTTGATAAAAAAAGAAAGATATGTACAGAAACACGTGGAAACAAACGTGAGTAATATAGTATTTCAAAGCAATAGAGTACTCGGCAATGATGAACAATGCTGGTCTGGCACCTTTGGTGATGCATTCCAGATGAGCTTCAACTCAGAACACAAGTGCCGCTTTTGACAGGAAACAATGAAGAAACAGCTCAAGTGTATCTCATCCTGAGTATTACAGAACTCCTCACACCCCGTAGTAACCGTCACCCTCATATACTATTCACATGTCTTGCTGTGAGAAGAAGCTATTGACACTTGCCCACTGTCCCACTATGTGAAGGCTCACACTCTCAGCATCTGATACAATGCTTGTTTTTAATAACAAAAAAAAAAAAAAAAAAAAAAAAAAAAGAAAAACATAAGTGACACTAATGCACTGACGTAAATTAGATGTAGTTCCCGAATCGACATTGTTTTCTCTGAGAATTTATCTGAAGAGTTGAGCGTCAAATTGTTGGTCAGGTGATCATAAAAAAAAACAAAAAAAAAAAAACACGAGAATAACATCGGCAATATTTAATTAACAGCAAGGCTTCACGAATAGTTAGGATGAGAGAGGAAAAGAAAGTGGACAGTAAAAATAGATTCTTTGCTTTGGTTTGTCTCAGCGTGCAAGACGCCACCTAGCCCTCTTGTCCGAAGTCCTCCGTGAATTTTTTCAGTTTTTCCAGGTCCTGTTCATTAACGGTGGGCTTGGTGTTGGACAGAGACCTCAGCATGTCCGACTAGACAGAGAAAGAAATGGAATAGAATTGAATACACACACATAATGTGAAACTGAAGACAGAATGAGGTAACCAAGTTCCCGATGCTTCAGTTGAATTATTGTGAGAAAACACTTTTCTGCTCTCAGTCTCACCATACAAACAATCGGCTCCAGCAGCTTCTCTCCGGGGACTTCCATCCATGTCATTTCCATGGCATTGGGATCTCCAGGCGAGCAAGGGGTCAGAAGGTCATCGACGATAACGTTGGCGTCTGCCCGGGAAGGCCCTCGTACCTACCAGCCAAACCATTTCACACATCAGAATGTCTGAATCTAGCGTCCGATGATGCTATAAAAACCTACCCTCTTAAAGTGGGTCGCCGACTGGACCTTCCTGACTGGCTGCATCAGAGCATCTCGGACGATAATACTAATATCCGCGCCGGAATACCCGTCTGTCTTCTTGCCCAGGGTGATGAAATCAGAGTCGCAGAGGCTGTTGGGGGTGGTTCCCAGGTGCAGCTTGAAGATACTGGCGCGGGCCGGCTCCTCCGGCAGCGGGATGTAGATCCTCTTCTCAAAACTACAGGACAAATGAATGAGCAGACCAGAGCGTATACACAACACTAGACAAGAAACCGAGTCAGCACCGTCTTCTGATGGCAGAGTCCAAAGTCCAGGGGATGTTGGTTGCACCCAGAACCAGCACACCTTCGTTGTCATTCCCCACACCTGTACAGAAACGATAGCTTAACACACTTGACATGATGTGGCAGTTAAACACTGACCAGAAGGAAGCAATAAATGAAACACATAGTGACCTTGCATCTGAACGAGGAACTCTGTCTTAATACGGCGAGCGGCTTCGCTTTCGTTTTCACTTCTGGAGCCGCACAGCGAGTCGATCTCATCGATGAAGATGATGGAGGGCTTGTGTTCCCTTGCCAGGCTGAAGAGATTCTTGACCAATCTGAGGGGAAAGTAGCCGTTTAACTTCAGGTGTATTTACATAAACCTCAGGCTCGACCACTCACTTTTCACTCTCGCCGAGCCATTTTGAGACAAGATCCGACGAGGAGATGGAGAAAAAGGTGGAGTTGTTGGCCTCGGTGGCTACAGCTTTCGCCAGATACGACTTTCCCGTTCCGGGCGGTCCAAAGAGCAGGATCCCTCTCCATGGCGTTCTTTTCCCTTTTAGTGAAAAATATCACTCAGCTCAAGTGGATAACTGTGAGCCAGCGCTGTTGCAGAGGCCCGGTTACCTGTGAAAAGGTGTGGGAACTTGATAGGCAGAATGACAGCCTCTTTGAGCGCCTCCTTGGCTCCTTCTAAACCAGCCACATCATTCCACTTGATGTTTGGCTTTTCCATCACAATGGCCCCTGCACAAAAATCACGTCAGTAAAATAGGCTTTTATATTTTTTATAAACCTGAATCCAACTTTATTCTTCACCCGAGAGCTGATTCTGGAATTTCTTTTTCTCCGGATCATCACCCTCGTCACTTTCATTCCTGCACAAGTTCAAATTGAACAAAGATTCTTTGAGACGCAGTTCACCAAGCAAAACACAGATTTTCAAGCTGGTTGCATTGACCCCACCCAACCACTAACCCTTTGTCATCAGACTGCGATTCCTTCACAGGCTTGGCAGGAGGTGCCTTCTCTTTCTTCTTTAGATACTCCTTCAACTTCTCGGCTCTGTCCAAATACTCAACACACTTCGCCCTGATGCTCTGCCTAGCTTTCTCACCCTGTGCTTCATCTGTGTGAAAATGAGAAAAGAAACACGGAAATGAAAAACTATGACATGAATATTAACACGCCGATCTTATGGAGGCTTACATTTCACCACATGAAGGAAGTACTGAACAGCCGCCTGGTAGAGTCGCAGAGCCTCTTCGTAGTTCTGTTCCTTATCCTCCTGTGCTGCCTTGGTGGCCAGATCAATGGCTTTCTAGTAAGTGAATGAAATGAAAACAGATCATTAAGACTACATTTACATAAAATAATATGTTGGGGCAGCTGCCCCTTATGTTTTTTTTTTTATAGAAAAAGCTATCAGATCCCTGATATGAATGAGGTTACAAGCCGAGTGGACCTGTCCTGGAAGGAGGTTAACATTTAGCAGACAGTACATGTATAAATATGCTTCAGAAGCTCACTGAAGTGGACTTGTGCACTTGAGCAAGGCGTTGTTTACCATGATGTTGTGAGCTTTAAGTCGAAACTGTTATGAAAAAGGTCATTCGTGGCAGCATATTCATATACAACAGCATATATTGTGAAACGCCGGTGAGAACGCGTAGGTTGGGGGGTGTTGTTTTGTCAGGTGACATGACAGTGCGGCTCAAACATGAAAATCAAGTCGACGGCTTCCCTTTTACATGTCAACATAGTTTTCCACGAGTCGCAGAGGAATCTGCTCGCAATTGTCCCCGAGAGATTTGTTTGTTATAAAAGGAGAGCGAGATAAAAGACGTTTGGTAGCAATGTGCAGCTCGTTAGCATCCATGTCAACAAACCGTAACATAATTCAAAAACACATAAACCACGCGTTTTTGGAACTATACGTTGGTATAATGTTGTCACGGATTTATCAAACTTAGGCATACACGCGTGAATATTAGTTGTTGACCTTGTGTTTTTTCTTCCAAGTTATACGAATGTTAGCTTCACCGTTAGCCACCGCTAAGCTAAACTCACTTTCTAGAACTTTTAAAGGCTTTCTACTTATTCTACAGTAATAACAGCAGTCAGTAAATGTCCAATCACACACCGACCACAATATTCAAAGGTTAATGGGCGATAAAGTCGTATTTTATAACGCTCTGTTAGCATCGGGGTTGGACCTCAACTTACCTGTAAATTGTTGCTAGCCATGACGGCCGGCCGATCGTCGAAGTCCAAACTAGTAAACACCGATGTTCTTTGCGAGCGACCGTGGTATTAAGGGTAAAATATTTCTATTATCAACTCGGTGGGGCGATTTTCTCGAATGTTTTCGTTTCCGCGGCGGATCGCAAGTACGACCTGAAGAGGCCACTTCCGCATTGAAAAGTCTGCCCTTGCGTATGCGGAATGCGATGACGTCAGCACGCAGACTCGATGAAAGGGTCACTCCTTATGAAAGTTGCTTTGAAAAACACATTTCGGAAGCAAGACCATGCGATCACTCACACAGCAATCAACTGAATTAAACACGTCGATTACAGCAATAATGAACGTCATAAATTATTAGGGGCCATTTCGATTCACGTTCAGATCAACCCTTTTTTCTTTTCTTGATGATTTAAATCAACACAGATTTCGAACATTAATCATGATAATAATAATAATAAAATAATAGAGGGTGCCGTTTCATTATATATATGTTTCACTTGAATCCCTCCTATAACCACGTCAACTTAGGTGCACTTGTTTGTTCATTTTAACGGATCTTATCCAGTCAATTCCCAGGTGAAGACCTAAAATGTGGAGTCAGAGGTGAAGGTTAAACATATGCGCACTCAACAATCACTTTGCTTTTCCGTGGATCTTCTCTGGGCAGCGGTTTGACCGCCTTAAGATCGCGCTGTCAGCACTATTTCAAGGCCCAGACTAAACTTCACCCGCCACAGAACAGCACAGGTCACTTTAAGCACATCATGTAACACAGAGCACCAGTAAGCAGCGCCAGAATGTGTACTATATGTGTAATATATAATATGGAAGTCTTGTAACAACCTCTTTATTCACAAGGTACTCCTGCAGTTCCTCCACTCGGTCCAGGTACTGCTTACATTTGTCTCGGAGCTTCTGGTTTCCATCTTTACCTTGGGGTTCACCTGTTTAGAGGAATATTTTTCATAAGAACAAAGGGGTTATTACAGTGCGTGAATACAAACAGATTTGTGTTTGTTTACACCGATGTGGTCAAAAGTGTTTGACTGTATAATAATAGGTGTGGCCTGTAATGTCCAAGTGGCATGATGACTCACGTTTTATAATGTGCAGAAAGTATTTGACGGCATGCTGGTAGGAACGGATGGCCTCCTCATAGTTTCCATCCTGGTCCTGTTGCGAGGCCTTCTGCGCTACAGCGATGGCTTTCTGAAAGAAAATTCACGCATTATCATCCTGAAATTAGCTATTAATCCAACTAATCGCAGGAGGTAAGCGTTCAGTTCCGGTATGTGTTTGTATGTACAGTGGTACCTCGGTTTTCCAATGTTTCGGAATTCGAACAAATCGGAGTTTGAACAAAGATTTCGAGATTTCTTTGCTTCGGATTTCGAAGGAAAATCCAGAAATCGAACGCCCCCGAAAAAAGCTGGAAAAAACATAACGTGCGCGGACCGATCAGCCGCACCACGACGCGCTTTGTTATTGTGTATAACGCAGCCTCTGTATGCAGACGTGTCCCGTTAGCTACATTTACTGACTGTTTTTTCTTCATATTGAGGTGTAAAACCTTTCCTGTCTCCACACTGGACCGTGGTAGAGTGTCACAGAGGAGGTGCTCGCACTCCAGGGTTTGATGTCCTGTTGTGGGCTGGAGCTGGGACAGGGATGAGGCGAGTCTGGGACAGAGCGTGACTTGGTTTATGACTTTGTCACAGCCAAACTGCACAGAAGCGCACATTCAGAGGTGGACACGCACCGGGCACCTCTTCACTTCTGGAGAGACGTCACTCACTCGGCAACCCCTCCCACATGCAGCGGCCACACACATAGAGGAACAGCGCACCTGCAGCAGACACTCTACATTCACTCCTACAAAAGCCTATTTTAAGGCTTGGAACGCGTTATTTCTTTTTCCATTCATTGTAATGGGAAAAATCGATTCAGATTTCAAACAATTCGCTTCTCGAACGGCCGTCTGGAACGGATTGTGGTCGAGAACCGAGGTACCACTGTATTAATAATTGTAATGCTATAGAAGGTTTTTGGGGTGAAGCCAAACTGAATTACAGTACAGGGGGAATACAAATAAAATGATGGAAGATAACTTGGAAGAACAATCAGGTGAAGACATTTTCCACAAGTCAGTTTTATTATTATGTATTATCTTTGAATATAACAAAACACACCTCTCTAAAATGCATGCTACTGAAGTTATGAAATCAGAAGGCATTATTTTGACATGAATACATGGAACAAGTGGGTAGTTCAGTCAGCATCACACATCTTTGTAGCAGTTCTAAAAAAAAAAAAGCTGAAATCATATTTTAGTATCTCATTTTTTCCATTTTTTTGAGCCACACACAATGCTGCGTGTGAATGAAGTTTGATCACTCACGGACTTCGAACATACTTATACTCAGTCACAGACACACGAACACGCACTTGACAACAACAACAACGTCAGTCGCCAGTCAGACAGAGCGCTACTCTACTCTTCACTTGACTAGTTTAATGTCAAACTACGCCAAGTTGGCGTCGACATCTAACCACTCCAGCAGTGAGTTCCTTCCTTACTTACCTGTAGATTAGACGGCTCCATCCGGGGACACAAGTCAAGTCGTGACTCTCTTGTTTCGCTTGTCTTCCTGGTGCGACTTATCTGGCGTTGACGCGTCCCAGAAAGCGGCCGGCCCAGTTTGAAAAATGGAAACGATGCTGGAAACCCTGCTGCCTGTGACTCATGGATTGTACTCGCTACAAACACTGGGGCTAGTGTGTGGCTTCCTGCACTCGGAGCTCCAGACAGCTGCTTCTAACACGAGCGCAAAAAAATACATATATATATGCTCGGATAGTTTAGATAAAGAGCCAGGAGTGTTCCGTTCCGGAGACTCAGATGACGATCATGTGTCACTTGTCGAAACGAAAACCCTGAATCTTAAGTTTCACGGGTGTGTGACGGTACAATGTGCGACTCTTGTATTGACAGTGAACACCACTAGAGGGCGTGGGAGGATCGCGTTAAAGGGAACGTACGTCGTCATATGACTGTTACAGTATTATTGTTATTGTCCATATTCATGTGATACCCTTCTGGTTGGGGGGCAGCAGCGAAAGTAAAGTAGCCAAGAGACTTGGCTCTGCCCAAATTATACTTTTCAATATGTGCAATAATGGACTTGGCCAGCTGGGGGAAGCATTGGACAAAAGGTATTAATACAAAAAATAGTAAAAGTATTCAGATTACACTGACGATTAATCAGGTTTAATAATGAATTCCACACGCATTAATTTGATTAAAGAACAATATAAAGAAACAATATAATTGTTCTTCAGTCAAATTAATGTGCTCCTGTCTCCCAAACGTTGCAAATACATTCCTCTACATTTACAATCCGGGTCATTAATACATTTTTGGGGGGGTCTCCACATCAGCGTTTGACGTTCTTCATCTGTGCGTCGATGCAAGTTTGAACAAAGGAATCTTCTAACGTTCACTTTAAGTCAGAACGTAATTTACATTTGAGTGATCTTAAGTTGTTGAGGGACATAAAATTGGCCCCCGAGCTGAGTTTTTACAAGGAGGATTTCTTTTGTTTACTGCACAAAACTCAAAAGAGTCGCTTTCCCAAACTACATATACATAATATTGCGTCGAGATGAGAATGAAACGGCGCAGCATGATGAAGTCACGCTCTTAACAGTGGTGAAGAATAAAGGAATATGATATAGACCCGCTGATAGAATCTTATCAGCTCGATCGAAACCCAGGCTGCAGCAGGTTGCTGTGTGAACCTTTGGCCAAGCGCGCTGGAGCGCAGACGCACCGGCTCTCTGACACCTGATCTCCTCATTCCGGCTCACACGGTGCTTCGGGAGAGTCGAGGCGCGCACGAAACATGTTTCCTGTCGAGATTTCCTCACGCGCAGCAGCAGATTATCAACATAAAAGCGAGGGTGAACTCCAGGGGAAGGACCGCTGCGCATAAGAAGTGCCGTTCCGGACGTTTTCCATGGGGCTCCGCGGATGACGGGGCGAGCAGGCTGCGGGATCTCAGCATCTGCGGGGCACTTCCAACCTGGATCATGGCGAGAGGACTGAGAGGAGCGCACCTCCTCGCCTTGTTTTGGACCTTTTTCGGATCGCTTTTCGGGGACACGGACGGACAAGAAACCATCAACGGATTCAGCTTAAGTCCCCCGTATTTCAACCTCGCTCAGGGGTCCATTATTTCAGCCACAGCGACGTGTGGCCAGGATGAGTCTGGAGCTCCCACCCATGATTTATACTGCAAACTCGTCGGGGGACCAACTTCTGCACATCCCCACAACTTTCAGGTAAGCGGCGGAAACGATACATTTGAAACGTCAATAAGCGATCCAGACGGTTCGGTTTGTAGGACGGTTCCATGTCCTAACAATGATATATCGACCAAGAAACACTTATTTTCTCATTATGGAAAATAGGTCAAAGCCACAAACAAACTCTTTTTTTTTTTTTTACCTCGTAAAGATAAATGTAAATTGTCTCACATTCCCACAGTGTGACTGGTGAAGGATATATATAATCCTCCACTACACAAACAAGTGGATAGAGGTGACTACACAATAAATGGTTAGGTTATTAAAACAGCTTACAGGTTGCAACTAAACCCTGAGTGAGTGTGACTCTGGAATTAAACTAAAACAAGCACAGGCAGGCAGTAGTATGTTGTGATTTGAAGCCGTCTCAAAATCGTGTTAACTGGGAACTAGATATAGAAGGAAGAACTGCTCACTACTCATGGACATTCATTCTTAATGTAACCAAAAATTCAACAAAAAATGACAGGAATGATGCGTGAAATACTCCTGATGATGTAAATCTGGACGTCATCCAGGGTCAGAACTGTGACTACTGCGCCTCTGGAGTGCCAGACAAAGCCCATCCTGTGACCAACGCCATCGATGGGACAGAGCGATGGTGGCAGAGCCCCCCTCTCTCCAGGGGATTGGTGTACAATGAGGTGAACGTCACGCTGGACCTTGGTCAGGTAAGGCATGCTGTTCACTCGCTGCATGTCTGAGCATTAACTGCTCAGTGGTGATTTCAAACGGAAAGTGAAACGGCCACGTTTAAGGAAGGTGAAAAGCCCATTGGAAGAGGCTTGTCTTGTCTCGCCAGTAGTTTGTTTGAGGGGGCTGAGATTTTTCCAAACCTAGTGTTGTCAGAATTGGAATTTATTCATGATTTGTTTTCTAACTCCACCCCACGTTCTTCAAAGCAAAACAAAATAAAACGTGATAGTGTCAACTCAATCACACAAGGGTCCAAAATGGGAACTTTTTAAACAGGAAAACAAAAAAATATGTGCATGAAATTAAGACAAAATATAATATATTGAATTAATAATATTACATATAATAGAAAATATGATTATTACTGAGTATATAAAGCAGAGAGTGTCAAAAACGATATAGGTTTTGGGAAGGGGCTCATTATTACGCCATGTTGGTCCCTTCACTGCATCCTTGATCTAGGATCACAAGGGCAAGTCGCACAGTCACCTTGCACTGACTGAGATGTGAATTTTGTTTTTTGATAAGCATATAATTTTGTTAGGAGTTCACCATTTGGTACCTGAACATTAAGTTTGACACATTTTTTGAGAGCATTTCTGTTTATTCCTGGCTAACAAAAGCAGCTTTTAACAACAGCACCCATTTATTATATATTGAACTTGTAGCATTACACTATTAAACACAAAGCTATACTCACCAACTGAACCATTCCAACTGTGTCCCCGTGAACATCTCCACTACGTAAGGTGGGGAAGCCCAAAACAACAGATGTGTGAAGAGTTTTGAATGAAATACTAAGCTTTTTTTTTCAGCACACAAAGGCTGTTTTGTTTTCTATTTCTTTGTTTTTAGAAAGGCAGAGATGACCGATGATCCCTTACATCTAAATATAGCTGACAAAAGAATGGACACATGCAGGAGCTTTAGGGAAGTCTGGTTGTAATGCGTGGTAATGCCCAGTTTATTTGGGAGTGAGGAAAGCGGCATTAGCGTATCATGGCGCGCTATAAAGAGCGTGGTGAGCTGGCTGCCAGTGACTACCAACAGCACACAGGCGGACACACGTGTGTGCACATAGATCTGTGACATCGATTACACGCCTGCGGACCGTCAACTGGGTTGGTGTGGAACAGGTGCTGATTCATTCTGAGGACAGCCGTAACTTAAAGTCTGTTGTCTGGTGAAGTGAAAACTGACGTGACTCCTAGTAAATGGTTAGTTACTCTTGGGTCAGTTAGAGCTGTTGCACTTGAGGTGCAATTCATGATATTGCAGAGCACATCAGCAGCTCTGAGGTGTCCTGTGATGGTCCACTAGATGATCCTGTGTCCGTCTCTTGCCCGCTCAATGACCACAAGAAAGGACTAGTCGAAATATGCTTTACTTAGATTATAATATCTGTGTTTTTACCATTGTAAATCACCCCAAAAAACATTTTCAGATGTGGCGTTTGAAATACAGGGAGTCAAAGGGGGGTCTTATTTATGGTGCCATAATATTTCTGTTGGTTCTTATTCATCCAGGTCATTGTTCCTGACAACAGGAACTAACAAAGTGCATTTGCCTGATTTAAATCCTCTTTGACGTCTAAGCAGCAACTCTTTGCTGAATTTTTGCATTTAAAACCCTCTGACTACGAAGTGTTTCCTGCATTTTTTTGTACTTATTTTCAATATATGTATGTTATTTGTACGAGGCTTTCTTTAAAAAAACGTAGTTTTTCCTTTTTTTTAATCAGGAAGGGTCATGATAAATGGAGTTACTCTTAGTGCAGGTTCATTGAAAATGATGTAGTGCAAATGCCAGACCTGTGGGTGGCGTTGTGATGCTCTAGCAGCAAACAAGATGGCTCACACCAGACATTTGAGCATTGTGCTATATTAGCCTGAACATGGTAGCTGAGACGTGGATCCTCACCTCCGTCACTTCTACCTGCCTCCTATTGCTTGTCGGTGTTTTTTGTTACGCAGTACATCACAACAGCTCTCACTTCTGTGCTGCCAGTCTTGTGTTGCAGTCATTTCCAGCCAGTCCACTCTGCCTTCTTTCTCTCCTTCACCTCCCATGGTCTTGACTCAACCAGGGAGATGAGACAGAAGGGGAAGTTAATGTAGTGAGCAAAACACATTGCTTTCTTTGAAACTCAAATGATCTTGTTCACTACGTGTGTTTGAACAACTGATTTAACAGGCCATTACACACACACACGCATTACTACAGTGTAATACAAGCCGTGTCACGTCAGCCTGCCCATTGAAATATTTGGTGGCTTTGTGGATTTTTGTGAAAGAAATTATCCAATGGACAGATTCTGGCTGGAGACAGAGCGGAATTAACTCTGTGGTTTCTTTTGAGACCCTCGCAGGTGGCTTTTCTGCTGTTATCTGGGCAGCTCGCTGCAGATCTGTTAGATAGTGGCACGGTGGATGTGTACCTTTAGATCAGCCTGCTTCAAAAAGAGCCGCCTTTCTTTGACCGAGGGGTTTCCGGCGAGCCGTCTTTTGAAGCTACGAGTTGAGGAGCGTTTTTCAGTCATTGGACTTCTCTCAAGCACAAGTGGATTTTCTCCATGCTTGAATGCGGCTTGTGTCTCTGTCACCTGTTTTGGGGACTTTTGACCAGTTAAAAAAAAGTCACACCTTTACTCAGGAAATGAACCCGGTGAACTGCGTGTACAATAAAGATGAAGCGATGAGCTGGTGTCATCACCACTGCAGTCCGTTATCTTTATATACTGTTGCAAAGGTTGTACCGCACTGGAGATTGAGTGTTAGAGTCTTTGTTTCATCCGCAGTTTATTCCTTCTCCTCTTCCATGTTGACCACATTACATTTATTGATTAACTCCACATTCCTAGTTTAACCTACATTTGCAGACTCATAAAAAAGTCTGGCTTCATTTCCCAGAACCTTTACCCCGACTGAACTATTTACAGTCGTGCCATTGTTGTGGTGGGCATTTACACTGTGTGTCTCGCTGCCAGTCACACCTTTCTTCTAGGGAATGTATTTTGGGAGCCCTGACCACATGTGCTAATCTGCCCGAGTGAGCCCGGGGTGCACCATGTGAGGTGGACATACCGGGGAACGCTGCCGTCCATAGGATGAGCTTTACCCATTTACCTGCTCTTGAAAAAGAGCCTTAAAAAAGACAAATATCAAATGAGCTAACAATGAAATGAACAATGAAACCATATACCTCGCTGGATGGGAAAACAATTTTAGGACCCTTGGGATTTCCTCTTTTAATGAATGACAGAAGCCTCTTGAGATGATCCACAGCTAGAGATAGATATTTGTAACAGTGAATTAGGTGTTGATCGTCTGGTCTTCTGTTAGCAGAACAGGTAAACAGATGGTTGACTTGGCTCCTAACCCAAACCCCAAGTCCTAGTCGATTGCGCGACAACATGACAGTGGCCTTTATATGACAATTTGGGACAATGGGTTTGTAGACAGTACAGGGCTTCCCGGAGAAATTCCCTGAGTCAAGGTGGTGACCCACCTAAGTTTTATTTTGGGGTTGAATTGTGGATCTATCGCAAATATTACTAGGAATGAGACGCCGCAGCTGGATCTCTATAGACTGTGCTATGACTGTGAAATATTTACATACTGTAGCGAGACTCCGACACAGAGAGCACTGCATTTATGAATGTTTACACTCCGGATGTTTCCAAAAGTTTCAGATTCAGGTGGCTCACTAACGCTATGCTTGACTCCAAAATGGTGATGGATCCGGTCGTTTCCGTTTCCGCGTAAACGACACCTGAGAAAGGCTGCTCAGCTAGCTTGGTGAAAATAATCTTTTTTTCTTATCATTCCGAATGTCATGCTCGGACCGTTGGGTGTTGCTAAACATCAGCTGCGCTGACAGCCTGCCGCTGAGGAACCAGCGGTCTCACTTTCATGAGCTCAGAAAACTCTCTGTGCTCCGTCAAGTGCTGGAGCTTTAAATGGCATATTTAATTTGAAGGTGCTTCCCTGCACAGCATTTTCCCGTGCATGTGCTGCAGGATGCAAACTTTACACAAGCTCCACACCAGACATGCACTAAGCAGCGAGTCAGGAGGAAAAGACATGTCACAACCAGCGGGGCTTCATCAGAGCGCCAGCTGTCACATGTGATCGGTTGTTGTGATCGGCAGTGACAGGTAGTGATCGGTATTCACAGATGATGAGGGGATGATATGTGGAATACAATCCAAGTTGTTGGTCGATCAGAATGTACATTTATTGCTTGTTCCATGACAGGAGGAGGCTAAAACACTGATAATGGTATGTTAACAGGTGTTAGAGGTGATCTAGTTTTTGGTGTACTTAAAGTAAGTGTTGAATATTAGTCACGTTTTATACTCTTTCTGAACAGTGGAATTTGGCAGTCGGATTCCCCAAGTTTATGCACTGTCCTTCCCTGGGCCCAACCTCTTAAGTGAGCCATCCTTTCTTTCATCCTTTTGTCTCCCAGAAAACCACCTGTCCTTTACCTGTCCCCAAGTTTCTTCTGCGTCCCCTGTAAAAAAAAAAAGTGTTGACGATGATGCAGTCTGACTTTAACGTTGAACACATTCGGAAAGCACCGTAAGAATGGCTCATGTTTTGGGTTCACTCCGAAGACCTGTGAAAATAGGAGGCCGTCAAGAACTCAATTGTGAGAGACATTCACTCAGAACCTAATCCCCTCTCTCCGGGGTCCACCTCCCACCAAGGTTGGTGTTGAATGTTTTATGTGCAGCCGTCGCCCCCTTTTGTGTGCGAATCCTTCGAGGCTATATTGTGTGACGCTCTTCATGCGCTCACACAAATGTTTAGTTCCTGAAAGTGGTATGGCCTCCTCTTTTGACATCAAGCAGAAGGAATGGTATTGCTAAGTGGCCAGAGAGCACGCAAACGACTAAGCTTATACCGTCCCTAAAACCTGAGTGGTAAATGGGAGAGTTTGCTGCATCATGCTGTCAACATGAATCCTATTTTTATTGTATTTTTCTACATTTGTCGACTGCTCCGTCATGTTTGTAATGTTGGTATTTGTCCCACAGATGACCATGTATTTGGCTTGCTTATGTAGTACTTGACCAACCTGACTATACATTTCAAAATATGTGAGAGGATTTATCATGCCGTCCAGTTGGCTAAGTCCGTCCCTACTGACAATACCAGACGCTATAAGCATCCATATTACTGTGGTGACAACAGAAGTGATGTAAGTGCCCGTCTTTAGCCCAGCTGCTAGAGGGCGCCAGGCCAAACGCCGCAGGTATTTACTACAGACACCTTGTTAGCTTTAGCAGCCAGACTGAGAGAGTGCATCATGGGTGAGTTTGGAGCCAACTAATTCTGGCTCTCCGATGTGGAAAGGTCTGAAGATCTTTTCGCCTTTTTACTGTATGTCACCTCACACTTCCATTGAAGCAGTATTAGGCAGCAGGTGTTATAAAGTGAAAGGTGGTTCATGGAAGAGAGTCACAGAAAGATGTGAGCGTATGTTTTAGCCAAATATTTCCGTCATGCTGTAGATCTCTCACAGAGGAGCGTGTACATGTCTTTGCTACTGTCAGCTGTCCTGGGTTTAAGTCCTGCCTGGATGATGTAGAACCAAAACAGATTTCAGCTGGGCTCGGTGCTTGACCCCGAACTGTCGCAGACACGTTGTGTACGATGAAATAATAATCGGACCCCATTTCCTCCCCCAAAACAACCGTTCCAGGGACCTGATTTCTGTTTGCACTTCTGTTCTGGCCTCGTAAGAATGAACTGAGGTGTGATGTATCGCCATCAACCCTAGCAGTCATCTCTAAGCTGTTTGCTACGATGAATGCGCTCCGTCTTGAAGATTTGTTTTGCTTGTCTGGAAATCGATTTGTGAACCTGACTATCCAAAGATAGTTTGATAAGTGAATGTTTCCCTCAGTCGCATCAGTGCACCACTGCTCCAGCTGCTCGACTCGAGTCGCAACCGGCGAGATTCTGAATTTCCGCCGGCAAACTCTCCAACTTACAGTTTATTTCTTGTCCCAAGCGAGAAAACTCACGCTGTAAACCTTCAATGTCAGACTTGAGATCGTCTTTTAGTTCTTTTATTGCCTGACGATATCCTCCACCCGCTAGCTTCTCCGGAACATTTAGCTTTATTAGCCAAAACATTAGCCTTCCAGTCGTAGTGCTTTTATCTTGAGATTTCAGCATCTTTATTTTTCGTCTTTGGTCCGATTAGATTCCTTACCCCCTTATCCACGATTTGATGCTGAAATAGTTGTCTGTTACGAGTTATTGGGGAGGAAGTTGAATTGAGTCAGCAAGAGAGAAAACTCACGCCATAAACCTTCATTGTCAGACTTGAGATCGTCTTTTATTGCAACCAACCGCTAGCTTCTCCCGAAACATAGCCACAACATTAGCTTTTCCAGTTTTTATTTTACGTCTTTGGTCCAATTCGATTTCTTACCCCCTTATTCACGATTTGATGCTGAAATACTTGTGTGTTACGAGTTGGTTGGAGGGAAAGCAGTTAAATTGAGTCAGCAATCCGAACACGCGGCTAACTACGCCATCAGCACGGCCAGAAGTCCGAGTGAATGTTTTCTATGGCTCATGCTTTTCCCACCATTTCTGGTGCCCTGTGAAAGCTCAAACTTTGTCAGTCAACAAGCTGTTTACTTTTGATTTTAGACCCATTTCACCTAGAAATGAGAGTGTTCATGGTCGAGTTTCACACCTCTAGGTCAAAGTCAGTTGATCTTTGGTCTTATCTTGTCTTATAGCTGAGTCTATCCTCGACCGTGAGGCCAGTCATTCGTACAGACTCACGCCCACAAACACACTTCAGCCTGCTCAGAGTCGGAGCCTTCCTGCATGTTGCTTGGCCTTGGGAAGTAAACCGCCTGGAGGAAACCCAAGCAAACGCTCGCATGCACAGATACACATTACGACTTTTAACACATTTAGACACAAACAGATGATTCGCTGATGTCTTTCTGACATGTTCAATTCAAGAAAGCATGGACACATTCTTGAGCGGCAGCTGGGCTTTTATTTGAATTACCTGCATGTGAGAACTCGCTGTCTATGAGAGGATCATATATATATATATATATATATATATATATATATATATATGTATGTTAAAGCTGAAATTCTTTGGTCTTTGTTTGGGGTACCACTAATTCTACCATGGCGACATGGAGAAAAATACACCAGACTAGCGGACTCCCCCTCGCCTGCCCACCTGTTGCCGGCAGACAACAGTTGTACATTACATTGTCACTGCTGCGGCCACTGGACTGCGGTGGTCAGTCACATGAGGCCAACCCAAGCCGGGAACTCATCTTCAGTGAGGCACATTCCATCTACCTCCTTTTGTGTGGTTGTGTAGTATCGTAGTGTCAGTTGTGTTAACACTACTTCAGTAAATATTTCACAGATATATGCCTGCAAAAGGCCAATGTGAGGCCCCGCAAATGTGTCACGACTCAACCCCTGACCTATTTAGACAACCGCACGCCGCCTCCGTCGCTAAACCTCCCGGCGTGACACGCGAGGGACCTTCTCCAGAGCTATTCCAAGTGATTTTGACACGCGCTCGCCAATCTGTTTATGTCTCCGTATGCCACTGGAATCCTGCTCTGGTGCTTAACATGCCATCGCAGTATTTCATGCTCCGTCAAGAGCTGGACATAAGTGTGCGTCTTAGCTTTGCGTTGCACAGGTGGAGGGAGAGATATGCGAGCAGAAGCCTTCTGATATAGTGTAGTAATACACTGCATCAAATAATGATGTGGAGTACTTGCCATTGTGAGGTAATACCAAGTATTCTGTCACTCATTGATCAACATGCCCCGTCCACTTTTTTCTTTAGATCCTGATGGTTCTTTTTTTCAACAAGATTTTCCTGTTTGATTCAAAGATTGCTATTCCAGCCTCCTCCTCTTTTCATCCTCCCGCTTCCCCTCATCTCCTGGACCTTCCCTGAAACTCCCCCGCTCACGTCAGACACTTCCCCTGTACTCTCATTTTAGCTCTTTTAGCTCATTTGTTTCTGTTTTTAGAAGGAAGAAATCTCGCTTGTCGGTGGGGATTTTCTTTTTTAGAGCCCATCCTGTGGAAGTTACTCTGATTAGTTTGCAGACACACCCAAGAACGAAGGTTGGTTGATGTTTGAGAAATTCAAATAGACTCCACTCAGGATTGAATTCAGCCGTGTGAGAACCATTGTCTTCAACTTAAGGAGCCATGAAGAGCGGGAAATTTTGATTCAGTTGAACCTCAATTGAACACACTGTGTTTCTTGCTCATTATTTTAGTGTTAAAACCGGATGTACATTCAGGAATCCAATAACCTCCCAGTGTATCTTGAACTGAAGAATGTTGATATTCAGTGGAAGCATCAGTTCATGGCGTATTGATGTCAATACTCCAAAAAACAAACTGTGACCTGGACTGTTAAACAGGGATAATAAATACAAGTTTCAAAAGAAGCAAGATGAAACAGAAAAACCAAACACAGACAGCCGCTCAGTTGACCTCTAAACTCTCCCACAATCCATCAACTTAACTAGCAACTTGAGCCAAAGGTCATGACCTGTCAAGACAAGACACTTGGACCACAGCGACTCCTTCTTAACTGCCTCTTTTTTTCGCTGATACGAAAGATCCAAACCTATTATAAGGCGAGACAGGAAAGTGGAATGTTTCAAGACCTGCCAAGTTGTGCTGCACGACGGGTCCGGACCTGCCCTCGTCATTTCCATGAAAAAAAAAACATGCCCCATAGAGATGTCTTTTATTTAAGCAGCTAGACATTCTGGGTTCACTTTTCTTCCATTGCTTCAATGCCAAGGGCAGATTCCTCCAAGTTAGGCGAACACGCCAGCAGGTCCGTGTTTTTAAAAACCATAGAATGTCGGTTTAGCGTTATCTACAAGCGTTGATATACACTGCATTTCAGACAAAACAACATGGGGGTGTGGTAGAGGGCCGTCTTTAGACATCAGCACTGCAGGTGTACTGCTTTTTTTGCAGGTCCTCTGAAGTCAAATGAATAAAATTGCTTGTATTTCTCTAGAAAAATAAGAAGCAAACATTGTCATTTCATTCAATTTTCTTTGTGTGTTTCAGCTTTTCCATGTTGCATATGTTCTAATAAAGTTTGCCAATTCACCTCGTCCTGATCTGTGGGTGTTGGAGCGCTCAGTGGACCATGGAAGAACCTACACGCCATGGCAGTATTTTGCACGTATGTTCCATATTCTGCTGAAAATTCACTTCAGTATTATCTCCATTGTTAGAAGCAGTGCACCATTTTCTCTACTGGCAGATTCAAAGCATGAATGCATTGAACGTTTTGGAAAGGAGCCCAACGCCCGAGTGGTGGGAGACGACGATCAGCTCTGCACGACGGATTACTCGCGGATTGTGCCATTGGAGAATGGAGAGGTGATCCTGTTTATACCGCGTGCACCTCGAGGAGCGTGTGCGAAAATCGATATTTGCCTTTCTAGATTGTCGTCTCTCTTGTCAACGGACGTCCAGGATCCAGAAACTTCACGTACTCACCGCGACTTAGAGACTTTACAAAGGCCACGAACATCCGCCTGCACTTCCTCCGCACCAACACACTGCTGGGTCACCTGATATCCAAGGCTCAGAGAGACCCCACTGTCACGCGGCGGGTATTTGCCCTTTAAAAATGTTTTAAAGTTACTTTGTCAACTCTTGCCATGCACTATGGATGTATAATGACTTTCACGCTGATAAGAGAGGATGACATCACAGTCATATCCCGCCTCTGATTCATGTCTGCTTCATCGCAAAACCAGACAGATTTGGATTGGATTTCTGCTGATGCTGCGCCTAATGTAACTTCTTTATACAGTATTACTACAGTATCAAAGACATCAGCGTCGGGGGGCGCTGCGTGTGTCACGGCCATGCAAAGGTGTGCGGTGGCCCGCGTAACTACGACAACCCAAACAGGTCGGTGGCCTCTACGTTTTCTCATTACTTATTATTTGCTGCCAAAAACACTTGGTAGAAGTTTAACAGTACTGGAGAACAAACAGGCGATCCGTTTATACATTAACTGTACCAAAGTGAGGCATCCTATATATGTCGCACTCGACTTGAGCTCAGGTTGTATTCTGTAGACGCTTCTGTTCCTTTTCCCAATTGTCCACACATTTTCCAGTCTGGCAGATACTCAATATTATTGTGAGTAAGTGCGACAATTCTGTCTGTGCAGTTACTCCAGTTAAGACTTTTTAATAGGCAACTATTGGGGTGGAGGAAAGAAGTTGCCACTGACTAGGCTCTCACTATCATTACAAGTGGTGCCAAATGCATTACATATTTATTATAAAGGTTCACGTTTTAATTTGAACCTTTTTATAATTCTGTTTTTCAGCCATTTGATTGGTGAAATGTGTAGGTCTTTTCTAGCTGGTGTGGTAGGACTGAGCAGACGTGGTGGTCTGCCTGCCCTCACTGACAGACAATTCAACTCAACAACTTCAATGCTTTTCTCTCTCTCTCTCTTCTGTCTTATGCGTTAATAACATTTCTGTGTAAGCATTCTTCAGTTCATGCCATTATTTTTCAGTTTATGTTAGCATTATTTAGCTCATCATTTCAGGAAACCTGAAAGTGACTCACTGCTCACCAATGAAACAATAGAGTGCTGTCAGATTGTTTCAGTGAAGAACAATGACCTCAGCTGGCTGACATCATCTACATGCTGATCACCGACTGATTCGAAAGAAAGGGTTTCCAGACAAGCTATCTGCTGAAACAAAGAACGTCTGTCTTGTTGTGCCAGCATCAGCTCATCTCTCCTTCTGTCCTCAGACTCCAGTGCGAGTGCCAGCACAACACCTGTGGCGATTCATGTGACCGCTGCTGCCCAGGTTTCAACCAGCAGCCATGGCGGGCCGCGACTGTTGACAACCCCAACCAGTGTCAGCGTGAGTCTACAATGGTTCCTTTGAACATGTCCTGGAACAAATACCCAGAAGTTTATCTGCTGCTTCTGCCCTGGTATCCTATTGTTGTGCTCGCCAGTGGAGAGCTAACAGGACATTCCTCCGGTGGTTTGGGATGAACAGCAAAGGGCAAAACTGACTCCAAAATATTTGTATTTATTGCACTGTATTCACCTTTTCGTAGCATTTACGGTTGCGAGTGCAAGCCGGATTTGTTTTGACTGTTGAGGAGTCAAAGTGAAACGTGACCTTGTAGAGGCGAGGAAAGAAGAAGTGGCCTTGTAATCCTATCAGTGCAGTCATGTATGCGCCGAACCAGTTATTTACATTGATGTGACTCGTGGGGGGTGCACAGGAAATGTGCCAGCGGGGCCTCAGTTTGTGCCTCCACTATGATAAAACATCTCGCTCACCCAGATCGTAAAGACAAATCACAGGCCGCAGTGATGCGTGGGATACAATCATCTTCACTCAACACCTTCAAAGGTCCTTCATGCAGAAGTTTTCAATCCTTCCTGGAGGTCCTTCGCTGTCATCAAACATACTGGGAACCATCCCACTTCTGACACTGGTGAAAGTAGGTCAGAAACAGTGAGAGAAGTGGGTTTGACCTATTGTAGTTGCCTAGGAAAATGTCCTGATTCTGGTATCATTGCTAAAAATGCACGCTGTTCCTCAGGTGGTCGCTGACTTAACAAGGTGAAGTTGAGTTGTTTTCGCCGAGTTGTGCAGAGGACTATGAAATAAACTGAGTGGTCTGGGGTTTCCTCTCCAGCCTGCCAGTGCTTCTCTCATGCCTTCGACTGCTATTACGACCCGGAGGTGGAAAGAACGGGAGCAAGTTTGGACACCTACGGCCGCTACAATGGAGGAGGTGTCTGCATCAACTGTCAGGTATGAAGCGCATATCAAGTCTAAACCGATTTGTGTTGATGGAAGAAAACAGGTTACTAAAGTTCAAGTTGTTGATTGGGTTCCAAAGTATGAAGTAACTTAAGATCTTTGTGAACGTCTCAGATTAAAAGGATGACTATTATTATTATTCTCCCAAAGGTAATGTTTAATTTAGGCAGATGAAATGCATGGTAGCCTTTGTAATTCAGTGTAATGCACATATAAAGAAACAATTTTCAAGGCAGCTTGGCTGCGTATGTTGCTCTGTTTAGGTAAATGTAATGAGGCATAGAGGGTTAAAACAATAGTCTTAACCAGTGATTCGACTTTTCGAATTTTAGCTTGAAGAAAGATAGGTGCTGCTATACTTTAGGTAGAAGAAGAATATTCAGGTAATGTCTCAGCTAATACTTCGTCTTATTTCTAACTCACTGTAAACATATCTAACTCTACTAACACTTATATGTTTCGGTAGCGATAACCTGTTTTTTTATTTCCAGCACAACACTGCGGGTGTGAACTGTGAGAGATGTCAGGAAGGCTTCTTCAGGCCGTATGGAGTTCCTCCTGAATCCCACACCGGGTGCATCCGTGAGTCCGTGTATTTAGTCTACTTCCTCAATAGATTTTAGGGTAATCCTCCTTGAAGGTTTATCCTATAAGCAGACACAAGCAGAGCTTTTCCGTCATCATTTTATTGTTATTACCATGTTATAAAGTTGAAATTTCTAGTAGCGCTTTAGTAACTTTTTACTTCTTTTTCAATTGCTATTAAACAATGTCATGCCACGTGTTACAAGTTGTCTACTAAGAGAAAAGTCAACTTAAATTAAGTAGGGAAAGAAAGCAGAACTGTTAATGTTATTGTGATTATTTGCTTCAAATTTTTGGAAGTTTCTTTTATTTTATATACACTATAATTTAAAGTGAGAAATTGCAAACATCTCAGAGTCTCAAAGTGAAAACAAATAAGCCCATGCTAAATAAATAAAATAACTTAAGTAGGAAGTTCAAAAAAGCCAAACAAAGATTTGAATAAGACATGCTCATGTGAAAAAGCTGGTGTGAAAAGTGCATTTAAGTTATCATGGTGTGAACGACCCAGGAAAAAAGCGAGCTCAGACACTAGTTATGTTGCTGAGTCCGCCATCTTTCTAAAGCAGAGCAAGTTGCAAAAGGAAACCGGACCTTGGACCTCAGAACGGTCTTATAAAACTAAATCTTGTCTTCTAAAACTAAATTCTGACACAGAAGAAGCCAGTGAACTGAAGCCACCAACAGAACTAGTGGTCCCAACCTTCTAAAACCTCCACCATGCCTGCAGTTAAGCGTGAAAGCCCTGTTACCACCATCAAGTGGGATTAAAAAAGCTTAAAAAAAGTAAAGCAAAGAAGCCACAAATTGATCTGACTTCCCTGAAAGGTATTAATGCTGTCAAAACCAGAGTTGATAATTATTATTTACTGCTATGACTCGGCTTCCATTGAATGTGGCTGGTGTTGATGCACAAATACTGTTTGCTGGAGCCTTAAATGCTTCTTCCTTTTCCAGAATGCAGATGCGACGGAAGGATGACAGCCGGCTGTGAAATGGGGTCTGGACGCTGCATCTGCAAACCGCAGTATGAGGGAGAGGACTGTGGCCGCTGCGCTGCCGGCTACTATCAGTACCCACTGTGTATTGGTGAGAGTTTTTTGTGAATGTGATACAAAGAAAACAATACTGATTTTAGATGGTCTGATTGTGAAAGTCACGGTGGTGAAGAAACCTGGGATCAAGCCTGGGTTATTTAAGGTGTACTACAGTGGCGTTCTGTGTCATGAGTCTGCAACTTTGCAGTTGCTGCCACTAGCTATTAAGCGCCTTTGTCAAAACCTCAGTTTTTAACCGAAAGAAATGTACTTTCCATGCAGCTTTTCCTGTTTATCAGAGGACCACCACTCCTGCAGGACCTATAATAGGTAATTTAAATCCTTATTAAGTTCGATTTTTATCTGCATTTCTGTTAATCTACTTTCCTGTGCACTTTCCGCAGCCTGCCCACCAGGTTATTTTGGCTCCACCAGCTGTCAACGTGAGTGTGATTTGTCGACAAATTGAACAAATTTGTCGACACGGCTTTATTCATGCTTCAAAAGAGTGCATGGCTGATGGTGTATGGAGCTGCCCTGCGTGTGTTTGCGGTTCTGTTACTACAAATCTCTCAGCAATTACGAAGAACAAGTGTTGGATGGTCTTAAATTATCACGTCCACTGGTGGGAATATTTGCGCCGCTCATGGTGGCTGTAGTCGGTGGGAATGCTACAGTTGCCTCTATTTTTAGGCCATCGAATTCCCCGCTCTGGTTTTCGTTAAGCTGGGAAACTTTTTCGTAGATAGCTGATAAATCTGTGTGAGAGCCGACCTTTAACCCTCAAGTATTTTGGTGATGGTCCCATGAAGAGCAGAATTGAAACTAGATTTTTGTGTCAGTTGTAAAATCAAATTAAAGCCGTCAAACATAAATCCTTTACGATGTTATGCTATGCTTCATTTTCGTTGCTAAAACCACAATGTATTTTATGTTCAAATTCTTGTCTTAAGGCCCAAGAAAAGTGTACAATGAGCTCAGCCGTCAGTCTTTATCTGTTTTAAATCCCTGTTTTATAGTAGAGTGACAACATTTTAAGAGTTCTTCTTCCTGCTTTTTGTCCTGACGGGGAAAAAATATGGGTGGAAAGGAGCTGCTTGGTGGAGGTCTGCTTGCTTTTCTGGTTTTGTCCCGTTCGACCTCACTCATTACAAACATTAGCTCAAATAACTACAGTCTCTTTTAAGGGTGCTTTGTTTTCTGCTTTTAGTCAGCCTCACTTTTGCTCGTGTGCCAACTCCGTCTGCATTCCAATGTCACTTTTCATCACAGTTAAACTGTAACCACGGGTGCCACAGCTTAAAAGTTGTTCAGTAGGCAGCGGTGTTTAAACGGTGGATGAATCACCGTGATGTGTTTGATTTAGGATGACTTATTGCTGTGGTGTTTTTGTACCTGTCGACAGCGTGTCCATGTGACTCCAGAGGGACGGAGTACCAGGTGTGTGACCCGTCAGGTCGCTGTTTGTGTCGTCAGGGTGTGGAGGGGCAGGGGTGTGACCGCTGCAGACCTGGGCATCACTCCTTTCCCACATGCCAGGGTGAGAGCCGCCTGTCATTTTAGTCAAAATATAACACAACTTTTGGAGTGTTTTTCTGACACGCAGCACCCTGCTCCTCTCCCAGCTTGTCCTTGTGATGGCGCTGGTGTGTCAGACAGCATCTGCAGTCCGACGGGTCAGTGTATCTGCTTCCCCAATTTCCAGGGGCAGGATTGTGACCAATGTGCGTCTGGTTACTATGGATACCCCGATTGTGCTGGTGGGTGGGCGTTAGCTGACCTGAGGAATTCCAAAAGCCACATGCTTGCAGGTGACCGTTATTGTTTTCAGCCTGTCAGTGTTCTTCTGAAGGCTCCTACGGCTCCACGTGCAACTCCTTGTCGGGTCAGTGCCTGTGTCTCCCAGGTGTGGTGGGTCAGCAGTGTGACCGCTGTGCCTCGGGACTCAGCTTCCCCTACTGCTCAGGTTGTTACACCACTTTTTCCCGTCATTTCTTCACTATATAAACCATGAAAATGACTTTTTAAAAACTAACATCCAATATTTTGGATCTAAGTCTTTTTTTTTTGTTTGTTTGCAGCACCTATCATTCAGTGCAATCCAGCAGGAACAGAAACCACTGACCCTCAAACGGTAGGCCAAATTGCTACTTTCATACGCTTTATTTTTATTTACTTTTAAAAAAAAGTTTAGTTTTATCGAGACTAAACGTGAAAGCAATTTTATGTCAAGTTTCATTTTAAAGAACAATGAGCTGAGCCAAAAGGCAGCACAGTTTTAGTTCCAAGAGTCACCTACAGTCATGACTCTCTCTCAAAAATCTCCTAAAGTAGGGTTTCTCATGCCACTAAATCCTCTGTAAGTTCCTGTTAGATACCAGCTGTGTGCTATTACAACTAAACATGTAACGTTTAAGTAAATGATTATGTCACACTTAAGCAATATGCTTTATGAAATCAGTGTTTTGCTGGATTAGTTATGAACCAAAGAGCTCGTATCATCTGCCTTGTCTCTGCTGTGTTCGGATCTAGGCCTCCTGCCGCTGCCTATTGAACACTGAGGGAAAGCTGTGCGACAGGTGCAAGCCTCTGTACTGGAACCTGGCACCGGAGAATCCTCGTGGCTGTACAGGCAAGTCTTCGCAAATCCACTCACCAATTGTGAGTGAAAAAAAAGACATTTTAAGTGACCCACTTTCATCACCTCCTTCCAAAAGCTCTGACCTCAATACCTTGAACCGTGTTAAGTCTCCAGAAGCAAGGCAGTGAAGTCAGTCTCCCACCCAGAGGAAACGTCAACACAGACCTGTCAAAATTAAGCTATGTTCTTGTCCGTCAGGAGGCGGCGGGGGACGTGCTATTGCATGTGAATTCCTGCTAACTGCTCTCAGTGTCGAGATTCGACATCACAAGCGCAGTAATGCCACAAAGATTCCCAAACTCTCCTATGTTTTGTTGAGGCCTCGGTTAGATTCCTGGCTAATGTTCCACTTCTCTTCCGCTTCAGGATCACCACCATGAAGATTTGTTCTTTGATTGTCAAACGTTTTTTTGACAGTCGCATTCAGAGTGTGGAATGTTTTGCGTAATTCTCCACAGATTAGCGGGTGTTTGTGTGGCTGTGACTCAACCGTGAAAGTGACAGTATCCTGTAATCAGACCTCTTTCTCTGAGCATCTGTAACAAAGCTCTGTGCTCGCTCTCCTTCCTCAGAGTGTCGGTGTGAGCTGAGAGGGACGCTGAGTGGCGTTGGGGAGTGTGATCAGGTAAGCTGGGGCCAAGCGTCTCATTTCTATCCATGCTGTGATTTTCGTACAAAATATTATTGCCACTCTTGTATTTTTTTCTCCATAATTGGTGTTCATAATAATCCGCATGCTATGAGTGCTAGCGGACACCAGGTAGCAGCAGCGTCACAGCGCATCTATTAGACACACAGGAGACGCAAAGAAGATGCCAGAAGCAAAATGTTGGTTCTCAACCACAATCCGTTCCAGACGGCCGTTCGAGAAGCGATTTGTTCGAAATCTGAATCGATTTTCCCATTACAATGATGGAAAAAGAATGAATGCGTTCCAAGCCCTAAAACAGGCTTTTGTAGGAGTGAATGTAGAGTGTCTGCTGCAGGTGCGCTGTTCCTCTATGTGTGTGGCCGCTGCATGTGGGAGGGGTTGCCGAGTGAGTGACGTCTCTCCAGAAGTGAAGAGGTGCCCAGGGCGTGTCCAGCTCTGAATGTGCGCTTCTGTGCAGTTTGGCTGTGACAAAGTCATAAACCAAGTCACGCTCTGTCCCAGACTCGCCTCATCCCTGTCCCAGCTCCAGCCCACAACAGGACATCAAACCCTGGAGTGCGAGCACCTCCTCTGTGACACTCTACCACGGTCCAGTGCGGAGACAGGAATGTTTTTTCCGGCTTTTTTCGGGGGCGTTCGAGTTCTGAATTTTCGTTCGAAATCCGATGCAAAAAACTCTCGAAATTTTTGTTCGAACTCCGATTTGTTCGATGTCCGGAACGTTCGTAAACCAAGGTACCACTGTAATTCTATATTTTAAAACCATAGTCAAGGATCAGGAAGCAGTAGATCAGAGGGACAGCACATGTGGTCAGGTGTTTAGGAGACAAAGTCAGAGAGGCTAGACTGAGATGGTTTGGACATGTACAGAGGAGAGAGAGCCAGTACATTGGTAGGAAGATGTTGAGGTTGGAACTGCCAGGCAGAAGGTGGAGAGGAAGGCCAAAGAGGAGATTTATGGAGGTGCTGAAGGAGGACATGAGGTCTGTAGGTTTGAGAGAAGAGGAAGCAGAGGACAGCGTGAGATGGAGGAAGATGATTCGCTGTGGCCACCCCTGAAGGGAGAAGCCAAAAGGAGTCACAAGGAGGTTGTCATTTTAGGGTGATTCAGGTGTGTTTTATTTAGTCCAAATGTTCGCTTTCGAGCTGGTTAAAACAGAACTGGTCTTGTACTAAAATGTATTTGCAACAAAATGTTTCTTTCCATAGAAAACAGGACAATGTCACTGCAAACCAAACATATGTAGCCAGTCCTGTGACAGCTGCAGTGATGGGTATTACCTGCTGGAGAAGAAGAACTACTTTGGTTGTCAAGGTCAGTCCTGTGTGCTCATCTAAACGTGACAGACAGACTGCTAAGCGGTCATTTCTTTCCGACAGGCTGCCAGTGTGACTTAGGTGGTGCCTTCAGCACCTCCTGTGAAGCAGTGTCCGGTCAGTGCTGGTGCAGAAAGAACACCGTCGGCCCAAAATGCACTGAGTGAGATAATCGTCTGATGAAATATATAAACAATTTTTCACCTTTTCAAAGAACGTTTTGCTTTGTCAGACCTGCGCCAGGCTTTTATTTCCCAACCCTTCATCAATTCAAGTACGAGGTGGAAGACGGCACGACACCAAATTCCCGACCTGTTCGGTTTGGTTATGACCCGCAGGAGTTCCCGGATTACAGCTGGAGGGGTTACGCCGTGCTATCACCTGCACAGGTGAGAACCTCTCCAGCATTCTCCAACAGTCTTTTATCTTGTCAAGCTTTCTGTCATCTTCTTAAGTTTCTCAGTCCTGCTGCAGAACTGACATGATCTCTTTCCAGCCAGAGGTGATCCTTGCGATCTCTTTGAGCTCCCCTGGCTCCTTTCATATTCTTTTACACTATGCCACCAAAGCACGACTGAGAGCTCAGATCTTGCTGGTGGATGAAGCTGATTTTTGCTGTGACTGTAAGTGCAGACTTTCCTCCGACTGCTTCCTCTTTGTCCTGCCTGCTGCTCTCTGTGCTTCCCACCTAAATCCTTCGCCTTGTCACCATAACAATCGAGTCGGTCTCCGTCAACCCTGCAGAGTGAAGTCAGAGTGAGTGTGCATGTTGACCTGAAAGAGGGAACGGACGGCTTGTTCCGTGTGGTTCTGAGGTTCACTAACCCGACTGGCACCAGTGTGACTGGTAACGTCAAAGTTACCAATAACCGAGGAGGTATGTTTCTTTTTGAAATTGTCATCACTGTACATATAAAAAGCATGTTTTCATTGTTTATATATCTTAACATATGAGTTCTATATTTCCGTTTTTTTTCACTGGCAATGAAGATGACCTCAAAACTCCAAGGATATGGGATGGTGTTTGTTTCTAGGCTTGTACTCAGTGCAGGTTAGCTGCCTTATGAAGGTCCAACCTGGAGACAGTTCTTCAATTGCCTTGCATTTATCTCATGGTATCGAACACTTGAAGCTCTACAGTCGAAATTCAAGTAAACTTTGAGAATCTCCTGTCATTTCCAATGATTTACTTAATGTTCTATCCTATGTATGATCATAATATGACAGCGGAGTTTGTGATCGCGCAGGGGCAGAGCAGAGCAAGGAGGTGGTGTTCCCAAAGAGTCCCTCTCCATCATTCCTCACCGTCCCTGGAGAGGGATTCACCGAGCCATTTGTGTTGACCCCAGGAAAATGGGTTATACATATAAGGGCTCAGGGAATTCTTCTGGTAAGAGGTGGATTATTAAAAAGCACTTTTACACTGCAATACTAAAGAACTTTGTGCTTTTTTTCCACAGGACTATTTGGTCCTTCTTCCGCAGGATTACTACGAGGCCCCACTGCTCCAAGAAAAGATCACTGAGCCCTGCACATACGTCCGGAATGCAGACCAGAATACGAAGTCTGTTCTCTTGTTTGGTCCCTGGGTTTGTGCTTTGGATATAATCTATAACTTCTCTTTCCCTATCAGCTGCCTTCTGTACAAGCACGTTGCCATGGAAGGATTCAGTTCTGCGCTGGCTTCACAAGGGCGGGTCACTGGTCAAAGGGGCCGCAAGAGGCGGCAGGCTCCCGTGCGCCGCCTGACTCCTGAGCACCCGGAGATGGCTGCTATTGATGGAAGACAGGTAGGAGGTTGTATGTGATCATATTAACCTGAAAGTTTTGTTCTTTTTTCTAAAGCAACATGCCATTATTGACCTTTAATTCTTGAACTATATTGGAGGAAAAGAGTCCCATTGAAACATCCAGTGACTGTGTAGATGTTGGGCGCACACAGCTGGTGGAAGTCAATTCTCGTTGATAAATCAATCATATGGATGCTATAAATAGCTGTGTGGTCATGTGTAATGTGCTTGTGGAATCACAGCTGTTCTCCCATTGTTGTTAAATCTCACTAATGCAACACAAGCTGGGCGATCTGGACGTGAGCATGTTTTCATTCACTTGAGTTAAAGTGCTAAATACTGAAGGAAGTTTGTCTTTATTCGACTGCTCTTCCAACAGTCCCAGCTGCAGCTCAGTCTCCGTGTGCAACACCCGGGCCCGCACGCCCTGGTTCTGGAGTACGCCAGCGAGGTGGACAGCGTCCAGAACGTGAACGTTCTCATAAATGACCAGTCAGGACGGCAGATCGAAGCTAGAGCCAACATTTATAGTTGTGCCTACAGGTGCGTGTGAGTTTGTGAAGCAGTGTGAAGAGAAGTCCGACTCTGTTGCTGTGTCCCGCAGCTTTCTGTGCCGGAGTGTTGCGGTGGACCCTTCTAGTCAGGTCGCAGTCGTACAGCTCACGCATAAGACCGAGCTTCTGCTGATGACTAGGACAACCTCCTTTTTTCTGGTAGGAAATAGTTTCTGTTGATGAAAAATTTGATTTTGTTAAACAGTTCAGAACTGTATTCTGGTCGTGATTAAACAGAAACCATAATCTCTATTTTAATGAGGATTTGTTTGACTTTGAATTAAACCAATTTCAGAAAGAAAATGTGAGTTTTAGTTAAATCCCTGGAAGTAATGTCTCCTGGAGGCCCATTCACCCTGAGTTTAAGATTTTTTTTTCAGTTGTGAATGAGACAGAGGATTACATTTTGGTTCTGGATCACCAACCTGATCCAGGAAGGCGTCTCCGTGTGTGTTGTGCGAGCCAGTTCTGGAACGCTAGTGCAACCTACTGCTATTTGCTGCTCT
Organism: Synchiropus splendidus; assembly: GCF_027744825.2. NCBI lineage: Eukaryota > Metazoa > Chordata > Actinopteri > Syngnathiformes > Callionymidae > Synchiropus > Synchiropus splendidus. The sequence goes on along the minus strand of NC_071346.1, from coordinate 9,287,908 downwards.
ATTTATCTACTTATTTCTGTTTTATAAATCACTCTAAAAGCAGCTGAATTGAAAAGGTGCATTGTTATTACTGTTGTTGTAATTAATAGCCTGTTTTTGTCTCAAGTACAAAGTGTATGCGGTTCCTGCGGAAGAGTTTTCTCTTGAGTATGTGAAGCCAAAGCCGCTGTGTGTGTCGATTCATGGCCACTTCACTGAAGACAGGTAAATAACACCTCACCTCCGTCACTTCATGGCGCTCTCTGTAATAACAGCTTGCTTATATGCGTTCTGCTTCCTGAGCGAAACTAGCAGTGACCATGAGTTGTCCATAAGGAGGTGCTGTTAAAGACACATGCTCTCTCGTTCTGTACTTGATGGATTTTGACATCTGTTTTCTGGGTGCATTCCTGTGATGTCCCAGGTGAGCTTTAACCTGAGGCTAAACCGGGGGTTAAACTCATTGCCTTCACTCTGAAAAATGACATTGGGTCCTTGCTTTTAAAAATAATGTGATTTCTGTTTCTGTGTTTTCAGTCAACACTGCATCCTGTCGCAGTTCAGCAAGCCATCGGCAGCCAATATTTTGTGCGCAGCGCGCGACGGACTGATCTCCTCCGCACCAGCTGTTGCTCCCCAAATAGGAGAGAATGAAAGCTGGAGACAAAAGCGACAGACCGGGCTGTTCTCTGGCTTTGAACCCATGCGAGATGAGATATTGTTGAAATACCCCCAGGTGCCAGACGCAAGTCCCCAACACGCTTGACCTCAGGAATGAGGATGTTTGGTTCTTTCTGTTAGTTTGAAACTGCACATCTATTTTTCCAGACAGAGATCACTTTCACTGCCAAGGTGCCTCTCCCAGGCAGGTATGTGGTGGTCATCCATTACCGCCAGCCTGAACACATCTCCTTCCCAGTGGAGGTTCAGGTGGATGCTGGACACAGCTGGAAAGGTGTGGTGCTCTTTCTTCATGAACAGATCTCAGTTTGGTTTCTATTGCCGGGCCCGTATGGAGCCTTGACAAAGGTCACATGCGATGACTCCCCAATGGGCTGATGGCATTCCTGCTCAACGGACGCTTAAGTCTGGAGTCGCCAAACAAAATGATCAAAGCCCTTCAACACCGAGCTTTAAAAGCTCCTTGGGCTGAGATTAAATGGACACGCTAACTTTTTGTCTCACTGACAGTTTGCTCTGACTCTTTCAGGTTCAATAAACGCCTCCTTCTGCCCGTCAGTCTCCGGCTGTCGAGATGTCGTGGTGGCTGACGGACGAATTGCCCTCGACTTTGACCAGCAGACCTGGCAGCCGCCACGCATCACCGTGACGGTGCCGCCGAGAAAGACCCTGGTTCTGGTTGGTGCAGAAATCTTGCCGTGCGAGCACACTAGTGCAACTCCTTCACTTATCTACCAGGACTGAACTAAAAATGCATCCTCTAAATCCGGGTGGAAGGTTGCTGCTGACAGCCCGTCAAAAATAATGAGTCTGTTAAAGTTTTTGTGGATCACTTCTTGGCGTGCAGCGGTCGCCTTTACCCGGAATAAAACCGCAACAATGAAGCGATTGTACTCTACCTGGCAGCAGCACGCAGCTCCTGAAGTAAAACGCTCAGGCTCCTCGACAAAAATGAGCTGCTATGTTTGCGTTTTAATTTCACTTTGGTGTGAAAATGTATCCTGTTTGTTTGTCTAATGTTTGCAATTCTTGTCAATAGGATTATATCATGGTGGTTCCTGAGTCCAGTTACACTCCAGACCTCCTGAGAGCCAAGCCACTGAACAAGTCAGCTGCTTTCACTCAGCAATGCAGAGGGGACGGTTTCTATACGGAGTAAGTGTCTCAAACTCCAGTCAGTCTGTGGAATATGTGCTTTCCAACGCTTACTGTGAGGCCGCTTGTGTGTGAATGCTGCCATCTAGTGGTGAGGTGAGTGTAAAGCGCGTCTGTTCTTCCGTCCTAGTCGCTCATCGTCGCAGTTCTGCAGGGATGCAGCTCGCTCTCTGGCGGCAGCCTACAATGATGGAGCGCTGCCCTGCGACTGTGACACGTCAGGCTCCACAGGCTCCTCTTGTGATCCTCTTGGAGGCCAGTGTCTCTGCAGACAGCATGTCATCGGGCGACAGTGCACCAAGTGTGCGACAGGATACTTCGGCTTCCCAAACTGCCGACGTGAGTGGTTTTGCTTTCGTTTTGTATTCTTGCATTACTTTTTATTTGTCATGTATTATGGCCTGTTCATTCATTTGTATTGTTGAGTTGTGTTTGGGTTTAAATCATGAATATCATAAATATATAAATAATAATAATAATATAATAAAAATAACCAACTAACTAACTTAAAAGCTATTTAATTTTGCTAATGTTTTGAGGGTTTGTTTGAATTTTTGAGCATTCTATTGACCTACAGAATATGCTGGGCAGCCAGTAGCCAGCTCCCTTTAAAGCAGATAGTAAACAGAAAGTTATAATCGATATAATCGAATCACTATAAACTATAATCTCTATGAACTAATTCATAGAGATTATAGTTATAGTTATAGATTATAGTTAGACAGCTGGTGCTGTCAGGTTGCTGACATATATATATATATATATATATATATATATATATATATATATATATATATAATTTTATTATCATTATTTATTTTTTGTTTGTTTGTTAGTATTTATCTGATATTTTTTTATTTTGGACATATAGTTTTTGGAAACTGGAAGCCTCAGACCGAAATTTCGTTGCCGTAATACGGTGATATGTTTTGTGCAATGACAAAGTCTCAGTCTAAGTCTCTCTGCAGCCTGTAACTGTGGCGCCAGATTGTGCGATGAGGTGACTGGACGCTGCATCTGCCCCCCTCAGACCATCAAACCTGCCTGCGACGTGTGTCAGAATGAGACTTTCAGCTACCATCCGCTGCTGGGCTGCGAGGGATGTGACTGCTCTAAACAGGGAGTCAAAGCAGGGCCCGACTGCGACCCCGTCACTGGGCAGTGCAGGTGAGTGTCAGCTTGGTTGAGCTGGGATTCATGTCGGGAAATCAATATTAATGAGTACGCTGTTGAGAACAAAATCTTAAATCTAAATATTATCACCCTATGTTTTTGTTTTCTAATACTGATACTTTAATACAGTGGAGTTGCAAAAACAAATAAAAGAAGTCTTGTTTTAAAGTAACCGTGAGCGTCAGATATTATTTTAATGCTCATTTCTTTCATTCGTATCAACAATTCCTTCTTGTTAAAGGTAGGAATCTGTCTCCATGGCTCGCCCCAAGCTTTTGCTCTGGAGAAGCGCAGCGTGTGAAAGTCATTAACACTGGAGTCATTCATTCCCACACTTGACGTGTCGACAGATTTTTTTTTTTTTGTTCATAATTATCTGTCCCGAAGCAACTGAACTTCTCAAAAAAAAAGAAAAAGATCCAAGATAATAAGTCTGTCTGAATTCGAGGCAGAAAATTCACATCTGAATGCTGCTCGAGGCAGAATATTAAAACTTCATTTGCATCTTTTTTATGACTAACACATGTACTGATGTACTGATGTGCTTCTCCTGTGACTTTCTCAGATTGACTGTTTACTGGTTTTTAAAGTATTGCTCTCTACAGAGAGCAGTTTTATTTTCTCAAGAAGGAAGTATGTAATGTTTCAGTCATAATCATGTCGTGAAAAGAGCCAGTGTTTTGCATTTTACAAGAGATTATCTGTGTCCTAAAACTCCAGGAATTTAAGTTGGAAATCGGAGACCCAAATAAAGCCAGTTTAATTTTGGAAGCACCATGAAAAGGAATATTTGTCTATCTATGAGTCTTAACCAGTGTGTTGATGAAAAGAAAAAAACAGTGTGTTACATTTATCAAAGCAGTGGCTTCATGGAGCCCTGATGGTCACACTTGTGGGTTTAAAGCACACATGAATTCTCTTCAGTGAATCATTGTGTTTTTCAGCCTATTTCTTATTGCAGACATTGAAATCTGCATCAAGTAGTCGCTGGTTTATAGTTTATAAGCCAGGCCCATCATTTTACAGTTGCAAGCCCAGGATTAGCGGACGACAGTGCGACCGTTGCGCTCCAGGTTTCTATCGCTTCCCTGACTGCGTTCCGTGCAACTGCAACCTCAGCGGCGTGGGGCCTGACATCTGTCACCCGGACACCGGCAGATGTCACTGTAAGGTGAGCGGAGCAAAAAAACGGGGCTCATTTTCGTGGTGTTGCTCTTGGCTTTGACTCGCTCTGTCTCTCCGTGTCATTCGTGACACTTGCAGAAGAACGTGGCGGGTAAATGGTGTGGTGTCTGTCGGGAGGGTTCCTTCTTTTTCGACCCGTCGAACTCTCAAGGTTGCACCAGCTGCTTCTGCTTTGGGGCGACTGACCGGTGTCAGAGCTCGCGCAAACGAAGGGGAAAGGTGTGTTTGATTTCTAGAGCTGCATGTTTGTCATTGGCTGAATCCACTTATCGTATAAAAATCTGATGGAGATTGCGTCGTGAATGAAGCGTGCAACTTCGGGCGATAAAGCGCACCTTATATCCCACCTCAGTTTGTGGACATGCGTGGTTGGCGTTTGGAGAGCCCTGATCAGCAGGAAGTGCCCTCGGTGTTAAACACGGTCAGTAACACTGTAGTGGCAGACATCCAAGAGCTTCCACCGACCATTCAAGCTCTTCACTGGGTGGCACCTTCATCCTACCTGGGCGACCGGGTGAGTGACTTTTATTCTGCCTTTATTACTTCACCTTTCCTGCTCTTTTTCAGCTAAATAACTTCTTGTTTTGTTGGCATTTGTGTCCTCCAGGTTTCCTCCTATGGAGGCTTCCTTACCTACCAGTCCAAATCCTTTGGGATTCCCAGTGAGGGGATGACTTTGATTGACAGATCGGCAGATGTCCTCTTAACAGTCAGTACAATCCAGCTGGTTACATTCCCTCTGTTCACCATCTCACCCGCTGTTTTCATGTTCTCAAAAGGGTCGTGGAATGAGTTTAATCCACGTCAGTCCACAAGTCCAGAATCCTGACAGAGTGCACCAAGGCCGTGTCCCTCTGCTGGAGGTTAGAAAATGTCTTCCTTTCTTTGATCCTTTAAAGTATATAAAGTACATGAAATTGCTTTCAAGGACTTTTTTTGCATAACTATCGCTTAAAAATATTACATTTTAATTGAATAACATGGAGATGACTGATTTCCAAGTTTAAAAAAAAGCTAAAAGCTAATAGAGGCTTCATTTTTTTGCTCTCAAAAAATAACATAACTTCTTTCTTGTTTCATTTTGCCTTCAGGGCCATTGGCGTCATGCTGGTACCAACAGGCCCGTGACAAGAGATGAGTTATTAAAGGTTCTAGCCAGGCTGGAGGGTCTTCGGGTGAGAGGATTGTACTACACTCAGACCCAGAGGCTCAGCCTCGGCGAGGTCGGCCTGGAGGAGGCGACTGACTCCGGAACTGGAGGACCTGCAAGCAATGTGGAGACGTGCTCATGTCCACCAGAGAACAATGGAGAGTCTTGTCAGGTCAGTGAATGCTGTTGCATTTATGCTGCTCAAGTGACTTCCAGTTTGTAACTAAATTGACTGTCTCACAGTAGGGATGCTCTGATCAGGGTTTTTGCTGCCGATCATGATACCCATCGCATGGATTGACAATGAATTTGTTATCAAATTGAGACCTTCTGCTGCTGAGGAACCAGTTGTCTCACTTTCATGAGCCCAGAAAACTCTCTGTGCTCCGTCAAGTGCTGGCGCTTTAAATGGCGGGTTTCATTTGAAGGTGCTTCCCTGCACAGCATTTTCCCGTGCATGTGCTGCAGGATGCAAACTTTACATGACAGATTGAAAGAATCTCCACGGCAGACATGCCGCTGCTTAGTGAGCAGCGAGTCGGGAAGAGCGGGCGCAACCCAACCAGCGGGGCTTCATCAGAGCGCCGGCTGTCACACGTGATCGGTTGTTGTGATCGGCAGTGACAGGTCATGATCACGATCTGTGACCCTTAGATCGGAGCATCCCTATCTCACAGTTGTCTTCCATATGTGACCTTCACACATGAATCACGAATAAAAGTTCATTCCTATAATACAGGGAGCACAAGGAAAAAAAGTGTTATAAGTACATGAAACTTTTTCAAGTTCGATGTGAATAGAGTGTGGCGTCCACCTGTAGTTTACCTTTTTGCTCAGGTCAGTACTTACCTCAAGGCAGGTACATAAATCGTGGCTTGTGTTTCAGTCAGCAGGCCTTAAAACAGCTGCTGAAAATCATCTTTTTATAACTGATGACTGAACACAGCTGATACATTTAGTAAACAAAGCTTTTGTTTGTGTCCTGTAATGCTTCACTTTCTAGATGAAACAATTGTAGAAGCAAGTAATGCCTCAGAAGTGGTCAGTTATCATAAATAAAATGTGTAAGATATAGGAATGCAACGCTTCTCCAACGCTGTAATGTTGCCATGAAAACCGTAGCTGAAGCAACAAAAGAAAGCAAACAAACTTGCTATGAATGTCTTGCACGCTGTCTTCTCACTCGCTTCACCATCCAATATTTGGTGCGATGGTTGACCTGTAACGCACTGTAGGTACAGTGTGTTATCAAACAGTAAAGGAGAGAGTGAGCAGCTTAGCTTTGCTGTCAGCCATGAAGAAAGAGGGGGACAAAAACAACAAGGGTGGAGCGCTGTGTTGATTGAGAGCGAATTGTGTCAGGTTTTGAAGGGCTGGACCTCCTCCTCATATTCAAGGATGCCCCGACATGCCTGGACCTTGTAACACTCGCTTTCTAACTTCTGAGAAAATTCATCAGCTGAGGCACTTAGGCTGGAATGCGATGCTGGAAAACTCAGGTGTGTTCTATTCTGATGGCGAAGCCGCAGGGTGGGATGTGCTGTGCAGTCAAACACGTATAATATTAGTGGTTATACAGCCATAATCACTGGCGGAACAGGGAGTCATACACACCTACTGCAGACATCCACGCCGCTGTTGCTTAGCAAAGGCTTTTCTGCCCCAAATCAAAGTTTCCGTCTTTGTCTGGTGTGGTAACTCACCGGTGGTTGTTTGAGGGAGGTCGGTTATTGGTGCCCACAGGCTGCATGACAGGAGGCCTCACCCTGACACACCGGGCGTGGCTCTTGGCTGCACTGTTACTCATAAACTCAATGTGCACTTCCAGTGCGTGCATGTGTCTGTGAGTGCGGAAGACACACCTAGTTGTGTCTGAAGAGGGAAGGTGATTCAGGCATGAGTTTTCCCCTGCTTGTCTGACTTTATTCTCCGTCATAGCAATGCACACAAAAGCAATAGATGCTTCTTTATGTGAGCGGCTGATGTACGGGGCAGGAGTTGGTGGAGGTAGTAACTGGAATGGTTTTGAAAAAAGCCTTAACAAGTTATTCAAAAAAGAAGAATAGGGTCATGAAAGAGTAAAATTAAAACAGAAAAAACACACTGAAAGGCAAAAACTAGAGCCAACAGTCATTACAATGTAAAGAAATACACACTAGTATAAAATGGTGACTTTAAAATGTAATAGGTGCAAGGTAAAAGTAAAAATAATTGACAGAAATAGGAGAAAACAACAGCTAAAATCAATATATTTCAAATTATGGTCAACTTTAGAGGGACAGACCCATGTTTTGGACACTGAAAAAGGAGGAAACCTGTTGGGAGAATGTTGTATATGGAGGAGAGGTTGGGTGTAGGTGGAGGAGGATGATGGGAAATCTCGGAAAAAAAAGGCCAGAGATGTGTCAGTCACAATATCTTTTAAGATATATTTTTTACTGTGTCTGTTCTGAAAGAATAAATACAGCTGGAATTCAAATAAAGAAATGCATTTTCAGTTTTGTTTTCATCATTATGAACGCTTTAGGATAGGAGACTAAAACAAGCAATGAAGTTCTGCTCAGGATCCTCACGCTTCTGCAGCTCCATGACCACGGTGTTGAGCCTATATGTCTGCTCACGTCCATGTCCTGCGTGAGCCAGTGAGTGTGTGCGACAGCAGAGGAATGAGCGGGGTAAACACCTGCATGTGTGTGCTTGCGCGCCGGCATACACTCATGCTGAACTGCAAGACCTAGGTGGATATGAGGCGTGTCGTCTTTGTCAGCGTGAATGAGTGTGTATGTGTGTGAGTGTTTAAGAGCCGAAGGAGGGGGAAAGCGAGACTATTTCAAACATGTCAATGGAAGGGCGACAGCTTGACAGGGTCCTGCTGCGGAACTGCTTGCTATGGTGGACTTTAATCGGACTTTGCTGCGCCGGACATCGGCCTCACTCCAGACTGGGGCGACTACGGTACCCCAGGCACCAGGGCAGATGGTTCCAGATGATACAGTACCCGCCACTGCGGGATTATGCCGAGCAGCGAGGGGACACCCCGACGTTTATCGACCGAGAAGATCCGTTGGTATGCAAACTGTTAGTTTAGGGATCAGGCTAAAACCTTGAAGGGGAATTGAAGGCGGCATTTCTCAACACTTTATCTCTCATAGCAAAGGGCACAGTGGAGTTAATGTTTACCTCCAGAGCTTCTGAATGGATCCACTTGTGTTGGATATGAAGTTAGAGCGGCAATCGTTTCACGTCTTGGAGAGGATTTTAATATGTACACTAAATGCACATTATGATCAGAAGGTCCATGATTTGCTGGCTGTCTGTGCGTTAGTTCTAACTGCTCCTCCTTCAAACCTTTGTGACTTCATAAGATGCCCTTTTTAGAATGTGGATTTTTTTTCCCCCCCTCAGAAATGTGCCCCTGGTTACTTCAGAAACGGCAGCGGAACATACCTGGGTCGCTGTGTTCCCTGCGACTGCAACGGTTTGGCAGATGAGTGCGAGGAGACGACGGGGAAGTGTCTGGTATGAGAACGCAACCTCACGCTTCAAAATGAATATACAGCACTTTAATACAATTTAAAAGCATAATAGTTGGTGCTGCATGCATCGAAGAGGTCACCCGGTTCAAATCCTTGAAAGTCATTATTGTAATCCTAATAAACAGCATTTTAAAGTACGATCAAACTCTGTGGTGAGTACGTGCTGTACACACCCTTGAAACGTCTCAGTTTAAGCAGTATTCATGTGTCGTCTTTTGACTGCAACACAAAGACAGTTGGTCTGGATGATAGATTTTCCTTTTGACAGAGCATCAGTGGAGTTGACTGTAGCTTCCCTCATTTTCAGTTGAATAGCGGGATCAGTCTGTACACATCTCTCCATGTGGCCTGGCCAGATTATGCAATCCTAAAGAGGCTCTCAAGACTGAGCCTGTTTGTTCATCATCATCATCATCTTCATGATTCTGTCAGATCACGTTTTTCTTAGCCTCGGGCTTAAGCTAAACAAAAGCGAAGCTATGCTGGCATGAAATCCGTTGCAGTGATACGCTTTTTTTGTATCCAGAACTGCCGCTACAACTCAGCCGGAGACAGATGCGAGCGCTGCAAGGAAGGTTACTACGGGAACGCGGCTCAGCGGACGTGCAAAGTGTGTCCATGCCCCTTCACCGATCCCCAAAACAGGTGAGATATGGAACCTATTATTCTCCTTTGGCACTTAAAAACTGATGAAGTCCTCCAATATCAGTTTTGCAGTTGGTTGCAAGGAGGTCTACGGCGACATTCAGTGTGTTTGCAGAGCCGGTTACACTGGAGACAGATGCGAGAGGCAAGTACCTGCATTGGTTTGGATGATGGGATTCATCTTTTGACTGGCTTGATGTTCATCGGCAGGTGTGCCCCCGGTTACTACGGCGACCCTTTGATACCAGGCGGGAAATGCAGCCCCTGTAATTGCATTGGCAATGGCAACCTCTGTGACCCCAGAACTGGAGGTACACTTAAAAAATAATGTTCCGAAAGTGTCTGCCAGCGATGCTAATCGATTATCAATCCCAGTTTGTAAGAACACCCTGGAGCCAGGAGACACCAACACAGATGAGCATTGCCAAGGTGAGCGCTCATAAAAAACACCGGTGGTCGGCCATTCTTTTTGACAGCTGTGTTTGTGTGGCAGAGTGCGACAACTGTGCGCAGACTTTACTGCACGATCTGGAGAAGCTGGACAGCGAGCTGAAGAGGATCAAGTCTCTGCTGGAGAACGCCAGTGTCAGCACCTTGTCTAAGGAGAAGCTGAAGGAGCTGGAGAAGGCTGTGGCTGAAACAGAGGTGACCCAAGCTCAATTCATGTGTGTGAATCTGAGGTTTCACTGCTGAAAATGTCCTGCATGCAGAGTCTCATCAAGAAATACGGCACTTCCATGAACAACCAGAAGAACAGAGTCAGTCAGCTGGAAGATGACATGAGCAATCTGGCCGATGACATCAGCTCTCTTAAAAGCAAGGTAGAGATTAGAAGAGGGAGGAAGCGGCGACACAGGTCAGCGAAAACAACGCTCTCTTCCGTACCATTCAGGCGGATCGGACCGCAGATGATGCGGACAAGGCGGTGGCGGACCTTGACAAAACTCACAAAAAGGCAAAGGATCTGGAGGCTGAAGTTCAAGCCATGCTTAAAAAAATAAAGGGTAAATGGACCGAGGGTGCGTTTTGATCGTACTTCTGATGGCGTGAAACTTTTTTTTTTTTTTCAGCTTTGCTCAACGAGATTATGGACGGGAGTTCCGGAGGCAGCCGACCTCCCAGCGAAGACCTGGCTAAGATGCTGAAAGATGCTAAACGCATGGTGGAGGAGATGGAAGATCGGAACTTTGCTCCTCAGAAGGTCGCCGCGGACAAAGAAAGAGAGGAGGCTAAGAAATGTACGACATTTATTCCGATGAAAACCTCTCAGTCAAGGATTCAAATTAAACTCCAGAAGCCTTTAACATATGTCTGTCCCAGTGTTGGACTACATCAAGACAAACGTGAGCAAGACAGTGGATGAGAACGAAGCCGAAGCACAACGCCTCCGTGGTCGGCTGAAGGACTACGAAGGCAAGCTGAAGGAGCTGGACAAGGCTTTGAAAGACTCGGCGGACTTGTTGAAGAAAGCCAAAACACAAAACGGGCTGAACAGTCAGGCCGTGAAGGATCTGCAGGTAAACGGACGGGGCGGTGAAAGTTATGGTCGATGTACAGTGAGACTGGTAAATCTTCTGGTGCTCTTTATAGAAAAGAATAGATGACTTGAAAAAGGAGAAGAAGACTGTGGAGAGCCAAATGGTGATGGCGACGAATGAGCTGCGGAAAATGGAGGATTTGCTGAAGAAGCTGAAAGATAGTAAAAAGGTATCTGAATTTTTCATCGCCATTTCCATGAGAGGTCAATGTGACAAGTGTCAACCTCGATCCTTGTCACACCTATCTTCGTGTCCTTGTTTACCACGTTCATGTTGGTGTCTTCCTCGCTTTGTTCTCCCTGGATTATTAACCAGAAAAGCACTCAGCGAGCGCATTCCTATTCCTTCCGAGTATAATTTATTCAATAGAAGAGCCAAAAAACAAGGGATGTGACCGGGTATCGTACCTCTAGACAAGTCAAAAGAATGCCTCAGAACCTACTTGGAGCCACCTCAAACTCCAGAACCTCCTCAAAATGTAAAGGTCTCTTAGTTATTTGATGCCTAACGTCTGTTGGTGGTGCCCTGCAGGAGTATGAAAAGTTGGCAGCGCAGCTGGATGGTGCCAAAACTGACGCCACCAAAAAGGTCAATGAGCTCACCAAGGCAGCAGACGAGGACGTGGTGGAGGCAGCAGAGGAGCATGCTCGCAGGCTCAAGGCGCTTGCAGATGAGCTGGAAAAGTGAGAGAAAGAAAGAGTCTTTGTTTCTCAACTCAAACTACAGGTCTTGAAATGTTTTTCGATATCTCTACTTTTTCTTAGAGCCATGAGAGACGCCAACTCTCGTCCTGAAGTGCGCAATGCTAAAGACGCCATAGACGCCTACAAGAACATCATAGATGCCATCAGGGCTGCCGAGGAGGCGGCGAACCAAGCTAGGGACGCGGCGGAAAAAGCCTTGACTGTAAGTGCCACGAAAAAGAAAAAAAGAAAACTGTCGATTTGAATCTTTACTTTTATGTTTTTTTTTTCATCTGCAGGATTTCCAACAGCAGGATCTCCCAGGAAGAGCTGACAATTTAAGAAACTCAGCTGATAACCTGGTGACAGAGGCAGTGGACGCCAAGGATGATCTTAAAGGTAAACCTGACTAAATATTGAATTTAACAGCAAATTATTCCAGGTGAAACAACTTATATTTGCTCACTCAGTGGCTGCAGACAAGATCAACAAGGCAAAGCAGCGCCTGAAAGATGCAGAGAAGAAGAAGCGAGATCTTGAGAAGAAACTTGGCGATGTCCAGAACCAGCTGAATTCCATAAACAGAGGTAATACTGTCGTTCGAAAGGAAAGAGGAAAAGTATTTCAGCTCTGTTTTGTACGCCACAGATGACATCAGTAACTTGATCGATGAAGTCAAGAAGGCGGCGGCAGGGGCTAACAACTCAGCCACCAACACCCTGGACAGACTGGAGGACATCAAGAAAGAGCTTGACAAAATCAACCTGCCTGCAGGGGGCGGCGATCTTAGCAACGTCCTGGCTGACGTTGACAAGTCAGGTGAGGACTGGGACGGACGGAGCTCCACAGTCCCGTGACACATCAGTGCCATTTACCTGAGCTCTTCTCCAGTTAAGAACCTGCTGAACAATATTCCCACGTTGACCGATAAGATAAAGGAAGTCGAGGAGCTGACTCGGTCCTCCAACTTGGGCAACATCACCGACAACATCAAGAAAATCAAAGAGCTCATAGAGCATGCCCGGGACGCTGCCGACAAGGTAACTCAGCAGGCGGCGACCGCAGTTCTAGCAGTCTTCTCCTCTACACCCACTGACCTTCACTCTTCCTCCCTCCTGCTCTTGTTCCTTGAGAGTATTTGAATGTACTCTTTTTTCCTACGTAGGTGGCCATCCCAATGAATTTCGAAGGAAATGGACATGTAGAGCTGCGCGCTCCAAAAAGTTTGGAGGACCTGAAGGCCTTCACAGACTTGGCTTTGTCCTTGCAAAGACCTCCGGGCCGAGGAGATGGAAAACGCAGGCGCCGACAGGCCGGGGAAAACCCCAATCAGTTTGTGATGTATCTGGGGAACAAAGATGTAAGTCGAGGAACTGCAAGCATTTTTTTTTTCTCCAACTAACAAGTCTTTTACAGTCTTCTAAGAACTACATCGGAATGGTTCTGAGGAACCACGTGCTCTTTGGGATCTACAAACTCAATGGAGTGGAGAAAGAAATGAAAACAGCTTCCATCACCAGATCTCCGTCAGAGCTGTCGACGTTCGATGACGTTCACCTGAGGAGGTTACATCGGTTCCTGTCATATTGAAAGATCACATGTTGATAACTAATGGAAATACCCTGTTTGGTTTCCATGTTAGAATCTATCAAGACGCAAGTCTGTCCCTCAGCAAGAAAACGAAAACACCGACCCCACCGATCACAGACTCCATCCTGGGAGAGGAATCCAAAAACCTTCTGGATCTCACTCATGACGACGTGGTGTTCTACGTGGGCGGCTACCCCGACGACTTCACCGTGAGCTGTCAAAGTGAATGGCTGAAGCGCCGAAGGACAATGTTCATGTTTTCTTTGTTTGCTTCAGCCGCCGAATTCTTTCAAGTTGCCCAAATACACGGGCTGCATCGAGCTGTCCTCGTTCAACGACCGAGCCGTCAGCATCTATAATTTCAAGTCGGCGGTGAACGTCAACAAAGTCGGCCCGTGCAGCAGGTTGGTCCATCCAGCTTTGGTGACTTCTGAATCTGATGCTAGATGGGTGGAATGACTGGGCCAGGGGTGGGCAGTCCGGTCCTCACAAGGCTGGCATTGATGTATTATTCACATGGACTTCTCCCCACGGTCCAGAAACATCCCGCGTGTCGACACAAGCTTTTATGAAGGGACTGGATACGGAAAGGTGGACATCAAAAATGGGAACTCGAAGAGCTTCATCATCAACATATCTGTTCGTTCTCGTTCAGAGAACGCATTGCTCCTCTTCATCGGAGATGCTGTAAGTCCTGCACAAGCCTCCTGTGGCGAGGACCAACACCGATTCAACATCTTTGTGTTTACAGGAGAATTACCTGGCGGTGTTGGTGCAGCAGGGCGTGGTTTATCTGCACAGCAACCTTTTTCCGGAGCCAAAAACGAATAACCTCAAAGTTTTTCCAGTAGGAAGCTTCCTTTTCGAACGTTTTTATTATTTTATATTAAAATTCAACTTTTTTTATTTTGTTTTTCCAGGACGACAAAACGATACATTTTTCTCTTATGATAATAAATAAAGTACTCATTGTTTTCCGCATCGGGGATGCCACTGTGGAGGAAATCCGTATAGCCATCGACCACGAAAAATTCAAAGAATATTACATTGGAGGAGCTCCGACTGAAATACGGGAAAGGTGGGTCATAAAATGTCTGATAGAAATGATGTATATTTACAGGAACAAAAGTGAGTTTGTGTGATAAAATTGGTAAAACTTTGGACAAAAGAGAAAGCTTGTTCACGAGGGAGTTTTCCTCAAAGAAATTCATGGAATGGGAATGTTTTTCTCCTGGTGTCGGGCAGGTACAACATCACCACGCCACCGTTCAAAGGCTGCCTGACGGCTTCGAAGCTGAACAACAAGGCCGTCCCGATCGACGAGTCCGTGGGCGTCAGCAAAGGCTGCCTGGAAGGCTCCCTGGTCAGTGTCTCCTCCTCACCAGTACTTTCTCACCACTGCCCTGGCGTCTAAGGGGCTTTTCACACTACGGGTTCTTCGGAGGCCTGTGTCCGATTCGCCCCCTGCTGCAAGTTATCTAACATACGCACACATCGTGAGTCCCGAGTACAATTTTCCTGCAGCTCCCGGCTGCACACCTCAGTGTTCTGGGAGAAGTTGTTTTTGAACGATGTTGTGCGCCCAGACAGCGATCAAACCCTTTACTGCCTGCCATTTATCAGGTTTGTATGGAGTCACGCTGTACATGTAGTTTCCGGCGTCTAGCGCAGAGTCACCTGAGGTGAGAAGCTCACCACCAGCTGAGAGTTTCCTGAGACAAAGTGCACGGCTCACTTGTGTTCACATTGCGGACTTTTGAGCGGAAAGAGCTTTGTCTTGAGACAGAACCCGCAGTGTGAAAGTGGCCTAAGGAAAGTTGTGTTCGCAGGTGTCGCGCAAAGCCGAGCTCAACCGCGGAGGCTCCCTGTCGAAGGAGCTATCGGGATTCAGCCTGGGGAACGACGTGACCGTGTCGCTGGGATTCAAGAGCACCGAGAACGAGGGGCTCATTCTGCAGAACAAACAGCAGGTCGGTCCTCCAGCCTTCAAGTGAAGGAGTGAAATAATAATAATAATAATAACACTGATGTTGCTTCAGGCCAATGGAATCCAGCTGGGTTTGGAAAACGGCCATGTGGTTCTGGCCTTAAACAGCAAGAAATGGAAATCGAAGCAGCCATACAATGACGGCCTGTGGCACTACCTGACCGTGACCAAGCGAGGCGCCAGGTCCGAGCCTCCACTAGCAGCTAGCTTGTCTCCGCTTGCTAATATCTCTGGTCTCAACAGAGTGGAGCTGATGATCGACGACCAGGACAGCGGTCAGGAGCAGGCCGGCAGCATCGACATCCCCACCACCGCCAACTCGCTGTACCTTGGCAAAAAGCTGTTCCAAGGCTGCGTCGCAAACCTTTACACCAGACGGTAACGGCGCCCCCCTCCTGTCTATTTTTTTTTGGTTGCTGCTTTTTTGACAACAGTGGTTTTCCTGCTGTTCCAGGCCTCAGAGTCTGTACAAACCTGAAGATTTGAGCGACTTTGAATCCACCGGAAGAGTCCTGATGGACATGTGCACCGCGGACAGCCGCGCCCAGCAGATGCTCGACCGCAAACCCAAGAAGGTGATTTAGTGTGTCATCCCGGCTCACGGGCCTCAGTTAGCTTCAGGTAGTTCCGCGACTGTAGTGATCCGGATGTGTGTGACCCACCTGAAGGTTTGTATGACGTCTTCACCGAACGTGTCATTCACATGACATTCTGCTGCCTTGTTTCCAGAGATGAAGAGGAAGACAAGGGACAAGAGTCGCACACCAAACACTGGCTCCGCATATTTCACTCCTCCACATCAATAAAAGCCTTGCATGATCCAACCAACAATCCAACTATAATCCATCACCATGTGTCTGTCTTCAACGTCTAATCACCATAAAGACACCAGTAACAAAAATCTGCTCGTCTCTTTTCTTTCTTCACTGATGATCCTCACAGTGTCGTCCAATCACCACTAACGCTTCTCACCAGCTGATTTTCTGGGTCCATACTTCTCCTGTGGGTCCGGCCAACGGTGGGAGGTCGTTCCTCAGGCGCAGGGGTTTATGCATCAGGGGATTTTGTTCACGAGTGAGTGGGAAGGAGATGGGGTGGAAGGTTCAGCCATCTGTGAGCGCCCCCTGCAGGGTTGCTGCAAGGTCACCGGGTCACAGTTTTAGGGTCGGGCATTTTGTGAGCTGAGCTAGAGGGCCCTTTTTCTTCAGTTGCAACCTTCGCACTGGAGGAGCTGTGCGAGTGAAACAAGTGGTGAGCGACTTGTATCTCGCTCGACGACAGGGTGAGGAGCCAAGTCATCCGCCTTAGACTCGGAATAGAGCTGCTGCTCCTGGTAGTCGGGACCCAGTAGTTCAGGGACTTGCTGCATGTGTTTGTCAGGTACAAATTGAAGATGAACTTTTTCGTTCATGCACTCTTTATGTTAAAAAGACAAATGAATAAACAACACTAGTTTTCCTCACCAAATGAAATTTGAGATTTGAAGTTGTGTTCTGGGCCCAGAATAGAATCCATCTTTGAACTAAGTCATTCATAGAGAGAGAGATGAAAAATTCCTGACCGGCCGACGTCAGTTCCTGTGTGTTGGTTGCCATGGTGACGCCTCGGTGTTGCGCAACCACAGAAGGCTGAGCAGTCACGCGAAATCGAAGGGAGGATTTCAGAAGTCATTTTTGATGTTTTGATATGAACATAGTTTCATCATTTATGAAATGAACAGTCATTTCACAGTCTTTTTTTTATGAATTATTTTGTCACTTTCTCCTTCGTACGCAGCAGATGAATTAAATTCCATGCTCTCATTTCCTCCCCCTTCCACGACAATAATTACAATCTTACTAAACCTATTTTCACCTCTGAGACCGCTTTTTAGTTTAATGTCATCTCAAATGAAATGTTTTTATTCTTATGTAGTTCATTTTTCCCTCCAGAATCCTGCTCTTTTACGCCTCTTTATCCCCACGTTTCTTCTTCACACTGAACTGAATTGTACGTAACATAGTGTCGTGTTTTAGAGCAGCGCAGAGTAGTTGAGAGAGAGTTTGATTCCATCTTGTATGCATTGGTTTTCCTTCAGCCCCTCACAGTTCAAACACATACAGAGCTGTTATTTGTGTGTATAGAGTTTGTCTGCAGAAATGCCTTGGCAGTGATGCATCATTATGTGGATTTTTAATGCAGCCGATCAACAAAAGAACTGTCTGTGTGACTGTAGGATTCCATGAAGCCGGCCATGAACGAGAGCGTCTCACACTGTGTCCAGCCAGCGGTGGTCAAACGGGCCTATCACCTGGGGGGTCCGATCAGCAGCCTCAGCTACGGCCTCCCTCTCCAGGTGCTGCTGCCTCGGTGAGTCATGTGACCCTCCGACTGAAGCTCATGGTGCGGAGGAGAGACGTCCGCTGTGTGCCGTCCTCAGGCCTCACTTCTCTCTGGATGTCAAGACCCGCTCCGCTGAGGGTCTGCTGTTCTTCGCCGGCACCAGAGGGGGGGTCGCTCACCTGGCCCTCTACATGTCCAAAGGCAGGATCAGACTGTCCGTGGGGAAACATCAAGAGATCTTCAACAGGGAGAAGTACAACGACGGAAAGTGGCACTCGGTGAGAAGCCCTCTTCTGTTTTCTTAGAAAGAAAGAAATAACAAATGTGTTACATACACATTTGTCATATTACATCACTTTTTTTTATCAGAC
The DNA here is from genome assembly GCF_027744825.2 of Synchiropus splendidus. Classification (NCBI taxonomy): domain Eukaryota; kingdom Metazoa; phylum Chordata; class Actinopteri; order Syngnathiformes; family Callionymidae; genus Synchiropus; species Synchiropus splendidus. Next base: position 9,269,913 of record NC_071346.1, on the reverse strand, counting down.
TAATGCATCTGTTTAGATGTCCTTTTACGACAATTTTGATTTTTGTTTTTATTTTTATTTCACGTTATAAGTCACAATATTTTGAATTGAACGATATTATGAATGAAGGTATTATTTAAATGATTTATTTATCATTTGATATCATTTATTATTGTGTATTTACAATATAGTTTTTATTATTTTTCAGTATCTACAATCTTATATTGAATTATTTTAAGAGTCATTTTTATGACTTTTTTTCATCTTTCGATGCATATTATTGATTCTTAAATAATTTAAATTTTTTAAACAATTTTTAAAAAGTTATTATTATTATTAAATTTATATTTAAAAAAATATTTCCGGTCACAGAATGGATCCCGTTCATTGCAGTCATCCTGGTCACAGTCTCTCTCTGAGGAGGAAGTAAAAGTACAGTGTTCTGCAGGTGATGTTCAGTCTGGAGAAGAAGAAGTTCCGTCTGGTGGTGGATGGGATCCGAGCCCTGGATGGACAACTGACCGCCGCCCAGCTCGCCGCCATGAAGCAGTTCGCGTCTCCAGTGTACGTGGGCAACGCTCCCGAATCTTTCCACAAGCAACTGAAGGTGAAGTCCAACTCTCCTCAGCTCCCCTGAAGTGTGCGGGTCTCACCCTAGTGTCTTTGTCTCTGACAGTCCAAAGACCTTCCCAAGCACAGCGTGTCGGGCTGCGTGAAGAACTTCAAGATGAACGGAGCCCCGATAGCTCCCACCAGCAATCGAGGGGCGGGGCCTTGCTTTGAGGGACAGACGCAGAGAGGAGCCTTCTTCACTGGGAACGGAGGACATGTCGTCATCAGTGAGATTTTTTTTTTTTATTTCTCATTTTCTATTCATGCATTTTTTTTCACGATGAAGCACGGTGAAGACTTCAGACCTTCTCCTCCATTCCTCACGCCAGATGAGTCGTTCGTGGTGGGCTCCAGTTTTGAGATGCTGATGAACATCCGTCCGCGGACTCTGACCGGGCTCCTGCTGCACGTGGGAGATTCTGGCCAGGCTCAGAGCCGACCTGCCGACAGTCACTACCTCAGCGTCTACATGCTCCGAGGAGAGGTGAGGCTGCTCTCTCTCTCTCTCTCTCTCTCTCTCTCTCTCTCTATATATATATATATATATATATATATATATATATATATATATATATATATATGCCTTCCACTTTACAGATCGTGGCTCAGGTGAACAACGGCAGAGGAGAGTTCAGGGTGTCGGTCCAGCCCAAGAAACCATTATGTGATGGAATGTTCCACAAGATTTCAGGTGAATCCGCCGCAGCTTTACTTTAGTTTGACTGCGTTTTGTTAAATATTGACATTCCGCAGTGATCAAGAGGAAGAACGTCATCCAACTTTACGTGGACACTCTGGATAACTACAAGATCGGACCCCCGTCATCGACCACCACCCTGACCAAAGACCCGCTCTTTGTTGGAGGCATGCCGGGTGAGCTGCTGGGGAGGGGGAAGGGAGGTGATGGGTCGGTGAGGTGTCGTGAAACAGCGTTGTAGGGTTGATGAAACAGTGACCTGATTTTCAGAGGCCACCAGGTGGCGCTCTTGGTTTAGAAACGATGTGAGGTTTCATTGAATACGTTGTTCAAGTCCAAACATTATACAGCAGACAGCGCCATCTGGTGGCCTCTGAAAATTGGGACACTGTTTCATGAAACCTCACTCGTGGTGGGGAGGAAGTGAGGCGTGAGGTGAGGAGGAACTTTCCAACCTCAGGTGCTTAAAACGTCCTCTTCTCAGTGACAGCAGGAACCCTCCTAAGCCGACAGCATCAGTTAGTGTTTTTACTCTGCCGCTGTTGACTGACTGTTTTTCTTCACAGACGCGACGGTGCCGAACGCACCTCCTGTTACGGCCTCCTTCGTCGGCTGCATTCAGGACATGAGGATCAACGGCGAAGCCGTCGCCTTCGACAGGTTGGCTTCAGTGTTCGGGCCGCTCAACCTCCGAGAGTGTCCCGGCTGATCCGAATGTGCGGAACACAACCATGGGACCACGTCCGCCTTCGAATGTGCAATCTGTTTCCAAGACAGCGAATGTGTGTGTGTCGTGATCGGTGCGGTTGTTTGTGTGTGTGTTTGTCAGAGCAACTATTCTCAAAGTATTTATTTATACTTCTAATCACCGACTCCTGAAGAGCTTCCTCATGTGGAAGCTCCAAGCTGTTAAACATCTGTGTGATCTTCAAAGCTACACTATCAGCACTTTAAAATGCCTTTCGGTTCCACGGTGCTACAGTGGAGAACAGTAATCTTTACATATGTTGTTGGTGGACTCTTGTATTTGCAGTTTACATCTTTGTATTGAATTTAAAATCAGGGTTTTGAGCTTGCATGGATGGTCTTTTCTGTCCGTTGTTTTGTGATCACCTGGGCAGTTTGCATTCCTTCTTTTTAAACGTCAAAAAAAAAAAAAAAAACCCGCATGCATGGTAATCCGAGACTTTTCACATGCATTCCTTCAGTTTCCTGCCATCCTCTGATCATAATCTGATGCAAGACGTTAAATGATATTTATCATGTGTACAGATTTTGATTGTACCTAAATAAAGATGGTTTCAAAGAAAAATAAATGTCATTTGTGAATATCAGGTGAGTATTATACATCTCTGTTAATATATATATATACATTTCCATAATAATAATGAATAGAAAAGAATGGGAAATAAATAAAACCAAAAGCATTAAAGATAAATGAAAAGGCAAAGAATTTAATTAAAAGAAAAAATGTAATATTAAAGATAAGTAGGAAATAAATAAATGAAAATTGTAGTAAAGTAAAAATACCAGAGTAAGACAAGTAATTCAGTAAAAAAAACCCAAAATACTAAAATGGAAAAGTATTTCTTTACTTTAACATTTGAGTATGTTTTTCTTCTTGGGTAGATTTATTTCATTACTTTTAAGCACAGTTACTATTTTAATACTTAGCATTTTTTATTTGTTTGTTTATTTTTGCCTGATTACAATTTTATACCAGTATTTACACCAGTATTTTCATTCTTTTTGTTTGTCTTACTCTGGCATTTTTACATGATTAAAATTTTCATTCATTTATTTCCTACTCATCCTTCATATAAATTGTTTCCTTTTAATGAAATTATTTGCTTTTTTATCTTTATTTATCTTTTATACTTTTATTTTATTTATTTCCTCAATATTGCCTATTCGTATTTTTTTAAACAAAAAAACGCATTTATTTGCTATTTAAATGTTATTATTATACGTTATGTTCTGCCAATACTTTTCAATTCTTGAAGTTTATTTGAAGGCAGGTCGCTGTATTATTCTGCTTTATAACGTCTCTGTTCGCTCAACTTCCGCGATCGGTTCCTCATCTAGACTTCTGATTGGTCACCACCACGGTAATCACCACTAGACACGCCTACCAAAGTGTTGCGTTCACTGCAGCTATGTAACTACTAAAACTTCTGCGGAAATATATCTCCAAGACTAATTTCGGACCCGTGCATCCACGTATTAAGTTAAACGTGAAACTAATGGCAGCTATGATTTGCTCCTGATTTTTTTTGTGGAAGAAAATGAGCGTTAATCTGATTGGCGCTTCGATATTTGTCAATTCCGGTTCACAATTGAACGCAGCATGTTTCCTGCCAGAGAAGCAGCCAACTGCGGGTCAGAACAGAACCTCGACGCTGCGCGGAGACACCGGGCTCGAACCCACTGAGAGAGAATCCAACTACAGCCCAGAATGACGACATTTTATCGGAACTACGGCTGAGGCTCCTCCACCTGCACGCGCACCCGGTCTTCTCCTCCTTCCTTGGCCCGGTTCTGTCTCGTCCACATGGCCGAACCGACGCGACCTGCCGAGGGGGCGGCGGCGGCGGCGGCGGCGCCGGACCTGACCAACGACGCGGAGCTGGCGCTGAGAGGCATCAACATGCTGCTGAATAATGGCTTCAAAGAAAGCGACGCGCTCTTCAAAGCCTACAGGTCCGTGCCGCGCCGCCGCTTTGGGTTTTTCAGAACCTCCTGCTGCAGCCGAGCTTGTCACACGCTGCATTAACCTGTTCTCACCCGAACTATCTGTCTCCCCCTCGGCTCATAAGAGCCTCCGAGCTAGAAACGGTGTCGAGGAAAAACCGGCTGGTTCCTGTCCTGCCTGTTCCACTCGGTTTTCACGTACTCGGTTCGGTTCGAGCAGCCCCTGCGGATGAGTCGGCTTCTAGCTGAGACTCACCTGGTCGCTGCAGGTAACCTGTTCTAAAGTAAACTTGAAAAAACGCGCAACACTTTGAGGTAGTTTCCCCTCATTCAAAACGCATCTAAATAGATTTGATCGCTCGCCAATGTTCCTCAGTTTTTGAAATAGTTTGGATTCACTTTTCACCAAAGAATATTGAATAACAAAGTGAGTGAAGTTATGAAACTGAAGCAACTGAAGAGCGTGTGGAAGCGCGTGCGCCCCCCCCCCCTGCAGGGGCCCTCCCGCCGCGCGTCCTGTCCCCTGGTGAAACCTCAAATGTCACTTCTCTCATTAATCGCACGGATCCGAGGATCTCATCCTGTTTTCACCGGGTCAGCGAGAAGCGATGGAGGGGAGCGAAAGATGCGCACGCGGCAGCTCTGGCTGTGTATTGACTTGAGATGGGAGAGTGACCCCTCCCATCTCAGGGGTCACTCAGTGTCACGGAATTTGACTTGTGCAATGTTCCGCTTGTTAACTCGGCGTCCGCCTTGTGACAGGAACCACAGCCCTTTGATGAGTTTCGGCTCCAGTTTCGTGAGTTTCTTGGTGAGTGGAGAAACTTCAGAGCAGATGCTTGTGAGTGTGGAATGGATGGTTTTGAAATGGGCCTTGTTGCTGCCCGTAGAACGCCATGATGACGTTCGAGGAGGAGAAGATGCAGATGGCCTTGGAGGATCTGAAGGCCACGGAGAAGCTGTGCGAGAGCGAGAACTCCAGCGTGATCGAGACCATCAAAAACAAGATCAAAAGAAACGTGAGTCAACGCCGACGCTTTCCACAGTGCTGGAATGTGATCTGACGTCTGAAACGTTCTTTTTCTTCTTTTATTGTCAAGCATTTTACATGATATTTCATTCTTCTGACCTCAACTGTTCTTTGAAATCACTTCATTATTCGCCATATACGATTGACATCTATTTAATCCATTGATATTTTAAATATTTTATTTTAAATATTTTAAATTGTATTTTTTGATGAAATATTTTTTCGAATATTCATTGAGGTTTCAGTTAGCGTGAATGAAGTGTGAAGGAATATTTTTTGAGCGTTTAAAATGTCTGTTATTTGTCTTTTATTTTTTAGAAATTTTAGAAATCGTATTTATATTCAGCTAATCAAATCAAATAAAATATCGATGCTTCCCCCCTTCTCCCATGTAGATTTTTGGAGTATATTCTTTGAATATTTTTGGTTATTTAATACACACTTTTTATTTGATCCATGTCATGTTTTTTTATTGACCTCATGTTTTGTTTGTTTCATTTTTGGTTTAAATTTTGATGAATTATTCTGATATACTTTTTACACAATGCTTTGGTGCTGGCTGTTTCCTTTTTTTATGAAATGAATTAAAATGATTCAGTAGAATTCACTGCATCGAAGGTCTTTTCAAAGCTGTTATATTGACGTTATCGTTGGCTGAATGGACGTCATTGCAGGTGGACTCCCAGAGGTCGGGCTCAGCTGCGGCCGACCGACTCCAGAGGCAGATCATCATCGCCGACTGCCAGGTCTACCTGGCCGTGCTTTCCTTTATCAAGCAGGAGCTGTCAGGTGTGTTGGCCCCTCAAATCCTTCACGCTCTGTAAGCAGGCAGGTGACTCTCTCCAGCCACTGAAGGTCTGCTCCTGCATCTCCCAGCCTACATCAAAGGCGGCTGGATCCTCCGAAAGGCTTGGAAGATGTACAACAAGTGTTACAGCGACATCACGCACCTGCAGGAGGGCGGCCGCCGCCGACCTTCATCCCAGCGACCTTCATCCTCCGACCACAAACGCTCCTTATCCACGGGGTCGAGCCCCTCCCAGAGCCCGGAAGGGATCAGCCCGGAAGCTCTGGAGCGCCTGAAGGGATCCGTCAGCTTCGGCTACGGCCTCTTCCACCTCTGCATCTCCATGGTCCCGCCGCACCTCCTGAAGATCGTCAACCTTCTGGGTTTCCCCGGTGACCGCCTGCAGGGTCTGGCGGCACTGAGCTATGCCAGCGAGAGCAAGGACATGAAGGCGCCTCTAGCTACGTGAGTGTGTGAGTGAGTTTGTTCGTGAACCTGCTTTGCCTCGTAGCGTGGTGTGTATCAAAGCCGCTCTGGAAGCCTCAGACCCTAAAGCCGCCCTTCTCCTGCTGATGTCCAGCCTGGCCCTCTTGTGGTACCACACGGTAGTGCAGCCCTTCTTCGCCCTGGACGGCCACGACACGCAGGCTGGACTGAGGGAGGCCAAGTCCATCCTTCAGCAGAGGGAGGCCACCTACCCCAACTCCTCTCTCTTCATGTTCTTCAAGGGCCGAGTGCAGCGGCTGGAGGTAGGGTCCGGCCCCGGGTGAGTTTTAACTGGGTCTTCAACTGGGACTGAGCCGGTGTTGCTTCTCTCTAGTGCCAGATCACCTGTGCCTTGACGTCCTTCAGCAGCGCCTTGGACCTGGCCTCTGAGCAGAGGGAGATCCAGCACATCTGCCTGTATGAGATAGGTAAGCCACCTTTCCTCTTGGAACCTTCCTCCTCTCGAGGAGCGAAGGTCACCACCATCATCTCTCCACTCTAATACAGGGAGGGAGGGAACCTGCACAGCCTTGTGTTGCTGCCAAAACAATATTGAGTCTGATCGACTCTTTCCCTGGAATAAGCACCTGACAAGATTTTCCCAGATTTATTTCCTACTTTTGGGAAGTCTTAGTCCCAAAAATGTATGCATCTTAGTTAGATTTTCTGGTTCTGGACAGAGAGAAAACCCTCTCCAGACAAAAGAATCTTCCATAGTTGTCTTTATTTAACAAGTTACGATTGAAATGTAATGTTAGATTGACTTTTTTTGACTTCCTCTCCATGAGTGATGTGATGGTGATGGATTAATGTGGATGTTGGTTCAGAGCAGCCAACACTGAAGTGAGCCCGTCACCCCAGAGAGCAACCCACTGGTCTCTCTACTGTGCTACTGCACTCATTTGTCTGGAGCCTCCGATTCAAGCTTGTACAGGAACATCTGACTGAGATGAGTTGAGCTGAGTTTGTTTCATCACCTGGAACATGCCCATAAACATTGGTCCTATAATATAGATACATTTTACTTTTCCTTCTTCAAACCATGATAACTTGGCAAGTCATTTCCTCACCTGCCTTTCTTCTCCATCTGTTCATTGGGGGACAGCAGTCCAGCTGCTGCTCTCCAGAGCCGACGGAGACCATTCATTTCAAGCGTCTCTGTCTTCTCCAGGTTGGTGCAGCATGATCGAGCTGAACTACGGCGACGCCTACCGAGCGTTTGAACGGCTGAAGATGGAGTCTCGATGGTCCCAGTGCTACTACGCATACCTGACTGGAGGTACGAGTCCAGACCCGGCGTGTAACTCGCCTCCTCACTGACATTTCTCCGTCTTGGTGCAGTCTGTCAGGGAGCCACGGGTGACCTGCAGGGGGCGCTCGCTGTGTTCAGGGACGTCCAGAAGCTCTTCAGGCGGCGGAATAACCAGATCGAGTTGTTTTCCATGAAGAAGGTGAGTTGTCAATGCGCCGTCTTTGGCTGCAAATTCACTGCAAATCCTTTCTCCAGGCAGAGAAGCTGCGGAGCTCCAGTCTCACCAAAGAGCTGTGTGTCCTGTCCATGATCGAGGTCCTGTATCTGTGGAAGGCTCTGCCCAACTGCTCCACAGCCAAGCTGCAGATCATGATGCAAGGTTGGACGTCCACTGCAGGGTCAGAGGAGTTGAGAAGAAGCTGCTGCTGACTGGTTGCTCTCAGTCCTCCAGGGTGTGGACGACCTCTCCAGTGCTGGGCTGAAGAACCTGCTGCTTGGAGCCATCAGCAAATGTCTGACCAACACCAAAGAGGCCTCTCAGGTGCTGCTCGTCTGCGCGGAGGCCGGTCCCCGTCCTTCCTCAGACTCTAATGCTCCTCTCTGTGCAGTACTTCCAGCTGGCGGCGCAGGACGAGGTGGGCCTCCTCAGCAACTCCTACGTGCAGCCGTACGCCTGCTACGAACTGGGCTGCGTGCTGCTCACCACCCCAGAGGTGAGTCACAGCGAGAGCCGGCTGCTCCGCCCCAGAACACTGACAACATGACTGTTTTTTTGTCTTCCAGTCAGCAGACAGAGGATGGACGCTAATGCTGCAGGCCAAGGTTGGTTCCACTTTGTGACTTTAGCTGGTTATTTATCATTCAGTTGACTGGTTACACTAGTAGAATACAGTTTAAGGGAGAGATCATTTCATTCAACTGCTTTTGAGGGCATTTTTGGAGTTTAACTTTTCAAGATTCGAGCAACAGTCCTGGGTAGTCGCATGAGTTTGAGCTCATTCAAGCTTCCAAGCAAGTCTCACACTCTCCATCATCATCTGTCATGAAGTGCCAGCTCCAGTCGTGGCTCACCCGACTGGTCACTCATTTCCTTGTACCACCCTAAAAACGCGGCCGCATCACCTTCAAACTAGTTTTGAAAACTGATGATAAAAACAAACTTGCGACGTTCTGAAGGTGCATCAAAAATTACAGTTTTACTTTACGTTAAAATGTGCTAACTCTGGGCCACTTCTGGACTGTGGTGTGGCAAGAAGTAATACACATGGGAAAAAACTGCACTTTGAGCGCTTCAGTGTTCATAAAACGCCTGTGACCTTGCGGTCAAACGCAATATCTTGGCAGCATGAAACATTGTTTAAGACACATGGTTCAGAGTGTGAGAAGAAAGTAGCGTCTTATAGTCTGGATATCACGGTGGCTAGTTTGTGGTACTACCAGGCTAAACTACATGTACTTACCCTTGCGACAAAGTAGCCCAAATACTGTTAGAAATAAGGTAATATGACACGGATCTTGTACTATAACCACCAGTCACAGTACAAGTTGATTTAAAAAAAAAAAAAAAAGTACCTGGTAAAAACTTGACTTCTGCAGTATTAACCTTCATAACTCATCATGAGCAGCGAGTGAGAGGTTTGTGGCTTGTGTTTCTCAGGAGGACTTTGCGGGCTACGACTTTGAGAACAGGCTGCACGTGCGTATCCACTCCGCCCTGGCCACCAAGAAAAGCACAGCCCCACCTTGACACCCGGTCTGCCAGGGAAGACCAGCGAGAGCCACAGTTCACTCCCGGACAGATTTCATTCGTCTCTCTTAGACAACATGGCGCCACGTGGGGTTTTAGCTGAGCCAAAGTTATTTTTTATCTCAGTGTTGGATTCTTATATTTCTGCTCTACAGAGGCTTTTATTGGTTCACTTCACCCGCTATGAGACTTTAAGTGGAAATTGTGTACAGTGGAGACTGTTTTTTTTAAGAGAATTAAAGTAAGTTATTTCATCATATTTCATTTTATTTTCAATTTAGTGTTGGGTTTACAGACTGTGACAGGACGGCAGTTGAATTCTAAAGGGCCACGGGACTTTCAGGACTGTTGGGAGGGGCCGACGTGCAGGAGCTCAATTTACTCCTCATGTAATTCATAGATATTAATGGAGTTTGAAAGTTCTAACAAGTTAAAGTTTGCAAAATGGCCGCCTGACTCAAAGCGCTTTTACAGTGAATGACTGTCAAGGACTACAAACATGGAGGAAGAGCTGTGCCCTTCTGGTTTCAACTGATCAGAAAGACAAAAGGGAAAGAAAAAAAGGTCAAATCTGTTAAAAACATGCCATGACACACTAAAAATGTTTCTTCTTTGTATTTAAAATGTGTTCTTCAGTTGCTGGGAAACTGCTTTAAAGAGTATGACTTAACATTACAGAACAACTAAAAGGAAAAAAGTTCTAAGACGATGAGCTTTAACATGCTACATTAAGTGACCAAACTAAAATACAAGTCAGTCATTTAAAACCCAGAGTTTATTTCGGTACTTAAGAGGAGACTACAGCGGCTACTGTCCACACCTGAACTGGACGTCTGAGGCTTGCATAGTTACAGTGATATTAAGATTCAATACTACATACAATCAAACTATAAATAACTTTGGCATAGCCTTAACACACAGACACACGTTTCTATAGCTACTTTGAAGGCGCTACAATGTAGATGTATTTACACTCCATGAGTTTCAAGTCTTTTCCTGGAGCATTTATGAGCCGGAAATGACATTCCAGTCGTTCAGCGACAGCCTTCCAGGACGCTCGGGCGGCTCAGATCAACAACTACGCCGCTGGTTTGTGCTTTTGTCGCCCCACAGGTGGGTTCTTTTTACACTATTCTACAGCATCCCACACCGCCACGCCTCCTGATAAAAACAACAGAGGTAAAACAAGAATCCAAATGTTTGCTACCCGCTTGTTTGTTCTGCGTCTTAGTAGATATCCGGCAGCTGCGTGTAGCTCCGCTCCCAATAGCCTTTCAAGTAGAGCCAGTCCTGAGCTTTGTTGTGAGGGTTGGGCCCCTGCTGGAACCACCTGTGGAGCCCACAACATGGATTCACATCAACACGGACAGCAGCGTGACCACGGACAAGCACAGCAGTCAGGTGACGTCAGAGTGTGGCGACACACTCCCTTTCTAGTGAGAAGCCCCCCGTCATGCTGGAGTCCTGTCCGCTAGAGGGCGGTGCAGCGCAGCACTTCACAACAAGAAAAGAAGCTTCAAGAAATCGAACCTTGGTCCGAGCGCTGGGCTCCTTCTCAGGCGCAACAGTCGAGGGGGAGCGAGTCAGGGCAACATGAGGACAGATATTAAAGCAGTGGGTGAAGCGGCAGAGGGACACACAGCGCACTAACCTGGTCTTCCACTCCTCGCTCGACTTGCTGCGATTCTTTCGGGCCATCCGCTGCTTCTCCTCCAGCCTCTTCTTCTCCGCGCTGGCCACGTCTGAGAGGTTTAAACACCCACAACATTATGACCACTGTGGTGCCTCACTGCCATATATACTGTATAGACTGCCATGGATCCAGACCAATACGGCTCCTGCGATTCTTACATCTTCATTCAAAATGTTGAATCTGAACTTTCCTTCTTCTACACTTGGCTATTGGGAAGGAAATATCCTCCTGCTGAAACACATCCCGGCGATGCGCGCCATGACAACCATGGCCAGTGAACGGCAGCTGAGTGCGACTGATTCAGATTTGATTTCTAAAATAATCCTTTTCACTTCAGTGTTCCGTCACTTGAACCTAGATCTGGGGCTGAGGTTGCTAAAGAAGCCAGTCAAAAACGCACCAATGTCTCCATTCTCCATGGCTCGTATGTCCGGTCTGAGGCGGCTGTCAGTGCTCGGGATGATTCCCTCCATGCTCTTCTCCAGCTGATTCAGCTGCATGGCAAACGTGGAAAACGCATAGAACTGCGGATCGAGCAAAACCAGGACAGTTAGCATTCCGCGATGGCTGAGAGCCAGTGTTTCCAGATGACACCTTGGAAGAGTTGTCTGGTCGTGGAGTGATCTTCCAGATGAGCTCACTTCCTGGTATGACCTGCACCGTCTCGGCGTCCGGAGGGGGAACCTCATCCGGCTCCGGATCGACGGTGCTCTGAGGACATAGAAAGAAGCAGAAACATTAGCGCACCTTTCAACCAAAAACCTCCTTCAGAAGAGAGTGATACCCGTTTGTTGGTCTTTTTATCCTCCAAATTCTTCTTGTCAGACTTCTTGTGAGCATCGAAGGCAGCAGTGTCTACCGTGTACAGACACTCGGTCCACTTGCCGTAGATCGCACACAACTTCTTTTTACTGAGGACAAAACAGATGGGTGAGTTTACAAACAGCTTTGTTAGATTACAAGCTTATTACACATCCGTTTTTTTAGATTACAAGCTTATTACACATCAGTTGTTTTTTATTTTATTTTATCATTGCCTTGTGCTGACATACTTTCTTTGTCATCGAAGCGTCCACTATCATATGTGGTGGATATTTGTTTTTCAAATTTGAGTTGCATCTCTCAAACTACTGGAATTGCTAACCAGAGGAAATGCTGTGGCTAAGCTGCTATGTTTAGCTTTTTTCTTTTTGAAACTGAGAATATCATTGTACCTTTTATCCAGAATGTAGCCTTCAACCTTGTGCAGGTCTTTCCCGAAGAGACCACAAGGCTTGAATGTCATACTGCATCTTTCTCCAGTCCTGGGGAACAAAAAAATTTAAATATAAATCATGTATATATTCCAATTTAATGATCAATTATTCCTTTAAACCAGTAAATATTGTTTTTGTTTTTTTATTATGATGTGGATTATGTGTGTATGTGTGTGTATTTCTTTTCTTTTATTATTTTTTATTCCGTATTCTTTTACACCAAAGCTGCATCTTACTGAACATCCTAAACTGATTTGTGGACACAGTGCTGACCACTTATAAATACACATATTTGGATTTAAACCAGCAATTACCAAGAGTTGGTTTGGTCACATTTATTTACATATATATTTACATATACAGGGGTTGGACAAAATAATGGAAACACCTTAAAGCTTGTCCAACCTCTGTATATTTCAATAAAGTTTTGAGGCTTAAATTGCACTCTAAATATTGGTCACCCTCAAACTGAATCCATAAAAACCTACTGCTGCATATTATGCTTTGGAAAAAAAGAAAAAAAGATGAACTATAAAATATGAAGTCGTCTTGCTACGTAGTTCCACACCGCACCCATAAGGCAAAGGCTCCCACCCTGCTGTTACATCAGGGTCACTCCCAAACACACGTCCCTTTTTCCCTAGCATCCGCTCTATTCATCTATTTTCACTGTCCTTCCTCGGTGAGCTCAGGCGTTGACACGACTAGTCCGCCCAGCATCTCTGTGGCCATGATCAAGACAGACCCACAGCACGGAGCATCGAAGGCGAAACAACAGAGAAGCGTGGAGTCCGTCTTACTTGTGGTTGATGACTTCCACGTTGCCGTACTGCTCGATCCAAAGCTGGCCTACGATGATGTTGTGGACGCAGCATGTGGGGTTAGTCCAGGTGTAGGCTTCATTATATCTGTGAAGACGGAAGAAAGAAATGAATCCCAATGAGCCAACCAGTCGGACAGGTTTGTTTTAGCCACAGAAGTTAAGAGAGTTAGTCTCCTCACAGCAGTTGTACTCTGAAGCTTGTCTGAACCCAATGTGAAAGACTCATATTCATGGTCAGACTCACTTCCTCTTGTTGTCTAGCATCATGCTGCATCTTATTTCTGAAGACTCAGAGGTTTCCAACTCACTTTGGAAGCTCCAGCGTGATGATTCCTTTTGGCTCAGCCTCGATGCTTTTCCCCCAGAACTTGAGTTTGGGACAGATGGAACCGTGGAAGACAAAGTCCTCCTTGAGGCCCTCGGCTTGAAAGGCACTGACAGGAGGGTGATGACTGACTTGCTCTGACACCCACCTGAAGCCCAAGTCGTCTCTGATGCAGAGCAAAACCAGAGTGGCGGAGGTTATGGACTCAACACAGAGACGCACACTCACACGACAGCATCCACTCCCAATGTTAAGCACTTTGTTTTACCGAATGAGCTCAAAAGTCTCTCCAAGCAGTGGATTGAAGGGCTTCCCAGTCCGCTCCCACTGTGATGCCACTGCAGACACAGCAAACGCTGCCACACACTGCACAAGAAGAGAAAGCGTCAGAATGAAAGTAGACGACTACACGCTTACACCACTGCTGGATCCACTTGTCAAAACTAGTGAAGTATGACTTTTCAGCTTCAGAACATGTAGCTTTGTCATAAAATCCCCACATCCATCACCTGAACTGAATGAATTGTGTGTATTATATTATATTTTTTTTATCATCAAACAAGAGTCTAAAAAGCACTCACTGACCTTCATTCTCTCCACAGAGTCGGTGGCAGCGTTGGCCTGGTGGATGAGGGAGGTGTGCTCCATGTACTCTGTTAACCGCTGCAGGAAACTCAGAGGCTCGTTGAAGATCACCGGCATGGCGATCTTCGACAGCTCCTGTCAAACACAAGAATTTGTCCATGGTTAAATAGCCAGGTAAAGACGGTTGACTTCAGAAACCTCCCCAAAACGTACACCATAAGACGAGCAAGTTATGAAATGATAACAAGAAAGTGGAGGGCCTCACCATGCCAATGCATTTTTTCAAAATGCTCCAGATGCTGACGTCGTTCCGGGAGAACATGGGAGCCGGAAGACACAGTCTGTGGGGAACCAGACGGACAAATAAATTGAGCATCATACGGAATATCAGTCGGGTGTTGGAGAAGGGGAGGTCAGCAAAGCAGGAAGCCTCTGTGGAAAATGAAAGTGAGCCTTTCCTCGACTGTGTTTGAGAGTTCCCTTCAGCAACAGAAGACACTAGGCTTGTACATTGCTTTCACCATTGAGTGTTTTCAGCATTTATATGTTGATGTCAAAACACCCTAAAATTGAAGTTATATGAAATGGAGAAGGTGAAGAAGTGGTAGTAAGAGTCAGACATTTATTTCAATCCCACATTCTTTTCCCCAACAGATAGCCAGCTTGGTGTTTCTCTCAGTTAAGTCCATTTGTTAAAATGTGTAAACATGAATGACGAGTTGAACTTTAATATGGCTTATATTGTTGCATAGCTACAACCTCACTTTGAAGAACAGGCAACCCATTCATCTTTAATGCAACACACGTAACCGCACACAGCCGCGCAGCGTCCACTATTTTCTTCCTCTCCCGTCTCTCGGCCAGAGAGGCTAAATTATTCATGGCTCACTTGTTGGACGAAGGCAGAGCGACCAAGCCAGCGCAGGCGTAAAAAAAAAAAGATTGCCCAATCCAACCAACCCAAAACAACAGCTGCCGAGGCGACCACGACCCCCGAGGCTTGTCAGGTAAAACAAAAGAGGCGGATCTCAACAAAAACACTAGTACCACAATGGAGCGGAGAGATAATCCACCGCTCCTCATGTCGACTGTCAATCTAAATCATGAGCGTGAAACAGGGATGTTGACACTCTTTTTCAGGAAGTAAACAAGGACTGGCGAGCGTCTCACCTGTGCTCCTTCACTCCATTGTACTGGGATGGGTTGTTGCCATGGTTACCGTCCCCAGACATTCCGGTGGCCCCCTTGTGCACGCTGGGGGGGCGGCGGCTGAGAAGAGGGGCGTCTCTCCCCTCGTCCTCTTCACAGGACACGGACAGGAAGCCGCTCACAGACAGCTCCGACTCCGACTCTGCAGGGCGAGGACAGGGAACAGGTGCCTGTTCATGCCAAACAGACGCACGCAGGGATCGGGTGGCGAGGCCGGAAAGCAGGCAGCCGCGCAGTCTCACCAACACTCCCCTCACAAATAAGCTGGAGTTACTCCCCAGCTACTCCTCACCCCCCTCCCTGTTGCCAGACAAACCACACCTGAGGATTGTGTTCCAATCCAATGAGAGGCTTCACTCCCCCTGCAACATTGTTTGTCCTGTGCATCGCTGGCTGCGACGCTCTCCTGGGCGACAGAAACTGGCAAACACCAGGGCAGAGCCGTCTCACTGCGTTGACTTAAGGGAGCTCAAGTGGGAGTTGAGAGGCGGCAGCACAGTCCAGGCTCAGCAGAAACGCTGGTTTTATGGAGACCAGCAAGTATGAGAAAAATATTTCATATACAGCAGGTGGTTAAAAGCCTTCAGGGGACAGTGACAGAAAACTCCGGGCAATACATGAATTATGCAGCTGGGCCTGAGAGTGGCCGCTCACTGGTGCACACAACACATGACAGCATCAGTGTGTGTGTGTGTGTGTGTGTTTGTTATTGTGAGAGCAGTGAGCCAATGTTGGGAGCAGTGTGATGAATGTGTGTATGAGAGTACACATTTGAAATGAGTAAATGCATTTCCTCACTTCACTTTTTCGTTGATCCGCTCTCCTCACCCAATGTTTTTTTACTCCTTTGTCTAAGAAACTGCTGTTACAGTTGAACAACGATAGAAGACACAGGTTGAACACGCTGCAAGCACAGTTGCTGACCTGACAGAGCATCATAGAACTCCTCTCCAGTGAAGGTGCTGAGAGTGGATGACCTCCTGCTCTTACTCAGGCACTGCTTGAGCTCGTGATGTTCGGTGGCCAACGTCTGCAGAGCTTCACTCAGAGCCTTATTCTTCTCCTCCTCCTGCTCCAACTTCAGGCTCCACACCTGAACACACGTTTATACATTATTGACAGTCGTTTCTCATGTGACCTCCAGGCAACCACGCCACCAAAACACAGATCAATAAGCAATTAATCTGTTAGGTAGCTCCCACACTTTGCCTGGTTCTGACAGCAGGTCAGTGATCTGACCCGGCCCACCGATCTTGTTTCTTGCACTCAGAACCAAACACCCTTCTGTGTGCGCTACAGAGTCCGGGATTGAGTGTCTCCTGGACGCAACCTGAACCTGACAGCGTTGGACACACTAGACCACTGTTTCCTATTGTTCAGTGCAGCTGAAGAACAATTTTGCTTTTGAATTGAAAATATATAAAAGTGATGTTTTCTTTCAAGGCTCATATCCAAGTAGCAAAACAAAGAGAAAGTCACTATTAAAACGCAGCAGAAACTAGGCATTTGCCATGTTTCTTTGGTTGCTTGTTGTCCACTAAATGAAGTGGCATCGATATTAACAGACATGATATATAATTCCTCCAGAACAGAGGCATCACCTGTGAGAGACGGTTGATGTGTGAGCCAGTTACAGCCAGATTGGCATCTACAGCATGGTTAGGAAATGAGGAGGTATGATTATGAAAGTGACCAGAGGAATGTATGATGTTTGAAACATCATGTCTCCATCCCCATGAGCTGGTGCGTCCACAAACGAAACACTCTGTTGTGTAAGTAACCAAGCCAGTTCCTCTCGCCTGGACAAAAAAGGGAGCTATTTTAAGCCTCACCACTGATGCTGGGTGCCGGAGTTGCAGCTAAAGCCTGGGAGGGATGTTTCTCCTTGGCAAACAACCCGAGGCAGGGAGTTCTAACTTTGTTCTAAAATTTGCTTTGGATGCTGCAGAGACGTTCTCTGAATACGTTATGATCCCTGGAACACACCGTTTGAGCTCACAAAAACAAAGTCACAAACTTAAACTTAAACTTAATTGGTTGATTTCCTCCAATTTTACCTCTTAAATAGTTTTAAAATTCTGTTAAACAAGTACTGACTACGTAAACAGTCAAAACAGCTGTTGTCGGTAACATATGAAAGAAAGGGTCATAATGTTATGGTAGGCCCGAAATAACTCATCTCGTATGTGTATGACACAAATGGACAAATTGTCAAAATCATAAAATACAAATGAATGTCAAAAAAATATATAAATTTTTGGGTTCAGTTATTCACAGCATCGTTTTTTCTGTTTCTCTGCATCAAAATTTATGGCCAGAAATTTTCAGCTGGGAGATACAATACACAGAGGCATGTGCTGTCCCATTGCCTTTGTACATCATAAAATATTCCTAAAATATTTGTTCCACAAGTCCTCCTAACTTGAGAAGTGAACGTGTGTTACAGATCAAGTAAATGCTACAATGCCGGAGGATCGTTCTGAATTGTGAATAGGCCAAAGAGGAGCAATGTTAAGGAGAAAACATCATTGGAGTTGGACTTTTTCTTGGAGGCTATGCTTTGCATACTCATCTTTGTGTTTACTTAGAAACCAGAGACAATGTCAATGACAATTGCCTATGTCAACTGTGTTTCAATTAAAGCGTGTTTTAAAAATCCCACGTTAAAAGAAGAGGCTGACAGTCAAGTCAGGAACCCAAGTCCAGTGATATTTGGCCCCAAAGGTTGTGGAGGTTGAGTAAATGTCCTGAGATAAAAGCCATATGTTTGCACCTCAGCCTCCACACTGACAGACAGTCTTCTCATCTGTTTGCCACTGTCAAGCCTCCATTAGTTTTCCTGGCAGAGAAGTGGGGCACATCTCTGCTCTTGCACTAGTGAAGCGACTTGAAACCGAATTGTTAGGAGCGTTTAAACTTCTGTACGCTGTGCGCCGCCTCTGGTCTATGGCGCTGCATCATCTGCTGATGAGAAGTGGGTCAGACCGCAGCCACTCTGACAGAGGCAGTATAGTACAGTAATGGCCACAAAAACCACTGACAGCAATGAATCGCACCTGAAAGTGCAACTGCGTGGAACAGATACAGCCACAGCCTCAACAATAGAGATTTGAAATGAGGCAATGAGATCAGGGAATTAGCATTAATACCTGCAAATCTCAGCAGTTCAACAATATAATCCAGTTAGTGCGCGACAGCAGCGGGTCACACCGATGGTTGTTAAGTGCTTGTTAGCGCCACTAAACAATTTGTTTGTTAGCAGGAAAACGGACTTGCTTTTTCACGCTTCTTGGCAGGAAACATTTCCAGCGTATTCCTAGTGACGGGGCGGCAGCTGTCGCCAACTCATGCTGCAATAATGGAGCTCGGAAATACACACATGGCTGTGCAAACATATGGCAATTAGGAGGAGAGTTGCAAACTCTGCCATCAGCGAAAACCATTGCCGTGTCAAATGGTTCATATCATTACACAACATTTTCAACGTAACAAGACCATAAAATCAAACCGATCTCTCTGGCACAGGATTGGCGAAAGCCACCGTCGCCGTCTCAAAGTTGGAAAGGAAAGAATCAAATCATGGTGGGAGAGTTACCTGCGCTGACGTCGCTGCCCTGGTTCTCTCTTCCTGCTGCTCTCGAATGTGGAAATGTGCCTGCGAGCCTGCGACGAGTATGTGATGATGAATGCATGCAAACTCTCTGAGGCAGGGAATATGCACACACTTGAGCTCCCTCTCTCAATAGTCAGCCTTTCCCCAGAGTGGGAGCCGGTGTGTGTGTGTGTGTGTGTGTGTGTGTGTGTGTGTGTGTGTGTGTGTGTGTGTGTGTGTGTGTGTGTGTGTGTGTGTGTGTGTGTGTGTGTGTGTGTGTGTGGTCTGCTCTGCAAGCCGAATGCTGTTCCAAGCATAAAAGAGGATCTTGCATTGTCCTTTCAACAGACGGGCCAGCGATTACCTCACATTACTTCCTACGGAGGGCGAGGCGGGGACAGTAGTTGTACAGGTGACAGCCATGAACAGACACCAGGAAAAAAGGAGGGGCTTGAACAATACCTGATGATTCATCAGGGCCCATAGGTTGAATGAGAGCAGTTGAGTAAATGGTGGTTCGGACATTTAAACAGGCAGCAACGTTTTTTTTTACCTGGAAGACATTCAGCAATAACTAGCTTTTTTTCCTTCATACTTCTCCAGACACAGGGATTTAAGAAGGACTGCATTTCATCAGTTTCTTATTTTTAAAATGAACCATTATATCTCACTTTCTGGAGAGTTTTGAGAAGAGAAATAGGGGGGGGTTTGCACAATATGTCGCTCACAAATCTTCATTTGCAGGGGACATTTTCATCTTGCGTCTGAGAATAACAAATGGACAGTAAATATTTCATTGGAATTCATAATGTTCCTACAAACTTGTTGCCAATTTTCATTTAATTTTTTTTAAATACTAAACACGATATGAAATAAAGTACTGTTACATGTTATAACCAGAAAGTTCATGACAAAGAAAGACATTTGAAATATAAAACAAAATGATACATTGAAACATTTATATGAGTGCGATCAGTTAACACATTAGTTTACCAAAAAAATAGTATTACTCCTAGTTTTTAACACACACTTTGACATGAACGTGGTTGCGTCATCTCTAATCAAACATGATAAACCACAAAAATACAGACTGAAACAGCACATCTTAGATCAGATTACCCTATAAAGAAAACCAATACATGAATAAGCTGTATGTAGAGAGTTTGTTTTTTCCCCAACAGCCACTATAGAACCGATATCCTGACTGTCTGTGTACTACTACACTGACAAAACTTTTATTTTCATCTCAACACTTAATAAGAGTCGGGCACTCTCAGGTGAAAAACAGAAGCCAAATAAAATAAGCAGCTTCCTGTCTCCGGCAGACTCGGCCCCGAGTGTTTAACCTTGCCACCGGGCTCCTTTTTGTTTGTTTCACACAATTTATGAAGCATATTATGGCTTTTCCATAAGTGTTGATCACTGACCTCCTCCTGCTTCGACAGCAGCTCCAGGCAGAGATGCAGGGCAGCACAGGTTTCTGATGAGAGCTCACTTGTTTCTTTGGCTTTTAATAGGAGAGGAGCAGCCAGTGCTTGAGAGACAAACAGACCTTTATTGAAATTTAAATTACTACAACCACGGCATTTGTTTTGGTGACATTACATTTGACACTTGAGCCGCTTATAGAATAGGATTGTGAATTCATGTTTTATTCTCCGTTCACCCGTCACTGTAGGGTTAACTCTGGTACGCGTTTAGAAAACATCAGTCCATGACCAAATGCTCCCAACTGTGCGATGACAACAGCCATGATCAAACTCACCACAATGGTCTTCATTCTTCACCATGGTGAGGAATATTGACACTTCACTCTCCAGTTTCTGCTGGTGAACGATGGCTGCCTGAGAGAGCAGGGCATCGGCTGTAAAACCACAAAAGAACTGTCTCCATTCCATAAATAACGTGTTGGAATTGGCTGACCTGCAAGGCTTGAGTGAGACTCTCCACCGCCGTGCTGCTGTTTGGAACCATGTCATCTGTAATCTGGCACAGGGAGCTGTTCCGGGTGCTGTACGAAGAATGGGCTTCAAAGGCGTCAAGCCATTTCTAACGAAACACATAAGATTCATAAGAAATACTTGTCTGCTCCGGCTGCTCTGCTCTGTCCTCTGCTTACTTTTCTTGTTGCCACTGAATCAACCTTGGAAGGAACTTTGAAATTGTGCAGCGAGTCATCGCAGCAGCGGAGCATGAAGAAGCAATGATCCCAGGGTTTGACCTGACGTCCAAAAACTTCATTCATGACATTAAAAAATCTTCTTAAAATACCGCTGACCATTCCTTCTGTTACCTACCATGCAGTAGGCCTGAGAGAGAGACTTGGTGCCTTGTTTTTTGACACCAGCAACTGCATCAGTCCTGCAAAATGGAACACAAACACAACTTAAGACAGCAAAGTGGCTCAATAAATGACACTTAATAGAGCAGACCTGTGTTGGTTCTTTCTCTTTTAGCCACCACCACCACCACTTCAGCAGTAAACATAGCATGTTCTTGTTTGAAGACTAACTTTCTTTTCTGCTTTTCTTGTTACTCAAAATACACTGATGGGATATTGAGAATATATTTTGAAATAAATGGCTTCTGGTCCATAACTATGTTGATTTATTTCTATTTAAATGCATATAAAATGAAATATTTCAATTGGTTTCATGGCATATTTACACCTTTTAACATCCCTACTTACACTTAATCTTTTTAGGTTCATTTTGTATATATTTTGGATATTTTTGATTCATGTTTTGAAGTCGTTGCCGTCTTTCTTTTGCTGATGGTCCCTCACAATAGTTACCGTTTCTAATGTGGCCCTTTAGGAAATGTAATTTCCCACCTCTGTAATAGAAGATACTCCACTTCATAACCAGCACACGTAAAGAATGATCATGTTTGTACCTGTAGACTGTCAAACTCGAGGCCCGGGGGCCAAATCCGGACCGCTAAGTTATTTTTAGTGGCCTGTAGCTTTAAATGGGAAAATGTGGAGAAAGTTAAATTCACTACTGATTCAACTCTAATAAAACAGACATTGCCAAATGAATCGGGAAAGCAGAGTAGGCGATGAACCGTGGGGACACTTTAGGTCAAATTTAGACAGAGTTTGACGTATACAAACAGCTGAAATACATCTTACTGCTTGGGGTACCAGGAGAGTGTCCCATCCTCAATCACCACCCAGTGAAGACGCCATCCAAGGAAGCGTGACATCTGCTCGGGAGTAAAGAGTGACAGAGAGAGAAGGTATTCATTCTAGTTCCATCTTTTAGTAATAACTACTTAGATTTCAAACTTGCTCACACTTGAATTGGCATGATATATTTGTTCGTATGAGCTCTTCCATACTAACATGTAGTGAGTAGGCTGGGCAGGAATTTATCTGCAGAGATTTCTTCTTCTGTTCAGTAGCTGCGACCCATTACTAACTCCAATAAAACCCAGCAGAAACAGAGACAAAACTTTGAGGCTGCTGAATTAAAAAGCCAAGATCTGCGACGAGGTATTCAAGAGAAAAAAGATAAAACTCATCTCAACTGGCAATAACACTTAAAGCCAGTGCACTCGCGCTAAAACTATAGTTATGTGAAGCCATGTTTAAACCAGCTAGGTCCTCTTTGTATGTAATCGACTACGTGTACATGTTTATTTATGGTTTCAGTGGCACTCAAAATATTTAAAAAAAAACACATTCAATGTCTATTAGCCAGTTTTCTGTTTCACAGGGTAATTCTGAAAAGACCAAGAAGACACATCTGCCTACCTTCCACAGCGGCCCTTCAATCTTCTGCACCACACTGCTCTCTTCCTTGGAAGGATATGATAAAGTCAGACTTCTGCACATGGAGTGCTGCAAAATCTATGATTAATAATTAAGCGGGTGAATAAAGGAAGCGTTCATTTATTCTCAATTGCCAATTCACATTTCTCACATGTGGGCAAGCAGAAGAAACGCCGATTTGCACGGAGAAGTAGGAAGTTGAGGGTAATGGAGCTGTACCTTATTAAGGTCATGCAGGAGAGCAATGCTGACCTTTGATGCAACTTCACACTGAAGCATGAATTTTGCAGTTGACACTATTTTTCCTGCTCGCAAAGATGACTGACTCAAAGAACAAATAATGGAATATTTAATTCTCTAAGAGCTTTCGTGGGTAACCAAGTAAAAGGGGTGGAGCTTAAGCTTTTTTTTTTTTTAAAGACAGAACAATAACAATTATTAGACAACAGGTTTGTTTCAAGAAATATTTGAGGGGTCCTGAACATTTATTTATTAGTCATTCGACTAGAACATCACAACGAAAGACAAGCGTCCCTCTTTGGCCAAAACAAGAAGTTCATTTCCTCAGGTTTTCGCCTCCATTGTGGCTTCTTAAGAGTTTTTGTTGAGGAATTTACAGAAGAAAATGATTTATTCGGACTTCTTACTTACTATTTTAAGTTTCCATGATACATTATCGCAGTTGCGAAAGCTTAAAGCTGCAGTCTGAAGTTGACAAGTTTGAGCAATACAATAACAATAACAATTATTAGACAACAGGTTTGTTTCAAGAAATATTTGAGGGATCCTGAAAAAGGACCGATTCCCATCATTTACACATTTTAAATTCATAAATTCATAAATCATTGTTCATCCAAAACCAAGAAAATAAATGGATAGATTCCGCTTTAACCCAAACTTTTCGAGCTATTAACATTACCTTGAGTTGATATGCGGCTAGTATTTGTCTGATGTCATCAGCTCGGACCAGATCTGCCGCCGTCTGCTCTGAAATACAATATTTATTCTTTAGTCATTCGACTACAACATCACAACGAACACTTAGAATGAAAAGATTCAGGTACCCAGGACATACCATTATTGTTTTTCATATTTGGACACGCTCCAGACTTGAGCAGCTTTATGATGCACTGCCTCTGCCCCCTGTAGGCAGCACAATGCAACGGCGTGTTTCCCACCGAGTCTCTGCAGTTTATGTCTGGAGCTTCACTGCTGCTGAGCTTGAGGCATAAAGTGAAACAAATAATCCACAGCATTACTGTCTCAGCACAGTCAGAGGCCCCAACATTTGCAAATATGCCTCAGCTACTGAGGCACTTCGCCCCAAAGTGCTTGTTTGTTTGGGTGTTTGGTATCTACATTACTGATGACCAATTGTGTCCCCAGAATTCCACAGCTGTTTCGTTCCTTTACCAGTTTGCTCAGGCCGCTGATGTCTCCCTCCCTGGCTGCCTCCAGAAGCTTCTCCTCCCGCCGTCTCGCCTCTCTTCTTTCAGCAGCTGCACAAACAAAACAATGATGCTTTGCAGAGACTGAACCAGCAGCCAAGCCTTTGATGCTCTGTTGTCCAGCCATATACCCTCGAGCATAGTGATTATTTCATCATCGTCCGTCACATCTTTGGCGATTTGTGCCGTCCCATTGATGATGCTGGCAGAGGCATCGTAGCGCAGCAGCAGAAGAACTATCTCCTGCAAGAGAACAGAATATGAACCTTAAAAAAAGCATATATATATATATATATATATATATATATATATATATACACACACACACACACACACACAGTGGGGCAAAAAAGTATTCCACAAGTTCTTCCACTTAAAAAGATGAGAGAGGCCTGTCATTTTCATCGTAGGTACACTTCAACTACAAGAGACAAAATGAGAAAAAACATTAAGAGGATAACATTGTTTGATTTTTAATTAATTCATTGGTAAATTCCTCTGTAAAATAAGTATTTGGTCACCTACAAACAAGCAAGATTTCTGGCTCTCACAGACCTGTAGCTTCTTCTTTAAGAAGCTCCTCTGTCCTCCACTTGTTATCTGTATCGATGGCACTTGTTTGAACTGGTTATCAGTATAAAAGACACCTGTCCACAACCTCAAACAGTCACACTCCAAACTCCACTATGGGCAAGACCAAAGAGCTGTCAAAGCTGTGGGTTCAAAATGATAACAACAAATCCGCGTAAAGGGGAGAATGAATGGGGCCATGTATGGTGAGATTCTGAATGAAAACCTTCTTCCATCAGCGAGGGCATTGAAGAGGAAACGTGGCTGCACTTTCAGCATGCCAACGATCCCAAACACACGGCTCGGGCAACCAAGGAGTGGCTTCATAAGAAGCATTTCAAGGTCCTGGAGTGGCCCAGCCAGTCTCCAGAGCTCAACCCCATCGGAAATCTTTGGAGGGAGATGAAAATCCGTGTTGCCCAGCGACAGCCCCAAAACATCACTGCTCCAGAGGTAATCTGCATGGAGGAATGGGCCAAAATACCTACAACAGTGTGTGAAAATCTTGTGAAGAGTTACAGAAAACGCTTGATCTCTGTCATTGCCAACAAAGGGTATGCCATAAAGTGTCGAGACGAACTTTTGTTTTTGACCAAATACCTTTTTGCCCCACTGTATGTGTGTGTGTGTGTGTATATATATATATATATATATATATATATATATATATATATATATATATACACCTGATTTAGTCGTTTGTTTCTAAATAAGGGCATTAATAAAATGTAACTTTTTCATTTCTATTTATTAAGTAAGCTTTAAATGACCTTTCTTCCAGTGCTGGCTGCTTTGTGGAGCGAAGTTTCGCCCATGTTATCTTGCAGGTTCACAGCAGCTCCTGCCTGTGAACATGTTTCAATACATCATATTTTGAAAGAATAAAACGACGAAAGTGTTACCTTCAGAATCTCCTCCACCACATCCCTGTGTCCAAAGAAGCAGGCGAGGTGCAGCGGCGTCCATCCCGAGTGCTCTTTAGTTGCGGCTACATTGAACAGACGGTCAGCTAAGCTAACGTTAGCGGCGGCTGTTTTGTTTACTTACACCTGCAGTTGATGTCCAGAGGGGCGTCGTGGTGGCTTCTCCGCTGAAGAAGCTCCTGAATGTTAGACAAACGTCCCTCTTTGGCCAAAACAAGAAGTTCATTTCCGAAGGGTTTCGCCTCCATTGTTGCTTCTTAAGAGTTTTTGTTGAGGAATTTAACGAAGAAAATTATTTATTCGGACTTCTTACTTACTATTTTAAGTTTCCATGATACATTATCGCAGTTGCGAAAGCTTAAAGCTGCAGTCTGAAGTTGACAAGTTTGAACAGCTGCGAGTCCACAGCTGCTCAGCGATCAGTGCGCGTGGCGGCGCAGGTGCGTAAGAAGGATGGGCGCGTTCCCTGTCCGGCCACCCAGCACACGCGCAAGTATTGCTAACTATAAATGCATTATTTTAATGTAATTTCTCCTCCAAATGCAGCCAAAAGCTCGAGGTATTATATCATACATTGTGTTCGAAATTTAAGACGATTTGCTTTGTTTAAAATAAATAAATAAAATCCCTGTGAAGATATTACATACAAACTCAATTGTCTTCATCCTCAAAACATACTAATGCTAAAGCATTAAAAGAGGAGAGGAAAAAAACCTGAAAATGACTGTAAAACAGACGATCCCATAATCTGATACAGTGGTGCCTCGGTTTTCGAATGTCGCGGACTTCGAACAAATCGGAGTTCGAACAAAAATTTCGAGATTTATTTGCTTCGGATTTCGAACGAAAATCCAGAACTCGAAAAAAGCCGGAAAAAACATAACGTGCTCGGACCGATCATCTGACCCACAACGCGCTTTGTTATTGTGTATAACGCAGCCTCTGTATGCAGACGTGTCCCGTTAGCTACATTTACTGACTGTTTTCTCTTCATATTGAGGTGGAGAGCGTGACTTGGTTTATGACTTTGTCACAGCCAAACTGCACAGAAGCGCACATTCAGAGCTGGACACGCACCGGGCACCTCTTCACTTCTGGAGAGACGTCACTCACTCGGCAACCCCTCCCACATGCAGCGGCCACACACATAGAGGAACAGCGCACCTGCAGCAGACACTCTACATTCACTCCTACAAAAGACTATTTTAAGGCTTGGAACCCGTTATTTCTTTTTCCATTCATTGTAATGGAAAAAATAGATTCAGATTTCAAACAAATTGCTTCTCGAATGGCCGTCTGGAACGGATTGTGGTGGAGAACCGAGGTTCCACTGTAGTGACCATCCCATATCACAGCCAATATTAATGTTAATGACTGATCCCGATCAGTAATTCTACACACCACCCCGATTTCAACCATAGACATTAATTGAAATCCGGCGAGCATATAATGTAGTGATTGACTGTGGAATTGTGACAGTCCCCCTTTATTGCCCCCCGGTGCGTTTGATCTGAGGATGAATACTCCTCAAAGCGATGCCTACGAGCGCTGAATGTTAAAATAGCAATTTCCCTCAATAGTAATGCAACCAATGTATTCTTATTTGTCATCTCTGTGTTGCCATGGTTTATTTTCCGGGAAGAAAATAGCCTTTGTTTTGTAAAATTCTGAGTTAAAATGTGATGCAAAAAACAACAGCGAACATAAACATCCTTCCCGGGTCCATGTTTTATTTGAGGTTTGATCCACCAGCTGCTACATTTGGGCGTCTGCTGGTCGTTTGCATCCAAAAGGCGCAGTTCCAATCTTGAACGCTAGATGGAAGTGTTCGCTGAGCGGAGTGACACAAGTCAATACACCCAACAGCCTCACGACACCTGGGAAGCTTTGATTTGGCTGCATTAGTTCTAAATGTTGACTCTTTTTGGGACCCAGTATTTGGCAGTGAAACCCCTGGGCAAAGTGACGGGTGGTGGTGTAGTGAAGAAGGAACGTGCCAAAGTGGACATGCCACTTCATCAGGCTGAGGACATGTGTTGACCAGGGCCCCCGAGAGCCCCTGCAGACTGGAGGCAAAATACAGCAAACACCTGCTCAGGGGGGGAACACAAATGCAGGGACGCTGCATTTGCAAGACGGAGAAGTGAAGTCACATTTAAATGTTTGAGGCTTGCAGTGTGTGACCTTTGATTCCTAGCTAACCAGTCACAGAGTGCAAAAACAAGCGTTGCAGTTACCTGTTTGGGTTCCACCTTAGGTTTTAAGGTGTTCACGTGACAGAGGTCTGCAGTCTTGACTCCACCACTAGATCAAGATCGAATATATTCACTCAGACTCACTCAGTGGGGAGAACTAGGGAGCGTGGGAGTCCAAAACAAAACAAAAAATTCAATGTAGAATTGAAAAGAATTGGACTT
The DNA here is from genome assembly GCF_027744825.2 of Synchiropus splendidus. Classification (NCBI taxonomy): domain Eukaryota; kingdom Metazoa; phylum Chordata; class Actinopteri; order Syngnathiformes; family Callionymidae; genus Synchiropus; species Synchiropus splendidus. Next base: position 9,242,016 of record NC_071346.1, on the reverse strand, counting down.
TAACCTTTATTCAGACTCCAAAAATGTATGCTTTTATTGAAATGTGTTGGGTTGCTTAAAAGCATTTGTTTTATTTTGTTCAGATTAGATTCCCTTTATTCTTCCTTCAGCTGGGAAACTTTGTAGAACGCTCGGTCACCATTAGAGGAAATTTGTCACTCCTGTTTACAGCACTCAAGGTCACGAGGACCGCCTCGTGTCAGAGGAAGAGAACGCCGCTTCACATTTTACTTTACTATGTCTGGCAGTTTTATTGAGTGTAGGTGTTTCATTGCTGCCACGTACAGAGGTGTAAGTGCTGTCATTAAAAATGACATTAAAAATGTATATTTTTGGAGTGACGTTTTAGATTGGACTGACTCACGAGGAGTGCTTCAGCCAGGGTCACACAAGAATTATGACTGGATGAGTTCCAAAATGTTTGTAGCTGGACTAAACCAAATCCACCAGCAGGATTAACCACTGCTGATTTTCCTGGAGCTGAGGTGGAATCCATGGCTGCATGGCACCACAACACATAGACTTAAAGTACCTGGAATAGGCTTGCGATTCACTGGCATTTGGATGTTTTGGAAACACAGCTTTGTTTTTGGAAATAGAATGTTCTTATTGAAAATATTACATTGATGTAATTTCACCATTTCATGGCATGTCATGTTGTTTTCGTGTTCCAGCAATGTGAGATGTGAGAGATTTATCTGAAAAATGGCATTTTTTTATTTAGAATTTGAGTTTTTTCCCCAAAAAATATTCTATTTACTTATGTATTCTTTTATAAATTAATAACAATAATAAATATTCATATTTTTCATAGTTTCTTGCCATGTCTCACTATTTTCATGGCTCAATGATGTCATTTATTTTGCCCTTTTTAAAAAAAAAAAAAGTCTACATTTTCGTACATTTCAGAAAACAAAAGTAAAAACCAAACAAAAACAAAGCAACGAAACGCATATTATTGTCAGTTTCTTGTCATCACTTGCCTTTAAAAGTATATTTATGAAGCACTTACAAAGCATAGTTTAAGAAGACTTAAAGATGTTTTGTGTAAAATTATGTGTACTAACTTTAAGTTTACTGGAACTCACAAATGTACACTCATATCATAATCATGGTGAAATGTCTAAAGTCTACGCTACAACATGGTTGAAGTTAAACAATAATAACCATAATAGGCACCTTACGTACACTAGTGATGAGTGAACTTCATTTGTTTAAAAAAATTAAAATAAATAAATAAATAAATATATATATATATATATATATATTCATATTATAGTTTTATGAAGGTATATTAAATGTACTCATGGTACACATGCTACAGAGGAAGAACTTGAAAGACACTTGGTGCACCTTTAGACGATGTATGTACGATCATGGTTATTAAAAAAATATTATACAGCAGTATAATGGAAGCATCTTTTCCAACAAAAAAGCATCTCTTCTCCTCTACTCTTCATTTTGCTAAATCATTACAACTATAAATCACAGCATTTGAAGAAGGATTTGCAACAGTGAAGTGGTAAAAGACTGTAAACACAGAAAAAAAAGATCCCCCGACCTTATAATTAATGTCCTTTTAAAAGCGTCTTCTTCAATAGTTTCAATGATGACACGTTGAATGAGTCATCCATTGGAAGGGAGTGGTGGTGAGTCAAAGCCTGGAGAAGCGTGCTGGGCCAGTTCTGTGGAATTAGCATGACAATTATTGTAAGCTGTCACACTTCTTAAGCAAAAGGCTGGACTGTGTGCTCCCGAGCATAATCCTCCACAAATGACACGATAATGGAGGCAAAGAGAGGCCGCGGCTTCAAAAGGAAGCAGTAGATAGAAACCCCTGCAGGGACATTTTACATTTTAGGGAGCCGCAGGAAGCTGAGCGGCAAAAGGTGGAGAGAGGATCACTGCCACGTGAAGCCCCCTCCCACGCGGCCGTTTGAATGCCTTGCTCCAGTGCTGGAAGGATGCTGCTCTCGGTGCTGTTTTACAACATCTTGATGATGATAGCCACCAGTG